>NC_081852.1:28589348-29238582 GCF_963259705.1 Myotis daubentonii | reverse complement strand
AATTCCAACTGGGTGTGGTGTGGTTCCCTTGATACCAACAAACAGTTCTCAGACACCAGAAGAGTACCTGAGAATTCAGCTCAATTTAGACACTATTTACTATACCCTGGTCGGCAAACTGCAGCTAGCGAGGCACATGCGGCTCTTTGGCTCCTTGAATGTGGCTCTTCCACAAAATACCACGTGGGGCCGCGCATGTACAGTGTGATTGAAACTTCGTGGCCCATGTGCAGAAGTCGGTATTTTTTGGAAGAGCCACACTCAAGGGGCCAAAGAGCCGCATGTGGCTCGCGAGCCGCGGTTTGCCGAGCCGCAGTTTGCCGACCACTGTACTAGGAGATAGTGTCAGATTCCACAGGTTAAGGGTTTAGTGCTACAAGACTTCCCCCACCTCCCACACACCCCTTCACACTGCAGCTGCCAGCTACAAGCCCAGGTTTTTTGTGCTTCTGATTGGAAGTTGTGACAGCCCCTTCCAAGTAGGAATGCCAATCATAAGTCCAGGTTGTACTTCTGGCCAACTGGCTATAACTCAGAGGTTCTCACAATCCCCTTTACACACTCCATTAATTTGCTAGAGCAACTTACAGAACTCAGAGAAACATGTGACTAACTAGATCACTGGTTTACTATATAAGTGATAGGGGCAGAAATAGAATATTAGGGACCAGCATTATAGTGTAAGAAATATTAATCATGCTCTGTTAACCGTGATTGTTTTTTTCTGATTAAAGAAAGCATATTCTAACCTGGCTAGGTGTTACCCATGGGACCTGGGAGCTCACCAAAAATGCGGCCCATCCTCCCCATCCAGGAGCTGCCTGTTCATGGAAAGATTAAAAACCTTGTTACAGAAACCAGAGCCACCAGCTCTTTGAAGACCCCAGCCTTTGCAAATCTCCAGCCTGCATTACCTACAAACTGCCCATTTGGCATACCTTTTGCCTGCTTCCCCATGTAATCTTTGTCCTTCTACCCAATATAAGCCGCTGGCTTATAGTGGGGGCAGATCAGATTTATGTGGATGACCTGTTGCTCTCCCATACTACCAGCAGTATTGGAATAAATGCTCATAACTTGCCCTGTCTCTGCTTAATTGGCTCAAGCAGTGATAGGCAGCATGGACTCATTGATTGTCTGGTTACAAAAGGATATAACTCAGAAACAGCCAGATGGAGCAGATGCATAACAGGGCAAGTTACGTGGGAAGGGGAGCAGAGCTTCCATGCCCTCTCTAGATACACCATCTCCCAGCACCTCTACGTGTTCACCAATCCTGAAGCTCTCCAAACTCTGTCCCTTTAGGTTTTATGGAGGCTTCATTACATAGTCATATTAGATCAAATCATTTGCCATTGACAGTTGACTCAAATTCCAATCTCTCTCCCTTCCCTGGAGGTGGGGGTTAGAAGCAGAAGGGGTAGGACTGAAAGTTCCAACCTTTTAATCATGAGGTTGGGTCTCCTGGCAACATATCCTTACCTGCTTCCAAAAGTCACTTTATTCACCTCGCAAAAACATACCTTTATTACTCTCAATACTTACCAAGAATTGTGGACTGATGACCAAATATATCTATAATAATAAAAGTGTAACATGCTAATTAGACCAGATGTCCTTCTGGATGTCCTTCCAGATGAAGCTGGGCTGCAGCCGTGGGATAGAGGAAGCCACCCGCAGCTTCGAGGGAGGGATCCAGGCAGCTGCTGCAGCTGCAAAGGCCTGCCCTTGCACGAATTTTGTGCATCGGGCCTCTAGTATTTTTTATAATATGCAGTATCACAGGTGCCTATCTCCAGGAGATGTCATTCTGTTTCTTCACTTATGAGCAGAAAATATCCATATCCTCAAAGATCTCAAAGGATTTTTTACAGCACATATTTGGGTCCCAGTAACTGCCAGTTGGACCATTTGACTTTTATGCCAACTCTTCCCCCTCTCTCCTCCATGTTTATTTTATATGTCCTCTTCCACTTTACTTGTCTTTCCTTCCTAGACTAGTCAATAGAAATGAGTAAAGTGAGATGAAAGAAGAGCCGAAGGTACCAGTTTTAATACCTTTGTTCTCCTTTTCTAGTTCTAAGGGTACAGACTTTAGAAATAATGAAAATATTCAGATTCTTTCCCTCTTGGCTATAGACATGACTCCCCACAGTTTAACTGGCTAGTCCCATTGCTGAAATTCTCTTTTTGTTTTGGTTTCTTCATAACTGAGAAGGAGATAATACTGTATATCTCAGTAGAATGGCAAGGAATTAACTGATTGTCAACATTTTTTTTCTTGGCCTGATGTCAAAAGTCCCCTGTATATTAGGGGTGAGTTACAGCTTAAATAAAACAACATCATATGACAATGTCTAAAAGAAATATATTCTGCACAAAATGCATTTTCTTACATTCTTAGAACTTCTCACAAAGGCTATTATCTTTCACAGCCCTGCTAGTTGTACAGTTGATTTTTCTAACCTGTCAATTTGGTGTTCTGATATACAGATGTCCCAAGAGCCAGCATGGTGGCAGAATAAAGAGAGCAGGGAGGGTCGTCCAAGGGACATGCAGGGATCACCAGTAAATACTCCTCCCATGTGCTGGTATGGCATGGGTGTTGGGCAGTCCATCACCATCCAGGCAGAGCTGCATCCCAGTTGGGAATATTCTCAGCAGTTCTTAGTTGCAAATGTTGAGGTGGTGAAGTATTACAGTATGCATGTGCTTTTATATTTTGAATATTCCTGGCTTCTCTGTTGCAGTATATGTCTCCCCTTCCACACTGAGCATTAGTTTCTGTTGCTCATTTGGCACTCCTGGCTTCATAAATATAAATTTTACAGTTTACTTCCTTGACTCTATCTTAAATGCTTCCCACTCTGTCAATTTCCCATGCATTTTTGAGCTGCAGCCAGTTTTCTTTAACAAGCTGTACGTTCCTTCACAGTCTGCTAAAAATTACTATTTCTTTACTGCCATCCTATAGACTCTTATCAATATTTCAAATCTTGTGATCACCAAGTTGCCCAAGAATAGCATCTGCAGTTAAATTAACAGGGATAAAATTACAAGATCTATCAATCTTCATGCTTCACGATGTAAGGAGGTCATTAACTGAGGTCAGGAGAAACTTTCCCTTGACAGCGAGCTCCTTCAGAATTAGTGCATTATGGGAACATTTACAAATTAGTCTCATTATGCTTAGGAGCATCTGGTATGAACCCCTTGTCACAATCATGATTCTGGGAAGGCAATTAATAGGTTCTAGTGAATTCTCAGTAACCTCCAGCCTCATTTAAAAAAGAAATTTGGATGAATTTCTGCTACTTCATCCAAAAATATTTTTTTCTCCCTCCTCTCCACAGTTGTTAAAGCAGTGGCCAAAAACTCATCCTGCATCTTGGGTCTTGCTGTAATTCTGTAAGTAATGTCAGTTAATACAGGATGGCAGTGGTATTACTTGATGTATATCCTATGCCTTCCCACTCATTACTGGTCAGGGGCACAGAATGCTAGAGCTGGGAGAGATAACAGAAGTCATCTTCTCCAGCATTTTCCAAAACCCATTCTGTGGAGCACCATGTCTGTGGTATGCTATAGGTGCAACTTAGCGGGGGAAAGATTTATGGCCACATTATTGGATCACACAACTTCTCAGAAACTTTGTATCCCAGTTGGGTTGTATCACTGGGTGATAAGAGTAGGAGTAGGATGGGGTATTTATTCCCCTGCTTCCTTCTTGCCATGGTTGCCACAAGCTGTCACAAACCTCCTCTAAAGGCCATAACTCCCTGTCAGATGGCCTACTCCATGCATCTACTCTCCATAGCTAATTGCTCTGGAATCTGCTTCTGGGAACCACTGGGTTCACTTGCTCTTTCATGTCTCAGGGTAATAACAGCACCCCACTATTGCTAGTCCTAGAGTACTGCACTATCCCTTTTTTGTTGTTTTCTTAGTCCATGTCCATATTTTATAAACAATTCCTTTATTAAATTCTCTTTAAATGACTCAGTTTGAGTCCCACCTGTTTCTTGCCATGACCCTGACTAGTATAGTCAATGGTTGATCAATGCTATTTTGAAGTTTGATTAGCTTTGCCCGAGCAAAGTGGCGACATGGCTTTGTAGGATGCTGTGAGACCAAACAGATCCTACAGTTAAAACTTTTCTCCATTAGACTGCTGGAATGGAAACCAAGTAAAGACCTCTGGTCCCAGGCAAAGCCAGGAAACAATGGTAATTTGGAGTGGTAATTTTTGGCCAGTTTAACTCTGGACTAGTGACTATTCAATTTGGAAGCTCAGATAAGGTAATTATATGATAATGCTTTGACAATGAGAGTTTCTAGTCTTACCATCATTCTGAGGTTGACAGAAATAATTGGCAACCTAATTGCCTCTATAGCATCAAACTTTTAGATAGGTTTTATAAAAATGTTAGAATCTAAGACAGAAACATGCATCTATAGGCAGTACAGGAGTGTAGGGGATGTAAGATTGGCTCCCCTCCAGTCCAGCCTCTTACTTCTAGATTTGAATTTGCTAGTTGTTTGCTGCCCATCTAGGCAGCATTTGACAGTTGAAGCATAGTGCTGCAACATGACTTTCTCTATTTGCAGGGAGACAGGTGTCTAAAGGGTTTTGGGATTGGACTCACATTCATAGAACATGCTAGAGGCATATTCTCTAAATAACCCTGACCCAGAATCTCTTTTTCTGAATGTACACCTGGACACAGCTTCAGGTTAGCCCAAAAGTTGTTCCAATGAGGTGCTTTGTCCAGACTCTGTAAAGATGTTTTAATATTCATTTATTCATTCAGCAAATATTTATTGACTGCTACTATGCGACAGGTACTGTGCTAAGTGCTAAGGGACACTGCAGTGATGAAGACAATTTTCGTAAGGAGAATGTTCTAGTTGGGGAGTCTGACAGAAACAAGCAAGAAAGAAAATAGTTATAAATAGTGCTGACTGTTATGATATATACATATAAGCAAGGAACAAAAAGAGAGAGGACAAAATAGATACACTTTAGATGGAGTGCAGGAGAAGCCTCCTAAGTGTATGGCCATCAGGCTTATAGGGAAATGAAGAGAAGGTACCAGCAGGGAAGAATTCTGCTGGCAAAGAGAACATGTGCAAAGGCATTGAAGCCAGCAAGAACCTTTGAGGGATTGAGGGACTGAGAAACAATAGGAGTCGAGTAGAGGCAGCAAATAATATGGCCTGGAAAGGAAGAGGTGCAGACTGTGGCTCATCTGTCTGGGTTTGAATCCTGGTTCTGGAACCTAATGTGACGTTGGCAAAGTCCCTTAACATCTCTGTGCTCAGTTTTCTTTTTTGTATAATGGGAATAAAAACACTATCTGGCCCTAGCTAGTTTGGCTCAGTGAATAGAGCGTCAGCCTGGGGGCTGAAGGGTCCTGGGTTCGAAACCAGTTAAGGGCACATGCCTGGCTTGCGGCCTCTGTCCCCAGTATGGGGCATGCAGGAGGCAGCCAATCAATGATTCTCTCTCATCATTGATGTTTCTATCTCTCTTTTACTCTTCCTTTCTCTCTCAAATCAATAAAGATATATTTTAAAAAACAAAAACACTATCTACTATTCTTAATATCAATTAAGACTATTAAATAAATATTTGCAAAGTCCTTGGGACTTTGAACATAGTAAGTACTCATAAGTGCTATTAATATGAGGTTGCATAGAGAGAGGTAAACAGAACATGTATAGGATTATATACAGAGAAACAAGCTGCAGCTAAGATATTAAAAAACACACACATAACAGAACACTTTTTTTTTCAAAGCAAATGATAAACTTATGCCTGATAATGAAATGTATAATGTACAAGTTACCGATTTAGTTTTAAAGACAAATGATGTCTTCTCATGGTCTTTTGAATCTGTCATGGGCAAATAGGGCTTTTTTTTTTATCCTCTCCTAGTCAATAATCCACTCTGATATATATATAGATCATTTTTCTCAAGGAGATTTGAAAGAATAGGAGTATGAGGTACTATTGATTATTTCAGTAAGTGTACCATGCCTGTCATTTTATCCTGCTTTTATATCTCATCAGAATTTAAAACTATTTTTAGCTCCACCTGGGCATAATTATATGTGATTCAAAAGGATCATGGAAAGAATAATGCTGGACAAAATCTCGGGCTCACTGTAGCTTGTATGCCAGTAGAGTTAATAGCAAGCTTTTATATAAGTTCTTTATGAGTGCAACTTACTCATATATTTTACTTTCTAAATTTCCCCATGTTTTGAAGAAAAACCCCCCACATATAATTTTCATATATGTCTCTGCTTACAAAACTAGAAAACAAGTTGGTGAGGGAGGCAGAAGGATTGAGAAATTGTCCTCAAGTCATATATTCAGAAATCTGCTCTAGAGAGATGGAGGAACCAGAATAAATATTTTGGTGAAACCTCTAAATGTGGTTGCACACCAGAAGTTTTCCAAAGCCTTTCATTTTTTTTTTCTTGGTATGCTTTCTGCACACAGTCCCTAAAGACGTTATTCTTCCCACTGCAAAATTACCTCTTTAGAATAGTTTTCAGGATTGGTGTATATTCAGGCAGACTGCCTGATCCTAATTCAGAACCTGTGATGAATAGTTTAGAATATTGAATATGACACTCTTTCCAGTCTTGGCCAAGAGAACTCACTCTAAGAGCCTTGACCAGAAAAGCCAATTGGAATAAATAGAGTTGAAACAATGCCTTTTAGTGCCATGCATTTTGAAGTTGCATGTTTAAAACAATAGATGTCAGAGATAGTCCACATTGTCAGGAATCAGTGATTGCACTTCTCAAGTAGTTTTTATAAAAATGGGAGCAAAATGTAAGATTAAATAACATGTTAAATACTGAGTCTGACAAGCTTCTGAGGCTCTGCACATGGACAGCCAGGATACACAACACTGACTGGGTTGGCTGGGTGAGCAGAAGGACTATAAAATAGTATTCTTTGATGTTTTCTAATCTTATCCTGCCTCTTTAGTCACCCATTTTATCTTGCTGTTGTTTTCCTGCTGCTTATCGTGTTCTATGAGGTAGAAAATAAACCAATGACCATTAGAGGTAGGGAAATGTGTGTATTTTAAAGCACTTACCCAGTTTTACCTCACATTGCTGACCTCAGAGAAGAGGGGTAAAGTTCAAAGATAGCTGCTGAGTTGAAATATTTTTTTTTCTATAAGTGAATACAATGTCCTAGTGATTCACATTTTAGGTTTTAAAAAAACATTGTATTTTAGGGTGACCATCTATCCTGGCTTGGCTAGAACTTTCAGTGCCAAAACAGGGACAACCTAGGCAGTTGGTCACCCTAATAACACCTTGATATCACACGTTTTTCTTCCATCTTCATTTTCCCTCCTGGTCTTTCTCTGATCTCAGAGCTTCTGGGAAGTCGTTTTGCCTTAGTTCCATATGTTTTAGGATGTGGGAACTTTCAGTAAGTGTTGTATCTCTTCCCCTCACCCATCTAGTGCCCTGCCTTTCAGGTCAGTGGAATTTGAGAATCATTACATTTAACACTTCTCACAGCAATTTCACATCTCCCAAATTTTTTGAAATCACAACAGTTCAGATAGGCACCAAAAGCAGGCATTAGCCCTGCTTGATTAATAAGAAAACGGACTTATGGAAGTTGCTGGTAACTTCCTGGGAGTTTATATACAACTAGGCTTGAGCCCAGGTCTGACATTGAAGGCAGGTCCTTTCAGTTAACAATGCTGACTCTTACAGATTTTGTTGTCATGGACAGCTGGAGGAGAGTCTCAGGATAAGAGTCAGAGCTATTTCTGGGGTTGGTAAATTGGATAGTGGAAAAGAACATTAGCTCGGAAGTCATGAGACTGGGGGCATATTCCCAGACTCCAGCCTTATAAGCATTGTGTCATTGGACAAGTCCTCCTAAATCTGTGCCTCATTTCCTTCACAGCATAGTGATGAGGTTGGACTAGATGATTCTAAGAATCTTTCTAGTTTTAAATCACATCTTATTTCTTCTTCACTGCTCGTTGCCCCCTTTTGGATCTCCTTGAAAATCATTTGAAGGTATTTTAATTGGATATAAATTTGGAGGATGATGGGAAACCCATGGATGGCTTGCAGCCATACTGGCAAGGTTAATGGTCTAATTCAGGTCTATTGAGCACCTCCTGTATGTCCAAGATCTCCACCTTTTTGGGGATAACTCTGATAGGTTTTAATTAAATGACCTGTCAGTCATACCTCTCAGCTTAGGGCCAGTTATGTTGAGGTTTAGAAAGAAAGGGAAACAACGAAGGTGGACATAAAAACCAAGAGCTACTGCCTTCAGAACAAAATGGAAAGACCATGTCCTTTGATATCATGAGTTGGAAACTGAAAATTTAGATTAGATATTCCACCTATAATATAAAGTCTAAATTCTGTGTTAGGATTGTATATGCTTCTTAGTGCTAAACAGATCTCTACTGAGAAGCAATTCTTTCAACATGCTCACAGTAATCTCTGAGGAAAGTTTATATTAAAGAAATATTGGTATATAACAGGATATAGTACTAGATCTTTAGTGCACTTTTAAGTATGGGTTTCTATGTCAGTGCATAGGAACTAAGGTGAAGCTTAAGTGTTTTCGGGAGGAGAGTTTGTGGAGTTCCAGAAAGGGAGAATTGCGACAGTTGATCTCTGACCTCCATCCTGAGGCATCTGTAAAAGGAGGCAGGGAAGTAACTCCAGGAAGGAGATGCCAAGGCTTCCTTGAAGCTTATATACAGTCTACCCAATTCAGCCCCCATAATGCAAGACAAAGGCATTGTGATGGTGGGAACATGGGGTCCCTTTTCACAGCCTCATCTATGATTGCTCTTGATGTTAAATTTAAGGAACTTCTGGTCCCACCTCCCCATAATCCACTGCAATTAAATAAAATACCCAAACCCCAGCCCCAATTCAGTGCTTGCAGGGAAGTATGGAATAGTTACTAAAAGCCATCAGTGGGTGATTGGACAGAAGGTTGTCAGGCATCTTGGATGATGTGGGTTTCTTAGGGGCCTGAATAAGTTCACACACTTCCCTAACAGAGAAAAATCTGCTCATTGGGACAACTCACATTAGATAAGAGAGGAAACATCCCATCTCTTACTCGGAACCCATATGGGTTTTGTTGTTTATTGCTATAGCCAGCCCAAATTCTTAGAAACATTACCAGTACTAACTAGGGACTGTGCTGTTCGTGTTTCATCAATACATAGATATAAACATTTTTGAGGTTACATCTTCATGCCCTCCCCGCCCACATTCACTCTCAGAATTTCATGGTTGACAAACCTCTCCTCTAATTGTTCAGGCTGAGATTCTTGCTAAGCAGTGAGCCATTTCCCAGGAGCCAGACTTAGCAGTTTGCGTCACAGCCTTGATGGGGACGTCACTGGAGACCTTCAAGCTCTGTACTCTGTTTTTGGAAAAAGAACTGCAGTCCAAAAGTGTGAAACTACTGCTATCGGAAAGTATGAAGACATTTCCTTTGGAATCTCAACTAAACCAGTTGTTCTACTTTCAGAAGCCACTTCAGTTCATGGTTGTACTTCAGTTCATAAAAGGAGTTATTCTCTAGTCACATAGAAAGAATTTAGTAACTAAAGAATGGTTCCCAGTTTTTGCCATTACCCCAATGATACCTGATGGAGAATAGATTTGGTTGGGATCCAGAGTGAGGATATCCTAGTTTACAGAAATGTATCAGTTATGTTGCTGAGAAAGGGATAAGTTACAATCTTAATTTAACTCAGGGATGCCCAAGGTCTTAGAAGCCTCAAACTTCCCATGCCTCAGATTCTGCACGACAAGTAGTGCAGAAGTGTGGTCACACCTAGAATTGTACTGCATTGATTGAGGGGCTGCCTCAAGCTCCTGGAATGACTACTCCGGATCCTCCAACCCTCACAACACATCTAAGAGCAGGTCCTTCTATGCCCTCTTTACATAATAAGAAACTGGAGACTTAATAGTGTCAAGGTTTCATAGTTGAAGATCATACAGCCTTTAAGTGATGAAGCTGAGGTGATTTAAACCCAGATCTTTTTGCCTCCCAAACCTGCAGTGTTCAGTTGTCTTTCTAAGGTCATTTGAACCACCAACAAAATGCTTGTTAAGCATCCAACAAATGTAATGAATAACATGGATGTTCAGTAATTAAAAGGAAGAGAGAAAGGGATTAAGAGTTTCTCCCTTCCTTCCTACAAATAAACAATGTTGTTTAGTCACTGTTGCCTGAGGGCTAACTTGTGCTCCTAATTTGTCAAATGCTTAATGGTGGTGATTGCATTTCTCTGAACTCACTCCTCTTGTGAGCCACTGAGTAATACTAGTAAAGAGCAGAATGGAAAATAGTGACAAAGACATCACAACTCTGCTGGGAAATCTTTTTTGCTTGCACTCTCTACTTTGGGTGAAGATGACAGAGGTCACCATAGTGGAAGTGCTCTGGATGGGAAATGTGAAGATGGGAGCTTCAATCTCCACTCTTTCTTACATACTGGACATCCTTGGGCAGATCCCTCAAACCCTCTGCGCTTTAGTTTCTTCATTCTGTATGATGGATACTGTCACAATTATATATATATATGTATACACACACACACACACACACACACACACACACATACACACATACAAACACTAGGGGCCCAGTGCACAAAATTTGTGCAGGGGGGGGCGTTTCCTCAGTCAACCTGCACCCACTCCAATCAGGGACCCCTTGGGGGATGTCTGACTGCCTGTTTAGGCCCAATCCCACAGGCGGTGGGACATCCCTCTCACAATCTGGAACCGTTGGCTCTTAACCATTCACCTGCCTGCTGCCTGATTGCCCCTAACCCCTCTGCCTGCCTGCCTGATCACCCCTAACTGCCCTCCCTTGCCGTCCTGATCTTGCCCCCAACTGCCCTCCCCTGCCAGCCTGGTTGCCCCAAACTGCCCTCCCCTGCCAGCCTGACCTTGCCCCCAATGGCCCTCCCCTGCCAGCCTGATCTTGCCCCTAACTGCTCTCCCCTGCTGGTCTGATTGCCCCTAACTGCCCTCCCCTGCTGGTCTGATCTTGCCACCAACTGCCCTCCCCTGCCAGCAAATTTAGGTCTGAGCCAGTGCTGGTTAACCACGGCAACCCAGCACTGACTTCCAGTCTGGTTGAGCCGTAGGTGGTAATCGGTAGTTATGATCCTAGCTCTTTATTATATAGATAGAGAGAGAGTCATTGAGAAAATTAAACGGAGTAATATATTTCACAGGCATAAAGCAATGCTTGGTGCCTGGTAAATCCATTATGGAACCTAAGTAATACTTTGGTAAATGTTGTGTTGTAAATGTAACTATTTCAATGTCCAGTACAAAGAAACGTCCAACCTTAGCTGGCTTGGCTCAATGGATAGAGCGTCAGCCTGTGGACTGAAGGGTCCTAGGTTTGATTCCAGTCAGGGGCGCATGCCTGGGTTGCAGGCTCCATTTCCAGTAGGGGTCGTGCTGGAGGCAGCTGATCAGTGATTCTCTCTCATTGATGTTTCTTTCTCTCTCTCCCTCTCCCTTCCTCTCTGAAATCAATAAAAAAATATTAACAAAAAAAAAAAAAAGAAAGAAACATCTGAGTCTGCTCCATTTCAGAATTTTGGGGCTTGCTTTTCCCTCCTCCTGGGCTATTGTTTCTGATCCATGTCAAGTTGCCATATCTCATCATTCAGTTCTCAACTTAAATGCCACCTTGGTTTAAAGATTTTTCCTGTCCACAGAAAAATTTCCAGGCACAGTGTCCTATTTTGTAATTTTCATAGTACTGTTATCTAAAATTAATTTTTATTTGCTTATTTATTCTTTCTTGCCTTTATTAGAGTGCAAGCTCCTTAAGCGTGGGGACTTGTCTGTTTTCTTTTAAAAAAAATATATATTATTGCTTTTTTACAGAGAGGAAGGGAGAGGGATAGAGAGTTAGAAACATTGACGAGAGAGAAACATCGATCAGCTGCCTCCTGCACACCTCCTACTGGGGATATGCCTGCAACCAAGGTACATGCCCTTGACCGGAATCAAACCTGGGACCCTTTGGTCCATAGGCCAACGCTCTATCCACTGAGCTAAACCGGTCAGGGCTTGTCTGTTTTCTTTACTGCTAAGTAAGCAGTACCTAGACCAGTGCTGTCCAATGGCAATAGAATACAGGCCACATATGCAACCTAAAGTTTTCTTGTAGCCACATTAAAAAAAGATGCATAAAAATAATTTTGATAATGTATTTTATTTAACCCAATATATCCCAAATATTGTCATATCCACATATAACCAATATAAAATTGAGATTTTTTTGCATCCTTTTTTTTCCCATTCTAAATCTTCATGATCTGCTGTGTACTTAACACCTGCAGCACATCTCATGCCCTCTTGTGGCTGTAATATTGGACAGTACAGACCTAGAGAATTAGCATGCTCAGGTATTCAACATTTGCTGAAGAATATGTGTGGTTTTCCATCTTTGTGTGAATTGCTCCAAGGCCCCCTTTTTGTTAAGGAACTTTAGAGCTAGACTGTTAGAGATCACTTAGCACTTCCTCACATCATAGATAGTAAATTTTGACCCCTAGAGGGGAAATGTTAGTTTCTACATTGTCTTACTCAAGGCAAGACACCTTCTTACAAGAAAATGACAGAGCCAGGCCTGGAACTCATATTCTCTTATTTCAAATATGCTGACTTAGAGATTTTTAAAAAAGCACTCTTTGTGATATAATATACTGCATCATTTATTTTTGAATATATCAAATGATTACATACAATACTCCTTGACATAAATGGGTGTAAATCCCAGAGTTTGGCATCAAACAAGTGATCGGTTTTTTTAGTTACCATTGTTATGAGACACCTTTATTTGTACCTTGTTTAATTTAATCGTTTAATCTAAATCACTCTGAAAACTTAAGAACTTCAGCTTTAGCTTTAAAAAGCACACAAAACTATTCATTTTCTTTCCCAGATTTTCCATTCCAAGATGTTAAAAATTCAAATGTCACTCACACACCTGCAGAGCATGTGGCCACCTTATTCACATTCTTTCTCTCTTGAATCACTGGGAAGACGGCGAGCAGCTGCTCATGAGATGGCATGATATTGATTAATGGTGTCTACAGGAAATCAGCTCAAGACAATTAATTTTTATAGCACCAGCCCTGTACTTTCAAGCATTCTATTAAAATTATGCATTGTTAATTGATACTGCTGGGAATTAGGAGCAAAGACCAGTTTGCCAGAAAAAGAAAGCAGGACACAACTCTGTTGCATATTCATATTGACTTTTTACTTAATAATCCAGTGGGGAGAGGAAATCAGAGCTGTGATCTATCCAACCCATTACAGATGAAAACTTATTGCCCCTTTCCTTTTATTTTTAAGCCATGAACATTAGGGATTGTGTTAGAAGATAATGAGTTATCATTTCTGCCAACTGTGACATGATGCATACTTTGTCAGTCTTCCACTTTTGAATCTCTAGGGGCAGATGATACCGAGTCCCTGTGCTGCAGTGTGTTTGCTGATTTAATTCATTTTTGGTGTCTATTTGTACCCCTAGAGCACCAGAGAGCATGACATCACTGCCATCTTCCCTGTGCAGTGTCTGGGAATGAGGCTGAAGAGACTTTCACAGCCTCTGTGCACATCTCCAAGGCACTAACTAAAATGTGATACAAAATAAGGTCAGATTGAATGTGGGATTCTAGGGATGCGAATTTCCTTGGCTTAGAGACAAATCATTATTCTTTGTTTTAAAGCCTTTATTTATTTATTTTGATTTTTCAATTACAGTTTACATGCAATATTATTTTGTATTTGTTTCAGGTGTACAGAATAGCAGCCAGACAATGACATACTTTACAAAGCCTCCCCTCCCCCCTCTTGCCTCCCCTAGATATTTCAGTACCCACTTGTTAAAGCATTCATTTAAATAGCTCTGGAAAACCAGGAAAACATATATCTCTTAAAAATTCTGGCAGTGGATTAAAATCCTGGATGTTGTTGCTGAACTAAAAACGTCTTTATTTTGAGTTGGGCATTCTAAGCTTTGCTTTTACATTTGAAAATGATTAACTCCTCCTCATCATTGATTCTATGTTTGAAAGGACTCCCCTGGTCTCAGTGCAATTGGAAATATAGGCTGAAGATGGGTAAGAAACGTAACTGAAGAGGAATCAGCTTTGGACACCCGGCATTTAGAGAGTGCCCATTCCAGATTATTCAGGATGCCCATAAGGCTCCAGGTCATGGAGTTTTGTGGACAGGGATTTTGCCTACCCCTTGCTAGCTCTGTGATCTTGGCCAAGCTCAGTTTCTTCATTTGTGAAATTGGGATTATCTTGACCCCTATCTTAATTTTGTGCGTGGGTTTAATGAGAAAGTACACGTGAAACGTCTGATATGTCCTAAATGTGCAATCAGCATTGAAACTATCACCGTTATTGCAGTTCTCTCATTGAGTAAAAGTGCCTTCCTTCTAGAGTAAAGCAAATGAAGTAACTGTATATGATATATTGCTATGTGACACAGGCCTTTTGCCATTTTTTCATATTCTTAATTTATTTTTAGTACTTGTATATACTGAGTTTTGAATGTGTGCAATATTTGAAAATAATAAAGCCATACTTTAAAGTAATTTAAAATGTGGCTTTCCACTTACTCCTTGGCTTTCCCATCCCCAAATTTCTGAGATTTTTAAGAGACTGTGTTGTGATTCCATGTCATCTCAGAATGACAGCCCTAATGTAATTGCAATGTAAGGGTCAAAGAAGAATGTCACAAATTTGTTGTTGTCTGCAGGCTCAGCCCAAGATTCCATCTGCACAATACCATGACAACCAGTTAGAAAAAGAAAAATTTAGTTAATCAGGCAGTTGCTTTAGCTACCTGAAACCAAACAACTGGTTTCAATCTTATTTTCTTCTGCCTCATTGCATTGATGAGATTCAACTCGTAGTTCTGACATCATGTGTGTGACCTAAATCACATTCTTGTATGTTCTGGAAATGGCTTTAATTGAGTGTTTAATGGAGTATTTGCTTCATTTGAAAGACCCTTCTTTGCACATGTGTAAGTGAAGAGAATTGTAATCCAGTGATTATGTGTGCTCAGAGGGGCTCTGCTTTGGTATTGGAGGTTTAAAGTATTTCTCCCATGGTTGGGTGGGGCTATGTGATTTTAGGTCAGATTCCCCCAGAGTAGTTCATAGCAATGAAAGCCCGTTTTGATGATGGCTGTGCATATTCATTTCTTATTTTAAGTTCTACCCAGATCTACCCCAAACTGTTGGCTATATGTTGTGTTAGATAGAAATGAGTGTTCTGAGGTTAAATAGACGATGCTGAGTCTAAGAGGAGAGACTCTTAGCAAGATTCTTCATTTTCCTAAGCTTCTGTTTCCTCATTAGTAAGGTGGTTTTTTGGTTAGAAGAAAATGAGGAAATTCAGTGGTTATTTTTTTTTCTGTGCTGATATTGATGGCCTTGGCATGTAGAATAAACACATAAATCTTATTTTTCTTTTTAAAAGCTCTTCTATTCAAAGGCAAATGGAAACTGCTAAACAGTATTCAGCATATAATTTTCAGTTAAAAAATGCTCATCTACCCTTCTTGTGAGAGATATTTGAGTTCTAAGAAGAATTCCACATGGACCTTCTAATCTGGTGTGAAAGAATGAATGGGCTGAGGGAGGACAGCACAGTTTCCTCTCCCTGCATCTTCAGGATTTGCTGGCGATGACAAATGGCAACTCAAAGAAGTTTTTCAAAGGCTGCTTTGAAACAGCCAAATAGTTCCTGTTTGATTTGGCTGTTTACTGTCACTGAAATATCCCTAGATTCTCAACCACCACATGTGGGTGTGGGACCAGCCTGTTTCACATCTCTGCCCCTTCTTTATATCCTTAGTTATAGGAGTTCCATTCAGCTAGTCTTCAGGTGGTGCTCTGGGTTGATTGCTCATATCTCTACAGTATTTAATATGGATCTCCATTGTAACTTTTACATGAAAAGAAAGAAATGCTGCTAAAAGGGAGCTTTCAAGGGTCAGTGTATCACTGGGCAGTCGTTCAGTCCACCAGGGGAACATCATTTAAACTCTGCTTGAATAGTCCCATTTGTCTGCAAATCACATTGCTGGTAACAGCAGTTTAGATTCACACATGGGTTATAGGTGCAGTCACACCCTTATAACTGTTTTAACATTTTATCTCTCTATATAATAGCCTAATATGCAAAGTGTCCCCTTGGGAGTTCGACCAACAGGGAGTTTGATCCCTCTCTAAGACATGTGTTGACCACCAGGAGGTGGCACAAAATGAAGGAAGGCCCCGGCCAGCAGCCGGCAGCCACTAGGGACCCTACCCATGCATGAATTTTGTGCACTGGGCCTTTAGTTGTTAAATAATTTCAGACTTACAGAAAAGTTACAAAAATAGCATAGAGAGTTCTCATTACCCTTTTCTACATAACATTGCGTATTAACATGGACAACTGAATTCTTATAAATTCCATACCTATTATGAAACTTGCAATATTATTGATAATAATATTCTTCATTGTTTTCAAAACCCTATAAGTTGGTAATTGGTACAGGCCACCTGAGTGCAGGCAGAAGCCAATGCCTCGTCTATGGAGAGTTTAACATAAAATAAAACTGACCAGAAGTCACCTTTTTGTTATTAGTATCATGTGCCAGCAATTGTAAGGAATATCAATGGCAAAAGATTCCCTTCTGGGGAGGACTGCCTTTCATATTAATCAGTTTTTTATTTTTCTTCCAAAATTTATTGACATAATATCTCAATAAACACTGTGTATCTCATTAAATATGTAAGTTTAAAGTGTACATCTACACAATGGAATACTATGCTGCAGTAAAAAATGAGTTCTTACTATTTGCAACAACATGGATGGAACTGGAGAGCATTATGCTAAGTGAAATAAGCCAATCAGAGGAAAATAAATATCACATGATCTCACTCATTTATGGAATATAATGAACAACATAAACTGATAAACAAAAACAGATCTAGAGACAGAGAAGCATCGATCAGACCGTCAAACCTCAGGGGGAAGGTAGGGGAGGGTGGGGGTAAAGGGGAGAGATCAATCAAAGGACTTATATGCAAGCATATAGGCCTAACCAATGGGCACAGACAACAGGGGGGTGAGGGCATGAGGGGAGAGATGGGGGGTAATATGGGGATAAGGACACATATGTAATAACTTAATCAATAAAGAAATTTTAAAAAATGAAAAAAATAAAGTGTACAATGTGTTGATTTTGATAGTTATATATTTTAATATGATTATCATCTTAGCATTAGTTAACACCTTTTCACATCAATAGTTACATTTTTTTGTGATGAGAACATTTAAGATCCACTCTCTTTGTAACTTTCAAGTATATAGTACAGTATTATTATCTACTAGAGGCCCGGTGCACAAAAAATTTGTGCACTCGGTGGGGGGGTGTCCCTCAGCCTGGCCTGTGCCCTCTCGCAGTCTGGGACCCCTCAGGGGATAACCACCTGCTGGCTTAGGCCCGCTCCCCAGGGGATTGGGCCTAAGATGGCAATCAGACATCCCTCTGGCAGCCCGGCAGCCCTCGGGGGATGTCCACTTGCCAGTGGGGAGCAGGCCTAAACTGCAGTCGGACATCCTTAGCGCTGCTGAGGAGGCTGGAGAGGTTCCCACCACCACTGTTGTACTGGAAGCCATCAGCCTGGCTTGTGGCTGAGCAGAGCTCCCCCGTGTGAGAGTGCCCTGACCACCAGAGGGCAGCTCCTGCATTGAGTGTCTGCCCCTGATGGTCAGTGTCTGTCATAGTGACCAGTCATTCCCAGTCCTTCTGCAGTTAGGGTCAGTTTGCATATTACCCTTTTACTATATAGGATAGAGGCCTGGTGCACAGGTGGGGGCCGGCTGGTTTGCCCTGAATGGTGTCCCGGATCAGGGTGGGGGTCCCGCTTGGGTGCCTGGCCAGCCTGGATGAGGGGATGATGGCTTTTTGCAGTTGGTCACATCCCCTTCAGGGTGGGGGTCCCCACTGGGGTGCCTGGCCAGTCTGGGTGAGGGGCTGAGGGCTGTTTTCAGGCTGGCGGGTGTCTGAAGCTCCTAACCTCTCCTTTTTTCCCTTTTTTTAATTCTGGGATTTATTTACCTTCTATGGCTGTCACTGGAACTGAGAGCCGGCTTTAGCTCTGAGGCTTGGCTCCAGCTCTGAGACCTTGGCTGCTGAAAGCAGGTATCTGGTTTGTTTGGCTTCTATAATTGAAACACTGTTGCAGCTCCAGCTCTGAGGCCCGGCTGGCTGAAAGCAGGTTTCTGGGGTTTGTTTAGCTTCTATAATTGCAACATTGTTTCTTAGAGTACAGCTCAGAGGCCGGCAGCGGCTGGCGGGGAACCTTGGCTTCCTCCATCACTGGAGCAAGCAAGCCTCCTGTTCGCTTCAGCTGCCTGGCTGCTGGCTGCCGGCTGCCATCTTGGTTGGCAGTTAATTTGCATATCACCCTGATTAGCCAATGGGAAGTGTGTCGGAGGTACGGTTAATTACCATGTTTGTTTATTATTAGATAGGATAATCACAATGCTGTTGGGCATTAGATCCCGGAACTTATTTATCTTATAACTGAAAGTTTGTACCCTTTAACTAAAATCTCCCCATTTTCCCCTCCTCTGAGTCTCTGGTAACCACCATTCTAACTCTATTTCTATGAATTGGGACTTTTTAGATTCTACATGTAATTAATATCATATGATATGTGTTTTTCTCTCATTTATTTCACTTAGCATAGTTTCCTCAAGTTCCCCAGAATGAAAGCCTGTTATGATGATGGCTGTTCATGCATATTCATTTCTTGTTTTAAGTTCTATCCAGATCTACCCACAACTGTTTGCTATATATTGTGTTGCAACGAAGTTGTTGCAAATGATAGGGTTTCATTTTTTCCTCATGCCTGAATAATGTTCCCATGTGTGTATGTATGTATGTATGTATATTTCACATCTCCTTTAACTGGACACTTAGGTTGTTTCTATGTCTTGTGAATAATGTTGCAATAAACATGGAATGCAGATATCTCTTTGATATTCTGTTTCCATTTCCTCGGGATTATTTACCAAGAAGTGGAATTGCTGAATCATATGGTAGTTCTACTTTGAATATTTTTGAGGAAACTCCACAATGGTTTCCATAGTGGCTGCACCAATTTACATTCCCACCAATAGTGTACAAGGGTTGCGTTTTTTACACATCCTCACCAACACTTGTTATCTCTTGTATATTTGATGATAGCCATTCTAACAGGTGTGCGGTGATATTTCCTTGTGGTTTTGATATATATATTTCCCTGACAATTAGTGATGTTGAGCATCTTTTCATGCACCTGTTGGCCATTTGTATCTCTTCTATGTTTGTTTATTCCCCTTATCTGACTTTGGATATTAACCCCTTATATGTGGTTTGCAAATATTTTCTCCCCTTCTATGGTTGCATTTTTATTTTGTAGATTATTTCTTTTGCTGTGCAAAAAGTTTTTTTGTTTATGTCGTACCACAGATTTTCATAGTCCGCTGCCATAGGGATCCCTCTTCATGGCACTGGAGCCCTGAGCTAGGGAGTCTAGTGTGGGGCTGGGACTCCTCCCTTCTCAGTGGGGACTTCAGCCACTGAAATATCCCTAAAGGTCCTCAACCGCCACATGTGGGTGTGGGACCAGCCTGTTTCACATCTCTGCCCCTTCTTTATATCCTTAGTTATAGGAGTCCCATTCAGCTAGTCTTCAGGTGGTGCTCTGGGTTGATTGCTCATATCTCTACAGTATTTAGTATGGATCTCCATTGTAACTGCTATCATACCATGTCACAACTTCTTAATTATCTTTTCCTCACCAAGACCATAAGATCCTTGAGGACAATAACAATGCTATCTTTGAATTTTCAGTGCTGAGTACAAGCCCATAATAGATGTTTGTATGAATGAGTTAAAAATCCCAGAATTATTTCCTTTATATATTTCCTTATAGTACTTTCTTATTAGTAATGTATGTGTATACCTTTCTATTCTGAAGATATTTTGTGAAGGAGCATTTAGTATTTTTAAATGATATAATTGCATATTATAACCAATGATTTGAAAAATTGTATGGACCAATTTTAAACAATAAACTCGGATAGTCCAAAGAATCTTGACACCTTTAGTTGAGTAGCATTAAAGTACATATTCCATGACACTCCTGATAGCGTTGTGGTGACATGCACCAGCTTTGGAGCTCAAGAAGCCAGAGGCCTAGTCCTGGCTCTGCCCTCAGATCACAGACCATGACTGGAAAACCTTATTTATCTCTGGCACTTAATTTTCTCATGTATAAAATGCATGCTGTGAAAGATAACTATGTAGACGTAGGTAGTGTGTCTATGTTTATTAGCAGTGTCTGGCACATAAAATTACTAATGATCAATTTTCAAAATTTTGACCTAATTATAAGTATTTCAGAGACTAATGTAGCATAATTCATTTTAGATACTATAAAGTAATTTGGTACATTTATTTATCTTAATTATGAAACAAAAATATAAGTTTTTATGAGATCAAGGAGAAAAATGCAACTTCATGGTAGAGAATTTTCCATAGGTCTTACCCTGATTTAGGTTCACTGAAATGTAAACTTTGCAATGGATCACCTTACTAGCATGTTAGTCTGAAGAGATCATTGATATCTTGATAAGGATTTAAAACCCAAAGGCTACTGACAGACATCAAAAATTTTGGTAGAAGTACTACCTTGTTCATATTGAACATATGATTTATTTGAAATGAACATAGAAGAAGCCCTAATATTTTATGTGACTGGCATTGGCTGGGAAATGTCAGTAAATTGAAAAGGGATTCATGAAAACAATATATACATATTTTAAATATTCATGTTATTCACCAATAGGAAGTCAAGGCTTTTTTTTTTTCTCTCTCAGTGTAACTGCACTGATTAGAGTGCTCAGTCAATCTTGCTTGCATACACCATACCCACAATGCATGGTCTACTATTTCTACTAGTTTTAATTTGCTAAAAGCAGAGCTAGAGGTTAAAGAATGAAACAGCCCAAAAGCAGAATCTGTCTGGGTTTTTACAAATATTTCCCACTCTTTCACAGATATCTTATCCACAATTATTTTCTTTCCAGACTTGACATTATCAACTCTTTCTAAAGCATTCAACTAGGTTTTCATAGAAACTGAAACTTTCCACATTCATATTTCATCAGTTTGTGTAATATTTAATTAAATGATGTGATTGCAATAGCAAGAATACTAACATAAAGTGACTTGTGAAAAACTTAGGGAACTCAGAGAAATATAAAAATTATGTGTTCACATCTAGAAAGCAACCTATTAGTGGTAATTGTCCACTGTAATGTTAGTCAGGTGTCTTACAGAGAAAGCGAGTCCATGGCTCAGTCAGGTGGACTGGTTAAGTGGAACGGTCAGGAACGTCAGCTGGATTTAATCTTGAGAGCTTAGCTTTCTTCTACAAACTGAATTTTGCTAATTAAAAATGCTGTGGGATTCTGAGCTTTTGACCCTTAAAATGTTTTAAACTTTTATAACCTTCCTGTTGGGTTATTTCAAGACAATTCAATTTAAGATGTTGCTTGGTTTTTGAAATTTATCTTTCACCAACCCATTTCTCTTTTCATGATCTCCTCTAATCTGTGTGCCCCAATAAAAATGCTAGTTTAATTTTAAAATTCGAGATAAATGAAGGGACTGGACAATCATATCCTGTGGAAACAGTGTCGGTCAAACACTTGCTGAGGTAAAAACACCAATAATGTCCTAATACTGGGCTCCGCACTCATATCCCTAAACCCTTCCTAAGCAGTCAAGCTCTTACGAATACCTCCTGACACTTTTACTTAATTTGATGTTAAAAGCTTTAATGCATGCCACAGAGAAATGATCTCCTGTTAAATCACATAAGTCTTTTTTTGGCCTCTGATAGTACAAACATTTTCGTAAATAGAAACAGCTCAATATTCTTTGTGTAGGAAATCCATATTTCAAAAGATCATTAAATGTGTTCGATATAGGAGGAAGAAAAAGAAGATCTCCATTTGAAAATCTTGATATAATTGATCCATTAAATTCTTAACTCCTATCTATTGATGTTGATGAGAGCTAAGTGCATGCAAAGAACCAGACTTCACACTTGAAGTTCCAATGAAAATTGGAACTGTCTCCTGGAAGGTTATCTAATCTTAATCTTCCGGATACCACTACTTGACAAGCCCCCTTCTTGACAAGCCGTTTGGCTGGGGAAGATAAAATTTTGCATGACTTCCTATACTGTGATCCATTAGGTTGGTATAAGTTTACAGATTTCCTTTGTACTTTTCAGGATTTTAAAAGCTGGGAAATTTTACATTTCACGAGTGAAACATAAGGCAACAGTAGGCGTGTACTGTTGCATGACAGTTGTCTGGAGTTAAGTAGTAGCTGCCCCCAGACAGGCTCTACTCACTCTATTCCCTATAGTTCTCCTCACTCCATGGCAGATATGTGGCCAGTCATTTATGTTACCTCCTGACTCCTATAGGCAGGTGAATTTGCAATCCCTGCTGTGGACTTTAACTGTTTCTTGATGTAAGCTTTGCATACAGATATGTTGATATAGGTTTAAGTTCTTCCAGTGTAATAAATTGTTCCCTCTGCTGTATGCATGAACACTTACAGGCTGCCACTTAATCTACAGCAAATGTTCACCATAGAAGAAGGTGCCTCCTAAAGACATTAAGAATCTCAGATCTGCCAGATTTTATAGTTACAGCTTTAATGTGAATGCAACATCTTGCAGACACACCTTCAAATTCATATCTCCCCAAGTCCAAGTAACATGTGGTCATTATTTACATTTTACATTTTGACTGCTCTACTCCTGGGTTTCATGATTCCTCAGGTTTCATGGGATTTCTTGGAGAGGGTACTGAGTAAAGTACAAGGGGAAGCCCAGAATTAACTCTCAGTTTTTGTCCTGATTTCCGAAACATCTGAGCAAGTTGTCCCAGGACAGTGTCCTTGTCCCAAGATTTATTGTTGGTGCTTCCCCAGTGGTTTGGTGTAGGGACAGTAAGGTTGGAAATAATCCTGGAAGGAGAGGTTATCTGAGAATAAAGATACAAAGATGGTGGTGGTGATGGGGGTTGGAGTGAGTGTGGCAGGTAGAGTCGGGCCTTGGATGCCACAGGAAAGATACAGCTGAGCGCAACAAGTAGAGTGGAAGTGAGGCTAGAAACTAGAAAAAAAAATAAGTCTCTTGGTCTCCTAGTTTTATATTCATTGTTTAGTTTGGAAATTTACTTCTATTGAACAAAAAATGTATGACTAGCATGTTCTTAGGGTCATATGAAGGCTAAATTGAAAAATAATGATTTCTTCGGAAATACACGTTTATTCTGTTGCATAGAACACTTCACACATATTAAGATTTTTATCTTTAGTCATTAGCAAATGCAAGGATAAATTGGCTAATGAGAGACTTATGCTTAAATGGCTTCTTAATCCTTAAATTCTCTTAGTTTGCAGACAGGGTGGGCCAGTATTACCAAGAGCTTTTTGTCACTTGTTTATGGCTCCCTCTCTGGGAACACTGGCAATTGCATGTGATGATAAAGAAATCTGTGCATGAAGGAGTGCAGGGAGGTGGGTTTTGGTTTAACTGGAGGAAGTGCAGCATTTTTGGCTAAATAGCTAACTTTAAAATTTTGATATAGAAAACGTTTTTCTATACATTATCTTTTCCCAGTTAAGTGCATAAATCATACATCTTTGACCTTGGCTCTAAAATATGGATTTTCATCTTTAAAGAATTTGGAGTCGGGTTATAGGTTATAGATTATAGGTGGTAGGAACTGGAAAAGACTTAGATATCTGCTAGTCCATTTCTTTATTTTATGGATGAAAAGATTACTTCCAAACTTTGTCATATCTAAACATATTTTTTCTTTTCTTCAAAAACTTAACTTTTTTCTGGTGTTATTGAGACATAATGATATATAACCTTGTGTAAATGTAAGGTGTAAAATTTTATATCTATACTAGTGTCAAGGTGCATAGATTTGTGCATTGAAAGGAAATTAATTAGAAGAAATATTTTAATATCACTGCTTGCGTCTCACTAATGAAAAGAAAATAGGATTCTACTGAGTCTCCTATCTACCTACTCCAGGACTTCTGTGAGAATCAAATGAGATGAGGCACGGGAAAATGCTTCACAAACATTTGGTTAAACTGTAAAATGTTTGCATCTGGCTTTAAAGCAAGTTGGGTTCCTGGGCTGAAGAAACTCCAAGGGTGCTGGTTGCTAGGGAGAGGAAGCCGGGCATTGCTATGTGATGTCATTGCCTGGCACCCACAGCCACCGTTTCCAGGCTGGGCTGGCTGTGGGCTGCATTTTGCGCCATGGGGTCTTGGCAGCATTGGCTGCAATTTGGTGGGATGTTGCTCTGGGGTAGTGGCAGGGCTTGTGTCACACTTGGGGGAAACCGAGTGTTGATTTGTTGGTGCCAGGTCTGTGGTGCTGTTTATTTTTAAATGGCCAGTGTATGTCATGGAAGCTCCTGTGTTGAATGTCTGCCTGCTGGTGGTCAGTGGGCATCATAGCTACCACTCAGACAGACGGACACTTAGCCTTTTATATATATATACTAGTAGCCCGGTGCACGAAATTCGTGCACTGGGGTGGGAGGGGGGAAGGGGCCCCTCAGTCTGGCCTTCACCCTCTCCAATCTGAGACCTCTCAGGGAATGTCCAACTACCTGTTTGTGCCCACACTTTTAACAGATAACAGCTCCATTGTTGTTTCTTTCTTATGCTTAAAACCATTGGCATTAGTAGGTATTCAAAGTGTGTATACATTTTGGGGGGACACCCTGTATATCTCTAGTCAGCGGTGAAAGAAACCAACAGCAGATTTGGAGCCCCCAGACAGGGAACCTCGCTCACTCCCCACATGTCTCCCCACTTCACTTTCCACCTTCGTGGGCAGCAGGAAAATCAACGTTTTCTCTCATTAATTTGGAAAAGCACGTCCTGTCACCTGCTGACCGGCAGGAGTGAGCTAGGCCCCAAGCAAGCGAGGCTCAGTCAGAGCAGCCTTCGCTCATGGGTGCTGGCACCCAAAGTACACATTCCTCCTCTACAGTCGCCCTGACTATCCCACTGTTTCACTGAGAGGACGGAATTCCTCTCCGCCTCTGGGTTCTTGATCTTGAACGCTGACCGAAGGCACCTCAGCGAGGGTCACCCGCACCCACCAGGTGTGTCTGTCTGCATCTGCTCCTGCCTTAGCACCTGCATTAACCCCCAGAGGTGATCTCGTAGCTGCACTGGCCTCTGTGGGAACAGGGCATCACCACTCCTCCCTCTCACTGTCATCTCACAGGCGCCCACCCTCAGCACCCAGAACACCCAGACACTCTCCAAAGGACGTGAGCGCATCAGAGGGGATGTGTGCACATCCTGTGGGGGTGTTAGGCATGCTGGGTTGATGGAAGTGCGGTGGAGAGGCGGGGGGAACTTGTGTACGCCTTGGTTTGCAACTCTTGCAGGCATGGGAGGGTGACAGTGTGCTGGGGGATGTTTGCACACCAGGGCAGGATGTGCACACCAGAGACCTCTGGCTTTGCAGATCTGCAAACCCCCGTGATGTGGCCAGGAGGATGTCAGTCTGGCCCGCCACGGTGGCTGTCCCTGCGATCCTGCATCTTCTGGGCCAGGAGGCGGATCTTGCGCAGCCACTCCTGGGCGCTGATGGCCTGCAGGCGCTACTTCAGCTCAGCCTGAAGGCTCCACTTTGTGCACTCATAGCTGTCACCACCGCCATGTGGGGAGTGCAGGTCGCCCTCTGCCGGCCTGCCTCCCCTGTCCAGAGGCTCTCTGCACTGCTCACCTGCCCAGAGTGACTGGGGCTGGGCGGAAGCCAGGCATCCTGCCCTGCCCAACCCTGGCTGATCCGCCCCTGTGCGAGCTGCCGCCCCTCCGGGAAGGGTCACGGATCCAGGTCTCGGGACCACAGATAGCCTCAAGCACTGCCCCCCACCCGGCAGGGTCACAGATCCGGTCCCAGACCACGGACAGCCTCAAGCACTGCCCCCTGCCTGGCAGGGTCACAGATCCGGGTCCTGGAGTGCGGACAGCCTTGCCTGCTGCCTCCCGCCTTTAGTATGCAAATTAGCTGCCATGTTGTTGCTTCAGGGTGGGAGTCCCCACTGGGGTGCCTGGCCAGCCTGGATGAGGGGATGATGGCTGTTTGTAGCTGGTCACACCCCCTTCAGGGTCGGGGTCCCCACTGGGGTGCCTGGCCAGTCTGGGTGAGGGGTTGAGGGCCGTTTTCAGGCTGGCGGGTGACTGAAGCTCCCAACCTCTCCTTTTTTTCTTTTCTTTTTTTTCTGGGATTTATTTACCTTCTATGGCTGTCACTGAAGCTGAGAGCCAGCTTTAGGTCTGAGGCCCAGCTGCAGCTCTGAGACCTCGGCTGCTGAAAGCAGGTATCTGGTTTGTTTGGGTTCTGTAATTGAAACACTGTTGCGGTCCTGCTCGATGAAGCCCGGCTGGCTGAAAGCAGGTTTCTGGAGTTTGTTTAGCTTCTATAATTGCAACATAGTTGCTTAGACTGCAGCTCAGAGGCCAGCAGCGGCAGGCTGGGAATGTTGGCTTCCTCTGTCACTGGAGCAAGCAAGCCTTCTGTTCGCTTCAGCTGCCTGGCTGCCAGCTGCCATCTTGGTTGGCAGTTAATTTGCATATCCTGCTGATTAGCCAATCGGAAGGGTGTCGGGGTTATGGTCAATTTGCATGTTTCTCTTTTATTAGATAGGATAGATATAAATGATTACCACCATAGGTTAGCTAACATTTCCATCATATCACACAATTACCCCTTTTTTTGGTAGTGAGAACATTTAAGATCAATTCTCTTAGGAACATTCAAGTATATAATACCGTATTAGTAACTACTAGAGGCCTGGTGCATGGATTTGTGCACCGGTTGCGTCCCTCAGCCTGGCCTGCACCCTCTCATAATCTGGGACCCCCTCAGGGGATGTTGGAGGCTTGGTGCACGGATTCGGCCTGATCCCTGAGGGCCAGGCCAAGGGACCCCACCGGTGCATGAATTTGTGCACTGGGCCGGTTTTGGCCCAATCCCTGCAGGCCAGGGGTTTCCCCCTCCCCCCTTACCTCTGAGATTCATCAGTCTGTTCCATGTTTCCATGCCTGTGCATTGAGTGTCTGCCCCTTGGTGGTCAGTGCGCATCATAGCTAACGGTCGAACGGTTGTTTAGGCTTTTATAGTATAGATAATCTAAGTAATTCTTACAAAATTTTAATGAGCAATAATCCTATCTAATAAAAGAGAAAAATGGTAATTGGCGTACGACGATACCCTTTTCATTGGCTAATCAGGGCTATATGCAAATTAACTGCCAACTATGATTGGCAGTTAACTGCCAACTATGATTGGCAGTTAACTGCCAACTATGATTGGCAGTTAACTGCCAACTATGATTGGCAGTTAACTGACAACTAAGATTGACAGTTAACTGCCAACAAGATGGCGGTTAATTTGCATATGTAGGCACAATGCAGGGAGGCGAAAGGGAAAGCAGGAAGAAGCCCCCTGCCACTGACAGTGATCGGAAACCCAGGGGGGAGCTGAGAGCTGGGGGGCAGGGCAAAGGCGGCCCTGGGGCCGCCTTTGCCCTGCCCCCCAGCCATGGTCGGAGAATCAGGCGCCTTTGCCGCCCTGGCCAGTGATAGCAGGAAGTAGGGGTGGAGCCAGCGATGGGAGCTGGGCACGGTCGAAGCTGGCAGTCCCGGGAGCTAGGGGTCCCTTGCCTGGGCCTAAAGCGGAGCCCACGATCGCGGGGCCGCTGCAGCTGTGGGTCCCCGCTGCCCGGGCCGGACGCCTAGGCCAGAGGCGTCAGGCCTGGGCAAGGGGCCGATCCTGCGATTGGAGGGTGATGGGGGTCAACACCTGAGGGCTCCCAGTATGTGAGAGGGGGCAGGCTGGGCTGAGGGACACTCCCCTCCCCACACACACCCAGTGCACGAATTTCGTGCACCGGGCCCCTAGTTGATATATAATCTTATATTAGTTTTAGGTATAAATGCATATGTTCCATCCACAATGTTTAACCAGATGTTTTAGATGATGTACTCTTACACTGGGTACAATATTACTGGGATCTAAGCTTTGGTGCTTGGCTCTCAACTATCTTCCCCTACCAACACCCTGTTCCCTTTTCATTCCTTATTTATCTGTGTACATCCCTTCTGTGATATCCACATAATGTTCAGAGGCCATTTGTCCAGCATCTTTTTTACTTTAGCATTTTGAACAATTTGAAAAAAGTCATTATGGAATACAATCCAAAAAATAGTTAGATTTGGAACAAAAGACCAAATTATGTGTTATTGTGAGTGGAGAAACCAATATAGAGGAACATGGATATTATATTATACTAGAGGCCCGGTGCACAGATTCATGCACCGGTGGGGTCCCTCAGCCTGGCCTGAGGGTATCGGGCTGAAACCAACAGTCTGACATCCCCCAAGGGGTCCCACAGTGCGAGAGGGCACTCTGCAAAGTCAATGTCGCTTGGCAGCTCCTGCATTGAGCATCTGCTCCCTGGTGGTCAGTGTGTGTGATAGCTACTGACCAGTCGGCTGGTCGCTTAGGCTTTTATATATATAGATGATGGATAGGTAAAATTGTGAAATCAGTCAATATTTGGTAAATGTATTTAAACTGTGTAAAATAAATTTGCGGCAATGTCATACTTTTTAAAAATCCCACTAACTAATTTGTTTTAAAAATTGTTTTCTGATCAACCTGAGTGTTGCCACAGAGATGTTATTTTCTGATGCTGTGTTGAGGAGAAATAAAGTATGTGGAGGATGGGAGTAGAGGGAGAACTAGCATAATCCCCAAACCTTCTTCAACTTAACTTTTATGAGGGAGAGAGAAGTGTTGGAAGAAGCCCTGTTTGAAAGCTGATCCTGGTTCTGGGAGGACTAATTATATAATCTTACAGGGGTCTTTGAACAACCTTAATTCTTAGTGACATTAGTTTGTGGAAGAAGCTAGGTGAGTATACATTGACAATATCCTGGGCTGATAATAGGTAGGCATTAGTCAGGAGTTTTCATTTTTCAAATGGAGAAAACCTCTCCAAATAATATTTGTGCCTCCAGATTTAGGTTTTTTGAAGTTTTATTGACAAATAAGAATTATATATATTTAGGTGTTACAATGAGATTTTTAATGTAACAGTGTGATGACTTACTATACATACACATTGTGAAAGCTCATCACAGCCAAGTTAATTAACACATCCATCATCTCACATATTAGTTACTGTGTGTGTGTGTGTGGTGAGAAGATTTAAGATTTATTCTCTTAGCAAATTTAAAGTACAGTATTATTAACTATAATCACCATGCTGTACATTAGATCTCCAAACTTATTTATCATATTCATTTCCCCACTCCCAGTTGCTGTCAACCACCATTCTACCCTCTGGCTCTACAGAGTTCAATTTTTTTTAGATACTAAATATAAATGAGATTATGCAGTATTTGTCTTTCTGTGTCTGACTTATTTTACTTAGCATAATGTCAGGTGCATCCATGTCTCACAAATGGCAGGATCTCATTTTATATGGCTGAATAATACATACATATATACATACATATCTATAGATATCCTTATCTCTCTATCTCTATCTCTATCTCTATCTCTATCTCTATCTATCTCTATCTCTATCTCTATCTATCTCTATCTCTATCTCTATCTCTATCTCTATCTCTATCTCTATCTCTATCTCTATCTCTATCTCTATCTCTATCACATCTTTATTCATTCATCCTTAGATGGACACTTTAGTTGTTTCCAGGTCTTGGCTACTGTGAATAATGATTCAATTAACATAGGAGTGCAGATATTTCTTTGATATTCTGCTTTCATTTCCTTTGTATATATACCTAGAAGTGAGATTGTTATATTTTTAATATTTGGAGGAGCCTCCATATTGTTTTCCATAATTATTGTACCAATTTACATTTCCACAAAAAGTATACAAGGGTTCCATTTTCTCTACACCCTTGCCAATACTTATTACCTTTTGTCTGGTTGATAATAACTATTCTAACAGCTGTTAGGTGATATCTCTGTGATTTTGATTTGCAGTTCCCTGTTGATTATTGATGTAGAACATCTTTTTATGTACCTGTTGACCATTTGTATGTCTTCTTTGAAGAAACATTTATTCAGGTCCTTTGCACATTTTTAAATTGGGTTATCTGTTGTCATTATTTTTTTTTAGGGGGGGGGGAAGGGGGTTTGAGTTGTATGAGTTTTTTTATTTTAATTTTTTTATTGTTTAAAGTATTACATGTCTCCTTTTGCCCCAATTAACCTCCCACCCCACCATCCCCTCCATTCAGGACAAGCCCTCACTGCCCTAGTGTCTGTGTCTATTGGTTATGCTAATATGCACTAATACAAGTCCTTTGGTTGATCTGTTACTCCCCCTCTCCCCTGCCTTCTCTCTGAGGTTGGACTATCTGTTCAGTGTTTCTTAGTCTCTGGATCTATTTTTGTTCATTAGTTTATGTTCAGTATATCCCACATATGAGTGAGATCATGTGATATTTATCTTTCTCTGACTGGCTTATTTCACTTAGCGTAATGCTCTCCAGGTTCCTCCATGCTATTGCAAAAGGTAAAAGTTCCTTCTTTTTATAGCAGCGTAGTATTCCATTGTGTAGATATACCACAGGATTTAATCCACTCATTTGCTGATGGACATTTAGGCTGTTTCCAAATCTTAGCTATTGTAAATTGTGCTGCTATAAATATAGGGGTACGTATGTCGTTTCTAATTGGTATTTCTGGTTTCTTGGGATATATTCCCAGAAGTGGGATTACTGTGTTGAATGGGAGTTTCATTTTTAATTTTTTGAGGAACCTCCATACTGTTTTCCACAGTGGCTGCACCAGTCCGCATTCCCACCAGCAGTGCAAGAGGGTTCCTTTTTCTCCACATCCTTGCCAGCACTTGTCGCTTGTTGATTCGTTGATGATAGCCATTCTGACAGGTGTGAGATGGTACCTCCTTGTTGTTTTGATTTGCATCTCTCGGACGATTAGTGATTGAGCATGTTTTCATATGTCTCTCAGCCTTCTATATGTCCTCTTTCAAAAAGTGTCTATTTAGGTCCTTTGCCCATTTTTTTTTATTGGATTGTTTATCTTCCTTTTGTTTAGTTGTATGAGTTCCCTGTGAATCTGGAGATTAAACCCTTATCTGAGATAGCATTGGCAAATATGTTCTCCCATGCAGTGGGCTTTCTTGTTGTTTTGTTGATGGTTTCTTTTGCTGTGCAGAAGCTTTTTATTTTGATGTAGTAGTCCCATTTATTTATTTTATCCTTAGTTTCCATTACCCTAGGAGCTGTATCAATAAAGATATTGCTACAACCTATGTTTGATATTTTGCTGCTTATGGATTCTTCTAAGATTTTTATGGTTTCCCATCTTACATTTAAGTTCTTTAACCATTTTGAGTTTATTTTTGTGTGTAGTGTAAGTTGGTGATCTAGTTTCATTTTTTGTCTCTCAATTTGTTTATGTGATGTATCACATTTATTGATTTGCAGATATTGTACTAACCTTGCATCCCTGGAATAAATCCCACTTGGACATGGTGTATGATCTTTCTGATGTAATGCTTGATCCGATTTGCTAGAATTTTGTTGAGGATTTTAGCATCCAAGTTCACCAGGGATATTGACCTGTAATTCTTTCTTTGTGGTGTCTTTATCTGGTTTTGGGGTTAGGGTAATGCTGGCTTCATAGAAAGAGCTTGGACGTGTGCCTTCCTCTTGAGTTTTTTGGACTAGTCTGAGGAAGATAGGTTTTAGTTCTTCTTTGAATGTTTGGTAAAACTCCACTGTGAAGCCATCCAGACCAGGGATTTCATTTGCTGGAAGATTTTTGATTACTGCTTCAATTTTATCAGTAGTTAGTGGTCTGTTCAGGTTTTTTGATTCTTCCTCAATGAGTATTGGAAGCTTGTATTTTTCTAAGAATATGTCCATTTCGTCCAGGTTGTCCAGTTTGTTGGAGTAAAGTTCTTCATTATTATTATTTTTTTTACAATCCTTTGTATTTCTGTGGGGTCTGTTGTTACTTCACCTCTTTCATTTCTGATTTTGTTTATTTGGATCCTGTCTCTTTGTTTCTTGTTGGTTCATCAATCTTGTTTATCCTTTCAAAGAACCAGCTCTTGGTATTATTGATCTCGTGTATTCTGTTTTTTGGTCTCTATGTCATTTATTTCTGCTCTGATCTTTATTATTTCCTTCCTTCTGATTCTTCTTGGCTTTTCTTGTTGCGCTCTTTCTAATTCTTTGATTTGTAGGGTTAGATAATTTATTACCATTTTTTCTTGTTTTTTTTTGTTGTTTTGTTTTGTTTTTTTTTTGAGGTCGGCCTGTAGAGCTATAAACTTACCTCTCAGGACTGCTTTCACTGTGTCCCCTAGATTTTGGATTGTTGTGTTTTCATTGTCGTTTGTTACCAGGATGCTTTTTATTTCTTCTTTGATCTCTTTGGTAACCCAATCATTGTTTAATAGCATGCTATTTAGCCTCCCAAGTGTTCGATTTTTTCATTGTTTTTATTGTAGTTGATTTCTAATTTTATGCCATTGTGATCTGAGCAGATGCTTGATATGATTTCTATCTTCTTTTATTTGAAGCGATTTTGCCTGTGTCCTAATTTGTAGTCTATCTTTGAAAATGTCCCGTGTGCACTTGAGAAGAATGTGTATTGTGTAGCTTTGGGTTGATATGTTCTGAAGATATCAATTAATTCCTTCTGATCTAGTGAGTTATTTAGGATTGATGTTTCTTTGCTGATTTTTTTGTTTAGAGGATTTATCCACTGGTATCAATGGGGTATTAAAGTCCCCTACTCTGATTGTACTGCTGTCAATCTCACCCTTGATATCTTCCAGAAGTTTTTTTTTTTTTTATGTATTTGGGTGCTCCTGTATTGGGTACATATATATTTACCAGAGTTATATCCTCCTTTGAATTGCTGCCTTTAGTATTATGAAGTGGCATTCCTTATCTCTTATGGCCTTCACTTTGAGGTCTATTTTGTCAGATATATGTATTGCTACCCCAGCTTTTTTTTTCATTTCCATTTGCCTGAAAAAATTGTTTTCCATCCCTTCACTGTCAGTCTGTGTGAGTCCTTTGTTCTGAGGTGGGTCTCTTGTAGACAGCAGATATATGGGTCATGTTTTCTAATCCATTCAGCTACCCTATGTCTTTAATTGGAGCATTTAATACATTTACGTTTAAGGTTATTATTGACTCGAGGCCCAGTGCATGAATTCTTGCATGGGTAGGGTCCCTAGGCCTGGCCTGTGATCAGGGCTGATTGGGTCGTCTCGCCCTGTCTGGATCTGGGATGAAGGTGAATCAGATTCAGGGCCCCAGCAGCATGCTAACCAGTGGCCAATTTCATGAGGAATCTGGTTCCCTCCTCCCTCCTATCTGGGTCCAGGGTGCTGGTGAACTGGATTTGGGGCTGTCCGGGCCCTAGCAGCAAGGTCTGGATCAGTATGCATCATAGCTACCTGCCAGTCGTTCCAGTTGTTGAGTCGTAACAGTCACTTAGACTTTAATCTACACTAATAAAAGAGAAAAATGGTAATTGGCGTACGGCGCTACCCTTTTCATTGGCTAATCAGGGCTATATGCAAATTAACTGCCAACTAGGATTGGCAGTTAACTGCCAACAAGATGGCGGTTAATTTGCATATGTAGGCACAATGCAGGGAGGCAAAAGGGAAAGCAGGAAGAAGCCCCCTGCCACTGACAGTGGTCGGAAACCCAGGGGGGAGCTAAGAGCTGGGGGCCAGGGCAAAGGCGGCCCTGGGGCTGCCTTTGCCCTGCCCCCCAGCCATGATCGGAGAATCAGGTGCCTTTGCCGCCCTGGCCAGTGATAGCAGGAAGTAGGGGTGGAGCCAGTGATGGGAGCTGGGCACGGTCGAAGCTGGCAGTCCCAGGAGCTAGGGGTCCCTTGCCTGGGCCTAAAGCGGAGCCCACAATCGCGGGGCCGCTGCAGCTGTGGGTCCCCGCTGCCCGGGCCGGACGCCTCGGCCAGAGGCCTCAGGCCTGGTCAAGGGGCCGATCCGGTGATTGGTGATCGGAGGGTGATGAGGGTCAACTCCTCTGGCCGAGGCATCAGGCCTGGGTGGGGGGCGGAGCCGGGGATTGGGGGGATATGATGGTCCCCTTGCCCGGGCCTGAAGCCTGGGTCAGAGGCATCAGGCTTGGGCGGGGGGTGGAGCAAGCGATCAGAGGGAGATGGGGGTCCCCTGCCCAGGCATCATTCCTGGGCCAGAGGCCTCAGGCCTGGGCGGGGGCCAGAGCCAGTGATCGGGGGGAGATGGGGGTCCCCTGTCCAAGCCTGACACCTCTGGCGGAGGCGTCAGGCCTGGGCAAGGGGCCGATCAGGTGATTGGAGGGTGTTGGGGGTCTATGCCTCTGGCCGAGGCATCAGGCCTGGGCTGGGGGCAGAACCAGTGATGGGGGGAAATGAGGGTCCCCTGCCCTCTGCCACCTGGGAGCATGCCTAAGCCAGCAGGTCGTTATCTCCCGAGGGGTCCCAGACTGCAAGAGGGCACAGGCTGAGCTGAGGGACCCCCCCTTCCCTCCCGAGTGCACAAATTTTTGTGCACCGGGCCTCTAGTATATATATATATATATATAGATAGATAGATAGATAGATAGGTACTTGTTTGTTGCCATTTTTATTCTTTATGCCTGTGTTCCTTCTTCCCTTCCCTTCCCATTTCTTTTTCTTTTTTTTTTTTTTTTTTACAGCAGTTCCTTTAGCATTTCTTGCATTGGTGGCTTGGTGGTAATAAACTCCCTTAGCCCTTTTTTTTTGTCAAGAAACTCCTTATTTCACCTTCAATTTTGAATGACAGCCTTGCTGGGTATAGTATTCTTGGATTCAGTCCCTTGCTTTGCATCACTTTGTATATTTCATTCCATTTCCTTCTGGCCTGATGTGTTTCTGTTAAGAAATCCATTGATAGTCTAATGGGAGATCCCTTATAGTAGTGGTTCTCAACCTTCTGGCCCTTTAAATACAGTTCCTCATGTTGTGACCCAACAATAAAATTGTTTTCATTGCTACTTCATAACTGTAATGTTGCTACTGTTATGAATTGTAATGTAAATATCTGATATGCAGGATGGTCTTAGGCGACCCCTGTGAAAGGGTCGTTCAACAGCCAAAGGGGTCGCTACCCACAGGTTGAGAACCACTGCCTTTTGGCAACTTTCTGTCTCTCTCGCAGCCTTTAAGATTCTTACTTTGTCGTTGGTGTTTGCCAATTTAATTATGATGAGTCTTGGTGTCAGTCTTTTGGGGTTCATCTTGCTTGGGACTCTGTGTGCTTCTTGATTTGTGCAAGTTTTTTCTTCCCAATATCAGGAAAATTTTCTGTCATTATTTCTTCAAATAGGTTTTCTATTTCTTGCTCGGTTTCCTCTCCTTCTGGCACCCTATTATGCGGATGTTTTGTTTCATGTTGTCACAAAGGTCCCTTAGGCTCTCCTTCTGCTTTTTAAGTTTTTTTGTTTGTTTGTTGGTTTTTCATTTTTTCTTGCTGCTCTGCTTGGGTGTTTTTTCCTACCTCGTCTTCTAGCTCACTGATGTGGTCATCAGCTTCTTCTAGTCTACTCTTGATGCATTCTATTGTGTTCTTTATTCCAGCTTTGTCCTTCTTTATTTCTTCTTGGTTCTTCTTCATTTCCTCTTGATTCTTATACATGTTGTAGAATTTGTCATCCATCCTTTTCAGGGTCCAAATTCTTTCTCTGACAAATTGCTTGCCTCCATTTTGTTTACTTCATTTTCTGGTAATTCCTCCTTTTCTTTCATATTGGGACTATTTCTTTGTCTTCCCATTTTTGCTCCTCTCAGGGTGTCTGGTTATGTGGTCACTCTCTACCACATTGACCGAAAGGCATATAATACAACTCGAGAAGACATAACACAGAGGGAACAAAACACAAATATATTCATGACAGCAATAACCCCAATTAAGGTGACCACCAGAGAAAAGAGAATTAGGGTTGCAAAAAGAGTGCAAAAATGACACTGAGAAAAGGAAAAAAGGTAAGAGAGATAAGAAAAAGAAGAAAAGAGAAGGGAAAAAACATAAATATATATGGGGAGAAAACTCTACAAAACAAACAAATAAACCAAAAAAAAGCAAACAACAAATACCCAGAGAAAAGGGGGGGCACTGAATCTGAAGAGGCAGAGCTTATTTCCAGAAAGTGAGGTAAAGGAATTGAATGACTGGGGGGGCAGCTACTGTTTAGTAAAGAGGAAATAGAAAGAGAATGAGTGCATAAGAATAAAAGTAAAAAATAAAATAGTCAAAAAATACTTTCCTTTTCTTTATCTATGTATTCATCTATTTTTGGATAAGGAGAATAGAGAGCAAATAGGCTTGAGTTTGATGAGTGAAACTAATTAAGCAATTAGGAGAAGAAGAGAGCAAGTGAGGAGAGGAAAAACAAAAGCATAAAGAATAAATTAAATAAATAAATTGGCTAGCGAAGAAAGAGAAAAGGGAAGGGTGCATGGCCTTGGAGCAGAGGAGAGCAAATTAGATATATGAGTAAGCCAACTGAGGCTACTATAATAGTAATGTGTCATTAAAGCAAATAAACATCAATTTTTAACAAGGAGTAAGTAGAGAGGAGAGAGAAAAACTAAAGCAGGAACAGAAGAGAAACAGGATGAAAAAGAAAGAGGTGAGGAAGAAAAGCTTGGCAAAAAGGAAAAAGTGAGATAAAGCAAAATAATGATAAAAAATAAAAATAGAATGTGGAGTACTGACCAAAAAATAAAAGGTTAAAATAATAATAATAATAATAATAATAATAATAATAATAATAATAAATATAAATAAAATAAAGAAAAAATGTTTTTCTTTTCCTTTTCTTTCTTAAGTAAAAGATAACAAATAAAAAGTGAAGTAGTGAAGTGTTATTTGCTTCTGCTGAGTTTTAGTGTCCCAGGGGCTGGATTAAGACCTTTCTCTCCTGTTCTGTCTGGCACTTCTCAGTTTCCTGTTAGGTAGTCAGGACCTTGTTGCTGTTCCCAGCGATCTACCGCTCCTCTGTGTCTGTCTCCACAGGCTTGGATTTTGGCATGCGGGACCAACCTGCAGTCTTTGTCTGCCTGCTTTCAGTCATATTTACACAAGCATCTATTTCTGACACAGTCTCTAGGTGGCGGTGTTGCTGTATTAGTTTCCAGGGCCGCTAGGGAGGGGTTAGCTCTTCTGGAGAAAAATGGCTGTTTAGGGTTGAGAGACCAGGCTGTCCCAGATCTGTGTTCCTCGTCGTCTCTCCCTGCTTTACTCCCCAGCCGCCACCAAACCACGTCCAACTGCACCGCAGCCTCGGTGAGTGTTTATAATCGAAAGATCCTATGGACTGGGTTTAGCGAGTAAAAGCAAGGAAAATATAAAGACAGAGCAACGGGGCTGCTGCGTGATTACCCTCGCCCGGCTGGGTACAGCCTCCCCCAGGTGCAGAGTTAGATCTAGAGTCCTCTGCTGTCAGCAGCCCTGTGAACACCCTTACACAGTCAAGTGTTATGTGTGTCCCCAGGGGACGCACGCTTGGTGCAGCGCAGTTTCCTTCTGACCCTCCAGTCCCCGTGGTTGTGTGTTTCTCTCTCCAACCCAGATCTCAGATTCTACCATTCTTCAGGAATCTTCTGGCCTTTCAGGCCATGGATTGTCTCACCATCTGTGTTTAATTCGCTAATTCTGGGTGGATGTTACTCGATTTAATTGTTTCTTCTATCTGCTCCATGAGAAGGCGCAGGACACGTCCGCCTATTCAGCTACCATTTTGTCTCCCCGCTGGACAAACATTTTGGGAGCCCATGGCCGGGGAGGCTGGAGTCTCAGTGTTCGTGGGTTCACAGCTGAGGCAGCAGGTCCCTGGTTGGTGTGGCTATAGGGTCCCAGATGTGTCTGAGGGCTCCCAGGGTGGCGGTGAGACTGGGCTCCCAGTCACAGATTTATAGCTTAATACCAGCAGAGCAGCTCAATTGAACATGGTGACTAATTTCACCTTATGTTAACCCCTAGCCTCATTATGGGCTCATTGTAAGACATTTAGCATGTTAAACCACCATGATCTGAATCAGAAACCCAATTATGAACAGGAAATGGCCAATGGGACTTTCTTGAGAAATCTCTACTCCTTTCCCAGAAAGATCCTCCCTCTCATTGAATGCACCCACCTCTTGATTAAATAAACCTCAATAAAAGAAAAATATCCCACTAGTGGGTAGCTGCTCTGTCTGTGGGGTAGCCCATTCTTTAATTTTAAACGTTATATTGGCTTGTGTTTGAATTCTTTCTCTGCTTGAAGCCAGGAACCCACAATGAACCCCAGACCTTTTGGTCCCTGGGACCCCTGAATGCCTGCTTTAAGACGAAATAATCACTAAACAGCAACATGTGTGGGAAAATGCAGAATGTTGGGATATTTTGATTTTGAGCAAAGGAAGTCTAGAACACACATTAGTACCTTAGAAAAAGCAGATCTCTCAGTTAAGCCTAAGGGGTAGGAGAAAAGAGGAAGAAGACAACAGAGTTGGAGATGAAGAGTATAAAAACGAGAGGAATCCTATATAATAAAAGGCTAATATGCAAATCGACCAAACGGTGGAACAGATGCTCAATGCAGGAGCTGCCCACTGGTGGTCTGTGTGCTCCCACAGCGGGAGCACCCCTCAGCCAGAAGCCCTGAGCTGGGCTCACAGCCTCTCCTGCCTCCATGGCAGCGCTAAGGATGTCCGACTGACGGCTTAGGCCCACTCCCCGTGCAGGGAGCAGGCCTTAGCCATCAGTAGGACATCCCCCAAGGGCTCCCGGACTGTGAGAGGGCACAGGCCAGGCTGAGGGACCCACCAAGTGCACGAATTTTATGCACTGGGCCTCTAGTATTAATATAAAATGGGGAAAGCAGTAACTAGATGGGAGTAATAATGTGGAAAGTTTATTCCTTGTTTTCAACCCTGGTTCAGAATTAACTAAGGGAATTTTAAAACTTAGGAAGGTAATGCTCCTCCCTTGATTTTCAGAAGTGGAATCTCTAGTCAGGGTTCCCAGCATGCTTGAGCCTGTGGACATGTTTCATGCTTGAACCTGTGGACATGTTTCACCTAGAACTTTGAAGTGTGTGACAGGTATAATTCCTTGAAAAATGTTTGCTAATACACTGCCTTTTTATTTCTCTCTCCAAACATTTGTGATTCCAAATTAATACTTTTCTCTTTATGTGTTAAATTATGCTTTACATGCAATAATATTTGATTTATATTCAATACCAAGGTTGTATAATTTGGGGATGGAAATAATCCAGTCTTGAAACTTGAATTTCCTTAAACCTTCAATTGAAAAGAATTTATATGATATCATGGTCCATTAATATCTCATTTATTAGGGTGTCACTTAACCAGGCATATCAACTATTGGGAGTTTAGTTCAGAAACAGGGAAAGAGAGCTTTGAGAAGTCAAAATGTGGCTGTGGTTTCCAGTAACTAAAACTTCTGCACTTTACTTCTGGGAGAGTCTTTAAAGGCTGTTTTACAATCAGTACACACACACACACACACACACACACACACACACACACGCACGCTCACTCAGTCTTCTAAAAATCTAGTCTATTTGTCCATAGCAAATTAGAAATAAAGAATCAGAACAAGGAGAATTTTGGATAGCTGTCAAAGATTACTAGAACCACCAGATGATACCAAATAGCTGAAAATTAAAAGGACACTAAAAGAATCTATAAAAAGCCAAATAAAAATGCACAGCAATATTAGGATACTGAGATTATCACATACACATGTTTCTGATTAGGGACCTGTGTTATCAAGGGGCACGCATGTTCAGTACCTTTGGTTTCAAATGGCAAAAACTGAGTCATGTACTTACAATATGTAATTTTATAAATTATATGTTTTACTGTGAAATTATAATTTAGATACATTTGTATCATATGTATGTGTGTATATATATACATATATGTACATATATACATATATACATATATATATTTATGAAACTGATGCTTAATGGAATAAATTTTAGTTATTTTGGAAAGTTCATTCACCTGACTATTCTCTGACTATGTCTGTTAAATGAGGTATGGAATTTTGTGATTTAATCTGCTGAGATCTGGTATTTTACATATGAAGGAGTATGGCTAGGGAAGAAACAGTGAGTGGTACATATATTTAAAAAAATTTTTTTTTTGTTTTTTCAGTTAAGGTTGTTTCTAGCAAATCAGCATTTTAGGAAATGATTTAATCATTTTCTTATTACCAGGGCCATTGATGCTAATGAAATATGCTGAACATTTTGTCTGGGATGTTTCTACCTGAGGATGGAAATGCCTTACTTAGTGATGTGAAGTGGAGGGTGCTGGGGTTTGGATCTCAATGGAGACCTGGGCTGAGGCCAGAAGGTTTCTTGGGCAGAGATCACAGGGTCGTATCCCAAGAGGCTCCTGACTATTTCTTCCTTGTCTACTGGAGTCCCTCATTTATTCAAGTTTGCTAAAAATGCAACAAATACCTGGCAACAAGCCTGTGGTTATTCAAATGGGTTCATAATTTAAAAGTCTTTGCAAATCTCTGTAATGATCAATACAAGCAGGCATTTCATATTCACTGTATAATGTTAAGGCAGCTGTAGACTCTCAGACAGTACTGTAGAATGAAAGGGTCGAATTCTATCCAGATTTGTGTGCAGTACCTTTTAGGTATACATTTAATTATAGTCTCAAGTCAGGTATGTTAACTTTCTTGTAGGGTGACTATTCATTGCTGGAAGAATGGTAAATTAGATAAATGTATATAAATGTATTATCCAATTATCATTGGATAAATGTATATATTGTTAAAAAATTAAATAATTTCATTAGAGTATGGGTAGTATTGATTGTGGTTAAATCTTTTTTTTTTTTTTTTTAAATATATTTTATTGATTTTCCACAGAGAGGAAGGGAGAGAGACAGAGAGTCAGAAACATCGATGAGAGAGAAACATCGATCAGCCGCCTCCTGCACACCCCCCAACGGGGATGTGCCCGCAACCCAGGTACATGCCCTTGACCGGAATCGAACCTGGGACCCTTCAGTCCGCAGGCCGACGCTCTATCCACTGAGCCAAACCGGTCTCGGCGATTGTGGTTAAATCTTGGTTGACCTTTCATTTGACTTAGTGTACAAATTGGACAATTTAGAATATTTATGCAAAAAGTGATCTTGATTATTGGAATGCAGTGGCATAGTCGATGCCTTATCTCTTTCCTAACAACAAGCCTGGCCTTGTAGAGAGGAGGTGGGACATCCTTCATTACTCTGAAATTAGTTTAATTCCAGATTTGATCTCCTGCCTTCAAGTATTTTTTATTGGTATAATAAAACTATATTTTATTATGCTAAATGTAATATCCAGTTTAAAAATAAATATAACAAGAATGAATTTGAAATTTTATCAAATATATTTTAGCATGCTTTGAGATATAGTTTTTTTTTAATTAAACTTTCACTAATTAGATTGAAAGATCTATGAGCCATCTACATTTTTAGAATAAAAAAGAAACTACATTTGTTTTCTGGAATCACAAATATCTAAATATTTTCAGTTTAAATCAATGAATGATTTTTTAAATTCAGGAGTTGTTATTTTAGCATAAATTATTAGTACTTCTTTTTTATTAAATTTATTGGGGTGACATTGGTTAATAAAATCATATAGTATTCAAGTGTACATTTCTATGATACATGATCTGTATATTGCATTGTGTGCCACCACCCACAGTCAAATCATCTGTCAACATTTATTTGGCCCCTTTTATCCTTTACTACTCCTCCACCCCCTTTCCTCTGATAACTACCATACTGTTGTCTGGGCCTATGAATTTCAGTTTTATATCCCACATATGAGTAAAATCATATAGTCCTTAGCTTCTTCTGACTAATTTATTTGGCTTAGCATAATATTCTCAAGATCTATCCATGTTGCTGCAAAAGGCAGCACTTCATCTTTTCTTATGTCTGAGTAGTATTCCATAGTATATATGTACCACATCTTCTTTACCCAATTGGTCTTCAAGTATTAAATTGGAAAACTTCATTCAGATCTCAAGAGCAAAGACCTTATCCTCCCAAATGTGTTAGTTCACCAGGGGTTAGGGTCCTTTTAAAATATATTAATAATTAAGGTCAAAAGCTTTCCAAAGAAAAGTTTGCTTATTTATAGATAGTCTACAAAAAGCATCCTCTCGTAATAAAAAACATTTCCTCTGTGGTTTAGCAGATGTTAAGGACCTCAGAATTTTAAGATTTTGGAGGCTACTATTTCCCTTGCAGACCCACCCAATTATTCATATCGCCTTTGGTTTTTCAAAGACACATCAAAGAGGGAAGAAGCCTTCAGTGCCAGCAGGTGCTCAAAGCCAGTGTGCATTGTTCCCATATAATGTGGGAGATATCACAGTGCCTCGTTTGCTTCTTCCAAACAGTTTTCAGGGCTCCAAAATGAACATGTTTTGTAAACTGTTCTATAAACCAGGCTATTTCATAATTGAAGCTTAATAATTTTAATGTTCAGCTTAGATTCTTCATCAGATCCTTTAGACCTTGTGGCTTGTATTTGGGATTTGGGATAATGATGTAGTATCAAAGATTCACTCTGCAAACAAAAAAAGATATTCCAAAATGAATGTTTCTAATGTAGAAAAAGGAAGGTTTTTCAGGAGAAATGAGGAGGTATTTGATTTTTCTATCTTTTATCCTTTGCCACAGATGTCCTGCTGAGGCAGATGAAATGCCTTGTTCTCAGGCACCAACATAACTCTTTAATGACAAGCCATTTAACTTTAGTTAAAAAAAATGATGCTCCAGTGAGAATCCAGGAGATGGAATGAGCATTGCCTATAACCCCATGTAAAGAATCCAGGACTCAGACCTTCTGAAGCAGGCAAAGGAGAGGGAGTAATCCACAGTAGGGGTTTTAGAATAGGGGGTCAGGAACTCTAATTGCTATGGGGACTGAATGGTAAAGGAAAGGAACATAGTTGACCAGGAAAGGTGCCTAAGCAGGTGTCTTTTGAGTGATGCAGAATGTGAACTGAAGGTGACACATTGTGCTTTAGAGTCAGCAACTGCTCCCCTCCAGCCAATTTAGGCTTCACAGAAATATAGGGCACAGTGATATTCCATCTATGATATATTTTTCAGAAGAAAATAAGGATTTACATTGTGTAAAATTTCCCCATTATAAATGCTTGTCCAGATTGATGAAAACACTGTGGAGCCAAGTTGAGCATGATTAAGGTGGAATAAAACCCATGAGCTCTCCTTTTGTATCTACATTTAGAATGTCGATGTTCTCACACTAAACTCAATGCAAAGTCAAAGTCAGTTGTTACACATTGTTCAAGTAAGCATGCTGTAGTCCCAAAGAAAAGAACCCATGCATATATATTTTCTCCCCTCCCCTCCCCTCCCCTTCTCTCCCCTCCCCTCCCCTCCCCTCCCCTCCCGATTTCTCTTCTTTCTGTTTGTCTGCTTTTCTGTCTTTCCTTTCTTAGGATGCAACTGGTCATCTCATAAGCACCATGCATCACAAGACAGAAATTGCCGCAGCATTCATGGGGACAGAACTAAAATCTACAAATCAGGAATTGCAGCTTCTCTCTATGTTTTTCTGAGGATCCATGGTCTTGTGATTCTGCTTTTCTAGGTGCATCCCTCCCCTTCTAACTGAAGACTGTCTGATTCCTCTGTATATTTCCGGGTGTTGCTTCCTCACATCTGAGGTATGTATTTGGCTTTGGTTGGCTGAGGGCTGACTCTGGCCCTTACACTACAAGATGTTTTAGCTCCGGAACCTACCAATTAGTATGGACAGTCTGTGTTTCAGTCTAGAAAATCTGAGCCAATCCTATGGATTGATTCTCTTTGGATGAGGAGCCTTCTACTGGTCCAATTAGAATGGGCTGAGGCAGAACTGAATGAAACCTCTGATAGGTCTATGGGCAGGTTAGATTAAGACAAAGGGGAAGGTAGGTGTGAAAGCAGATTGACTGACATCTTATATACCACACACATTAATGTTGACATTTTAGATTTTTAATGTTGACAAATTTAAACTAAGTAATATGCGATGATCGAAAAAAGTTTGAGAAATTCTGCAAAGGGTAAACATAACAAAATTACTCACAATCTCATTTCCCATAGTCAAATGCAAACATTTTGGGTATATTTACTTCAGTCTTCTTTCCTATGTGTAGATCTCAAAAGGCTATATTTAATAAGGAAACATTCTGAAAGAGTGGGAATATGAAGATTCATTTCTCTATTATTTGTGGATTAAAATGAGTTAAATTAAAAAAAATAATGCACTTTAAGAAAGATTTAACAATATGCATGGCCTTCCATCTAGTAATTTCTTATTTAAGGATTTACCTTGAAGAAATTCTCAGAGATGTGTACAAAGATGTATGTATAAAGGTATTCACCAGTGCATTATTGAACATAGACAGATATGGGAAACACCTGAAATACCCAACAATAAAAAATAATTAAAAAGAGTATAAAACAGGCCCCAGAGGGAATGTTTTGTGACCAATAAACAATTTTTGGAGAAATACATTTACTGAAGTAAAAATGTTCACAATAAATTGCTAAGCACTTTATAAAATTATATGTTCAGTATAAGCATATTTTGTATAAAATTATATTTATATTAAAAGAACTTGGAAGACATTCACCAAGATGTTAGTAATAATGATGATCTCCAGGTAGTAGGACAATGAATCATTTTCACTTTTTGCTTTTCAATATTTTTTAACATTTCTGTATTGAACATGTATATATTGTGTAGACAAATAAACCCAATACACACAATTAATGAGAAAATTAATTTGGTGACAAAATTGTGTGAAAATGAAAAGGAAATTATAGCAAGAGCGATTTTAGCAGTGTCTAAGCTCAGTAAATGGGAACATTGACATAGGGCTCCTTGATCAAAACCTCTTTTAGGAATCTGTCCCACCATGCCAGTAAAATCCAAAATGTATGCACATCCTTTTTGCCTCCTAAGTGCATCATATGGAATTGAAATGTATCTCCCTTTCTTTGATAATTGAGGTCTTTCAAGTTCTCACTCTTGGATTTCTTTTTTACCCCCTGAGAGTTTTCTTTTCTGTTCTATACTGAAAATAATATGTCTACATTATGCAAAATCCGGAACATATTAAAAAGTACAAAGAAGAGGAAAAAAATGCCTCCTATTTCTACAGGGTTATGTTTCTGAATCTTAGTGACTCCAGGATGATTGATACGAGTCTGCACTGAGTGGGTAACTTAATCTTTCAACTAGATGAGAAATGGAGTGAGATGTTTATATGTGTGCAGCAAAACAACAACAGTAGCAGTAATAGCAGCCACAGTTCTGATTGAAGGTTCTACAACACTAGATTCTAAAGAATCAAGACTTTATTTCCTTTGTAATAAACTCAGCATGTTTTCAAAATCTAAATACTGAAATTCTTCCTGGGCACATCTGATTGTGCTGGTCAGATGAGATTATTTTCCTTATTTCTCTCTACTACTTTGTCTTTAATTTGGATGTGGATTGATCAAACAGCAAAATATGGTTTTTAAGGATATTGGAATGGCTAGGAAATGACCCCCATGATGCCACGGTGTTAAGAATGTTGAGCACCCACCGAAGAAATACAAAGGCAGATGGTTTGAGGTTGAGGAACATGAAAGATACTTTTTTTCTTAAAATTAAAATTAATGTATATATTTTATGTAATGCTCATGGGTTAAAAAGCCTAATAGTATGAAGACATTTAGGAGGAAAAGCAATAATTTTTGGCGTTTGGCTATTTTCTTACTGTTATTACACTTCTCAGAGGTAATTACTTATGTTTTGCTTTTGTCTATATATCTGTTTCCTCCATTTTTTAAAGATAAAATTTGTTGCTATTTCTTAATTTATTTTTCTTAATTCATCAGTATTTTATCTATTATAATATATAAATATTTAGCTAAATAATACCTCTATCCAAAATTATTCTCAGTGCCTTCACAAGTCATTTTTGCAGCTCCAACCATATTAAGCTACCATTTCTTATTGCATCGTAACTGATAGTATTTACTGACTTCCTACTATGAAGAAAATAACATCAGTGTTCCCATACTTTCCTTCACCTCTATTCCCTCTTCAAATCCCATTCTATCCTTAGTCAGTTACACCTTTCCTTTTATACTGGCAAGGTTAAGAATATATACCGTCTGTTCAGTAATTATAGTACAGTATTCCACAGCTTGTCCACAAGTTGCTTCTAATAATTGGAAATTATTTCCATTATTTAGAATTGGAATTGGAATAATTTCCATTATTTAGACAAGGCATAACAGTGTTTTCAAACCTCACTGTCTTTGTTTTACAGTCTGGGAGACTTGCTTGATTTAATATTACAATGTATCATGATTTTTAAAAAATTTGACAAATTTTTTTTGGATTTCTGAGAGTTGTTTTTTTTTTTTGGTTTTTGCACTTTATTCACAGCATCCTCTTCTTGGTTGATGGTTGCAATATCTTCCCAATCTTTTCCATAAATACCAATTAGAAGTATTTTCTCTCTCTCTCTCTCTCTCTCTCTCTCTCTCTTTCATTCTCTCTCCCTGAATTGCCCAACATTCATATTTTTTTAATCTATTGTCTTAATTTTGCAGATTTTAAGCTTTTCTTAAATGTCATCATTGATGACATTAATAAATGACCTGAACCTTGTGTATGTGAATGGGACTTGACGAAGAGGATGGAATCAATATGGAGAGAGGGTAGGTATCCAGAGATTATGCACTGGGACTCCTGAGTGCTGGAATGATGAGGGATTTGCTCAGAGGCACTAATTTCTACTCTGACTGCCATGTAATCTATTCACCATATCCTCTGGGGGATAGTTATCTTACTTTAGAGTGGTCTGCATGCAGGTAGGTAGAAGAAGAATGTTTTCTGTTCCATCTGTAGACTTTCAGTTAATCCTCTTTTCAAGCCTATTCTTTGAATATATTCTCTGTCATATCTGTTGTTTCTGAGTCCTCCAGAGCAAATCTGTTCTCTTGTTGATTGCAGTCCACTTTATTAGTATCCTTGGTTGTGGTTTCCCCATCTTTCTCCATCAGTCTTCAGGTTTGTTCACCTGTATTTTGTTGTGCAGAAACTTTATGAACTCTTTTGCTCCCTGGTGATTCCTCTCTCATTCCCTTTGCTGTGATGAGTTTATATCTAGTTCTCCGTTCAGTATCTGTATGATGGGTCTCAAAAGGGAGAGGAGAGAAGTACAGATGCCATATTGAGATGTAAGCCACTACTGTACTTTTAACTAAGATACATTGTGGGCCCTAAGTTCAGAAAGACCAGAAGCTATCAATATCCTAGCAAGATGAATACAAAATAAGAGTTAATAGATACAAACGTTTTACTAGTATATGGTGTCAGGCTTCCAAGTATTGCCCTAGAAGAGAAGAAGGATATAATGTTTGATTGAGGGAGACAAAGATGTGTTGAATGTGAAAGGTGGAGAATTGTGATTTAGAAATTCACAGTCAGGAATTCTATCCAGTTGATGCGTTCAGAAAAGCAATTGCTGACAATTGTGATATATGCTATAGACCAAAAATAGACGGTCATTGGTGGAGTGATGTTTTTAATAACAGAATCAGGTGTTTTTAATAGGTGTTGAAAACAAGAGAATAAATACACTAGTATTATACTAAGACATAAAAATGTTAAGAATTCTTGACAAAGAGAATTAGGTACTCAAAATGTGTACAATTGATCTTCTAATAACCATTTAAAACTAAATAAAGGAATAAAATGGTTTCTTTTGCAATGTAGAATGCTACAGTTATAAAAGGCAATTTTGGCTTAATTTTCGCAAGGCATGTTCCAAAAGAACAGACTGGCACTTATTCAGTTTATTTGAACTATACTCTTGTGGGTTTAAATATATATATTGATTTCAGAGAGAGGAAGGGAGATGGAGAGAGGTACAGGAACATCAGTGTTGAGAGAATCATTGATTGGTGGCCTCCTGTGTGCCCCCCACTGGGGCTCGAGCCCGTAGCCTGGGCATGTGCCCTGACCAGGAATTGAACTATGACCTGCTTCATGGGTCTATGCTGAACCACTGAGTCACACCAGTCCTGCAACTATTTCTTATTTTTTTACAGGACATTTACATTTACTGAGGCCAGTCATCATTTTCTGAGTGTCTACTTTATTCCAGCACTAGATACTTTACATTATATTACTAAGTATCTAGTATGACATATTCCTTTTCAATGTATCTGAATAACTATTAATAAAATATTAATGCTGTATATTTATTTATTCATAGAATTCATTGTAAATCCAATTAACAATCTCACTCTTTCAGATGCACCACTTAAATCCCATGATCAGAATCTTGACAGAGCACTATCTAGTTGTCTGCATAAAACAAAGGTTTATGAGGTACAAGCAGATTTTATCGAATGTCTGTTCCTATGAGGCCTCACATGTGCATAGAATTTTTACCTAGACTTTTAGGCACTCTGTCATTTTCAAAATAGGGACTAACATTTTAGCATTACAAGTTGTAGAAATTATAAGATCAAATTTTAAAAATTAAGAAATAAGTGCCAAGAAAAACAAATTATTCTTTTTTTTTGGTAATGTATTTTATTGATTTTTTTATAGAGAGGAAGGGAGAGGGATAGAGAGTCGATGAGAGAAACATGGATCAGCTGCCTCCTGCACACCCCCTACCGGGGATGTGCCCGCAACCAAGGTACATGCCCTTGACTGGAATCGAACCTGGGACCTTCCAGTCCGCAGGCCGACGCTCTATCCAGTGAGCCAAACCGGTTACGGCACAAATTATTCTTAAAGCAGCCTCTTCTTCTCATCTTTTGGTGCTGACATTAGAATTGATAGGCATGGCTGCATGTGATGTTTGTTTATTGGAAAATTTGATCATGTGATCCCCAGCTAAACATTCTGGAAACTGTAAACCACACCCAGATAGATGTGTTTGGCTTTATAATCTCCCCAAACCCTTAAACAATAGATATAAGTTTAGCTGTTTTGTAGAGGGTAAACAGAAGCTCAGAGAACTCAGGCACTTTGTCAAGGACATAAATACTAGCTCAGTGATGGGGTCAGGATTATATCAGTGCTAGTTCAAAGATGGATTCAAACCCAGATCTGGGATTACAGAGCCTAGTTTCTTTCACCGTCCTGCCTGGACCTGCCAGATGAGAGGCTGTCTGAAGCCATTTGTCTCACTGTATTTAACAAAAGGATGATAAAGAAAATATCTTATTTTTATAACCGATCCTCCAAAAGTATTCTTTATATGTCTACCTGATGGGTTAAATACTGAATTCAACAGTAGCTTCCCTCTCCTTAGAGTCTATGCCACATAAGAAAGGTAAAGCCAGTGAAGCACTGGTCATATTGAGAAGAAATCCTTTGTCAAATATTGAATTATGATTGCTATGAATCCTGCCTGTCAGCATTTTATGTCACCTAATTTGAGCAGGAGCGTAGACAGGATATAAGTTTTCCCCATCAGTTCAGCTGAAAGGATGGCCATATCCTTTTGAAATTTGCGTTTGAAAACCCAAAGTTTGAGCTGTCAGGGCACATCATTGCTCTGCTGCGAAGACATTCTTCCATTTCCATTTTTCTAAGCATCTCTCTATTTCTCTGACCTCTGGTTTTCTTACTTTCTGCACATCTTTGACAATGTGAAGATTTGTACAGGCCAATCAGGGCAGAATACCCCAGTTCAGCAATGTGTGGTCTCCTACTGACACTGGATGGCTCCCATGGTCTATCACCATAAAGACCTTATGGTCCTCAGTCCCTTTGGCCAAAGCATAACTTTGCAAGATGTTTCTTGTGCTGGGGCACCTGATATGTCCTCCCCTTAAGACACTTTGGCCTCTCTCCTCCACTGCTTTTAAGCTACACCTTAACATGGAATTATTTCTTCTTAAAATACCTTAATTTCAATAATGTTCTATTTATTATTCAATTTTTGCCCCTGGGGGTAGTTCTTGGTCTTAAAAGAAAATTTCTTAGATTTATATTAGCTATGCTATTGTGTAATAAATAATTTAAAGCAGAATGAAGGGCCTAACATATTTCTTAACACAGAATTAAGCCCTTGACAAATACTGCTTTGCTTATTTCTCCTACAGGTTGAGAGGTTCAGAAACTGTGCGAGGTGTATGTATGTGTGTGAGTGTGTGTTGTTGTTGCTGTTTTTTGAACATGTTCAGAACTCAGATTAATTCTATAAGGTTGTACTGCTTACTTTACATATATATGTAAGTGTATGCATAGAACACATATATATGTATAACAGAAATATAACATGTATATTATATATATAGATAAACTGAATTTATCTTATATATAATAAGCTACTGAATAAATGCTCTTCTGTGGGACTGATTTGAGTCTCATGTTCCTCCTCACAAAGTTGTTGGTGTAGTGTAAAGAGGGCATGGACTGGACATGTGCTGGTCCACCCATGTCCTCTTTAGACTTGCACTGCATCTCATGTTGCATGAAGATGATCCAACCTGGTATTTCTGCATCATGTTTCAAGGCTCTTAGAACTCACTGATGAATGTTATTAGATTTTTCTTATGTATGTGACCAAAGTAGTCTTTGAATAGTGTATTTGTAGCATTAATATCTATAAATTTAGAATTGATTTATAATAGGACATATATAGTAGAGTGGCTGTGAGTACTGAGTTACCATATGTAAAATACCTGAAGGAGTGTGTAGCATCTCATAGAACCAGGTGAGTGTTTGGTTTCTGATGTCAGAACTCTTGCATTGGGATTCCAGCTCGGCTGTGCCATCTTGGCAGGTTCTGGTGCCTCAGTTTCTGCATCTGTAAAATGGAGGTAGGAATAAAATTATTTCATAGGGTATTGTGAGAATAAGTGCATTGAAGTATGTGTAAAATGTTTAAAATGTCACCTGAACATAAAAAGCACAATATATGTTAGTTATATTTTATCAGTAGTTCTAGAATTATTATTATTACTGAAATATTTGCATTTATCTATGGAGTCTAAGTAACATTCCTCTCCTTGATCTTTCTGTACCATCTTTACCTCTGGATCTCCTATGAAAGGTACCCTTACCTCACTCAGGTTGCCTCAGAAAATACTTCCTAGCTCCACGTTCTTTGCCTAGCCTAGCTGTGCGTACTTCGTGCTCTAGACCCTGTCTTATCTGACAACTCCAGGAACTTCACTTTTTGGCTTTTCCTTACTTCCCAACCCTGTATTTACACAGAAAAGTTTCCTTTTGCCCCAATTATTCTAACATCATATGCTTCCATGTGTGACATTGGTTCCCAGCCTCTGGCCTGGGGTGACATCTGGATCCTTTGTTGCCTCTGATGAGAGGTGAGGAAGTGGGCAGAGGCAGTGGATGGCATACTTTGCAAAGTGCTGGCTGCTGCCTTTCATTGCTGAACTGTGGGGTCCATCTCTATAACTCAAAAGGTCTTTACCTTTGTCTTAGCCTTGCTTTTTTCCCTACTCTGATTGCCATTTTTTTTCAAGCTGTTGTTGTTTGAGGGGAGATGTTTTAAACTCTCCTTTGCAGAAAGACAGACTGACTGCTTGGAATTCAAGCTGAAGGTGACGCCCTCACTATTCAGGGTAATCAACTTCCTGTGTAACATCTTTCAGGAACACCTGGCATTACTCTTAGGTCACCTCATGCACAATAGGATATGAGCTACACTTTCAAGTGTTGTCATAATCCAGCAGCCGTATGAAGTATTATTATTACTTAATCGATAAAGAAGTGAAAGTTCAGACTAAGAAGTCTCTGTGGTCAATACTATTTTTAGCTGCCTGAGAACACTCCTTGGGGCCTTTTTCACCAGTGTCTGAAATACCTCCTTTCCATGACCCCTCATGAGCCAGCTGGATGGTTACGATGTTCACCTTCAGCTTCTGGGAGAGTGATCCTGGAGTCAGCAGCTTGGGAAGAGGCCCCGAGCACAGTCATTTGAAACTTTCACTTATAGGGAGTTGCTAAAGCAAGTGATAGTAAAATCTGTCCTGTTTCCACAGTTTCAGGAGAGTTGGAAAATAAATAAGAGGTGTTTATCTCTTTTTTACCTTCCAGAGAGTAAACAAGCTTACAGTCTCAGAAGTTGGACATTGCTTGGCCTCAGGGGGAAATGACCATTTCTTTGTTTTTGAAAATCTAGATTCACTGACGGGATGGGTCATCTGAGAGAAAAGAGAAATAGATGGTACTTTATCCTGAAAGAAAAGAGATGGATTTCCTCACTACCAACCCAAGATGGCTGTACCCCAGAAGGGAATGACAGTATAGATACCCGAAAATCTATATACTAGGTCCCAGCCATAGAAAAGGACCTGTGCCTGAGCTTGGCAAGAGGCAAAGGAAACACTTGCATTCAGATGGCCTGTGTGTGTGCGTGCGCGTGTGTGGTGAAGGTCTGAGGGAAAGTAGCCTCTTTCCCCAATGTTGAAGATTGGATATGCCCTCTGAGACTATTGAATAATCTGAGAGAGGGAGGGCCTCCCTAAATATGTCTGAGATTCACTGTGTCCATGCTGATTACTGAGGGGCTTAGCACCAGAGTAAATTCGATTTGGAACAAATAAAGGTGACATTTCTTCTGAGTGTGACGCATATTGGCATCCATTGGATATCTATCAATAAAAGTCAGCCATTATCATTTGATTTTATTATTCTTTCCAGGTTTAAACTTTGTTCTGGAATTGAGAGCTGAGGGAGTAAGAAAAGAGGGAGGGATAGAGAATATTGTGAAGGAAAGCAGGTGGGAAACAAAATGGGAAGGAGGAGTGAGTTCATTTCAGGAGGACAGGCAAGCAAGGATGAGCAAGCTTGCTGATAGACTGAGTAAGGGTGGACCTGTGAAATGGGGTTTGTGTAGTCTGTGTATAGTAGAAACTAGGGATATTTACAGTGGTGGGGAAAGAAATTGGAAAGGCAGTAGGCTTGGTACCATTTTCTAATTCTGGAAGTGGTGAAGCATTCTCATAATTGTTCAGGGCCAGAATTTCTAGGTTGCTCATGATTGAGTTATTGATAGACATGATAGTTATACATGGCCATTGGCCAACAACACTGTACTGTAGCTGCACTAATGCCTCCAGGCTCTTGATGAATAAGAAACAGGAAGACAAAGGCAATATCCTATAGAGATGTTGATCTGTTTTGGGGTGCCTGCCTAGTTCATTCTTCCTTTTTTTTTGTACTGACCCCTGTTACAGTGTTTGCTGAAGTGATGGGCTGTGGACCTCATGGTACAGCTGCCTCCCCTGTTTCACACCCCTGCCACAACCTCTTGTACCAGAGATACACCTAATTTGTCAGAGACAAACTATATTAACTGTCTTATGAATCTGGTGTCAAAGACATAAGGTGTATACCTGTAGGATGGTACATGCTTGAGTATAGAAATCACAAAGCAAGAAAGAGGGCAGGGACAGGGTATGTTTTCAGCTTTAATAAGTGGAGAAAGCTGGCCTCAAAGGGAAGCAGGTGAGGGTAAGGGACAAGCAGAGAGAAGCAGAGAAGAGAGGCCAGGTGGCTTCAGAGAGAGACTGAGAGAAGCTGAGTTGCTGCTCTGGTCACTGATGGCTTTTGAGATACTGGGCTAACAAAACACCTTTCCTTGAGCCTTCTTCATATCCTTCCAGGTGTCCTCCTTGAATGGCATCTGTTGCTTGCAATCTTTGATGAAGAAGAAAATATATCATTTAATGAGTTGGCTTTATAAATAGGAGACTTACTGCATATGTCTGGCTCTGTCCAAGGCCTCTGCCAGAGAAATCATACTTGTGAGGAGATATTTTAATTGTAGGGAAAATAAATGTTTCTTAAGCCAAATTTAGATATAGGTCACTGTGCCAGGTGCTTTACCAATCTCTTTCATTTAATCTTTACAAAACCCCTGTAAGGTATGCAGTTACTATCCCCATTTTACAGATGAAGACCCAGAGACCAAGAAAAGTGAAGTAATCTTTCACTTTATATAAAAGACCCAGGAATCAAAATTATATCATTTTCTCTTTTATTCTGCCATGCTCTCTTATCTGACTTCATTTAAACTGGAATGTTGAATTTTTTTCTATCCCCATGGTATTGCTTTAAAATTTTACACAGTTTGCTAGTCTTGATAAGTAAGTATGGGCTATTTTTGAACTTAGAAATGTTATGCATGATTCTCTGGGAACTTATGAATAATTTTTATCTGCATTTCTAATCTGGGACCCTCAGCCTCTGAAGCAGCTCTGCACTGTTGAAACCAAGGAGATTCAGAGGACGCTAAAGGAATCTGGGTGAATTCAGGAGGAATGCAGAGTAATTATTCTGAAGAGCCCAATAATTCCTTCCAGTGGATTATTAGCTGAGTAACTCTCAGGAGCCACTTGGCTGGTCATGATTATATAACTTAAGGAATTAGTGGAAGAATGTAAGACATTACTTATGAGACTTAAAATTTAGAGGAAAAAAATATCTTGGAATCTGCCTTGAGGACATTCTGAATAGATTCCAGGCACACCATACTGTTCTTTACTGATTGATGTTCTGTTTAGTTAAATCCTGCTGTTTCACAGTTTCAGTGCCATCCAATAACTTCATAGAAATTCCCAGAGGCAAAATTAGCATCTGTGCCCTATTATGCATCACCTTAAGGAATTATTGTTGAGGACTGTAAGATAATGTTTTGGGAAATAATGAGATACTTAAATCTGTCTTGTAGTCAGAACTCCCTCCAATTCTTAAGGATATTTTAGGATATGTTAAAGAAAATTTCAGATGGAGCTTAAACTAGGGATAAAATTATAGTACTTAAACTCTGTGTTGAATATGCTCTTAATCTCTGAAGGATGCTAAGTATCTGCAGATTTAGACATGTATTTATTTTCCAGGGAGAAAATGGTGATTTAAGCTTCTTCACTTTAATATAAATTCTGATTCCTAAGGGTTTTTTGATCACATAGCATGAATGGGGTGACCTCCTCAATTAAACATAGGTTTAAATGACCCTATAAGGGATGCTTGTGCAATATAGACTTTCAGTTTATTGTAAATTGCCCAACAGGTTTTCAGTTGGAACTCCCTTGAGAGAAGTCCACTCTCCCATCAGATTTTCATTAAGATCTATTTCCCTGAACCTCTGTCTGTTACTGTGCTCTTGGAATGTCTTGAGAATCAATCATTCCATTTTATTTCCCCAGATCTCAGGCAAATATAAAATCACATGACCTAAGGTTTGTGATCAGTTAGACATTACAAACACACCTGATATTTTTTTTGTGGAGATGTGGCTTTCAGTTATTGAAGCAAAATATGTAGGTTGTACCCACTTCATGAGCGACGTGAAGACAAGCTAGTTTAGTTTCTGGTAAGTACAGGCTTTGTTGTATAATGATTATTTTTCATACATTTCTTCTAGGGTCAGAATCACTCTGATGATACGCTGTAGCAGCAATCTCTGAAAGTTAATGCCATTTAAGTACAGATACAGACTAATACATGAATATGCTGGTCTCTCATTCCTAACACTTCTTGGGCTCTTCTGCATTGGGATATAATTAAGCATGGATGGGAACCCTGAAAAAGATTTAAAAATTCACATGAAATATTTGAAAATTGCAACTGGCCTTCCTTTTGCAAGATTCCTAACACCCTTTGGCCTCTGAGATTGAAGGTCAAAAATTTTATCCATTTTCCTTTTTGTGCTATTATAACTAAAATAGATTCAAGTATTTGCCAAGTATAATTCGGACTTTCTGGTTAAAGGCCAAGTTTTCACATTAAGCATTATGAATTTGCAATGAATTCATTACATTTAGCATTCATGGTAATAACACTGATCATTATGAAAAGATTTAATATTCATGAGGGTTACACTGCTATTTTCTCAGGTGCCATAATAATTTTTAATAATAATTCAGCATTTCTTCATGGGCAGTTGCATAAGAGAGTGGCAAGCAAGGCATTAATACAAATTTTAAAATGTGATCTTCCATGAGAGCGTTTCATTAGTATTATTCTGTATTATTAAAACAAGCTGCCTCTCTTCAATGATTCTGAAAAGTCAAAACAAATCTCTCCATAGAGTGCAAGGTGATGACTGGTGTAGTTCACAGTTTAAAAGGGCAGGGACAACAGAAATATCTGCAAGTCCATTTTTTTGGGGGGGTGGGGGTAAGTACTTTTAGTATTTGTGTCATCCTTGGCCTTTGTGTCCTTAAATTTGCTTTTTACCAATGCATACACTTCAGAGTATTTTTTCTGGTACACCATCTGTTTCTCTGCAATTGGGGATGGTTGAATAATTTCCTGAGGAATTGCTGACAAGATGTGGCCTAGGAACAGTAATCCAGCAGGACCAGCTTTCTCATTAAAGTTGCTAAGCTCAGCTGTGTTGTAGCAAGCTCTTGATTTAAGGTGGTCACCCTGGGCCAGCGAAGGTCAGTGACCAGCAGCTACCCGCTTTTTTCTAAAAATAGAACAGTGAAATCTGTATACACAGTGTAAATACTCCCATGTATAGGACCATTTAGGTGGAATGTGTCACTTGTCCTAAAGGGATTTTTTTTGTCACTTCAGTAATAGTGACATCCTTGTTTACCTTCATGCGGTACTGTTTCTCACTCTCTTAGAACACTGGAAAGGAGGCATCTCACATCACACCTATTTTACCTCAGACTGCTGTCCCTTTCTTTCCCAGTACACAGATAAACAAGTATCTGTATTTTCTCTTCCAGAGTTTTCCATGATTCTTTTAGCAGAGCCTGGCCCTCTTCCCCAGTTGCGTGGGAACTGCTGATGGAGCAGGAGGCATCTAGAATCAGCAAAAGTCCCAAGCAGGGTCAGATACTGACTTTACCTATATCACCTCAACCTCAATGTCCACAACAACACTATGACTCAAAAATTATTATTTTTCTCATTTTACAGATGAGAAAACAGAGCATTTAATAACGTGTCCCAAATCACACAGCTAGTGAGTACTAGAGCAGTGATTTGTACTCTATTGCAGTTTTCTTTGTCACCTACAGTGCACATAGTCTCATAGTCCTATAGCCTTAGATATGTGTGTCCCCAAAATGTATCCAACCGATCACCAAGATCAGATGCATCGGGACTGTTAAAAATAAAATCCCTGCTCCCCACCGCAGACTTACTGAATCAGAATCTCTGGGTTGGTAGGTGCCTGGAGTTTTTTAACAAACTCCCCTGGTAATCCTGATGCATACTAAAATATGAGAACTACTGTCCTACAGCATAATAAATGTCATTTAATTAATTGGTTTATTAAATATTGAACAGTTAAAGTCATTATAAAGCTCAAAGTAGAGTTGGGTGAAATTAAAAAGTAAAAATCTGAAGCTATGGTGGAAGGGGCGGGGGGGAGGTAGGATTGAGGACCAACAGAAAGAGACCAAGGCAGGGACTCTCTTATCCTATATAATAAGAGAGGAATATGCTAATTAGCCATTATGCCCTGAGGCATAATGACCAGATCACAGATCAGCAGGAGGGTGGGCCAATGAGGTACAAGCTGGCTGTGGAGAGCTACAGGAGGGGGCAGGGCAGCAAGCTATGGGGGGGCGGGAGGGGGCAGTTAGAGCAGGGTGGCAGCGGGCAGAGAGCTACAGGAGGGTGGCAGCGACCTACTGGCGCACAGATTAGTGCGCAGGGCTACTAGTATGTAATAAATCACAGGAAGGTTTTGGTATCAAATTTTGGTACACTTGCAATGATGACCTTAAGTTACTAGTAAATGAATCCTGTCTGACTCCCTGATTTGACTTTCCAGCCAAACCAGTTGAAAGGTGGGCTCAAACCTTCTGTCTGCCTTTTTCTGCAGCTTCTTACTTCTCTGGAACAACTAGGAGATTGGGCAGCTCTACATTGTTCAGACAGTGCTCTAAATACAAGGGCTTGTAATAAGGAGGTCCTTGTTCTCTCTACATATTCAGCATGTGTATTTCTTTCTGCTTACTTTCCCCCTTAAAGTTTGACTAAATTTGGGCTGAAGTCTCCCAGGTTACACCTTAAATTTGATTTTCCAGTCTTTGAAGTGAAAAGGGGGCTGTTTAGTTTTTATAAATTGTATAACATCCTGGATTGAACTTGGCGAGGTTTCCAAATATAACTATTGTTGAACTCATCATTTTGTAATAACAGATTTGAACTGGCTTGAAAAAGGAAGAGGAGGAGTATTTATTATGAAGGTAGGAGTGCTTACAGGCCTTAGGATGCAATTGGAAACCTGAACAGTACTTCCCAGAACTTTCTGTCTGCCTCCAAAGTTGCTCCATCCCTCTGCACCACTCTTCTGTTTTTTAGGCTAGTGGAAGGGGACCACTTCAGATGTCCATCTAATATCTTCTGTATTCAGAAGGGCTCAGACTCTTTCTTAGATTACATTCCCAATTACCAGGGTAAACAATCTAATCAGTGTAGCTTGGCGCAAGTCTCACTGCCAGGTGGGTATGTGTAGGGGTTAGGGGATGGAGGAGGTGGAGGAGGGTCAGACATCTAGTAGTGAAAAGGGATTAGGAAGATGTCCCAAAAGTTAATTATTCGAGAAATGAGCTGAATGCATGTAGCCAATGCCTCCAGTATTGCTTTTTCTTCTGGTGAGAGAGATGTGAGGGATAGTGATGGACAAGGAGTACAGGAAACAGCTTTGCAGAAAAATAAAAAGGAATTGAATGCAATTTTCTTCCTTCCCCTTAAAATATCCTCTCCTGAGATCAGGCCATGTTAGCTAAAAAACAAACAAAAACCATAGCTAGCTGTGAGAGGTATGGATTTAAATGTAACACATCCTGCAATTAAATCTCAACGACATAATATTAATGCATAACTTTTTACGCATGACTTAATGTCATCATCTTGAAGTAATATTCATCAAGAGTATGGAAAGAGTAGTAATGTTTCCAATTTGACATTGAATCTGGTGGTGAAAATCCATGCCTATTTCATCTCTAATGACATCTGGATGTGGGCTCTTTATGAAGTATTTGTTTAACAGAGAAGAAATAATATTTGATGGCAACTGCTCTCAGACATTTCCATAAACCTTAGTGGTCAGTTCTCTTTATAGAGCAAAGATAAAAATTAATACTGTACCATTCAGACAATCCCAGCTACTGCTCTCAAAATACCAGGACTTCTCTGGTATGTAGCCCTCATTTGGAGGCAGAGAAGTAATGTACTTTCGGGATAGCTTTAATGTCTTCATTTAGCAAGTATTTATTGTGTATGTCAGAGGTTAAAAACTGGTTACCTGTAGGCTGGACTTGTCCTGCAAGTGTGTGTGCATATATGTGTGTGGGCTTGGGTGTGTGTATGGGCAATATAGCTATAGCAATATAGAGAGAGTTTAAAAATGTTTAGCTAGTTGTCAATTTCACATAAAAATCCAGATTTCCAGCTTTACTTGAAAAATCACATATGTCAGCACTAAGTTTACATATCTACAAAGTAATATTCGCTAGAATTCTCTATGAATAACACATTGGAATTAATTATAGGGAGAGGCTAATAGAATGATTCCAGTTGCCTTTGCTCTTGGTCTTTGTTCTGTGGAGCTGAGTTATTGGCAATATTTAAGTTCATTATGTGACTCTTTTCTCAGACTTGTCTCCTCTAGGTAGGAGATGTTTGGCAGGGAGTTGGCTTGAGCTCAAAAGGTGGTCATAAATTCATAAAATTGCCTTCTCTTTCTACATTTGGTGGCCTCCAAAATAATTATGATGGAGTAAATTTTTCTTCCTAAATCTTCATAGTAGGGTAATGTAGGAAATTTGTGGGAAAAAGTACATTGACAGAGAGGTGGTTGAATGTGTCAGATTTTAATATTTGGAGGCATCATCCACATTGTTCTCCTACTATTATCTGCTCTGCCTGCCAGCAAATTGCCCATACTCCTGAAATTTGACACAGGTGGTAACTTAAAATGGACCATTTTACAGATCCCTCAAGTAACTTGCTAAATCCATTCTGAGTTCCAGACGAATTTAATTCCTACCTAAGTAAAGTATTTCCTTTCTCCACAAACACAGACTGAATTTACCCTAGTACACTCCTATTATACTATAGTACTCCTTACTAGGGGCCCAGAGCATGAATTCGTGCACCTTGAAAGGAACTGTGGGCCATGAGGCTGTGGTGGGCACAGGGGTGCGTCTCGGCCCATCCTCCCGGTCCCCTCTTGGCTCCTCCCACTGCGGCCCCCAGTCCCCTGTCTGCCAGCAGCCCTGCTCCTGCCACCACCGCTCCCACATGCTGATGGTGCCGGCCCCACTCACACCTGCTGACGGTGTGGAACGATTGGGGCCAGTGCCAGCAGCAGGTGCAAGCGGAGCCAGTGCCATCAATGGGTGCAAGTGGTGGCTGCTGCCCTGATCGCCCCTCAGGAGCAGGGGGAGGTGGAGAAGCCCTGAGGGGCAATTAGGGCCAGCAGCCACTGCTGCTCACACCTGCTGATGGCGCCAAGCGATCCGTGCCAGTGCCGGGCAGCGGGTGCGAGCTCTGGGCAGGACTGCAGCACGTGGGAGCAAAGAATTTTCAGTAAGCACCAGAGGCTCACCCCGATGACAGCGACTGATGCCCCACCTTGGTCTGGCGCCTCTGCTCACCTGCTCCACCATCCCACCACGGCCGATGCCCGTCATGTTCTGCGCACGCCCCCTGGAGGTCAGCGCACATCATAACGACCAGTTGTTTGGTTGTTCCGCCATTGGGTCTATTTGCATATTAGGGAGATTATATATATATATATTCAGCACTTCCCAAACTGTGATGGATTGAATTGTATTCCCCCCTCCCTCCCCACCCCCATTCATATGTTGAAGTCCTAACTTGCAATTTGACTGCATGTTGAGATAGGGCTTTTAGGAGGCAATTAAGGTTAAATGAGATAATAAGAGTTGGTGGCCATATAAGAAGAGGAAGAGCTCTCTCTGTCTCCATCTGTGTCTCTGTCTCACTGTGAGGACACAGTGAGAAGGCAGCCATCTTCATGCGAGGAAGAGAGCTTATCAGAAACTGACCATGCTGGCACCCTGGCCTCACACTTTGAGCTCTTGGAACTGTGAGGAAAATTCCTGTTGGTTAAGGCACTCAGTCTCTGGCATTTTGTTATGGTGGCCTGAGCACACTGAGGCACACACCATAGTCAGAAAAACATTGGATGTTAATGGGTATTCCAGTAGGGGAACAGTGGATGGGCAGGTAACTTTAGAGCAGGGGTCCTCAAACTACGGCCTGCGGGCCACATGTGGCCCGCCGAAAACATTTATCCGGCCCGCAGGTGTTTTTGCTGCTGCTGCCTGTTGCTTAGCAGCCGACTCGTCCCGGGCCCGCAGTGCACATGTGTGGAATGTGTGCCGCACTCTCCGACTCCCCTCCTTCTCTCTGTCTCTCAACTCCTTCTCTCAGTCTCGGGTGTGATCGGACAAGTCACGAGCTTGCCTGTGCAGAGCCTGCTGCTGCCTGAGGACCGAGGTAAGAACAAGTTAGGATTTTTTTTTTTTTTTTTGAAGTTATGAGGTCTATTTTTTTTTTTTTATTTTGCAGTTAGTAGGGCCTTTTTTTTTGAAGTTAGGAGAGCCTTTTTTTTTGAAGTTTTGTTTTTTTACTTCAAAATAAGATATGTGCAGTGTGCATAGGCATTTGTTCATAGTTTTTTTTTTTTAAACTATAGTCCAGTCCTCCAATGGTCTGAGGGACAGTGAACTGGCCCCCTGTTTAAAAAGTTTGAGGACCCCTGCTTTAGAGGGTACTAAATTAAGTTAAATAGGATTCTTTGTCATATGACTTCTCAGACCTTTAATTGTTAATGTGCATTATCCATCTCCAAAGGGATGTATTTTATGTAAGATTTCCCAAACTTATTGAACTGTGGACACTTTTCTCAAGAAATACATGTTACTATCTCAAGCAAAACTAATCACCTATGGGGAACAATTTAGAAAATGCATGTATATTAATCTGACAATTTAAAAGTAGCTTATATCTCTTAGCTTAATTGTGCACTTTCTTCCTTCCTATCTATCTATCTATCTATCTATCTATCTATCTATCTATCTATCATTTAAAATTTTCAGTGCAAACAAAATTAACCAGGACCTACTGTCAAACACTGTCCTACTTGATTTCCCAATTCTGTGTCATGTAGTGAGCCTAACAACAATTTGACAGGTGATGAAACTAAGGCTCAAAGTCATTAGCTCAAAATTATTATTAGCAGAGAATATGAGTTGTCCTCAATGTTAAGTCTATGCCTTTGCTTTTTTTTCATTATCCCTCCCCCCTCCCTGCCCTTGCACACCCAAATCCATGTAGACAGAGGTATTGAGACTCCTAGAGAACATAGTTATTTGAGTGATGGTCTTGGTTTCACATGCTGATTTGGCCTGTGCTCTTTCCATCAGAATATGTATGTTCTAGGCCAGAGGATTTTCATGAGCAGAACCATGGAGATGGAAAAGTATAGGGTATATTTAGGAACTAACCCATTTTGGCGTAAATATGGTTTGTGGAGGGAAGAAGGCTGGCAGGTGAAACTGTAAAGGTAAGCTGAGAATAGATTGTGACTTTTTTAACATCATGCATAGTAGATAACTTTGTAGCAACAGACAAGTTGAAAATTGCAGTGACTTACTATGAGGGATCTTTGCAGTGATTTTTGACCACGGACTCCAGGTGTGAGAAAGGAGACAAAGGGGGAAAAGGGCCGAGGAGTTGTGTTTCAGGGTGTGTAAGGTGGTAAAAATTGCAGGTCAGTCTGGATCAGTAATCAGGAACCTCTGGTCCTCCTATGATAAACCCTCCTAGAAAAGGGACTGCTTTTAAACCCTTGTCTGCCAGATTCTCAGCCTTTTGGTACTTACCCATCCCAGACTCTTCCACACATTTCTATGGAGACTAGAAGAACTGAGGTTTAAACAGCCTTTGTGTCTTAGTGTCTTCTGTTGCCTGGGTCACTTGGGACTCTTTACTATTGTTAGTTAAAAAAGCTTGATAACTGTGCTCTGTTCTGATATAATTAAATATTTGATTAATTGCTTCAGCCTTATTCCACAGAGTATGCAGTTTTCCTGAATCAAAGAGTTTGTCTCAGCACGGTGTCAAAAAACATGAAGATTTAAGACTCACCCAAGCATCAGCTCAGAGTTAATGCAGCTGCCCTGACTCTTGAGGCTGCTGAATGGTAGGATTAAACAAACATTTAAGAAAGAGGGGCTCCTAATATTACTGAACAATACTAATAATAAAGTGTGTTAAATATAGGAGAATACAAGCTTACGTTTTTATATCTGTAATGTGTACTCTTGCTCCTGTTTTTGGTCTTCCCTCTTATTGGAGGAAAATCAGTTTTAATCTGTGAGAGGTCAAGGTGTTGAATAAACTTGGATGTGGAGAAAATCTTTCTTCAGTCACCAAACATTTACTAACTACCCTTTGTGTACCAGATACATAAAAGAGTAAGATTGCTTTCCCGGTGCTCACATCCCGCTCAGCAGTGGTCGGCAAACTGTGGCTCGGCAAACCGCGGCCCGCGAGCCACATGTGGCTCTTTGGCTCCTTCAATGTGGCTCTTCCACAAAATACCAACTTCTGTGCATGAGCCACGAAGTGTCAATCACACTGTACTTGCGCGCCCGCACGTGGTATTTTGTGGAAGAGCCACACTGAAGGGGTCAAAGAGCTGCATGTGACTCGTGAGCCGCGGTTTGCTGACCACGGCGCTAGGAGATATAGACCTTTATAAAGTACATTCCAATATAGATAAATACTAGCTTGTTTCTGGGAGATTCTCTAGTTCTATACTGCATTTGCAGTGATTTGCACTGCATCTCCCTAAGGTAGATTCTGGACTGTGGATTCTTTCACCGCTTTATCTACCAACATGCTTCTATCTGCTGTACAATTCTAGAAATGCAAAGACCTGCCCTCTTCTCCCATTCTATCTATTCATATGGTTCTATTTTCTTTCTACTGATAGACTTTTTCTCAGGTAGGCCTTTGGATGGCAACGGATATGCATCCCTGGTCTGCCACCTGTACCTGAAACTATTCTGCTTTTCTTTTTATACAATATCAAGGGAAATCTGATTATTCATCTTCCCATGTAATGAAACATACCATAATAATTGATTTTGGAAGTAAATTTACTCAAATTTGTTATGCTTATATTCCGGGATTTGGATGAGCAAAGGCATTATTCTTTGGGAGAAAAAAAAATAAAGCTTAATGTTACTTCTATTGCCAAAGTCTCCTACGAGCCTTCAGAAAATAATTTAAAAACCAAATAGGTGAAAGATTTTATAATATATTTTATAACATTTTATTAGAATAATAAATGAGTATAGAATTAAAAGAATGAAGCTTTTTGGCAGACTATAGAACATTCATGTAAGAATAAATTACTTTGGAACTTTGGTTACTTTTTTTAATATTTGTTACCAGCTTTTGCCTAAGGCATAATGCCAAGCTGTTCCACAAAATGAATTATTGCCCACAGCTCTTCCCATTTTATCTTTTTTATTTAATTAAATATGGCTCTCATCTCTTTATCAAGAGGAATAAATCTAGATTGCTATGTATTTAGTCCATTCTAGCTTATTTTTCTGGTACTTTAAAAAAGGCAACTCTTTGCCATATGCTATGCACCAGAATGGCTGTAAATAATCATAAAATTAAATGCCAGAATTTACCACTACATGTGGTTTCTCATTAAGATTTGATGTGGCTTCTCTAAACTGGAAATGGTTGAAGGGTTGATTTCTGGTATTATCAAGCTGTTTTCTGAGTTTTCTTGCTGGCCCACCTACCTGGATATATAATTAACTTTAGCTTTCAAAGATTTCTGGTATATTGGGGCTATATCTTTAGGAAAATAAAAGGTTATTCTCTGAAACACATGTGCTGCAGAAATAGCAATATCAAAGTATCTTCAATGGCTGTTTCCTAATATGATGATGACCATATGTTCTGGATATTCCCTAGCATCCTATGTCATGTACCCTGATTCAGGATTTGGAATATACAGCCAATACCATATGTAACACTTACTAAGTAGAGAGAACAGATCAGGCTGCTATTGCTAATGAGCTAAATGTTTTTTTAGGTTGAATCCCAAATTAACCCAGACTGTATCAGTCATTATTTTAGATTCATGCCTTTAATTTTCTTCTTAAATATTATTGTATTCTAGAGAATTCAAAATTTCCATATAGAGAAGACTCTGGTCCTATAACAACAAAACCATTTAAGGGAAAGATTACTATATATAAATTAAAATAAATATGGGTTAGACAATATATATATTTTAAATCTATTGCTCTGATAGTCTTTAGATATTTTTGCTTTGTAGAGAATTAGGAATTTCCATGTAGAGAAGACAATTGTCCTATTTTCACAAATCATTTAGAGAAGAGATTATTAAAATTAAAGTTCTCTACGTGTTTTGTTCTGTCATTATGGCAACATGTAAAGATCAGTTCCACTGAACAGTGTATTAAATTTTCATACCTCCCAATTGATTTGGTTTCAATTCTATCACCAAAAATATAGGACTAGCTCTTTCAATAACTAATATATCTGAATGTCATTCATTGTTCAAGGTTTTGTGCTAGGGCAGCTGTTCTCAACCTTCCTAATGCCGCGACCCTTTAATACAGTTCCTCATGTTGTGATGACCCCCAACCATAAAATTATTTTCGTTGCTACTTCATAACTGTAATTTTGCTACTGTTATGAATTGTAATGTAAATATCTGATATTCAGGATGTATTTTCATTGTTATAAATTGAACATAATTAAAGCATAGTGATTGATCACAAAAATAATATGTAATTATATATGTGTTTTCCGATGGTCTTAGGCGACCCCTGTGAAAGGGTTGTTCGACCCCCAAAGGGGTCGCGACCCACAGGTTGAGAACTGCTGTGCTAGGGGATGAGGGCGCCCCAAAATAAATATCTTGGCTTTTGCTCCAAAGCAGATCAAACTCTAGTAGTTTGAGAAGAGCACAACTTGTGGGTTGTTAGGAGTCAGACAGATGTGGCCTTGTCACTTATAAGTTGTGTGACTTGAGCAAGTTAAATAACTTCCCTGGAGCCTCAGCTTTCTCATTGGTGAACTGGAGAAAATAATAACCCCACAAGTGGTTGTATATGTTAAATGAGGTGATAGTTAGTAAGGAAGTGCTAAGCATAGTTTCTGGCACTCAGTAATTCAACAAGTATTGGCAAAAGCGGTCATTATCATTTTAATAAAGTAATTCCTGTTAAATTGATCAATGACATTTGTCAACACCAGACTGTGCTACCATTCAGCAGAAGGGATAGGAAGTACTTGACTTGGTATGCTCAGTATCACATCAGGATAGGAATGGAGTTGAGGTGTGGCAAGAGTAATGTAAAATTGCATGTCTGCTTTCTGAAGATTGACAGCACTAATTTCTAAAAACTTTATTTCTATTCATTTCTCTCAGTCTTTCTCCTACTCTCCCCATATCCAGAAGTACCCACCCCCTTCAGTAGTCTGTGTAGCTACCTACAATACTAAGGACCTGATCTGATTGTTGGTAAAGCTGGTCGTACCCCAGCATCAAACATAAACTTAGGGATCAGAGCCAAGAAAATAATTTGCAGAAGGACAGAAAATAATTTTTCTTGATTTTTAAATTTCTTTATAGAAGCAGCTTTATAACGTAATAAATTTTTATCACACTCAATGAATTGGCTTTAGTGATGCAGCTAAGCTTAAATGAAGTAAGTACTTACTGTACTGGAACATATTGGTTGCGCTGAGTATGGGCTGTCTATGAAATGTACCACCACAGGAAAAATAAAGGATAGCATCTGCATGAGAAGGAAAGCTGAATGCCAGTTAGATAACGGGACATACAATCTTCCTTAGAAAAAAATGTATCCTCACTTTAGTGGAATCTAAGACCTGGAGTGATGAGCAGAAGAAAGGTTGACCATATTCTCATTATCCGGGTTTATTTCTTCTGAGAGACTCATGTGGTCTTTGATGGGAAAGATCTTACAGACCATATATTCCAGTTCTTTTGAAAATTTTTGTTATAAAACTATGGAAAGTTTTTGAGATGAAATCCTCCATAAAGCCCATATGTATGAAATAGAAAATAACTAATCTGTGTGGGAGTGGACGTGGAGACCTTGAGCCTGCCTACTTGGTTTCCCAACCCCCTGGCTCCATTCGTGATCTTTGCTTTTATAATGAGTTCATTTGGGGTTCCCTCAGGTTTTAAACACCATAAACTATGGTGAGCTCATTTCACACTTTATTTTTTTTAATTTTTTTAAAAATATATTTTATTGATTTTTTTACAGAGAGGAAGGGAGAGGGATAGAGAGTTAGAAACATCGATGAGAGAAAAACATCGATCAGTTGCCTCCTGCACACTCCCTCCTGGGTAACTGCCCACAACCAAGGCACATGTCCTTGACCAGAATCAAACCTGGGACCCTTGAGTCCACAGGCCGATGCTCTATCCACTGAGCCAGACAGGTTAGGGCTCAACCTTTATTTTTATATATGAAGAACCTTATACCTAGAAAAAGAAAATTATGTTTAAAATCATGAGCTAATTAATGTCAAAATAGGTCATAGAACCTAGGTCTCCTAATATCCAGGTCATTGTACTTCCCTTAGCATGCTACCTCACTCAACTTAGGTCTACTGGTATTTCTGTCAGGAGCCTCAGTGGAGAGAAAACAGCTAAGCACAATTTCCCATAAAGGATGCTGCTACTACTATTACTACTATTACATACGTACTACTATTTTTGCAAAATGGAAAAAGGAAAACAAATCAATACATCAATGATGGGAATGTTAATATAATCCATACATATAATTGGATCCTATGTGCTTCTCTCTTCATAAACACCTTTTTAAATTGACCAAATTCTAATTGTACCATATATATAAAGGATAAACTTCTTCAGATAATAAAAATGATTAATTGCATATATTCTTTTCAAAAGAATATTAACTTTAATTACCTTATTATTAAAGAATCATTCCATGATGTCATTTCTGAGGTTGATTATGTGGTCCCAGAAAGAAGATAACAGAGAATAAATGAAAACATTTCTCTCCAGGCACTTATGCCAAATGTTATAATTGAATCAATAAAAGAAGATAGTATTGAATACTAGAGGCCTGGTGCATGAAATTTGTGCACCTTTGGGTGGGGGGGGGGTTGTCACTCAGCCCATCCTGCACCCTCTCCAATCTGGGGACCCCTCGGGAATGTCTGACTGCTGGCAGTCAGACATCCATCTCACAATCCAGGACTGCTGGCTTCCAACTGCTCACCTGCCTGCCTGCCTGATTGCCCCTAACCACTTCTGCCTGTCAGCCTGATCACCCCCTAACCCAGGGGTGGGCAAACTTTTTGACTTGAGGGCCACAATGGGTTCTTAAACTGGACCGGAGGGCCAGAACAAAAGCATGGATGGAGTGTTTGTGTGAACTAATATAAATTCAAAGTAAACATTATTATATAAAAGGGTACGGTCTTTTTTTTTTTTTTTAGTTATATTCATTTCAAATGGGCCAGATTCGGCATGCGGGCCGTAGTTTGCCCACGGCTGCCCTAACCACTCCCCTGCCAGCCTGATCGACACCTAACTGCTCCCCTGCTGGCCCAATTGCCCCCAACTGCCCTCTGCTGGCCTGGTTGCCCCTAACTGCCCTTACCTGCCAGCCATCTTCTGGCTGTGGGCACCACCATCTTTGAGGGCATGGCAGTCAATTAGCATATTCCCTCCTTATTGGCTATGGGTGCCGCCATCGTTGCAGCCTGCTGCTCAGTTGTTTGGTTGTCCTTCACTAACCCCCCTGCCAGCCTGGTCGCCCCACGCAGCCTGTTTGGTCGTCCGTTCGGTTGTGATGGTCACTTAGGCTTTTATATAGAGAGATTGTCACTTTTGCTTCCAGCATTATAAAGTAGTGACTTTTCTTCTCAGGTTAGTTAACAGATTCTGTTGAGTGATTGACTTTTAGATGTGTTTGTCAGCATATTAGTTTTCTGTTGCTGCATAGCAAATTACCAAAAATTTACTGTTTTACAACAATACAGATTTATTGTCTCACAGTTTCTGTGGTTTAAGAATCTAGATACAAGTTAGATGGGTCCTCTGTTCAGGCTGTCACCAGGATGAAATCAAGGTGTTAGCTGAGACCTGTAGTGGAATGCATTGGTTGTTGGCAAATTTATTTCTGTGTGGTTTTCTCACTAAGGTCTTTTATTCCTTGTTAGCTGTTGGCTGGGGACAGCTCTCAGCAGCCACCATCCTCTTACAACATGGCAGTTTTATTTCTTTCTGGCCAGCAGGAGAATGTCCCTCTGATATTCTTTTAAAGGATCCTCTGATTTGGTTAGGTCACCCAGGATAATTGCACTTCCGATTAACTCAAATAATGGGTATGATGTTCCATTATATTCACAGGTTTTGTTCTTCTCTTACTTAAGGGGAAGAAGGGAGCTACTCAGGCTTGTACATCAGAAAGCTTGAATCATGGGGGCCAGCTTAGACCCCAGCCTACAACAGTCAGATTTTGTATTATTGCCAAAGTAAATGCACATTAGGTAAAATGATCAATTAAAGCAAGTTTGTTCTCAGAATCTTCTTAGTACCCTTAGGAGTATCTTGTTAAACCAGAGGAATAAATCAGTGGAAGGATTTGTTTTTATTTTAATTTTTTAGGTGGAGGAAGGTTGAAGTGAGGAGAGAGGGATGAGAGGAAAGGCCTTTCTCAAACTGTGGAAGATCTACTTAGATGACAAAAGTTTCCCCTCAGCAGATTTCTTAAAAACAGGGAACTCAATACTTTAGTAGTAACCAATGTGTTAGTGTTAAAACTGGTTTTCTTCCAGTTACAATTATTATCATTAGCATTTTTGAAAATCAATAAATAGAAAATGTCCTCCAGAGTCAAGTTTCAAGGTTTTATTGTATCTATTAACACAATTCAGATCTAGTTACCAAATTACAGGGATAAAACCCAAAAGACTCAATATTCTGAATTTAAAAAAAAGGAGGGTGATTATTTTGGTAAGAGTAAGTCATCAGTTAAAAGATAAACTAAGACATGTAACACATTTTAAGAGTTTATTTGAGCAAAAATCAATTTGAATTGTGCAGCATCCCATCTAGCAGACAGAAAGGAGTTCTGAGTAGCTGTACAGAATGAAAGGCTTTAGGAGTTCCAGGCAAGTGGACGGTGTAAGAAAATGCTGTGCTGGCCTCCTCCTATGACCACATCAACATTACAGCTATACTATAGAACAGTCAACCTGGAGAACCATCTGAAGATTAGCTGAACATAATCCTATAAAATAAAAGGCTAATCCTATATAATAAAATGGTAATATGCAAATTGACCCTAATGGTGGAACAGCCGGTTGCTATGACACACCCTGACCACCAGGGGGCAGACGCTTAATGCAGGAGCTGCCCCCTGGTGGTCACTGCACTTCCACAGGGAGAGCACTGCTCAGCCAGAAGCTGGTTCATGGCTGGCCAGTGCAGTGGCAGTGGCGGGAGCCTCTCCTGCTTCCATGGCAGCACTAAGGATGTCCAACTAACGGCTTAGGCCCACTCCCGGAGGGCTCCTGAACTGCAAGAGGCATATCTGACTGCCAGCTGGCAGGTGGATATCCCCTGAGGGCTCCTGGACTGTGAGAGGGACGTCTGACTGCCAGTGGGCCTAAGCTAGTAGGTGGACCTCCCCTGAGGGCTCCCAGACTGCGAGAGGGTGCAGGCCGGGCAGAGAGACCCCCCCCCCGCCCCCCCCCCCCCCCCCCCGTGCATGAATTTTCGTGCATCGGCCTCTAGTTAAAGATAAAAAGTAGAAGCCTCATAAAGACTGGACTTTTAAAGCTGTTTAATAATACTTGAGAATTTTCCATATTAAAATCTTGCATATCTTTTGTTTGTTACTCTTTAGTACTTTATACTTTTTGTGTCTATTGTAAATGGGATATTCTCATATATTTTCGAATTCATTATTGTGGGTACATAGATAGTAGTGCTATTGATTTTTTTATGTTCATCTTGAGAAGGAAGCTTTTGATGCCAACTTGCATATTTACTAGCAAATTTTTATTAAAGAAATAAATTTGATATTAAATATCAGAATGAACGGCTTTTATAGGCAGAAGGGAGTGGTAACAAGAAAGTTATACTAGGCAAAAAAGTGATTGGATATTACAAAGTCACTTTCCTTTAAGGGATGACAGGTGTCTATCAGGCAGATTACCTAAGTAATGCTGATTAGAAGATTCCTGATTAACCAGTATAAAATTCCATTTTTGAGAGAGCCAAAACTGTGATTAATACTCAGTTTGGTGACATGTTATCTTGGCATAAGTGACTCCATTTTAGGCCCGTTGTCTTGTTTTTAACAATTGTCAACATAGTTTTGGCTTTGTCTCATAAAAAAAAGTCATGCAGTTTCTAGAAATTTTTGCTTTGATTTGTTTTCATGAAAAGTTACTTCCTACCCATTTCAGATTTCCCTTAGAGTTTCAGGTTGAATCCTTTTCAATAAATTCAGAGTGTTCCATGAGTCAAAAATATCTCCATAGGACTGTATCTGTTCATTTCAATAGAAAACATTAGTAAGTTTCTATGAATTGGAGTTAAGTTCAGATTATTACATATTCTGAAACTGCGGTTTCAGGTTGGAGTGCCAGCATTTGGTTGGGTTGTTGTACAAATGCTTGTGGGTTGAAGGTTGCCAAAACTGCTCTAGTGTTTTATTAAGACACAGACTCAATGCCAGGATTTTGATTCTACCCATAATTCTGCTTTTCTTTGTGGCTCCCCCCCATACCTTAGTACTTCTAGTACAACATATTATTGCACTGTTGCTGAATGTGGTCCCACATTCCAATACTTTTAACACCCAGATTCCCATATATATGGAAAACTTGGGCTAAAAATAAGAATTATGTCCCTATGTTAATGTAATTGCTCTCTCTGTCTCTCTTATTCTTCCTCTCTCTCCCCTTTGGAAAACAACAACAATACCCAGACAGAGAAAGAGAAAGGAAAAGACTTGCTTAGTATCAAGAATCCAGGGTTAGACAAAGCCACAGATGGATTTTGTGGTCAATAATTCCCTAGACTTTTGCAGAAGCAAATGTTAATGATAAGCATGCTGCAGCTTCTTGGAGGATCCAAAGGCCAGCTATGACATTAGGGACTCAGGTTTTTTAAAACAAGACATTCTGGTCCAAGGTCCTTAAAGTTAAGGTATTTATGACATCTTTCTGAAGATGTTTTCTCTCCCTCCCTCCCTTCATTCCTTCCTTATTGATGGCAAACATTTTATAACTTCAGAGAAGTTAAGTGATGAGTGACTCTGATAAGGAATCTCACTCACCCTTATAATTATCTAGCCATGCTCAGTTATTTTAATAATTATGCCCCATGATTAAGTTATTTCCATGACATTTGCATTGTTTTATGCAGATATAATACCTATTTCCAATAGGTAAAATATCTAGAGTGAATTAGTCCTTACCTGTACTGATATGTGGTACTACTGAACTAGATTTTAAAATGGCCAACCCCATGATCATGCAAGACACAACCTTAGGGTGAGTAATGTGCTAAGTGACTCTGACATCAGAGGGACATATGTTTTCCAATTTGGCTTGGGCCTCAGAAAGGCTGTGAGGGTATTTTCTGCAGCTGCTCTTAGGAATTTAGTAATTCTACCTTCCCTGTCCTTTGGATAAAGTGATCCTGCTTCAGAGAAAGTGGTACGAAAGGACTCTCACTGTTGGCCAAGTATGAATTTGAGAAAAAAGTATATGGCTCACCTTTCATTGCCATTTAAGAATTTACAGCCAAATTAGCATAATGATTATATCTCAAAAAAGCTTTGCCACCAAAAAAAGATTATTATTTTCTTCTACAGTAGGCAAATTAAGCTCTTAAATTCAGACAAATCTTTTTTCTATCCTATTCAAACTTTCTAAAGAGCTTCATGATGTCAATTGTGTTGGAAAATTTAACTGAGTTAAACGATTGATATGAGAGTTGAGTTTTGGATTCACACTTAAGTGATGCTTTTTACAGAGTTTATATAGGAAATTCAGGTCTCTGGCATCACCAAAGAGTCACAGGATCATAGCCGAGAGTGGATAAATCATGCCCAAGACATTTGTTTTCCCTTATTTGATTACTTTCTTCTGAAAAACAAACAAACAAACAAACAAAAAGCCAAAGCCTATATTCCCTGAAGCATTACCTTCTGCTAAAACATTGCTTTTTAAAGTTTAATTTTTCCTGTTCTTGCTACTTTTTAATCATAATAATACTAGAGGCCTGGTGCACAAAAATTTGTGCACTCGGGGGTGGGGGGTCCCTCAGCCTGGCCTGTGCCCTCTCGCAGTCTGGGACCACTTGGGAGATAATGCCCTGCTGGCTTAGGCCTGCTCCTGGGTGGCAGAGGCAGGCCCAATCCCTAGGTGCAGCCCTTGGTCGGGCTCAGAGCAGGGCCGATTGGGGAGTTGGGGCGCCGCCCCCTGTCATGCACAGAGCAAGACGGATTGGGAGGTTGCGATGCCACCCTCAGTCACGCTCAGGGTAGGGCCGATTGGGAGGTTGGGGCACCGCCCCGTCACACTCAAGGCAGGGTCAATGGGGAGGTTGTGGCGCCACCCCGTCACGCACAGAGCAGGGCCCATCAGGGGGGTTGGGGCTCCGTACCCTGTCATGCACAGAGCAGGGCCAATCAGGGGGGTTGGGGCTCCGTACCCTGTCATGCACAGAGCAGGGCCAATCAGGGGGTTGGGGCACTGCCCCCTGTCACGCACAGAGCAGGGCCCATCAGGGGGTTGGGGCTCCGTACCCTGTCATGCACAGAGCAAGGCCCATCAGGGGGTTGGGGAGCTCCCCCCTGTCATGCACAGAGCAGGGCCGATCAGGGGGTTGAGGAGCTCCCCCCTGTCACTCACAGAGTAGGGCCGATAGGGGAGTTGGGGCACCACCCCCTGTCACACACAGAGCAGGGCGGATCAGGGGGTTGGGGCGCCGCCCTCTATCACCCACAGAGCAGGGCCGATCAGGAGGTTGGAGCACTGCCACTGTCACACTCAGGGCAGGGCCGATGGGGAGGTTATGGCTCTACCCCATCACACACAGAGCAGGGCCCGTGGAATGGGGTTTGGGGCACCGCCCTCTATCACCCACAGAGCAGGGCCGATCAGGGGCTTGGGGCGCCGCCACTCTCACACTCAGGGCAGGGCCAATGGGGAGGTTATGGCTCTACCTCGTCACACACAGAGCAGGGCTGATCAGGGGGTTGGGGCGCCGCACCCTGTCACACACAGAGCCGCAGGGCGATCATGGGGTTGGGGAGCTCCCCCTATCAGGCACAGAGCAGGGCTGATCAGGGGATTGGGGGGCCTTCCCCTGTCACAAACAGAGCAGGGGGGATAGGGAGGTTGTGGCCCCACCCCCTGTCACACACAGAGCCGCAGGGCGATCAGGGGGTTTGGGCGCTGCCCCGTCACACTGATCCTGGTGCTGGGAGGCCTCTCAGCTCCGCTGATCCCAGTGCTGAGAGGCATATTACCCTTTTACTATATAGGATAGAGGCCTGGTGCACGGGTGGGGGCCGGCTGGTTTGCCCTGAAGGGTGTCCTGGATCAGGGTGGGGGTCCCCACTGGGGTGCCTGGCCAGTCTGGGTGAGGGGCTGAGGGCTGTTTTCAGGCTGGCAGGTGACTGAAGCTCCCAACTGCTCCTTTTTTTCTTTTTTTTTAAATTCTGGGCCAGCTTTAGCTTTGAGGCTTGGCTCCAGCTCTTAGGCCTCCGCTGCTGAAAGCAGGTTTCTGGCTTTTGTTTAACTTCTGTATTTGAAATAATGTTGCGATCCTGCTGGCTAAAGCCCGACGGACTAAAGCAGGTTTCTGGGGTTTTGTTTAGCTTCTATATTTGTAACATAGTTGCTTAGAGTTGCAGCTCAGAGGCCTGCAGCGGCAGGCGGGGAACGTTGAAGTCCTCCGTCACTGAAGCAAGCAAGCCTCATGTTCGCTTTAAGCTGCCTGGCTACCGGCCGCCATCTTGGCTGGCAGTTAATTTGCATATTGCCCTGATTAGCCAATGGGAAGGGTAGCGGTCGTACGCTAATTACCATGTTTCTCTTTTATTAGATAGGATGTATTATTTATTTCAAATGATGAACATTCCATTTTGGTGACCCTCTGGAAAAATAACTCTAGATAAGAACTTAGACAAAGTGTAGAAATAGACAGCAAGTGGTTAACCATTTGTATGCCATAAGCATTTATAGACGCAAGCAGCGGACCTTTTTTAATTAAATTAAAAATATTGTGGCAGTTAACTGGTTAAACCTAGGACACAGGCCAACTCTCATGATTCTTATAATCGTATCCCATAGCCTTGGGTCAGGGTGTAAGAATCCTATGACAGAGTGATTGGCCTCTTCTCCCTCACAGCCACCAGTTACTTTTCCCAAGTCTTCCTACTCAAGAGGATGATCTTCTCACATCAGAGTGTTCTTCAGCCAAGTGTATGTGCTTTATTGCTGGAGCCTCCAAGCAAACAATCCTAAAGCAAGAAAATATACTCTCTTAACTACAACAAAGTTATTCTGAATTACAGCAATGGAATTGGCACAGCAACCACAAAAATTGTGTGCTCCTTTCCTGTTTTGCATTATAAATCTGTGCATGTAAAAGACCTTTATGCTTATACAAAAAGGATGCTCTTGATTTGGCGTCAGTAGGACCTGTCTCTTTGGTATCTTCCACACACTTTGATTCAAGTTGTCAGCATTTACTTAGGACCTACATGGCACCTTGATGAGGGCTTTCTGAACAGTCCTCACTTCTAGGAACTCACATTCAGTATAGCAACAGCTGTTCTTGCAGTTAAATATAATGCAATATTGTGAGTGCTATACAACAGAGATGGGTACGAATAATACAGAATGCTAAAGAAGTGGAATGAGTCAAGAGTAGGTTCACATACAAACAAAAGAAAATCCAAGTTTATGTCTTTCTCACATAAACCATTTTTGGAGATAGGCAGTCCTGGCTGCCTGGTGACTCTATAATCACCAAGAGCTCAGGTTTCTCTACCTAGTTGTTTCAACATCACCAACACTTAACTCCTACCTCCTGGTCTAAAATGGCTGCTCAAGCATCAGTCATTAAATTCATAGTCTAACAAGTTGGAAGGGGAAGAAGTAAAGAATTACATGCCCTGCTCTCTGTAAGGACACCTCCTAGAAGTAGCAAACAGCACTTCTTTGTTCATCCTATTCACCAAACTATGGTCACATGGCTGCCCAGACCTAGCTGCAAGGAGAGGGTGATACAGTCTTTTTTTTAATTAAAATTTTCTTTATTGTTTAAAGTATTACATAAGTCTCCCTTTCCCCCCATTGACTACTCCCTGGCCATACTACCCCCCAGCACATGCTCTCACCCCCCCACCCGCCTGTCTGTGCCCATTGGTTATGTTCATATGCATGCATACAGGTCCTTTGGTTGATCTCTTACCCCCTCACCCCCAGCCTTCCCTCATAGGTTGGACAGTCTGTTCGATGCTTCTATGACTGGTTCTATTTTTGTTCATCAGTTTATGTTGATCATTATATTCCAAATATGAGTGAGATCATGTGATATTTATCTTTCTCTGACTGGCTTATTTTGCTTAGCATAATGCTCTCCAGTTCTATCCATGCTGTTGCAAATGGTAAGAATTCCTTCTTTTTTTTACAGCAGTGAAGTATTCCATTGTGTAGATGTATCACAGTTTTCTAATCCACTCATCTATGGATGGGCACTTAGGCTGTTTCCAAATCTTAGTTATTATAAATTGTGCTGCTATGAGCATAGGGGTGCATATATCCTTTCTGATTAGTGTTTCTGTTTTCTTTGGATATATTCCTAGAAGTGGAATTACTGGGTCAAATGGCAGTTCCATTTTTAATTTTTTGAGGAAATGCCATACTGTTTTCCACAGTGGCTGCACCAGTCTGCATTCCCACCAGCAGTGCATGAGGGTTCCTTTTTCTCCACATCCTTGCTAGCACTTGTCATTTGTTGATTTGTTTGATGATAGCCATTTTGACAGGTGTGAGATGGTACCTCCTTGTTGTTTTGATTTGCATCTCTCAGATGATTAGTGACTTTGAGCATGTTTTCATATGTCTCTTGGCCTTCTGTATGTCTTCTTTCGAAAAGTATCTATTAGATCCTTTGCCCATTTCTTGATTGGGTTGTTTATCTTCTTTTTGTTAAGTTGTATGAGTTCCCTGTAAATGTTGGAGATTAAACCCTTATGGGAGATAACATTGGCAAATATGTTCTCCCATGCAGTGGGCTTTCTTGTTGTTTGTTGATAGTTTCTTTTGCTTTGCAGAAGCTTTTTATTTTGATGTAGTCCCATTTATTTATTTTCTCCTTAGTTTCCATTGCCCTAGGACAGTGGTCAGCAAACTGCGGCTTGCGAGCCACACGCGGCTCTTTGGCCCCTTGAGTGTGGCCATGAAGTTTCAATCGCACTGTACATGCATGCCCGCACGTGTATTTTGTGGAAGAGCCACACTCAAGGGGCCACAGTTTGCCGACCACTGCCTTAGGAGCTGTATTGGTAAAGATATTGCTACACAAATGTCTGCTATTTTGCTGCCTATAGCTTCTTCTAGGATTTTTATGGTTTCCCTTATTACATTTAAGTCCTTTATCCATGTTGAGTTTATTTTTGTGTATAGTGTAAGTTGGTGATCTAGTTTCATTTTTTTGCATGTATCTGTCCAATTTTCCCAACACCATTTATTGAAGAGACTGTCTTGACTCCATTGTATGCTCTTGCCTCCTTTGTAAAATGTTAATTGAGTGTAATGGCTTGGATCAATCTCTGAGTTCTCTGTTCTGTTCCATTGGTCTATATGTCTGTTCTTGTGCCAGTACCAGGCAATTTTGAGAACAGTGGCTCTGTAGTATAGCTTGATATCTGGTATTGTTATCCTTCCAACTTTCTTCTTCTTTCTTAAGATTGCTGCAGCTATTCGGGGTCTTTTTTTTTCCAGATGAATTTTTGGAGTGTTCGTTCTAGATCTGTGAAATATGCTGTTGGTATTTTAATGGGGATTGCATTGAGTCTAATCTTCATACTATTTCAGTAGTATGGACATTTTAATGATGTTGTTTCTACCAACTAATGAACAAGGTATGTTCTTCCATTTGTTTATATCTTTCTCTATCTCTTTTATTCAGTGTCCTTTAATTTTCTGAATACAGGTCCTTTACCTCCTTGGTTAAATTTATTCCTAGGTATCTTAATTTTTTGTTGTAATGGTAAATGGGATTGTTTTTTTTCTTAATTTCTCTTTCTGTTAGTTTATTATTGGTGCATAAAAAAAGCCACAGATTTCTGGGTGTTAATTTTGAATCCTGCCAGATTCATTTATTAGTTGTAGTTGTTTTTTTTAATGGAGTCTTTAGGGTTTTCGATGTACAATATCATGTCATCTGCGAATAATGGCAATTTTAATTCCTCTTTTCCAAATTGAATGCCTTTTATTTCTTCTTCTTGTCTGATCGCTATGGCTAGCACTTCCAATACTATGTGGAACAGGAGTGGTGAAAGTGGGCATCCCTGTCTTGTTCCTGTTCTTAAGGGAAATGGTTTTAGTTTTTGCCCATTGAATATGATACTGGCTGTAGGTTTGTCATATAAGGCTTTTATTATGTTGAGGTATGATTCCTCTATTCTCACTTTGCTGAGTGTTTTTATTAGAAAATGGTGTTGGACTTTGTCAAATGCCTTTTCTGCATTGATTGATATGATTCTGTGATTTTTTGTCTCTCAATTTGTTTATGTGATGTATCACATTTTTTGATTTGTGGATATTGTACCATCCTTGCATCCCTGGAATAAATTCCACTTGGTCATGGTGTATGATCTTTCTGATGTAATGCTGGATCTGATTTGCTAGAATTTTGTTGAGGATTTTAGCATCTATGTTCATCAGTGATATTGGCCTGTAATTCTTTCTTTGTGGTGTCTTTATCTGGTTTGGGGGTTAGGGTAATGCTGGCTTCATAGAAAGAGCTTGCATATTTGCCTTCATCTTGAATTTTTTGGAATAGTGTGAAGAAGATAGGTTTTAGTTCTTCTTTGAAAGCTTGGTAAAACTCCCCTGTGAAGCCATCTAGCCCTGGGCTTTTGTTTGCTGGAAGCTTTTTGATGACTGCTTCAATTTCCTCCTTAGTTGTTGGCCTTTTGAGATTTTTTGATTCTTCTTGATTGAGTTTTGGAAGGTCATATTTTTCTAGGAATATGTCCATTTCCTCTAGATTGTTTAGTTTGTTGGAGTAGAGTTGTTCATAGTATTTTTTTTTAAATAAATTCTTTGTATTTCTGTGGGGTCTGTTTTATTTTGCCTCTTTCACTTCTGATTTCATTTGGGTCCTCTCTCTTTCCTTCTTGGTGAGCCTGGCTAAAGGTTCATCAATCTTGTTTATCCTTTCAGAGAACCAGCTCTTGGTTTCATTGATCTTTTATATTGTTTTTTTGATCCCTATGTCATTTATTTCTGGTCTGATATTTATTATCTCCTTCCTTATGCTCACTCTGGGCTTTACTTGTTGCTCTCTTTCTAACTCTTTAAGTTGTAGAGTTAGATAATTTATTACCATTTTTTCTTGTTTTTTGAGGTAAGCCTGTAATGCTATGAGCTTCCTTCTCAGGACTGCTTTCACTGTGTCCCAAGGTTTTGGATTGTTGTGTTTTCATTGTCATTCGTTTCCAGGATGCTTTCAATTTCTTCTTTGATCTCTTTGATAACTCAAGAGAGTGATACAGTCTTTAGTTTTATATCAGGTAGTCTGATTCCTTTAACTTTGTTTTTCTCAAGATCACTGTTGTTATCTGGGATCTTTTGTAATTCCATATTTCTGAAATATGCCATTGGTATCTTGATAGGAATTGCATTGAATCTATAGATTGCTTTGGGTAGTATGGACATTTTAATGATGTTAAATTTTTCCTATCCACAAACACAGTATATGCTTCTACTTATTTGTGTCTTCTTTAATTTATTTCTTCAGTGTCTTATAATTTTCTGAATACAAGTATTTTACATCCTTGATTAAATCTATTCCTAGGCATGTTATTTTTTTTTGAAGCAGTTATGAATGGGATTGTTTTCTTAGTTTCCCTTTGTGATAGTTCATTTTTGGTCTATAAAAATATAATTGATTTCTGCATAATTATTTTGTATCCTGCTACTTTACTGAATTTATTTATCAGTTCTAATAGTTTTTTTGCTGGAATCTTTAGGGTTCTCTATGTACAGTTTCATATCTGCAATCAATGACAGTTTTACTTCTTCCTTTCCAATTTGGATGTCTACTATTTCTTCTTCTTGTCTGATTGCTGTGGCTAAGACTTCAATTTTATATTGAATAAGAGTGTTGAAATTGGACATTTCTCTCTTGTTCTGATCTTGAGTATGATATTGGCCATGGATTTGTCAGCTATGGCCTTTATTACGCTGAGATATGTTCTCTCAATTCCCACTTTTCTGAGAGTTTTTATCATAAATGGGTGCTGGATTTTATTAAGTGATTTTTCTGCATCTATTGATATGATCATGTGATTTTTGTCCTTCATTTTGTTTATGTGGTATCACGATTATTGATATGCAGATCAATGTCAACCTTGCATCCCCAGAATAAATCCCACTTGATTATGGTGTATAATATTTTTGATGCATTGCTGGGTCTGGTTTGCTAACATTTTGTTGAGGATTATAACATCTATATTCATCAGAGATATGGGCCTATAATTTTTGTTCTTTATAGTGTCTTTATCTGGTTTTGGAATTAGGATAATGCTGGCCTCATAAAATGAGCTTGGAAGTCTTCCCTCCTCTTGAATTTTTTGGAATAGTTTGAGAAGATATCCATAGAATTGAAAAATAATTTTTGAAATATATCTATAGAAATTATTTTCTGTGTGCATTAAAAGTATAATCAATCACTTGTTAAATTATGAACCTTTTACACACATGTTCCTTTATTAATAGGCTATCATAATAGCATATATCATGCTTAAAACAAAGAAACACTTAGTCCTAAAACAGAAAAGCATACAACATAGGCTGGGCAGCTTAGTATAGGAACTGTAATAATAATAAGAGCAGAAACTTAGTGAGCACTTGCCCTGTGGTAGGTATGTTTCTAAGCATGTGGCACATGTTAACTTAATCTTCACAAAATACTGTGAGTTAGATTTCAAAATACTATCTCTAGTTTTATAGACAATGATCTGAGGTTCGGAAATGTTAAGTAACTTGCTCAAAGTCTCATAACTAATGTGTAGGGAAGGATGGACAAATCCAAGTAGCTTGGCTCCTTAGCCACTCTACTAGGTGGCCACAGGGAATTGAGCTTGGGATGAATCTCAGTCCCCTGGCTAACTAGACATGAGACTCTTGGGAATGTCATTTCATCTCTCTGCATCTCAGTTTCTCATAATTTCTATGCGTCCATAAGAAGCTATATGTAAAAGATTAGCCTGGGGCTTGGCACAAGGTAATTGCTTAGTAGTTAAAAGGTTGAACAAGACTGAGTCATTAATTATAAGCACTAGTCATATTTGGTCCTTAACCATACAAAGCCAAAGACAGACCTAAAGCTGTTTCTGACATGGCTTTAAATTCTTTCAAAAGAGTAAAATCTCTTCTACCATTTACCCCGATTCCCTGAGGTCTGCTTCTCTGCGAGTTCTCCAGTTTGAGCTGCTTTTTATAGCCATCTGCTACAGTGTTGTGTAACAACAAACAATAGCCTCCTAAAAATGTTTACAAATGCTTCTTACATTAGTGCTGTATATTTTTTCATTAAGCTGTGACATCGCCATTGAAAAATTATTTTAATCATTGCAAACTGAATTACATGAAGGGAAAGCATAAAGAGATAGTACTTAAAAGGCTGAGTGTACATTAATTGCTTTAGCTAATGAAAGAAACATGACTTAGCCAATGCATACACCATGAATCCTAAGATGCACGGACAATTGACTACGGTAATAAAACAAGTATTAGTGTGTTACATCTGAAATCCTCATTATGCTTCATGCAGCAAAACCCACGTACCTGCTGTTCACTGTGTACTTCCTCCTCTTGGCACCGCCAGCTCATTATAGCACAGGGCAGAGGGTGAAAGCATGTGATCTCCGTGTCCACAGTTTGGGGACCTCCAGAAACCCTTCAAAGTTATGTCTGATGACTCTTTTTCTTCTTTAAGCTGATAAAAGTATGTGTTGGTCAAAATGATTTTGGAATATCCAGTGCTCCATAGGCAATTTTAATTAAAATATGAATTATTTAAATGTGCACACACTATATTTCACTTACATTGGGATCTTGCTTTATCTCCCTTGGCTCTATAAACTAGTAAATTATTAACTCAAGGATAATTTATGGCACAGTGTTCAAGATTTTGTCCATTGATTTTTTTGGTCTGTCTTTTCATTTCATGAACCTTAAAGTAAAGATGATGATAAAGGCATGGCATTTAAGAGATAGAAAGAGAAGTGAATGTCTTATTTTTACTATTCATCTAGAATCGCATAGCAATGAGGTTATGTAGCTTATAAACAGGCGCTATTAACCTCCCACCTTTTGTTCACAGACTAAAAATATCACTCCATTAGGACCCTCAGTAAATCTTGATACAACTTAAATGCTACCCCCGGCCTTTTTTTTTAAACTTTGAGAGCAAGGCTAATACTTCAAGGGATATATAACTATATGTAACAGTTGGCTTAATTTAAAGTCAGTGTTTTTCTATATGAAAATCTCACCTTTCAAAGAGCTTGGAGTGTGGTGAGAGAGATAAGAAAGTAGCCAATTTTAGCACAGTAAGTGTTACAATGGTGTAGGAGTGGGTAATATGTACAAGGATCGTCTAACCTGCTCTAGGGTATCCTAAAGGGCTGGAGGAGATAGTATCTAAACCAGCCGTGGGCAAACTACGGCCCGCAGGCCGGATCCAGCCCGTTTGAAACGAATAAAACTAAAAAAAAAAAGACCGTACCCTTTTATGTAATGATGTTTACTTTGAATTTATATTAGTTCACACAAACACTCCATCCATGCTTTTGTTCCGGCCCTCCGGTCCAGTTTAAGAACCCATTGTGGCCCTCGAGTCAAAAAGTTTGCCCACCCCTGAATTCTAAATGGAAACAGGAGTGATAAGGAGTAAGTAGGAGGGAGTTCCAGTTTGGTTTTCTGTTTTTGACAGAGAGGCTGTGGATCATGGGGAGAGGGGTAGGAAAGGGTGGGAAAAGTGAGCAAGAGGTCAGAAGATTAAAGAACTTGTAGGGTGCATTTTCAGGTCTCAAGGAGCCTACAATATAATTGAGGAGATAAATGATAGCTTTCAATTGACTAAAAATTGAGTAAAGCAGACTCGCCATGCTATAGGTTTTTTTCTGGAGAAAGTATCTAGATTCTTCCTTCAATAAAATTCTAGATCTATGAATTTTTTCTGTACCAATTGAGGGTAAGTTGGAGATATTTTGCTCCCTTACTCCTAAACATTTCAGTCTATATATATCCCAAGAAGAAGAACATACTTTTATACAATCACAGTAAAATAATAAAACTTATGATATTTAATACTACTGTTATCTAATCAACAATCCATAGTCACAATTTGTCAGTTAACTCAATCCTGTTCATTATAGGTTTGTCTCTCCCAGTGCAGGATCCAATGCAGATTCATTCATTACATGTAATTGTCTCTGTAATTGTTCTCTCACCCAAATAGTTCCTTAACCTTTCTTTGTTTTTCTTGATCTTGAGATTTTTTGAAAGGTTCAAGTCACTTATTTTGTTGAATGCCCCTCAATTTGGATTTAGCAAATATTTCTTTATGGTTAATTTCAGATAATGCATTTTTGGAAATAAAGAATTTAGGTTGTATCCTTCTTAGTACATCATAGGAGGAGGCACAGAGTGTGGGTTTGTCCCAATATCAGTGATATTAATGGTGATAATTTAGAATGGTGTCCATTAGATTTATTCAATATAAAATTATTAATTTTCTCCTGTGTAATTCATAAACAGTTTGTGGAGAGATACTTTAAGGCTATGTAAATATCATGTTCCTCATCAAACTTTCATCTGATGATTTGAGAATCCACTGATGACTTTCTAATCCATAATTGCTCCTGCCTACATTTTGCTACGTCTATATTACTGTAAGGAAGAGCTTTTCTGGCCCTTCCAAATATGTATCCATTTACTTAATATCATTACTAGAGGCCCGGAGCACGAAATTCGTGCATGGGGGTATGTGTGTCCCTCAGCCCGGCCTGCACCCTCTCCAATCTGGGACCCCTTGGGGGATGTTCGACTGCCTGATCCCTCAGGGATTAGGCCTAAACTGGCAGTCAAGCATCCCTCTCACAATCTGGGACTGCTGGCTCCTAACTGCTCACCTGCCTGCCTGTCTGATTGCCCCTCACTGCTTCTGCCTGCCAGCCTGATTGCCCCCTAACTGCTCCCCTGCCAGCCTGATTGATGCCTGACTGCTCCCCTGCCGGCCTGATCGCCCCCAACTGCCCTCCCCTGCAGGCCCAGTCACCCCCAACTGCCCTCCCATGCCGGCTTGGTCACCCCCAACTGCCCTCCCCTGGCAGCCTGGTCATTCCCAACTGCCCTCCCCTGCTGGCATATTTGCCCCCAACTGCCCCCCTGCCAGCCTGGTCTCCCCTAACTGCCCCCCCTGCCAGCCTGGTCACCCCATGCAGCCTGCTGTTCAGTCGTTTGGTCATCCCTCACTAACCACCCTGTCAGCCTTGTTGCCCCAAGCAGCCTGCTGTTTGGTCGTTACTGCTACTGTGACAGCATTCCTCTATTATTAGTATAGATGGGTTCATTTCTTTTTAAAAACAAGTTATAAACCAGTAGTGTCATTATTTTGATGTTCAAATTATCCCTGATTTTTACCTCTGGAAATTCCTTCAAATTCGTTCCTTCTTTTTTAGATGTCTCTATCATTCTCTGAACACATTTTGACTTTCTGGAGTAATATGCTACTCCAGGATCATTTTGTACAATACAATACAGTACAGTACAATACAATACAATACATTTGTCTCTCTACATTTGAAAAAACCCAGAGTCCACAATGATAATGGTACATTCTAATCTGCTTCTATATTTGTAACTTCAGTAGTGAGATACTTAGCTCAGAATGAATACATTCTTAAAAGGCAGAGAGAAATAAGAAAGTCTTTCTGACCTTGAAGAATCTGTGAGACATCCAGATGGAGAAAGGTCTAGATCTGAGTTATTTCTACCAAAGGAAAAGCTGTCCTTAATTTATTACATTTTATCGAGTGTTATAATTGCTAAGAAGGTCCATATTGCAGGATCTGCTTGAGATAAGGCTTATATAGTCAGGTGGGTGACTCCAGTTTCTTCACAACCATCTCTGCCTTCATTGCAGAGGGTGGGGAGCACTTCTGTGCAAAATGCTTATATGGGTTTTAATAACTCCTTGCCATCAACACTGAGGTATTTAAGACCGATCTCTTATTGAACTATTTGTGATATAAGGTTTCTGTACCAGAGACCATGGACTTGGCAATAAATCCCATAAAACAAAAAACTCTCCTAAAAAAACCCCTCTTTTCCAATAAATTTTGATAAGGAGTTCATCTATCAGGTTAAATGGTAAAATCTCTTCAAAATGAAATTGCTGAGCCTTTGTTCAAGAGTCAAGAAGTTTCTCTTCATGATTTGTCTCTTTTTATAATCTTTGTAATTAAGGGCAGACATTATAGTGCAAGTCACTGTTGAACAAGATTATTATCACAATTATTATTTTTTTGTGACCAGTTGAAGATTACTTGAAACTGCAGAACCAGCCAGGGTATTGGATGACTGCGATTTCTTATTTAACCATTTCAAGTCTCTTTACTAAGATGTGTGTGTGGGAGGGGGAGAGGGAACAGTATGTTTCCAAATTAGGCAATAGCTATTTGCTTCTTATTAATGAAGAAGGAACATTGAGTCCTAGATGAGCAAATTCTCCCAGTCTAGGGACATGATTTTGTGTCAACTGGAAAGATAATTTTCTCTCTTTCAAGTAATAGTAAATATAATGCTTTCACTGAGACCTGGGCCCAAAGATACAGGTTGTTTCTTATGGAGTTACAGAATTTGGAAGAATTTAACCTGGTCACTGGAGGGGCCTCAGGTTGAGTTAGGCCTAAAAAATATCTGAAGCAAGGCTGTTAAACATTCCCATCATGACTAACCTCCCCCCCCTTTTTTTTGCCTTTTAATGGGAAGGGCAGGACCCAGGTTGGCAGAGGGCTGGCCCTGAATCAGATATTTGCTCTGTTCAGTGAAGCATCTTTCTGAGATAATTTTTTTCATGTACAGGAATTAGTTTTGGGGGCTAGAGCCAGGCTAATCAATAAGTGAAGCGGCACTGCTTTATGTTCTCCTTTCCCCTTCTCTTATCATCTCACTCACAAACTCCTCAAAGCCTGACGTTCCATTACCTTAGGACCCCTCACTTTGTTACATAATAATTTTGTAAACAAAAAACAAAACACTGTACACAAAGCATTTAACATGGGGTCTGTCAAATAGAAAATACTCAGTGTTTAGCAGTGATGATAACTTTTTTTGGGAATTATGAAAGTTTATTTTTAAAAAAGGATGTTAGAAATGTCACATTTTCTTTAGATACAATTAAATTTAGCCTTAAGTCTCCTTGATGCTGGTTGGCAGAAAGTCTACTATCAGCCATTTTTAGACCATCCCATTTCAGTCCTTGGGGCCTAATACAGAGAAAACTAATTGTCTAGGCATACGTGGCTACCTGATGTTAGGGCACCCTGGGCACCTCTGCCCTGCGTGGTCCTGGGGACTGTGGAGCACACACCGAGGCCAGAGGTCCAGCCTCCTGTGGGGCAGTAATTAGTGCCTCTCCACTGTAGTCCCTCACCCTCTCCATTGTGTGAGGAGGGCTCAGGATCCATCCTGGTCTTGGGGGTTCCTCATTCCGCTGTTTTTGTGTCTCTTCTTTATCACATTTCATGTTTGCAAAGGTTCACTCCCTTTACCCTATGGTAAGGTTACCAGGTTTTACAGAAAACAAAATAAGTCACCCAGTTAAATATGGATTTCAGATAAGCAATGCATAGCTTTTCAGTATAAGTATTTCCCCTGCAAAGCTTGGGACATAGTTACATTTAAAACAGACAGACAAAGAAACACAAACAAAGAAAACTGCTGTTACTTATCTGTAATTTATATTTAACTGGGAGCCCTACATTTTATCTTGCAACTCTACCCTAGGAGTTGCTGCTTTTGAAAGACTCAAGAATAGAAGTTGTGTGTAGGGTTGGGTTTCCCGGAGCAAATCTTCAGTGTCGTGGAGAGAAGACAGCCTATATAGACTTAGAAAGGTACAGGGAAACACCCACCATGGACAAACATAATAATATCTGTAAATAATTCTGCTACTGCCATCATTGTGATCATCATCCTCATCATCCCCCCTGGTGATTTGCTGCTTAAGAGTTGATCCCTGTGGGGGAGACAGTATTAATGGGTCCTTTCCTAAGTACAGTAAGATAATTAAGATAAAGGAGAAGGGGAAACTAGGAGGCACAGGAAGTCTGCAAGCTGAGAAGGGGGAAGGAAGCGGGGGCAGAGGTGCAGAGAGGTTAGGGCCAGAAAGGCAATTTCATACCTCACAGCTTTACTCGTTGGCCTGTTGTGGGCATCCTGGGCAGTCTAGGATGGCAGAGCTGATACTCACCTGATTCCATTCAAGTCTCAGCATCGTCACCACTGCCACCAAGCTGTGTAGCCTGGGGCAGGTCTTTTGACTCGTCTCTGCAGCTCAGACCTCTCTTGTGAGATTCAAACCCAGTTGTCTCCTGAATGTTTCATAGGTACCCCAAAGTCGACATGTGCTGATATGACCTTCTCCTCCTCCTCTTCAGACCTGCTCTTCCTGTGTTCTCTATGTTAGTGCAATGACACCACCATCTGCTTAGGCCAGTGGTCGGCAAACTGCGGCCCCTTGAGTGTGGCTCTTCCACAAAATACCACGTGCGGGCGCGCATGTACAGTGCAATTGAAACTTCAAGGGGCCAAAGAGCCGCATGTGGCTCGCGAGCCGCAGTTTGCCGACCACTGGCGTAGGCCTCTAGGCAGGTACCTACCAGTAATCGTAGACTTGGCTGCCAGTCTGTCCCTGGTGATTGCCAGAGTGGGTCAGGTTCACTTGGCTTGCTGGTCCTGTGTCCCTTGTCATCTTCATTGCTGCCAAAAGTGAGGACCTTCTCGGACAGGAGAGGGACCATTCTTACTTTTCCTAGAAGGACAAAGTCATTCTGAGGTGGCCAGAGGGAACAGGAAATGACTCCCTACATTTGGAAGGCAAATTGAATTACATACACTTCTTTACCTTTTATAATGACTCCCTGATAGTTCACTCTACCTTCCTTTTTTTCCCCCCAAACATTAAGGGTTGAGTTTTTTTTTAATTGAGATATGATTGACATGTAACATTATATTCGTTTCAGGGGTACAACATAATGATTCGATATTGTGAAATGATCATCACAGTAATCTAGTTTACATCCAGCCTCCCTTTTCTTTGAAGTGATTTGAATGAGTCTGTTCCTGTCTATCAAAACAGTTTAACAAACAGAAAATCATTTTACTTTCTTTTTCTCAATGGACATTTTACCTGGAGATGTTGACTAAAATTAGGGTGGCAGAATATTATACTAGGGCCTACTTTCACCCTGGAAACTTCTTGTGTTTTCAGAACTGAAAAAAATGCATGTTAGTATATGCAATAATGACAATTTCCTCAGTAATGCCCCCATGAGCAGAGAGTTATTTTAAATAAATCCATGGAGATTAGAGTCTAACAAAACAAGGTAAGAAGGCATCTGAAAATAATTAACCAATCTTCTCTAGTCTTGAAATAGCTTCTCTTCCCCAGGAACACAGAGGAAAGAAGCCAAATACTGGGGGGATGGATGAAAAAGCACAAGACAACTTCATGGTTCTTGCTTTGCAAGATAGAAAAAAATGTTCATAACCACATGCCCTTTGCTAGTTGTCACAAGAAGGCATATGGAAAAAGAACAAGAGGAAAAGCAGGGTCATTAGCCATGTTTAGAAATTGTTAAATTGTTGGGAAAGGTGGGGGGGAAATCTCAGCTTAATAATCCCAGAGAAATTTCAGCCTAACTGAAATCATTTCATGATGGTTTTGGATCATTCCAGCCCAGTCAACAGAAAGGTTCAAAATGGCCAGTAAAAGGAGGCCAATTGTTACAAAGTCACCTTGGGAGAAACATACATGCATCACACACACACACACACACACACACACACACACACACACACACACACACCACACTATATATTTGTATTTCGCTTATGTATTTATGTATATAAAATATGTATTTAAAAGAAAATATATATTATCGGCACTCAAAATGTAAATTTTTGACACTCCCTAAACAAAAATTAGATTCAGAATTAAGTTTGGATCCTAGCCACTTGTGCTGTGCACCTGATAAATGTGATAGGATTTGACTATGGAAGTCAGTTGTTTTCTGTCTTTTGAGTTCCACAGAAATCCAGTCTGTGAGCATATTTCTGCACGTGCGTGTGTGTGTGTGTGTGTGTGTGTGTGTGTGTATGCTTATGATTCTTTTCTTTATAGTTTACAACCATCCCACTCTATCGTGCCTTTCAGATCTTGAGCTAGAAAGGTAGTCTGGAGTTGATAAATGCCATTCCAATGCTGGATCATAGCCAGAACTGATCGGTGAGGTTAATGAAGCTGTGCCTTAAGAAACTGTTTATTGAGTGTCTGCTAAGTGCTCACCTTCATGATAATCTCCTGGTTCAGAATTTTATCCATTTTACAAGTAAGGGATAAAGTTAAGCCACTTCCTCTGCATCATATTTGACCTCCAAGTGACTAAGCTGGAGTTCAGCTCCGTGGTGTCAAACTGGAAAGCCCCTGGTCTTTCTGTGGTAGTGATGACTCGTGTAAGTGGTTTGAAACAGGGACTCTGGCACCAGACTGCTTTTCAATCCTGCTTCTGTTGCTTTCTAGCTGTTTTACCTTGGGCACATTATATAACCTCTGTGGTTCAGCTTCCTCATCCGTAAGTGGGAATTACATTATATTATATTATATTATATTATATTATATTATATTATATTATAACAATAATATTACTAAGGTTGTTGAGAGGATGAAATCATACAATGTCTATGAAGTACTTACCCCATCCATTGTAAGATCCAATCTATATTGGGGTTGTCATTATTGTTATTCTATACTTTGACAAGGGATTCAAAGATGGAGATGCTAGTTACCCACCATCCCCCCCTATTGGCTGGTTGGTTCACAATTAGCAGCAACTATGTCACCCGCCTTTATTCTCTTGTCTCTAAATGGGGAGTGTGGATACTCATCAAACTCAGTCAGGATTTCTCCCAAATGCTTATTACTCTCTAGATTTTGGGGTCACTTTCCAGATTAATTGGGAAAAACTGTGAACCTGGTGTGAATGGGATGGCTTTACACTTAGAATCACCTCATCCAAAATCACAGATATATTTTCCTCCAGGGAAACATACTAGTAAATTATTTGATTCTAACATACAAAATACACGTTCTGTGAATGCCTCCCACCATGGTGCCTAAGTGAGGGGCTTTCCACCTCAAAATGAAGTCATAACATGCAATTATTCTCTTAGAATTTACTCCACCAGGCTCATTTACAAAGTTACTCAGCTGTGACATGGCCACTTAAATAACCCTATTGTCTAAAGGTATTCCTTACTGCAGCCATTTACCCCCAAGACCCATGTTCTTGTTACAGAGAAATACAAATAAATACAAGTGCGTTCTGCACCAGCGGTGTTACAGAGCTATGTTTTGTCAGTTATAAATTATGTCTGTTCTTGGTGGGAGCGAGCCAACAATTCTATAGCCCATGAAAGAATTTCATAAGAAATATTAGACCTTCATAATTTGGAAGTCTCATGTGCTAGTTTTATTTTGTTCTGGCAGATTTTAGAAGCAAATAGTTCTTTGGATGCTTAAAAGTAATGCCTAGGATTCTGTTTTTTACATATTTAAGCTATGCATTTAGATACAATTCAAGCATTCCAGGGTGTTAACAGTGTTTACAAAGGAAACTGCTGGAGGCATATTCAGGCAGTTCCTTAAATTAATAATGCTTTTGTTCACAGTCCAATTTTTCCATCCAGTTCTGCTACAGCATCTTCTCCATTTATTCAGGGGATAATGATGACAATTGCCATTTACACATTTCATTTCATCTGAAAGCTCCCCTTCTTCCCCCCCTTCTCCTTTCTTTCCTCCCTCCCTTCCTTCTTTTCTCTCTCCCCCACCCCTCCTTCCCTTGTTTGCTGTCTGCAGCCTTCTGCAGGGCAACAGAAAATGCAATCCGCAACATTCATGCATTGGTCAGTGAGGAGAAGAGAAGCCCCAAAGCAAACACTGAAAGAGGAGGCGAAAGAACAGGAGGGGAAGAAGGAAACTCAACATGTTGCCATGCTTGCTTAGAAGAGGGCCTGGCCCAAGGAGCAGTATTCTTCCAGGAACCATGCCTGCACTTTTGTAAGAATAAGTAATATATAGTGGTTTGGAACTAGACAGCCACATTTAAATGCTTGACCCATTACTTTCTAGTTGAGTGTCTTAAGTCAAATCATGTGACCTCTTTGAGACTTTTGTTTTATTTTGTTTTGCATCTGTTAAAGGGATATAATAATTCCAACTTTCCAAGGTGGCATGTGTGTATATATATATGTTATAAGGGTTCAGTATATGATGGCCAGCATTTACTACTCATTATCATAGTGTTGCTATAATTATTACTGTCACTACTGTCTACACAATTGCATCTGATGGGGGCTGCACCCTTCAAAGAGCCCACTCTCTGCCTAACTCCACCTGCCGTGACCTTTAGTCCCATCAATGGAGACAATTTCCAGGTTTACACAAAAGAGGGAGGGGTATTAAGACCCAAAGGCCTAAATTACAATGCACCCTTATGGGCCAAGGAGAACATCTGGTGTTTCATTAGCATGAGCTCTATCAAAACTACTTTAGATAGTAATCTTCAAATTTTAGTCTGCAAAAAAGTCCTAGGGAGGAATTTAAAAAACACAGGTTGCAGGGCCCTGTCCTACAGTGTCTCATACAATAGTTCTACATTGTATGAGAATTTGCAATTTTTTCAATGATTTGCATTTCCCTTAGTTCCCAAGTGGTGCTGATGTTGCTGCTCCCAGGATTACTCTTTGAGAGTCCCCACACATCAGGTAACTAATTATCAGTCTAAGGGAAGCCATTACCAGTCTAATCTCCAGAGTGTGTTTTATATTTGGGGCCCAGAGAGTCCTGAAAGGGCTGGGGGTATTAAAGGTTAAATTAGGGATAGTTTGAACGCCTAAAGAAGCTGAAGACTGAAGGGGAGGGCAGGCATCAGGACCCCATGCCACCTAGTTCATTGTCTGCTAGGACTTTTGGTTTAGGGTTTCTCTCTTTCTCCCCTTCCTCCTAGCTTTCTCACTCTTTATCCCTGTGGGTTTCCTCTTCTTCCCACCTTCACCCCCAGATGGGCCTGATGAAGGGACCTGGAAAGGGTGTCTCAGTTAGTGGAAATAGCAAGCATCATGGCCTGGAGGTTGGATCAGAGGAAGTCAAAGCAATTCAACTTGGCTAAAACCTAGAATGCAAAGAAATTCCAGCTGGAGAAGATGCTGCAGATAACCCAGCAGAACTTGGGTCATGACTCGGACTTGAGTCTAAGTACTATGGGAAGCTACTGAAGGGTTTTGACCAGGGGAATCAAACTAGATGATTTATAATTTGAAAGGCGCACTCTGCCTGCACTGTGAGAAATTGGGAGGAGCCGCCTGAGCCTGGTGATAGGGAGACCAGGGAAGTTGCTGCTCCAGGTGTCAGGTGTCTAGGCAGGAGGCAATGGTGGCCTCTAGACTAGCGTGAAATGTCAGGAAGGAAAAGACTTCTTGAGCCCTTTTTTGCTGTAATAAAGTTCTTGAACCATTTCTGTCATTTATGCCAGTGGTTGTGTTCCCCAGAGGCTCCCATACTTAAATGTGCATCAGAATCACCTGGTGAGCTTATTAAAGTACAGATGACTGCGTTTTAATAACGGAATTTCTGATTCAGTGAGTAGGGGTGAGGCCCGAGAATTTCTGACAAGCTCCCAGAGGATGCTGATGTTGCTGGGAACTTTGAGAACCATTGATTTATTCCTGCCTTTTTATAAAGAAGATTATAGCCTTTGGGTCTTTCCAGATGAGCATGTTCTCAGCTTTTGGTAATCAACATTCTGGTGTTTAAATAAAACATTGAATCTATTGGCTAAGACTCTACTCCTCAGGATCTACCTTAGCTCCTCGAGCTCTCTTGGGCTCAACTCATTGGTCTTCATGAACCAAAAGCCTTGCCCCAACTCTTCCAAAAACGGCTTCCTCTCAGGCTTCCCTTGGCTTCTACAGCAAGTGGAACCTGCTCATCCCCAGGTGATGCTAACAAACTCTCTCTGGGTCAACTCTTTGAGTGAATGACTTGAATAACCCAACATGCCTGTCATGTTTTATTTCTTTAAAGATTCTGAACTCTCCTACCCCATAATCCTATGTTGAACAAGGACAAACCAAAAAACAATTATGAGTTAAAAAAAATGTTTCTTTATTCCACAAGTTGCTTCTTTGTTCTCTGACTCCTTCCATTGCTTTAACTCTCACAGATGGCCAATCTTTCTTGATTTTAATTTTGGCAAGGGCCCTCCTGGCCCATGCAGGAACACATTAAACATTCTTTGATGATGGTCATAGAAAATAAAAATTAATTGCAAGGTTGCCATCCTGGTCTGTTATTAATCCTTTGGAAGTATTAGCAGAGTATGCATCTCTCTCTTTTAAAATTTTCCTAGTCTGAAACATTGCAGTCTAGGTTTTTGCAGCTTGGAATGTCTTGCCATAAAATTGGTGTGGTTACCATGTCTACTGCAATGAATATATATTCATGCTTCCTATGTGTCCTCTAGAGACATGAAGGCTATTGTGATCTCTGCTGTACCTTCAGCTCCCGGGATGATCCAGCAACTTACCACACAATGACTTGTGGGCATGAGAATGGATTTCTTAAAGCACTCCCCTGGCATTGATTAAAAGGTGAAGGAGAGGGAAGGGAAAGAACAGCAGAGGAAAATAAAATATTAGTACTCCTTTGTGCTACACTGCAGTCAAGACTGGCTTTCATGGTGTCACTGAGGGGAAGAGACCAGAGTACCTGAGAGGAGAGATAAATGAGGGGGAGATGCAGGGGCAGGTGAGTTCAGAACTGAGCGTGAGAAAACATCACACCATCCATTATTAATGCAATCAAGTGGTTAAGAAGGAAATGAATGAGAGAACTGACAGTGAAAATTATTTTATATCAGAAAGAAGACTGGATTCAAGAGTACTTCTAGTTTCAGGTATCATACTGAGAAGTCCCCTCTTTCCATATATATAACGCTCAAATTTAATCTCATTTTTGTTTTAATTTCAGTATATAATTTTTTATTATTAATTTGGCTTGCACAAGTTTGGAATTTATGAATTTCCATTTTCAGATAGGATGCTTTAAAAATCAATTACAACAGTTTTCAAAATTGGGTTGTGAAATGTCTGGTCACTTTAAAGAACAAAGTTACTTTAAAAACTTTAGAAGCCCCAATTAAAAAAAATTAATTAAGTGTACTTTCAGGCAATATCATTACAATGTAGGCTGAATATTTCTTTTTTTAAAATATATATTTTATTGATTTTTTACAGAGAGGAAGGGAGAGGGATAGAGAGTTAGAAACATCGATGAGAGAGAAACATCGACCAGCTGCCTCCTGCACACCTCCTACTGGGGATGTGCCCGCAACCAAGGTACATGCCCTTGACCAGAACTGAACCTGAGACCTTTTAGTCTGCAGGCCAACGCTCTATCCACTGAGCCAAACCGGTTTGGCGAATATTTCTTGTACTAATCAGAAATACTTTCTGTAACAGTAGGAGACCTCATTTTTAGTCTAAGTCAAACTATCTAGTTTATTTGAAGGTAATAAAAGCATATTAAAGTGATTTTTTTTCCTACCACGAATTTCCCCCAATTCAGTATGGCTTTTTTCCATGTGTCTGAGTTAGAGTGGTTTGACTGTACTGTGATACAGTATTCAGTAGTCCTAGTTTTACAGTATTACAGTTCACCAATAGGTGTCACTGTCTAACACATGATATATTCAAACAAAAATATCCTATGTATTTCAAGGTTCTATAATCCTAATTAATTCCATACTTTATCAGTGTGGAAGGGTTGAAACTTTGAGCATTAGGTTTCCATAAAACAAGGACTCCAGAGGCTTTTGGGGGCAGGGGAAGGAAGCAAATTATGTATAGAGATCTAGTGTTTTAGCTATTTAAGGGAGAAGTTGGGAGAGCCTCAGAACTTGAGCTCACTGGCATTCTGATCTCTTTCACCTGATCTGTCATCATAAGTAACCTTTAATGATTGCTTGTTGAGGCTTACTTGCTTTAAAAACAAAAAAAAACAAAAAAACAAAACAAAACAAAACAAAAACTCAGCTAAGGCCTTCAAATAATAGTGGAGAATCAGTTAATTCAAATTCTATTCCAAATGGTGACCAAACTTTAGGGCTCAGAAAGATTTTTGTACTGTTACACATAACTGCGCCAGGATACCCAAACTCAAGGTTTCTATCTTTGTCAAATATCATAGTGAAGTAGACATATGTTCTCTGATGAGAAAAGGAGTTGACCTTCCATATTTGACAAAAGAGGCAATATTTAAGGATTAGAAAGAGAAAAGGGAATCACTTTTGTGTCCAGTTGTCTGCTTCAAGATTTTGAGGCCCAAATAGACATTTTTTCTGGATACGAAGAAAGTGGCTTTTTTTTTTTTACTGTTTTAAGGAACCTCTTAGAATGTTTAGTATTTTTCAGATACTTTAAAAAAAGTTATGGAAGTTTTGGATATACACACAAAATAAGAGAGAATTGTATAATAAACCTCCATATGCTCATAACCCAGTTTCAACTGTTATCAGCATATGGCCAGTCCTTTTTCATCTGTACTGTCTCACCCATGCCTTAACCCTAGCTATTGGATTATTTTGAAGTAAATGCTAGACACCATGTCACTTCACCCCTAAATATTTCAGTATGTATCTCTAAGAGACAAGGACACTATTTCCTCAACCATTGTTATAGCAAAAAAATTTAATACTATTTCTTTAATATCATCCAATGTGCTCTCACTATTAACTTTCCCTAATGTTCTATAATATTTTAAAATTTGGCTCATTTGAGTCAAGATTCAAATAAAGTATACTTATTGCAATTGGTATTTAATAAAGCTCTTTTAATCTATATCAATTTCCTCCGTCTTTAAAAAAAAGTGCTGTTTATTGATTGAAGAAATTGGATCTGGTGTCCCATAGAATATCCTACATTCTAGGGTTGGCATATTACATCCCTGTGGTGTCATTTAATGCGTTCATCTGTCCTCTGTGTATTTCCCATAAACTAGTAGTTGTATGTAGATGCTCGATCATATTCAAGTTCAAATTTTAGTAAGAAAATTTTATAGGTGATGCTATGTATTCACTAGTATGTCACATAAGAGGCATATGATACATAACACACTACTGTATTTTTTGTAATGTTATGATTGACCAAAGTGTTCAGATGTAGTCAACCTGATTCATGCTTCATTATCCATATTGTTTTAGCAACCCTTGATAACCACTGCCTATTAGGAACAGAGTGACGAAATAAAATGGAGTCACTATAGTCAAGCTGCTAAATCACTAAAAGGAAGTAGGTTGAGGCATGAGAAAACAATTCCATTATTGTTTTAAGTAGCCTGGGAACTTAAACTTTTGAACTTGCCAGTTCTGCGTCAATGCCTGGATATGCTAATCAAACCTACAGGTAATATTCTGATTAGTCCCAGACAGGCTGAGGACAGAATGTTCATGTACCCAGACCACCTGACATCCCTTATCCAGACCACAGATCATCCAGAAGATTAGCATCTTGGACAAATCAAAAGTTAAGAATGCAGGACTGATTCTTCTCAAGAATGTACTTTTTACCGTGAGAGCTCTTAGCTTTTCTTTTTTCTTCAGAACACTCTAGGTATTGCCTAGTTGTATTTCTGGTTGAAAAACCCCAAGACCCTTGAATAAATCTTTATTATTTATTTCTAGCCAAAGCCTCCATATTCTTTTTGAATTTGTTCAACACCTAGAGCTATAATTTCATTAGGAGCCACAAAATATAGATATTCTAATTGAATATCTTCTGTACCTACTAAGTGGCATTCTCCTATGAAGAAGAATTTTTCCTTATCAATTGATTCCCTTGGAATAAAATTAATATAGGAAATGCAGGTTAAATGCTTGATTTCCTCAACCCCTTTATTTACCAAATTTCAGAATGAGAGGTTGGTGCGCTAACAAACTTCAAATGGAACCAGGAAGATTCTTAAAAATTTCATCATGACCTCATATCCTATCTAATAATAGAGAAACATGGTAATTAACCATAACTTTGCTACCCTTCCCATTGGCTAATCAGTGAGATATGCAAATTAACTGCCAACCAAGATGATGGCCAGCAGCCAGGCAGCTGAAGCGAACAGGAGGCTTGCTTGCTCCAGTGAAGGAGGAAGCCAAGGTTCCCTGCCTGCCGCTGCCGGCCTCTGAGCTGCATTCTAAGAAACGATGCAATTATAGAAGGTAAACAATCCCCAGAAACCTGCTTTCAGCCGTCAGAGCTGGAGCTAGCAGGACCGCAACAGTGTTACAATTATAGAAGCCAAACAAACCCAGATACCTGCTTTCAGCAGCTGAGGTCTCAGAGCTGGAGCTGAGCCTCAGAGCTAAAGCCGAGCCTCATAGCTAAAGCCGGCTCTCAGCTCCAGTGACAGCCATAGAAGGTAAATAAATCCCAGAATAAAAAGAAAAGAAAAAAAGGAGAGGTTGGGAGCTTCAGTCACCCGCCAGCCTGAAAACGGCCCTCAGCCCCTCACCCAGACTGGCCAGGCACCCCAGTGGGTACTCCCACCCTGAAGGGGGTGTGACCAGCTGCAAACAACCATCATCCCCTCACCCAGACTGGTCAGACACCCCAGTGGGGACCCCCACCCTGAAGGGGGTGTGACCAGCTGCAAACAGCCATCATCCCCCACCCAGACTGGCCAGGCACCCAAGCGGGACCCCCACCCTGATCTGGGACACCATTCAGGGCAAACCAGCCAGCCCCCACCTGTGCACCAGGTCTCTATCCTATATAGTAAAAGGGTAATATGCAAACTGACCCTAACAGCAGAAGGACTGGGAATGACTGGTCACTATGACACACACTGACCACTAGGGGGCAGACACTCAATGCAGGAGCTGCCCTCTGGTGGTCAGGGCGCTCTCACATGGGAGGAGCTCTGCTCAGCCACAAGCCAGGCTGATGGCTGCCAGTACAGCCGTGGTGGTGGGAGCCTCTCTTGGCTCCTCAGCAGCGCTAAGGATGTCCGACTGCAGCTTAGGTCTGCTCCCTGCTGGCAAGTGGGCATCCCCCGAGGGCTGCCAGGCTGCCAGAGGGATGTCTGATTGCCATCTTAGGCCCAATCCCCCGGGGAGTGGGCCTCAGCCAGCAGATGGTCCTCCCCCGAGGGGTCCCAGACTGCGAGAGGGCACAGGCTGGGCTGAGGGACTCCCCTCTCCCCCCCGAGTGCACAAATTTTTGTGCACTGGGCCTCTAGTCTATATAATAAAAGCCTAGAGACCATTACAGCAGAACAACCAGTCGCTATGATGTGCACTGACCACCAGGGGGCAGACGCTCAATGCAGGAGCTGCCCCTGGTGATCAGTGCACTCCACAGGGATAGCGCTGCTCAGCTGGAAGCCAGGCTCATGGCTGGTGAGCACAGCGGTAGTGGCGGGAACCTCTCCTGCCTCCGCAGCAGCACTAAGGAGCAGCAAGCAGAGCAGTAAGGAACAGCAAGCAGGTGGGTGGTAAGGAGCAAGAGGTCCCGGACTGCGAGAGGGCGCAGAGGGGCTGAGAGTTCCCACCCCTTCCCTCCATGCACGAACTTCATGCACCAGGCCTCTAGTATTTAAAAAACACATTTGATATGTTTTAATATATTATAATTATTACATGTTTTGATGCAAAAACTGTTTTATCTTTGGCCAATGGGAGTCCCTTTAACTTGTCTTCTATTATCTCTTGACATAGCCCTCCTGAGTGTGAATAACTTCTTTGCTTTTCAGTATGAAAGGATGTTTCAGGTTTATGTTGTAAATTTACTGCACCAGACTTAGGATCAGCCATCTCTCTAAGGATATCAGGTTCTTTCCCCTAGAAATGGTAGTTAGAACCACAATATGGACACAAGAAGTGCCCCTGGCCACCGAGCTGGATATTGCTTCCAGACCTTTTGTGAACAGAGCTAGGTAATAATCTTTTTAAATAAACTATGTAATGAGTATATTAGACTTTTATTTCAAATGCAAGTCTACAGATCTCATTGACCTTGTATCCTTTAACTATGGTTCAGTCTTTTATAAGATCCAGCTTAGGTAAAATTGAGTTCATATTTAGTTTGGGTTTAGTGAGGTATATTTATGTGATTTTATTTTAGTCACTTTGGTGTAGTTAAGCGATTGCTAGCCATCAGTGTATGAATTAATTCTGTGGTTCTTGGAAACTAACACATACGGATACTAGAGTAAAACCTAGGTTTGAAATGTATGGAACATGAAGCTGATACATGGAAAATTCTTTCAATCATCAGACATGTTTAATTGTTAGTGGAGAATACAGTTCTCATCAACACCTAGTCAAAATGAAAAGTGCTCTGCTGTCAGGAATATATTTGACAATGCAGTATATATAAATCAAAAAGCAGAATATATTTAAAAAATGTATGGTAATCTTGCCAAATAAAATTTGTCAAAATTCCCATGTTTGTAGGCTGCAAACTTACAACAGGACTAGAACCCACAAAAACATGTTTTTGTGAAGTTGCATATTTTATGCACTCCAGCTATCAGTAATTTTTCAGAATATATTTTTATTGACTTCAGAGAAAGGGAGAGGGAGGTAGAGAGAGATAGAAATATCAATGATGAGAGAGAATCATTGATTGGCTGCCTCTTGCACACCACACATGGGGGATTGAGCCTGCAACTCAGGCATGTGCCTTGACTGAGAATTGAATCCTGACTTCCTGGTTCAAAGGTTGATGCTCAACCACTGAGCCATGCCACCTAGGCTGTAATAAAATAATTTTTGTTGTATCACTCTAGAAAATGTTAAATTATATTTCTGTTCTCATTACAGAAAGTTTTTCTTATTTGAAAAGATGAAAAATTGCAACCAAAACCATGCAGGTTAATTTTTTTTAATATATTTTATTGATATTCTACAGAGAGGAAGGGAGAGAGAGAGAGAGTTCGAAACATCGATGAGAGAGGACCATCAATCAGCTGCCTCCTGCACATCTCCTACTGGGGATGTGCCCACAACCAAGGTACATGCCCTTGACCGGAATTGAACCTGGGACCTTTCAGTCCGTAGGCCGACGCTCTATCCACTGAGCCAAACCAGTTTCGGCAGTGCAGGTTAATTTTATAAAGGTATCTTAGGCTGGTAATAAGATTTTTTTGGATTATATGAAAGTTGAGTATTTGCCAGCTATTTAAAACTTGTTTGTTGTGATTTTTCTTCTTAATCTAAACAAATAATCACTTTCATACCTTATTTTATATTATTAATATTTTTATTATTTTTTTTAAAGTGAGTCCCTAAAACTAGAAATCTTAGACTCCCCCACAAATTCTAGAGCTGCCAGGTTTTGGTTGTTTTTTATTTAATCTCTTCCAACTTTAGCCCTTCTGTTCTCTATTCTGTGCTGTGGGACCATTACAGATTGTCTTAGTTGAGCGTACATGCTCGTGGCTTCCCGATGGGTTTAGCCAAAGAGAGGTACCAACTAGAATTCAAAAGGAAAGAGAAGAAGGTTGGACTATTCACTGCCTTTGCTTCTTTTCTCTCACCATAGTTATAACTGTGAATGTGCTTCTCTAAGGCATCAGGACTTGGGGGAAGGCTCCGACTCTGTGGTTTTAGTTCTTATGGGGCGGCAGTAATACCATTTTCTTCATTTTCCCCTTCGGGCCCTGGATGTAATGGCATTCTCCAAGATGCCTCACCATCCTTGTTGATTTCTTTAATCCTGTCCAAGACTTACATAATAGTTTCCTTGAGAAATTCTTTTAAACTTTTCAAGTGTGCCATTTGTTTTCTGCTGGGACTGAGACAGGTATTGGTTAAGCCTGAGCAGAGAAGCTGGAATAGGGAATTAGCCAGTTACTGGCTCCTTTTTATACACCTGGTATCTCAACATGCACTTCCCTTTTTTGTCTGAGAGCTGGGTTGTATCGGGCATGGGAATTTTTGGCAAGGGAGGGATCTCCTGTGCTTATGATTTAGGGAACACCACATACCTCTAAGGCAGTGGTTTTCAACCTTCCTAATGCCACGACCCCTTAATACAGTTCCTCATGTTGTGGTGACCCCCAATTTCATTGTTACAAATTGAACATAATTAAAGCATAGTGATTAATCACAAAAACAATATGTAATTATATATGTGTTTTCCGATGGTCTTAGGCAACCCCTGTGAAAGGGTCGTTCGACCCCCAAAGGGGTCGCGACCCACAGGTTGAGAACTGCTGCAAGGGTATTCCTTCTCCCTGGGGTGTCAACACTGTATAACATATGAGTCTTTGATTTTCCAAGATACCTACGTACTGTCCTCTCTCTGGTGTTTAGAATTATTTTCCTTTTGCTACTTGCTGCTCCCAGAGGTGCATCCCTCTTTTCCTTTCCCCTACAGTACCTTTAGCATAATATTTGAAACTAGTTTAGGCATTTATTTTATAAATAGAGATTTTGATTTCAAGTAACTCATGTTTCACATCTTGCAAAAACCCTGAGGCAAAATGTTGAGATGTGTAAAAGGAAAGATACAAGGAGGATCACACAAATTAAAGTTGTTATTATGCCCCCCAGACCACCTAAAATTGTTGCAAGATGTTTAATAGTATGTAAAGTATTTCTTGAAGCCTACATGGGCCACCTTTTGGTCTGCTTACTTTCAGATTTATACTCTGTCTTCTTCTGCCCTGCTTTCTATTTCAAGAAATTATATTTCTCAGGCCTCTAGTTTTCTAGCATCTCTGCAAATTTGGCCAATGGGATACACTGATATAAAGCCAGATAATCCTCCTCTCCTCTCTGCTTGTGTTGGCATCTCTGGCAGTATCTCTGCCTCTTCTATGAGTCCTGATCCAATGGCTGGAACATGTCTATCTTCATAGTCCCACTGGAAAGGCCCAGTAGGACTCCAGTTTATGCACAGTGACCACAGCTCCCGGATTTAAGAACATAGCCTCCTCTCTATGTTTCCCTAGCTCTAGGATAGTAGCAGTTTCTTGTTGTTGTTGCCAATCTCTGGGATGCCTCACTAGGTCCTGTTTGGCTCCTTGGTTCTCTTCATCATTTATACTAGTATAATCAATTCCCTAGATTGAATTCTATCTGTTTGAGATACCTCAAGTGGTTTCTGCTTTCTGATGGAAATCCCAATGGTATATCATGTTTCTGCTCAATGAGAGAATTTGTTTTTAGCTGAGACCCCATCTTTGCCAAAGATTGCTTGTATGTAAAAAAGAGCAACACAATCGATTAATTTAGTTTAAGTAAAAGGAGATTTATTGCAAGTATATATACAGAGTTCATGAAATCCAAGATTTATTGCCAGTATATAGAAAATGAAATCTCTTCTACTTTCTACTCTGGATAGGCTTAACCCTCAGATGATAATATGAATAAGAAGATCAAACTAAACCACAGCTGACTATTTTACAGCAACCCCAGTTCAACTTATACAATGCTCCTGAAGAAAACTTATCCCTCTTTCAATTCTAAGGTTTGTTTAAAGCAGTGTTCTCACCAATGGGGAAAATGTGGTTATGTAACTACATGATTTATTATCCACTTAGACTTTACCAGAGTCAGTGGGGGTTGTAACAGGTCAGGGTACTCAGAAGACTCTCCATAATACAGGCTTAGGGTAACTTTAAGTTCTTTTGCTTGCTAACTTTTTTTATCCTATATAATTAATTCCTCCCATATTTCCTACCAGACATTTTCTATTGTATTTTTTTATTGTTTAAAGTATTACACATAGTAGTGTATACATCTCCTTTTTCCCCCATTGACCTTGCCCCGGCCTCCCCTACCCCCTGGCACATGCCCTCACCCCCCCCTCCCAGTGTCTTGTGTCCATTGGTCATGCTTATATGCATGCATACAAATCCTTCGGTTGATCTCTTACACCCCCGCAACTTTCCCCTGCCTTCCCACTATAGTTTGACAGTCTGTTTGATGCTTCTTTGTCTCTGTATCTATTTTTGTTCACCAGTTTATAATGTTCTTTATATTCCACAAATGAGTGTGATCATGTGATACTTATCTTTCACTGTCCGGCTTATTTTGCTTAGCATAATGCTCTCCAGTTCCATCCATGCTATTGCAAATGCTAAGAATTCCTTCTTTTTTATAGCATTGTAGTATTCCATTGTGTAGATGGACCACAGTTGTATTTTCTTTTTATTTTATTTTCATGTATTTTCTTCTTATAATATCTTATTATAATACTAGGGGCCCAGTGCACCAATTCATGCATCTTGAAAGGAACTGTGGGCCGCAGGCTGTGGTAGGCACAGTGGCAGGTCTCAGCCCATCCTCCACGCCCCTGCCTGGCCCTTCTGCCACGACCCCTGGTCCCCTGTCTGCTGGCAGCCCCACTCCCGTTGCCGCCACTCCCACGTGCTGATGACACCAGCCCCGCTCACACCCGCTGGCAGCGCGGAGTGATTGGGGCTGGCGCTAGCAGCGGGTGCGAGCAGTGGCTGCTGCCCTGATCGCCCCTCAAGAGCAGGGGGAAGTGGAGAAATCCTCAGGGGCGATCAGGGCCAGCAGCTGCCACTCACACCCACTTGATGGCGCCGAGTGATTGGGACTGACGCTGGGCACTGGCTGCAGGTGTGAGCGGGGCCAGCACCGGCAGTGGGTGAGAGTGGCGGCTCTGGTGCCAGCAGCAGGTGTGAGCACCGGGCGCAACCATGGTGTGCAGGAGCAAAGAATTTTCAGTAACTACCAGAGGCTTGCCCTGATAACAGTGACTGGTGCCCCACCTTGGTCTGGTGCCCCCACTCACCTGCTCTACCATCCTGCTGCGGCCAATGCCCGCCATGTTCTGCACACATCCCCGGTGGTCAGTGCACATCATAGCAACTGGTTGTTTGGATGTTCCGATTGTTCCGCTGTTTGGTCTATTTCCACATTAGCCTTTTATTGCATAGGATCATATCATAGTATCTTATAAAGGCAAAGAGATCTGTGTCCAGACAAAAAGAATGGGTTATGTGCAGACCTTCAAGTTCATTTGGCCAAACTCCAGCTATAATTATGGAGTCTCATTTCATTTCATGTAAACATTGTTCACTTCCTTAGTTTGGCTATTTCCATGAGGTCTGAGGAACTTGAAAATGTTCCTCAAATTTACTGAATATGCACAAATTGTTTTTAACTGTACCTTCTTCAATGCAATAGCTTCTAATTCTGATCTATATTGCTTTCTCAAATTATGTCATAGGATGGGCCAGATCCAGGGCAGTCCTAAGGGATCTTGGCAGCTGGAGTCTGTGGTTTTCATAGCAGCAACCCACCATTAATATGTTTCAGATCCCGCCTGATTCTAGTCTGTCTCTTAGTTTAAAGATCTGATGGAATAGTAGTAGACAGCCTGAGATCAAAGGCAACTACTCCGCCCTTCTCTTATTAATTTATACCTAGTTAGTAAGGGACTTGATCATGATCTTAGTATTTTACCTTTTCCTTCTTTTCCCAATCATGAGTATTAACTTTTCTTCTCTATGCTGTAAGAAGCAAAACTAACAATACCAACATTAGTCACTTCAACAAGAAGAGTATGATTACTTTTATAAAAATGGGACTTATTACCATGACGTGCCAAATACTTCAGTAAATGTATAATTTCAACTTGGCAAGCTATCACATTATTACTGAACACCATCTCTCTTCTTGACTCTATTGCACATTGTTGCTGTTCTATATAGACATACCAGAATGCTGCCATGAAATGGAATCTAGGATGCCTCTGTTGGGGCTGATCTGTGGATTTACAATTCCTGAACTTATAATGACCAATTTGTTTAGATTTGATTTGATGTTCCACAGAACTAGAAAGCTGCCAATCCAAGTTACTACTGCTCACTTATTCATTGGTCAGTTCACTCATGTTAAATAATTGCACAACCAATCACTAGTGACTAAAGTAAGGGCATTGAGGTATACTAATGGCTGAACCACGGGTAGCAGGAAAGCCCTGGAAATAGCTACAGTTACTGAATTTCAATGAGCATCACACATAGACCAGGGATGCAGGCAGTGGAGATTACCAAAGAACAAGGGTCCAGGAAAGGCAACCTTTATGATTGCAGCTTTTGCTGAGATGCCATCCTCTAGGGGATTAGGCCACTTTCCAGGTAAAAAAAAAGCCTACTCATATCAAGGCAAAATGACCAGGTAAAAGTGCTATCCTATATATTGGTAATGGCAGAGTCAAGCTCTGTGGTAAACAGTTGAATGGCTTTGATGAGAGATTATGCAGTAATGAGGGTGTGTGTGTGTGTGTGTGTGTGTGTGTGTGTGTGTGTAATATGATTTTCTAAAAAGGTATTTTGTAAAGGAAGGAAGAATAGACATTCTTCCTACCCCAAACTATATAGAGTAAGGCCCTTACTTACCTACTACACCCACCCTCAACATTGAGGCTGGAATAAATGTAGATTATGGAAGAATTTGACCAGAAGGCCAGTTATAGATTAGAGAAGAAATGTATTATGAGCCACAGGGCCTTATGTGTAGAAATAAAGAAACAGTTTCTAGATAAGATATACCATAGATATATTTCTTCAAAGTATTTCGACTGAAAGAAAAGTCTCTTTAAAAATCAGCCTCATTAAAAGTCAGCAGTTAGAGTGACTTCAGACAGGATCTGAGAACTCTCTTCACTGAGTAACCAGGAATCTAGCATGCAAGAAAATGGAAATTTAGAGCCTATAATAATCTTCATAAAATATAAAGTGGATCAAAGAATATGAAAGCAGAAACCTGAATCTTATCAGGGCAGAGGTGTTTCACAAATCACATAACTACAGGTTTCTACCAGTTTGTTATGAAGCAGAATTTGGACATTAATATCAGATACCTAATGCATAATATTTATAGTTTATAGAAGATAATGATGCATACTTTTACCATTCCTTTTAGCATTATTTCCTATTTAGGTTGAGACATGCGTAATTTATTAATTTTATTGCCTTCATAAAATCCCGAGTTAAGAAATCCACCCAAGCGTTGCTGAAGATGGAGATCACCACCTGATGATCTTAGGGGATTTCTGTAAAGAGTCTGATTCTAAGAGTGCTAAAGCCAGTTTGGGAGCACCCTACGGAGAATGCCACTAGTGTTGCTTACTTCACACTAGGGATGCGAACACCACATATAGGAATCAAAGGAGAAACAAGTTTCCATTGGACCAAGTGGCTAGAAACAGCTGTAAGTTATAGCAGAATGATTTGATACTGAATGCTGTTTTAGTTGAAAGATGGCCAGGCATAAACTGGTTATCTTTGTGTAGTGCCCAAAAGAACCTAGCTCCATCACTTAGTGGCTGTGTGACCTTAGGTTGGGCATTTAGCTACTCTGTGCCTCAGTTTCTAACTTTATAAAGGGGATGATATTTTATGAGTTGTTATGAGACTTTGATGAGCTAGTATATAAAAAACATGTGGAAAGAACATTCAAACATATTAACTAATGTTATTCATTACTAATGTTGATAAATATTTCCATCAATAATTAATTTCACTGAAATAAAGGCTTATGGATATGAGTTTAGAAGCATGGCCTTTAGTCATGGCTTTGACAATTATACTTGAAGTGAGTTAAGGAAATTTAGAGCTGAAATGTGGGAGTGATTTTGAGATTATCTTATTGAATTTCCTCAATTTATGTGAAGAAATTGAGGCCAAAGGTTCTTGCTTAAGGCCACACAGCTAGTTGGTAGCAGCATGCGTTTCATTCTGCTGCTTCTCTTAAATGAACTTGGTTCTTAGTTTTCTTATGTGGAAATCAGTTATTGAGTTATATTAATTTCATTCCAAATTAAATTAAGATATAGGTTCCTTTAAAGCTCAAATTATTAATTTATCAATAGATATTTGTCTAAATCTGAACATGTGCACATTCTATAATGCAGCTTATTTTACTCATGAGTATGTAGTTAACATTTACACACACACACACACACACACACACACACTAGAATGTTTGTAAGAGCACTATTTGTATTAGCCAAAACCTGGAAACTGCCTAAATGCTCATCAGCAGTTGAATGGATAAGTAAACTGGTACAGTTACACAATGGCATATGATGCAGTAAGGAGAAAGGTGAATTACAACTACCCACAATATCGATTAATTTCACCAGTATAGTATTGAATGAAGTCATACACAAAGCAGTTTATGAGATTCCATTTATATAGAGCCCAACAATAAGCACAACTAAATTATGCTGTTAGAATTTGGGATGATGGCTACTCCTGTGGGTGGTAGTAAGTAAGAAAGTGTACAAAAGTGTTTCTGAGGCGCTGGTAATGTTTGTTTCTTGCTCTGGATTCTGGTAGCATAGATGTATTCCGATTGTGAACATTTAGTGAGTTTTATACCTGACATGTATGCCTCTAGGTATATTGTACTTCAATTAAAAAACAAAACAAACACAATAAAACAAATTTTTTTTTGTTTGGCCCCTGCTATCAGCCACTAATCCAAGTATTGAGGATAATTTAATGACCAAACCAGACAATATTCCTGCCCTCGTGGAAGCAATTTTTAGTGGGGAGTAGAGGAGAAAGATATGTGCAATGAAGGAAAATTAATATTATTGTGAAACTGTAGTGGGACAGTGCTTCTGCATTTATTAAGTAGCTACTCTGTAGTAGCCATTGTTGTTTTCCAATTTATAGTTAAACATTTGATAGTGCATAATCTTTCATTCTGTCTCTAAGACCTTCTTTGAAATATTATTTTTTGTATCTGTAATGCTTTCTTATTTCTTGGCTATCTGCTGATTTCCAAGTGGTTATAGACTCATTTTTCATTACTATGTCAATGGATATCTGCCAGTTACCACAAAATGTTCATTTCTGATAAAGGAATAGAAACAGAGCAAGCTAGAAAGACCTGCTTTGGCAGCCAGTGGTATATCGATGTATTAGAGCCATTTAAGTAACCTCAGCAGTGATCCGTTTACAAAGGAAAGACTGTTTGCTTTCTAAGATCTATTGCCCATTTAGCGACCCCAGTGACAAATGTAACATCATTCAATATTATTTTCTCATGTCTCCAAAGTTGTATTTTAATTGCCTGTCACACAAAAGGGATGCTTTAATTATTATGCTTAATTGTGCAGCGAGAACAATAAAAAAACACAGGGATATACATTGATGTTCTAATGTGCTTTTATGGATTAAATGAAATACAAGAAGCAAAAGAAAAATGCTGAGAAAATGGGTGAAGAACTCTGAGAATGTGCAGAGACTTTTATTGAGACCACATATAGAGGTCCCTAGAGAAGTAAAGAAAAATGTTAATTAGAGGGAAAAATACATTATTCAAATTTTCCTTGATCACTTCTGATTGTTTGTTTCAAAATGTTCCTGTGGACTGAGGGAATACAAAAAGCCTCTAGCTTGGGTTTTTAATAAGGCTTATGGTATTACTTAATTTGAAGTTTTATGAATAGTCTATTACTTAATAATGGTTGCCTTTATGGGATTTATGGTAGACATCTTTGTAGTTGTTATCCCATCCCCTTGTTTTCTGGTAGTTTTCCTTTCCTTTCACCTCAGCCAATGGTGGCTGTGTGGCTCCTATTGGCCATTTTGCACAGTGTGGCACTTCCCCAGGTTACAGTTGATTGGAGGAAGGAAGAGCACATATTTCTGTCAGAGCACCTTTTCAGATTGTGGCCACCATTGATCAAGAGATGGGCATCTGACCCAAGCATGGCCAACTCCTTCCTTGGGAATTTTGACTTGAGTCTCAGAAGAGAGGTTGGTCCCTCTTTGGATGGTATATACATATATGTAGTTGCCGTTTGTAGACATTTTTTCCTGTCATGTGCCATACTCTGTAATATAAATGAATGCTACATGTGTGTAGTGGGGAGAAGAGTTGGGAGAGAAATGATCTTGAAGTCATTCTAATTCCTAGTTCCTGTCCATTCATGGGGCCAAGGAGGCATTTCTTTTCTTGGATCCCATGAGAATATTAATTACGCTCAGAAGGCAGAGAGCTAAATTCCAGAGAGGATGGAAGCCACCGGCGATGGGCACGGGGGAGTATTTCTGTGGACTGAATGGAGAGTGGCGTTATGAATTCAATGTCAGGTCCCCAGACACCAGATTCCATCGCATGCCCTCTTATTGCCTGGCATATCTTGCCATTGCATTTTAGCAAATACTTCAGCTGTCTGCATTTTGCAATTACCACCTTTTTCTTTCTGTCTTCTAAACTCAAAACTCTTTACTTCTTCCCATCATTCCTCAGCTCTCAACCTCCTTAGAGGAACCCTTAGGTTAGGACTGAATGAGAAGCTATCTTCTTTATTAGCCACAGAGAAAAGTGTGCTTTGTTGAGATTGTAGACAGGATGTGGACCAGGGTACACTTTGGGAGAATATGTTCTCAAAGTGAAAATAAATCAAGAAATTCTACATAATAACATCATCTAGTCAGAGGTCATGGAAAACTAACCAGAAATTTGAACATTCTTTGGGGTGGCAGAAGACATGTCTCTGATTTGTCATCTTTTTTCTTAAATGGGCAAGTTACTTGACCTCTCTATACCTCACTCAGTTCATCTTTTAAAAGGAGGACTAGCAATCAGGGAAAAAGGAGACATATGTAATACTTTAAACAATAAATAAATAAATAAATAAATATCAAAAATAGAAAAAAAGGAGGACTAGACTAAAATATATAGTTATATGGCTTAAATGAAAGATACACATGTGGAGTTTAGCACAGAAAGCACTCACTATATATTAGCTATTAAAACTAAGAAAGAATAATTTAAAAAAGGTAAAATTATAACTCTCACAGAGATATAAAACAAACGTGTCAAAGATTTTTATATAACTCGTTATTAAATAAATGAGTACAACCATTTCAAAGGGGGAATCCAAAGATCTGACTATTTATAGTCTAGGAATATTGAAATTTACTTCTCTAAACAGTGCATAATTTTCTCTTGGAGGTACCCAGTAATCTTTTTTGCTTGTTCCAAATTTCCTGGCATTGCTATAATTATTAATTCATCTTAGCTGAGCTCCTCCATTCATACCCACTTATCAAGAAGGCCTCTACTTTTGACATATCATAAATCTCATGTGTCTAAACCCCACATTTACAATATAAATAGTCCTTCCCATTCCAGGTAGATTTTGCAATAGAGTTCTTCTATTACAACCCCTTATTATCAAACCTTCAATTCTTGGCCATAACTTACCAGCTTGGATTAAAGTCAAAGGATGAAAAATATGTTGAGGCCTAAACAAGAAAGAAAAACGGAAGTGGTCTTGCTGGCAATTTACCCATTTAGAAAATGTCTGGGGCTATGAAAACTAAATCCACTGTTGGCAATGCACGTTCAAGAAAGAAAGCCTACTCGGTGTGGGAAATAATACTCAACCTTTCATTTTCAGTAGTTTAATAAAATCTCTCCTGCTCTCTCACATATTTATTTAGTCTCCTATAATTTATGGTAACCATGGCACTTAGTATTACCCAGGTGTTAAGTCTAATACAAAAAAAGGTAAAAAAAATAGTAAAGTAGTATCAAGTGATGCCCAAAGGAACTTATTAAATGTATTTCATTTAAATAATCCAATTCAACGAATTGAGGCAGAACTCTTAAAAAAAAAAAAAAAAAAGAACTTGGCTCTAACTGAAGCCCAGATCATTAATTTTAATAATATCTATTGCACATGTCTTGGGTAGACAGCTGTGTAGTCATTGTGTTGGTTGTTACTTACTCTTATTCTGTGTTACTCTTATTCAGTGATATACAAATCAGATTGATAATAGGATCTTTATTCACTAGTAAAAGACACGCAGAGGGACCAGTGACTTGCACAAGGGCATAGGCAAGGCCACAACACACTGTTCTATTTCCGCTAACTTTATCTATTTTCTAGGAAACCTGAGATGTTTCCTGCTTAAAAACAGATCATTTCAGGAGGTTAGCCATGTCACCTTGAGAACCCCTCTCCTATAATCTCTTATCCTCAGAGACCACTGTGTTTCATACCTTCTTCTCATAGTCAGCACCGATTCCTGAATCTTCATGGGCTCAACTTGTGAATTTATTGATTGCTACTTTGCCACATGTAAGAACCGTTTTAGAAGAGAAGGGTTAGTCCAGAGGCCTACAATGCCATTGGGACTCCTGATAAGTTGTGGGCTCATGCTGATGGCTAACCGAAAAAGTTGAAGAGGTCAGGAGTCTGGATTCTGGTCTGACTTTGCTGGATTCAAATGACATGACCTTGGGCTAACAATTTAAAATTTTGGCCCCAAATACTTTTACTACTATGTCAAGCAATTTAGTAGGAGAAAAATGAGTGTAATACTAATATGCTAATATTACAGTGTGAAGAGAACATGGGCTTTGGAAGTTCAGACCTTGGCTCTATCTTTAAGTAGCTGCTATTTAGTAAATTTCAAAAAAATAATACTTAAGGAGTCTGAGCCTCAGTTCCCACACCTGTAGAATGATAAAGACAGTATGTCATAGGGTGCTATAAAGATAATCCATAATATGTTTAACATGCCTGAGACAAAATGTGTACACTAAATGATAGCTATTATTTGACATATTACTTTAGGCCTAGTCCCCTGCAAATTAAGTATTCTTACTTTTCTTTATAATTTAATATCCAAATATTAGAGGAAGGAGAATATGAAAGCTCAAACATGGCATACTTAAGTTTTAAAACTATATAACCTAAGTTATTTATTCATTGCAGTGACCTTTATCCAAATATTGTATAAATGTTGGTGATCCATGGCAATTTTCTGTTTCAGGCTAAGGTTTTTTATATTTTATCACCTATCCAAGTGAAGTCTCTTCTCTCAGATGGAGATTGCTCAGGGAATGCCAAATTATTTTGTTGACATCTTCAGCCAAATCTGGACTATTTATTCAAATCCAGTAGTGCAGAAAATATTATAAAGGTAAATAAGAAGCCGCAGTGTGTACTGAAAAGAGACTAGACGGAGAATTAAAAAAAACCACACACACCCAAAACAGTTTCCAGTTCACCTAACACCAATTGTAAATGTGGCCCAGAATCGTCACTGAACTTCTTTGGGGTTGTTTCATCAGTGACTTGTTAAACCACGTATGTTCTGATACTAGATTCATAGAGGCATTGATGAGTCTATGCTAATTACCAGGTAGAAATCAGTTACTAAAACATGAGGAAATAAATTCAGATTTTCTGTGTCTTGGATACTACTGTTTCTTTTAATTAACAGAAATTGAGGATATTTACAATCACTAATAATAATGATAGCACTATCATAGTGCTAGTATAGTATACTAGCACCAGTATGCTAGCTTTAGTACACTACAAAGCTCTTTTCACATACATCAGTTCTTTTAAACCACACAGTGATGTGTGAGATAGATGTTACTATTCTCTCCCTTTGAGAGGCTAGGAGCGCGCGCGCGTGTGTGTGTGTGTGTGTGTGTGTGTGAGAGAGAGAGAGAGAGAGAGAGAGAGAGAGAGAGAGAGAGAGAGAGAGAGAGAGAGAGAGAGAGAGAGACATGACCCCACAATCATGGTAGAAATCAGTATCAGTCTTGGTATTGTTCTAGTGTGTTCATACTCTTGAAGCTTTGCTGCTTCAGTCATCCTACATCTGTTTCTGTTTAGCCCAAGACCATTAACACAACAGTAACATTGGGAACTCTGCCTGGATAAAACTATAAATATGACTTATGATAACTCAAATAATTAATAATCAATAATCCAAAGAATTACTGACTTTTAACACATAGAAATAGACCTTACACCCTGTCAAGCTTTCCACTGATTCCAAAAATAGCTTCTTCTGAACAGGGTATATGATGATAATTTAATCACTTTCCCAAGTTTTGGGACAGCTTAAGGAAAAATGGTCAAATCATTGTTTTCAGTTTTAAAAAACATTCAAATAGTTTTAACTTGATAACAAAACAATACAAATTTACTGTAGAAAATTAGAAAACACAGAAAACAATTCAAATTTCACCAATCCCAATGACAGTTATATTTGGAATCATGGCATATTACTAGCTTTAGTGGCATTTTATTTTCTTAACCAGATTTGGCCTCAGAAACTTTCCCAACACAGTGCCTATGGGATCCATAATACTTGATCAGAGTTGGCCCGTGGGTTGATATCTGTCTTTCATCGCTTGTGGCTTTCCAGTGCCCTTTCTCAAGGCTCACCTATTATCATAATCTCAAGCATATACATATATATTAATAAAGTGTATTGATTTGACTAGCTTCAAAGCATTCAACTTCTTTATTAATGTGATACCATCTATCCTATTCTCCATAAGAAGTGCAACTCTTGCACGCCAATCAAAGAATTTTCTCGGCAGCTTTAGGGAATGGTGGGATAAGGATAGCAAGTTAAAAGGTCTTATAGAGACCATCATGAAAATCATTTCTGAAAATGAACTTTAATTTAAACAGTTTCAATGCAAAATTTTCAAAAGGAGACCTTTGTAGTGAAAATACTACCTAACATTTCGTGTTAAGCCTGCGTGCTTTCCAAATAAGGTGTCCCCGTCCTTCTAAATTACTGAGTATAAAAGCTGTAATGTTATATGTTCCCAAAGGGCAGAGAGTAATTCAGACATGAAGTAATTTTAATAGAAATCATTCCTCTTTTCTTGGCAAGAGAAGAATTTCAGTAGGAATTTTTCAAAATTACAAAATATCCTTCCCTGGGGGATTCATGCCGCCACTTAGCAGATTTCTCATTTCATTTAACACAAATATTTTGATCCTCATGGGGAAATATGCTCAGTTACAGTTTTTGCATTACTGTCTCCCAAAGATAAACGAGGTGCTTTCTCCAAAATGGACACAGGAGAGGAAAGGTGGGAGGAAAATGATGTAATTCCAGGAAGAAATTTCTAAAAACAAATCATTTACCAAAGTTCTTAAAAATGGAAACAACCTCTAATTTCTATTTCATTTTCTTCTCAGAATGTTTTTCAAACAGGAGATATATATATATATTTTTTTTTTCTGGAGAAAGCTAGCCTGAAGGTCTGCCTGAAGGAAAAAGAAATGTTGATCTTAGAAGGCAACTGGGTTAATCCTCTCTTACCAGTTCAGATGGACGCAGTGACCTTCTAGATGGGTGAACGGAGAGAGATTATGAGCTGCATCTGGACTTAACTGACAAAGGCTCTCTGATTGAGCAGAAATGTCTGATGGAGTTGTGAATGCGGGTGCTGATCTTGGATAGATGATGCCTCTAGCAGGGCCAGCACGCCTGTGAGGGAGATGCAACTTTTCATTAGTGCCTGTTCCGCAGTGTCTTATGCCCTCCATATCTTCTGAAACTGAGTACTTAAACCTGCCCTTTCCTAGCAACAATAAAAATTCCATCTTGTCTCACTGGTAAGTCCGTCGAGGTTCCACTCTTTGCTAAATACCAAGCAAAATAATCTCCATGGTAGGTAATGAGTGTAAATGGGATGTGCTGTTTTTGCCAGGGGTCCTATAGAAAAAGTTGAGCTTGAAGGAAGCAACTCAATGGTAATGAATGTCATGCACCAAGAATTGTTAGAGAAAATGTTTGGAAGTATGTCGGTATTTCTGTCTTCATCATCATGGGCATCTACCTATTCCATCTCTCAAAGAATGTCATGGCTCCTAAGGTTGATTTCAGGGGCATATTTTGATGATGAAACCATTCCTTTCTTAGAAGGTAAACCGTTGTAAGGCTTTCAGTGAAGGAGTCGCTAAGTGAGCTTTTAAATAAACCTTGATGGCCTCAAATAAATTCAGTCTTGCAGCACCTTGCATGATCCCTCAAGACTTCATTCTTAAATGTCAGGTCCCAAGAAGTTTATTTAGCTGTGTTTTAATTAAAAAGTTAGACCCTAAGAACCTGAAATAATGGCCCATGTATATCTTTTCATCATTAAGCCCAGGGCGCTCACAGCATCTGGGTATATAGTTAGTGATCAGTAAATGTTTTTGCCTCAGCAGTCTGGAAGGGTTAGTAACACCAAGGGAGATTGCTTAGCTGATTCTTCAGAGCTCTGTTTTAGTCATGAAACATGTCTATCATGGATTCGTGGTTGTTACAGAAATTCAGGGTCAGGAACAATCCTGACATACAAGTGGTCAGATGCACAGTGATCTTTATTTCCAAACGGAATATTAGAAGTTTCATTTCCTGAGGGACTGACATCAGTGTCCAAGGTAATTTCCAGATGTTTTGACATTAGGGTGTAAGCCCTTTTGGAGCAGCTCTCTGAAGCAGTGATGGCGAACCTTTTGAGCTCGGCGTGTCAGCATTTTGAAAAACCCTAACTTAACTCTGGTGCCGTGTCATATATAGAAATTTTTTGATATTTGCAACCATAGTAAAACAAAGACTTATATTTTTGATATTTATTTTATAGATTTAAATGCCATTTAACAAAGAAAAATCAACCAAAAAAATGAGTTCGCGTGTCACCTCTGACACGCGTGTCATAGGTTCGCCATCACTGCTCTGAAGGCACAAACAGCTGTAAAAAAAACAAAATTGTTTTTTAAAATGGAATTTTTATGACCACTTAAGCTCTAAGAATTGTTTAAAGTGATATAAAAGAACTCCATAGTACCAGTTTTTAACATATCTTCAAGTGGGCCTCTTTGTAAGGAAATAGACTTTATTAGGCTAATATCCTTTTCCCTCTTTTTTGTCTTTTGTTATGTTAGGCCTAGTGGAAGTCTCTCCTATGACAAATACATCAATTAATCCCCGTGCTAATGAGACCAGGATGGGTGTCACATTTCCTGTGGCCAGTTTCAGGGTGATCAAGGGCTCACCTAACTTCAGTCCTTTTTGTGTGTGTGTCAGCTGAGATTGGGACAAAAGACTATAACTAGATGATTCATGTAAATCCGTCTTTACTAAAGAACTAATATTAGAAATATTAGTTATTAATATTAATATTTATAATAGGAACTAATATATTTTGAGTGCCTTCTGTGGAGCAAATTCCATACTAAGCATGTCACATATAATCCTCACAACAATATTATAACATAATATAAGTAATCCCATTTTATAAAGAAAAAAATAAGGCTCATGGAGGTTAGGTGACTTTCCCAGGATCCTGTTGTTATTAAATGACAGACATTGGGTTTGAAACCAGGTTTGCCTAAATGCAAGCCCACTCTCATTCCTTTATGCGAGGCTTACTTCAATTACATTATTTTTACAGTAATTCATAATTGATAATAGACCTTCTCATTTATTTTTGGTCTCTGAGTGCTAAGGATTACTTGTCAGGGATGTGACCTTTGTCACTGAGTAATGGATAGGGAATGAAGGTGAAACAGTTATGAAACTCGTTCAGATTTATGCAGCTGGACCTGGCATCCAGATGCTCTGACTCTCCATCTGTGCCATTTCCACTACGTCAAAGACACCAAAGGTTTACGGCTAGTGTGTGTCCATAGCTTGCCACCACTGTCTTTTTCCTTGGAGGTGCAACTTGCACTGAGAATCTTGCAAAAGTTTGTCAAACAGACTGCATGAGGCATTTCTTTCACAATCTCTGCCTTCCAGAAGTTCACATAAATGCAATGCCTAAGCACACTTATATAAAGCAAGCTCTTGGTAACTAGTAGGCAATTCATATGTTAACCCAGTGATAACTGATGAGTAAACATATGCATAATTACACAAAAGTTATTAAGCACAAAAAGGACTCAAACTATAATTTGTCCAATGCCTTAGCTGAAAAGTTGGATCCAATTTATAGTAAATTCTAAGATAAGAAAACTGTTATTTATATTTAGCATGAGAGAAAGATCTGGAAGATTGGAGTAAGGAGAAAGCTGAATGTCAATAGAGTTAGAAGAAAGCTGAAGATATTGGGTGGGCCTAAGGAAAATTATTAGTTCATATGTCTGTGACCTTTTGCTAAAATAAGTTATTCTAGGCCAGAAGCTATGTTTTATTTTTAATATCCTTTTATACCTTTACCTCCATTGCCTAACACTGTCTAGAAACTGGCTTCCTAACCAGGCCATTCATAGATGGGCTTGAGGGCATTTGTGTACCTCCGAATATTAAACATAGAATAAAAGGTATGTGTACATTTTCCTGAAGACAAGTCCATAGATTTTATTTGGTCTTTGGAATGCCAGATTGCAAAGCCGCTAGTCTAGAGTGACTCTCCATCCCAGCTACATGTTAAAATCATTTGTGCAGCACTTAAAAATTATGGATGGCCCCTCACTGGGACTATTGAATCAGAACGTCCCAGAAAGGGGAGATAGGGGTGGGGATTAACAATTCTCTAAAATGTATTACAGTACACCAACAATATTGAACACCATTGATCTAGACCATAGTATTATCATGTTATTTGAATAAGGAGGGGAAAGAGAAGGGAGACTATGTATATGTTTTGGGGGGTCATGTACATGGAGAAAGAGGAAACCGACCAAAGAAATTATTTACCTACTCTCAAATTTATTGGTTTTTATCTTTTGCTTTCTGTTAATATATAGTTTTTAAAAATATCTTTATTGACTTCAGAGAGAGGAAGGGAGAGGGAGAGGGAGATAGAAACATCAATGATGAGAGAGAATCATTGATCTGATCGGCTGTTTCTTGCGTGCCCCTCTACTGGGGATAGAGCCCACAACCGGGGCATCGAACCATGACCTCCTGGTTCATAGGTTGATGCGCAACCACTGAGCCATACCAGCCGGGCAATAGCTTTTGATCTTCTTGTGCCAGTGCTTTTCTTATATGCTGCTTCAAATCTTTTCTAAAAGCGGGCATTACAGTGTTGTGTTTTATATTATTTACTGTTACTGAGGAGACAAGTAAGAGGAATCGATTTTGACTAGTTCATCCCAAGGTGGGAGTGGGTGAGGGGGCGGGGGGGACACTGGAATAAAGAGGACTGCTGATGGAACTGAGGAAAAGGCTGAAGACTCAGCTTCTGGGAAGACCAACACATGGGCAGTTTCCCGGAGCCCCTCAGCTCAGCTCCCAAGATCTCCAGCAACTGTGTTTCTCTAGTCACGATTCAAAGTGCAAGGGTAGATTCACAGTGGCTCACTTTGGGTAAGGTGTCAGCCAGCTGTGGCTACTGGAGAATACCTATGTGTATTGGGAATCATTTCAAGAAAATGAGAAGTTTCAAAGATTAGGAGTCATGTCCATTAATATCGACTGTATTCATAAATAAATGTTGGTTTAGTCTAGTCCAGGGGTCCTCAAACTTTTTAAACAGGGGGCCAGTTCGCTGTCCCTCAGACCGTTGGAGGGCCGGACTATAGTTTTAAAAAAACTATGAACAAATTCCTATGCACACAGCACATATCTTATTTTGAAGTAAAAAAACAAAATGGGAACAAATACAATATTTGTGTTTGCATGTGGCCCGGTGGCCGTAGTTTGAGGACCCCTGGTCTAGTCTAAGACTAAGTTTCAAGAAATAAAAGCACAGGGGAAATGAAAACATCACAGCTTCAGAAGAAGTCCATTAGAGGATTATAGTTATGAGCTGGGTTAATTGTGGCTCAAATGGGAGCAAAATTTTCAAGGAACTGTGGTTTTATGGTATTTCCCCTCATACAACTGGCAGAGGATCCATTGTAAGAACTATATAACTGGCTAAAGCAGGGCCTGCCTGGTGGCTGGCAGGCCATAGCATGGAGAGCGCCAGGACCTAAGACAGTGTTTGTCATCTTCCGCATTGTTGACATTTGTGTCTGGACAATTCTTTGCTGTGTGTGTATGTTGGGTGTGTCCTGTGCATTTTAGGATGTTTTGGAGCATTGCTGGTTTCTTCCCAATAGATGCCAGTCATGACAAACAAAAATGTCTCCAGGCATTGCCAAATGTACCCTGCAGAACAAAACTGGCCCTGGTTGAGAATCACTGACCTGGAGGACTGATGAGTGGCTGCTTCAGTTTATACGTGATTACTGAGCTCTTGCTGTATGCACTGTGGCGGTCATTGGGGTATTAGAGATGATAACCCTCCTTCAAACAGTTCATATGATAATGGGAAGAAACAGAGACAAACAGCACTGTTTGGGCCTCTGTTGTGTTATCAGCACCCAGGATATTCCCTAGGACACGTTACCTGCTCAGATATATACTTATGAAATTAATGAAAATACTGCCTTTATTAACTGTTTGACTTAAGGCAAGTTTAATCTCAAAGAATCTGGGTTCTTATTTATAAAGTAGGTATAATAATAGTTACTCACAGGACTGGGGTGAGGTTTAAATAAAATAATACATGATTAGGACATGATAGGCACTCACTAAAGCATTATTATAAAATGGAAGTATAAAGTGTCGATTGAGATATTTTCTTTTTCCCCTAGAATTTCTGACAGTCATCCACAGGTGCACAGTAAGGTATTAAGTGCCATACGTTCTAAATGTAGGGAAAGCTGACAGCCACCTCACCATAGCTCTTATACAGAGAGGGCACCCAGCATTCCTTCCCCTTGATTATATAAAGAAAGCTGGAGATGGGGAGAGGGGCTTGTCCTTTGGAGAATTCTGGATTCTCTCCTCACTGGGGTGGAATTCACCAAGTGCTAGCTACCTGCAGTCAGAAAAGTCTAAGAAATTAATCTGAGTATATAGGGGATGGGTAATTATACCCCATTTGAAGGTTACTGTGTGTGATGCTGCAGGCATATGAAGGCGTAGGAGTCAGAATGGACCTGAGAGATGGAGAGCCCAGAAGAGGAGGGTGTCTGCAATATGTGATGTGCATAACTAGATGACCTGGATGCTGATAGAATAGCTAGGATTTAAATCAACTCACAGGGGACCCCCAGAGGGCTCTACAGAGGAGTAGGTGGATAAAGAATGGACTTGCACAGTCTGTGTCTGAGGGTTAAACCATATTTAGAGGGCATGGTGTAGAGGAAGAGGCCAGGTTGTGCCAGCATCCCCCATAGAGGGGGACTCTCAGGGGTCCTCTGAAGTAGTACCAAATGTACCCACAAGAGAGAGCCAGCATTTGGAAACTGGGTGCACCAAAATACCTAAATGCTTCTCAGTAGAACTAGTAACCGGAGACAAAGAACTCATTATCATGCCCATATTTTGGTCTGGTTATGTGAATAAGAGTTTATGGCCACAGCATAATTAAATAAAGTCTCACCTAATGAAAGTAGGGGACCTCCTTAAATTCCCTTTAAGAAGGATCAGGATTGGTTTCTACGCCTATGGCAAGGCCAAGCCAGAAGTAGGTGGGGACTAGAGGGCTGCCAAGCAGAGGGGTGCACATGTCCTTACCCCAACCCATTCACAAAGATGGTCTCTGCTAGCATTGCATGATTGCTGGTCTTGCACAGAAACCCTGGACTTCGACAAGAAAAAGGGCCTCACCTTACATTCTATCAATAGCACCAGAGGGAGTCTTCATTTCCAAAGGTAATTGCCACAAACGTGTTACACAATATCATTCATTACTTGCTAGAATTGAGTGTTGAAAGTACATTTCACAAGATAATGAAGTTGTTTCCCAGGACTGAAATAACAGGTTATCTGACTCTTAGGTTCATCCTACATTAGATGTATTACACACACAACTGCCAAAATAAATAACTTACTTGGAATGTGTCAGAGCTCACAACAAGCTGATGAGAAATGTGTAGGGCTGTAGAAAGCAAATCAGAGAGGCTGAGTGAGTGAGGGGAAAATAATGGTCTGTGTCAGCAAAGGGACAGCCCAGCACGAGAGATGAAAGCCTGGTGAGATTTAAAATGCCCACATTCCCATTCCTGCAGGTTTTAGTGAACAAATAGGCCCACATGTGGTCACACCAAAAATATCAGTTTGAAATGAATTCCCAGCTACAGCAGTGTCTCCTGAAGCTGGCTCTGTAATTTACAAAGGTGACAGCCGAAGCCATAAAACTAAAATGGGGTTTTCAATCAGGGAGCATGAGACAAGTGGGGGAATCATAGACTAGTTGGCAAATACATTTTTACCAGGCAACAGGTGTTACTAAAAAAAAAAAAAAAAAAAAGATTGGACAGCCTGTTCCAAACAGGAAGAGTTGCAGGCATAGATTTGTAACCTCACTTGTTGAATGAAAAGTTAATTTTAAGGAAGAGTTAGGGAATATTTGGAGGAGCTTCAGAGTGGAAAGGATGAGCTTAGGAAGGTGTGAGAAAACAAGATGATGATGATGATGATGATGATGATGATGATGGTGATGATGATGATGATACGGGGGGGGGGAAGGAAGAGGATGAAGAAGAAAAAGGAGGAGAAGGAGGAGGAGGTAGAGAAGAAAGAGGAGGAGGAAAAGGAAGAGGATTAGAAATAAATCTTGTGCAGACCAGCTAAATAAAAAAAGCAAAATATGACCTATACAAAGTATACACAAACATTAAGCTCATTAGAAAAGATGATAAGGCTGGGGAAGGTGAACATGAGTTAATATTTCAGGCTTGGCAATGTTCTGTCAATGGCAGTTGTCATCTGTCTCATGTGTCATTACTGTTGGATGATATCATGTAAAAAAAACACCCCTCGAGGCACTGGAAGTTTGCAGCTCTCACTGGTGTGTAGTTAAAGAGCTCCAATTTGATGGAGCATCATTCAAGACAGTGGCCACCTGGAGGGCCCAGTCTGTCTGTCTTCAGGCTGATAAGGTCTAATTCATTGAGCATGCTCAGTTGGCCTAGGCATTTGAGGTCCTGGGTCCACCTCCTGATGCAGTGTTTCCCTCTTTCAGCAAGATTAATACCAGGTTAAGCAATTCTGTGACTCAGACATCAGGAAAAAAAAAAATCTTCATTTTGCCAAAATAGAGGAAGAGAATTACTGGAAGAGAGATCTGGAGTGAGAGATAATGTTAGTTTTTTTCTTTTTTCTTTTTCTACTTCTAGTAATATAGCTTTTATGAGCATTGCTATTATAATAAAATGATTAGAATGTATACAATTGTGGGAGTGAGGCAAGAATCATAAACTTTGGGGGCAGATGACCATGGATTCCAATTATGCCTCTTAGGGAAGATGGCTTAATTTCTCTCAGCCTATGTCCTATTGAAGAACACTATATATTTTGAAATGTTACAAAGACTATATTAATGAGACTCACCTTTAGAGCTTATCTACAGTATCTACAGTGTCTCAGTTAACCCTCACCACAATCCTAGGAGATGGGAACTGTGATTATTCCCCCTCCCCCCCCTCCATTTTACAGAGGAAGAGACTAAGAGAGGGGAGGTAAGTTGTGTGAGGTCACCCAGTGGTGCAGCTTGGATTTGAACTAGGTCTGTGTGGCTCCAGAATTAGAGCCCTTAAACTCCAGGTAAAATTGCCCAGCTTGGCCCCTGACACGTAGTAAGCACTTAGAGGGGCAGCTCCTATAATAATTACAACTACCTTACTTAGAACAAAAAGAGATGTAAATAAAATAAAGGAACTACTATATTGTTGGTGTTATTTTAATCATCCTATGTAATAAAAGGCTAATATGCAAATTGTCCCTACAGGCAGAATTTAGACATGCGCTGACCACCAGGGGGCGGTGCGGAATATGGCGGGCATCGGCGACACGGCGCTCGCTGTGGGCAGCAGTGGAGGCACTGCAGCCCCCCAATGAGAGCAGGACCACGGCGGGATGGTGGAGCAGGTGAGCAGGCGGCACCAGGCCAAGGTGGGTGTGAAGGGAGGTCCCGGCCAACAGCCGCTAGGGACCTTACCTGTGCACAAATTTTGTGCACTGAGCCTCTAGTCTATATATATATATATATATATATATATATATATATATATATATATATATATATAGATATATATAGATATATATAGATATATAGATATAGATATAGATATATATATAGAGAGAGATGATATATTTATATATAGTCTAGTCTATATATTTATATATGTATATATAAAAGCCTCAGTGACTGAACAATCAGAATGGCTGGAATGAACAGAATGACTGGTCACTATGACACACATTGACCACCAGGGGCAGACGCTCAATACAGGAGCTGCCCCCTGGTGGTGAGTACGCTCCCACAGCAGGAGTGCCACTCAGCTGACCCACCCCTTCAGCAGCCCACCAGCCTGGCGGCAACCACTGACTCCCTCAGTAGTTCTGCAGGTCCAATCTCCAGAGCATGGGCCAGGCACCAATGGACCAGGCCTCTTGGAAGTCGGCCTTGGCTATCGCAGCTGCTTCCCCTCCCTAGACACTCTGCAAGGAAGAAACAATATAAAAGCGGTCAACAACCAGCGCAAATGAATGTCATGTGGATGGATCCAGATCCTGGGCCGGCAAGGAGGGCCAATCACCTCCCCACCTCCCCCCGGGACCCCACCCATGCACAAATTCATGCACTGGGCCTCTAGTAGAAAGTATAAAGTGCCCTGTCAGCTCTCATAGACATTTTGCTCAGAGAATTGTGAAGATTTTTACTTTACAGGGAAATGAGTCAAGTGAACAAAATCAAATGGTAGATTTATCTAAAAAGGCTTAGATAAATAGTGGTGTTGCTTTGACTACCACTAAAACATGAGGTTCCTTTTGGAGGCATATGTTTCTGCTATGGTGTTAGAACATCTATAAGTTTAGGCTTTACTGGAAAAATGAGGGTATTAATGAGATTTTCTAAGGATTCTCTACAACAAACTCAGCAACATTATGACAGTTCAAATAATATCAAATTTAATCCCAAATTAAAGCCTTCTATTTATTGGAAAAATTAAGATGTAAAGATTTAGGAAAGAACTCTGAGTTGCCTGCTGCAGTCCAATTTTTGGGAGGACTTGAATTGCTTATTTTATTTACTTCGTCAATTGTATTTTTTGGTATAGGAAATAATAAGCTTGTTAAAGCAGATAATTTATCAGAAAAAGCTTCTATTAGAAACCTGTATACTTAGTTTCTTAATTAGGTGAATAAGAATGACTGAAGTCTGGCCAAAAGAGTTCTTTTTTTTTTTTTTTTTCTTTCAAATAATGGTAGGAAAATAGGCCAGGTGATTAGTAATCTATTTTTAGGATTTGACAGGTCAGTTTTATTCCTAGGAAGAAAAGGGGCTTAATCTATTTGTAGAACTTGATAATAGCCCAGAGCCATTTGTCAGTGTAGGTTAAAAACCTCTGTGCTAACTTCCTCCTTTAAACAGCCTAGACTAGTGGTCGGCAAACTGTGGCCCCTTGAGTGTGGCTCTTCCACAAAATACTATGTGTAGGCGCACACGTACAGTGTGATTGAAACTTTGTGGCCACACTCAAGGGGCCAAAGAGCCGCATGTGGCTCGAGAGCCGCAGTTTGCCGACCACTGGCCTAGACTAATCCCTTTGGAAATCCAATTTTTTTACCTCATCACCAGCTGGCACCAAACATCTTCTGGGGGGAGGACAAATGTGAACGGGAAGGTTTATTTTCTGGTTTTTCATCTATAAAATAAATCCATTTAGAATACTAAATGCCGAGAAAATGAAATATATAGAGAATTTGCACCAATTTCCATGTTAAGCAATCCATGGTATTCTTTTGTCTCTGCTCTGGATCAATTTCATATTTTCTAAAAGATTAAATCTGATAATCTGAGGAAAAGAGAATCTTGAGTCAGTGTTTTATTGTAGTAAAATATACATATCATAAAATTTATTCTTTTAAACATTCTAAGTATACAATTCAGTGGTCTATACAATTCACTGTAGTGTGCACATCTAAAATGCTGTACAACCATTACCACTATCTATTTCCAGTACAGTTTCATCATCCCCACCAGAAACCTTATACCCATTTAGAGTTTTTAAACAAACAAAAATCTTTATTTAAAACTAGAGGCCTGGTGCACGAATTTGTGCACGGGTGGGGTCCGGCAGGCCTGCCCCAATGGGGGCCCATCGGGCTGGGCCGGTGTGGGGAAGGGCTGCAGGCGGTTGGCAGGTCGGCCCCACCCCCAATTGGGGTGTTGGGGGCTGACCGGGGACGGGGTTAGCCCGGGGGAAGGAGGCCAATCAGGGCCCAGATCAGGCTGGTTGGCTGCCACAGTGCCTGTCATAGCCACCGGTTGTTCTTGTTATTCTGGTCATTCTGCCGTTCCGGTCACTGGGCTTTTATATATTTAGATAATTATAGATTTAGAGAAAGTTGCAAAGATAATACATAGAGGTCACATGTACACCTCACCCAATTTCCTCCAATGGTTAAAACTTGTGTAACCATAGTACAATATCAAAATCAGGAAATTGACATTGAGTTTGGTACAGTGTGTGTTCTTCCCCCCAGCTTTGTTGAGATATAATTGGCCTATAACATTGTATAAATCTAAGGTGTTCACGGTGATGATTTGATATATGTATAAATGAAATGATTACTACAGTAAGATTAGTTAACACATCTATCATCTCACATAGTTACCTTGAGTGTGTGTGCGTGGTGGAGGGGGTGAAAACATTTAAGATTTCTCCCACGGTAGTGTTAACTATAGCCACCATTAGATCTCCATTACTTATTTGTCTTACAGCCAGAAGTTTGTACCCTTTGCCCAACATCTTCCAACTTCCCCAACCCTTCAGCCCCTGACAACCACCAATCTACTCTGTTTTTATGGAGTTCAGCTCTTTTGGATTTCACATGTAAGTAATATCATCTGTTATTTGTCTTTCTCTGTCTTATTTCACTTCACATAATGCCCTCAGCTCATCCACATTCTTGCAATGGCAGGATTTCCTTTTTTATTATGGCTGCATAGTATCTTGTTGTATATATACATGGCATTTTTTTAAAATTCATTTATCTATTGGCAGAAATTTAGGTTGTTTACATATCAAAGCTATTATGAATGATGGTACAATGAACATGGGGGTGCAGATATCTCTTTGAGATAGTGATTTCATTTCCTTCAGATATATACTTAGAAGTGAGATTGGAGGATTTTATGGTAGTTTTATTTTTAATTTTTAATGTATTTTTCTATAACTGTTTTCCATAGTGGTGATACCAATTTATATTCCCATGAGCAGTGTACACGTATTCCTTTTTCTCCACATCCTTGTCACCACTTGCTATTTCTTATTTTTTGATGTGTGTAGATAGTTATATGCCATTTTATTATGTGTGTAAATTTGTATAACCACCACTATCAAGATATAGATGATTGTGAGTAAGTGTACAAACTTCATATTCCTTAAAGTCCTTTCCACTCCTAGTTTATAATATAATTGCTTTACATATTCTATATATGTTGAGAATCACATCACACATTAAGCTTTTGACTTCAACCATGGAACATAATTTAGAAAACCCAAGAAGAATGTATTCTGTGTACTCATATTTTGTTCTTTCTGTTATTTCTTCCTTACTGATGTTCCAAGATTTTTTTCTTAATCATTTCCATTCTGTTTCAAGAACTTTCTATGCAGGAGATTTACTGGTGAAAAATTCTCTTAATTTCCCTTCATCTGAAAATGTCATTATTTCCCCTTCATTCCTGAAAGATAGTTTTGCTGAATATAGAATTTAGAGTTGACAGTCTTTCGTTTTAGCACATGAAAAATGTATTGTTTTTGCCCTAACAGGTTTGGCTCAGTGGATAGAGCGTCGGCCTGCAGACTCAGGGGTCCCAGGTTCGATTCTGGTCAAGGGCATGTACCTTGGTTGCGGGCACATCCCCAGTGGGGAGTGTGCAGGAGACAGCTGATCGATGTTTCTCTCATCGACGATTCTAACTCTCTGTCCCTCTCCCTTTCTCTCTGTAAAAAAATCAATAAAATATATTTAAAAACAAAAAACAAACAAAAAAAGATAGATTAGAAATAAAGATTTCAGAAAAATGTATTGTTTTTTTTCTGGCCTCTATGATTTTTGATGAGAAATACAAGGCATTTACATTGTTTTAACCCTATAGATAAGTTGTCTTATTTTTCTGATTTCAAGATTTTTTTCCTTGTTTTTATGAACTTGGCATAGATTTCTTTGAGTTTATCATCTTTGAGGGTTACTCAGCTCCTTGAATCTATAGGTTTATGTATTTTGCCAAATTTAGGAATACCTTTTGTTAGCTCCGTCCTCTTTCTCTTATCCTGGAATTCTAATGACAGGAATGTTAGATCTCTTGCTTATAGTTCCACAGGTCCTTCAGGATTGGTTCAATTTTCTTCAGTTTGTGATCTCTTTGTTGTTCAGTTTGGGTCATTTCTATTGTTTTATCTTCAAGGTCACTTATATTTTTCTTCTGTCTTCTCCATTCTGCTATTGAGAACACCCATTGAATATTTTGGGTATTGTATAATTCAAAAGCATTCATTTGGTTCTTTTAATACTTTCTCTTTCTTTGTGAGACTTACTATTTTTCATTTGTTTCAAGTGTGATTTTAATTGTTTATAGAAATATTGTTATGATTATTTTAAAAAATTTTGGATCATTTTTATGTACTTGTCATGTTGGTGTTAGCATCTGTTGATTGTCTTTTCTTGTTCTAGTTTAGATTTTCCTTGTTCTTGGTATGATGACTGATTGTCATTTTTATCCTGGACATCTTAAGTATTATAAGAAATATGGATGTTATTTAAACCTCCCTTCACACCATGCTGGCAGGGTTTCTTGCCTGTTACCACCAGGTGGAGGTAGATATCCAGGTATATACCACTTGGCCTCTACTGACACAGTGTCATTCCTTGGGCCTCAAAGTTTCTACCAGGTCCACCTTTTTCTCTCTATCTTTCAACATCTAGTTATGTTTACTTTCTAGTTAATGTGCAGGAATTTTTACGTGTGTATAATGTAAGAAACAGGGAGAATTGCATGACACTACCTTCATCCTGAATTAGAAGTTTTAGAGTAATTTAATTTCATTTTGTTGTGTAGTTGGTGCAACACACAATCCAAGTAAAACTATAGCAATGATGATGCTTACGCTGAAAAGTTTAAGTATTTGCAGACCTAACCAGTTTGTTAACTTCTTTCTGAGAGAAAAACAGTATCCATTGGTCAATGACTATTTCTGCTATATAAAGTAATGAAAAGCAATATGTTTTTACTTAAAAATATCAACTGATTTTTTTCTTAGAAAATATTTAAGAGTCTGTTTAAACACACCTGAAGATGGAAACTATAGCCTCATTTTAAGCTTTCTGTTCTTGACAAAGAGAAGTCATGCTCTATAGTGACAGTGTCATTGAATTTTAAATAAATTGCCATGGGAGAGGATAGAAAGTATTAGCTTGATGTACATTTCATTCTTCCTCTTGGCCAGAATAAAGCTGCTGAGTTATAGGCTTTAACTATCACATCGCAAGGAAAGCAGTCAAGGTTGACTACACCTGCTAATTAGAAGCCAAGTTCAACAGGAAAACCCAATTGTTACCAATAATTTGGAGAAACTACAGCCTTTTCCTTAAAAAGGATATTTACACTCTGTAGACCCTGAATTAGCAAATATATTTAAGAGCCTTTAGTTTTGCTGATTCCCAGCCTCAATGATACTGTGAAGGGTCAGCGAAGTTTTTTTTCTGTCTGATAATGAATATTTCAGTCTTTATGGGGTTATACAGTCTGGTCTGTTGCAAATATTCAACACCTACATTGTAGCATGAGAGAAGCCATAGGTGATACATAAAAAATGAGTGTGTCTATGTTTCAATAAAACTTTATAAAAACAGGCAGCAGGCCAGATTTGGCCAATGGGTTATGGTTTACTGATCCCTGGTATTTACCCATGTGGCAGGATACTTTGTTGAAATATTAATTTATGTTTTCTCCTTGTAGATTCTCATTTCTTTATTCTTCATGTGTAGACAAGTTCATTCATGCTTCCTTGACTTGGGGATTTTGAAAGAACAGAAATCAGAAGGGTCTTGAAATCAACTTTCCTGTTTATTCTGAAATCCAAGACAGAGGGTATAAACTGGCATCAGTCGACTATAGCCAATGACATATTTTGCTTGTCCCAAATGATGTTTTCAAGGCATTTGAATTAGTAATTAGCATTTAATAATCAGGATATTTTGCATAAAAATTGAGATCTCTGATTTTCCTAAAAAAACTGTCATGGTGGGCAAAATAGTTCCTGTATCCCTCATGACAACAGCTGGCTAAAGCTTCTCCTTTTGGACAGGTTTCCCAGTACCCACACTCCCTGTGTCTTCTGAAATGAATTCCAGGTTTAGTTGCTATTTATTATTTTTCTCTGACTTTTTTATGGTAAAGGATTATGTCTTCATTCTAGTGTCTATACTAGTATTCATATTTAAATCTTTGGGCTCCTTTTCCTTATCTTCCATCCTTGGCCTGAGGCTATTGTAGAACTAATGCTAGATATTCCAGATGAGAGAAGAAGAAGAACACTTCAGAAAGAAAGGAGAATGATGCCATATCTCTAAACTGCCCAGTGTTAAGACCACCCGGAGACCTCAGGGAATTAGGACCAGCATTGTGTTCTGTGTGGCTGGTGGTTTTAAAACATGTTACAAATTCTTTGATGCTCTTCACTTGAGACTGGGCTGGCCTTTGTGACTTCCTCAAATAAAATAGAAAATAAAATAATAAAATAAAAACAGTGATTAAATTAAGAAATAATGTGATGGAGGTGATGCTGGGTGACTTCTGAGGCAAGAAACCATGCCATTTTTGCTGGTTTCTCTTTTGATACCCCCTTTGGGAGCCTTCTAACCCCTGTGTTAGAAGCTTGGATACTGTGAGGTGGCCGTGTGGAAAGATCATGTGGAGAGACCCCCATGATAAGAAGAGGTGTCCGAGGAGCTCCAGCTGTTCTGGCTTCCAGCTTTTTGAACATCCCCAGTCCAGATGGTGGCTATCTAAGCAAGAATCCTTCAAGATGACCCCAGCCCCAATTACCAACTGATTGTAGCAGCATGAAAGACTCAAGTAAGAACCACCCAGCTGAGCCCAGCCATCCTCCAGAGCAAGAGAAATGATTGTCACTGCTTTAAGCTACTCTTCTGGGGCAGGTTGTTTTGTTTTTGTTTTGTTTTTTCTGCAGAAACAGGTAACCAGAATAGTGGAAATGCTGGAAAAAAATGGGAAAAATCCCAAATGGATCACTGCATGGTGCAAGGTGGCTTTCTTGCCTTGGCAGAGAATTCTGTAAACAGAAAGCAGCTGGCCTTCAAAACGACTGTAGGTTTGGCTAGAGGACACTGATTATGTCCAGTGGAGGCAGTGACGAAGACTAGTGGTCCCACTTAGCTCTATGCAATTCTGGGACAACTTTTGGAAAGAGAGTCAGAAGGAAACAAGGAGGAGAAAAATATTCTAATTTTTGAGCCTGAATTTCTGGCCAGAGGATGGTATCTTGAAGTCAGTATTTATTGTAGTTAATAGCAATTTTAAAAGAAAAATTTTTAAACATTCTAATTTGAGGAATCTGGTTTAAATTAGTGTAAAAAAGGGAAGCCCTTGATTTGCCCAGTATCTGAAACAACATTCTTTTCAGCCCTCAGCCAATTATAAGTTTGCTAATATGATGGATTATTTAGCCCAAAATGTTATGAACTTGCTAAACATATGACATCTAAAAATTCAGTGGACAAAAATTCAGTGAACAAAATATGTGAAGGAAAATCTCTTTGTGGGAAGAGGTCTTGGAGATGGAAAATAAGATTGTGAGATAACTGATTCTTGAGTCTGTCCTCCCTCCTTTCTGCTCATATCTCTCAATAGCATTTAACCTGAACTTGGATATGGGGAAAATACCACAATAACCTACCTCATGGACAATATTGATTTCCTTTGCAAAACCGGTTTGACAGTTTTTACTAACATGTTTATAAATTATTTTGACTGGCTTGGCTGTTTTTGTAAAGGCTGTTTTAGAAGTCATATTTTACTGATTTATGTTTTCTGGGTTTCATAAATGAGGGCATATGAATAAAGAAGAAAAGCCATTTTTTATATTTCTAAAAACTGATAAAAATATAGTTTGGTAGGTTAATTTTAATATTTGTATATATTTTCTTTAGTAAATGAATTGAAAAGTTAATTTGAAAATAAGCATTGGTTGGCTGATGGGTGTTTTCAAGGATTATGATTAGATAGTCATATCTGTGTATTTATTGTTTATGTGTGTGTATGTGTATGTGTATATATGTGTATGTGTATATATGTGTATGTGTATATATATATGTATTTGAATATATTGTGTACCATTGACCTTTAAACAACATGGGTTTGAACTGTGCAGGTCCACTTATAACCCAGATTTTTGTCAATAAACACTGAATATAGCTGTATATGGATCCCAAAGATACTCGGTAAATGTATTTTTCTTATCATTTGCTTAATAACATTTTTTCTCTAGCTTACTTTATTGTAATGATACAGTATATAATACCTATGTCATACAAAATATGTGTTAATTGACTTTATGTTATTGGTAAGGCTTCCAGTCAACAGTAGGCTTTTAGTAGTTAAGTTTTGGGGGAATCAAAAGATTTATGCAGATTTTCTACTGCATGGGGGCTTGGTGGCCCTAACCACTGCATTGTTTAAGGGTTAACTGTACATGCATGTGTATATGCATGCGTGTGTGTGTGAACACTTCACCCTTTGTTTTCCAGTCCAGTGCTTTGGTTGAGGAGTTTGGAAAGTTCTCAGCAAGTTCTCTGAACTTCTTTTTATTTTATATAGTTGCATTTTAAACTAATACATAAATATAACAAAAAGTTAGTTTTCTAAAACTCCTCTATCTTGTTCAGGCTTCTAAGTATAATTTATTTAAATTATAACAATTTGGATATGAAAATTGGTTTGAGATTGTTTTAGAGAAGAAAGGTGGCACATTCAGAGCCTCTCTGAAAGAAAAGCGTTTTTAAAAGCAATCAAGAAAGGGACCTGCAGGGAGACTTAAAAGTGAGAGATGAGGGCTTTGATGAGGCCCCCAGAAAGCTTTACTGGAAATGAAGAACAGCTAAATGAGCCATTTATAAGCAAATACCAAGAGAACTGTGGAAAAAAGAGGAGGGTACTGTTTTTTGTATAGGCTAAGTAATATGGGTAGTGCTAAGTTTGGCAGTAGCAGAACTGAGAAAGTAGTAAAACTCTTAATTGTTATTTCTAAGCCTTTCAGTTGTGGAGAATGAGAGGAGGAGCCTGGGAAAGATGCCTGAGTGCTCCTCAGACCAAATCTGGTCTTCCCCCAAATAGATTGTTGGGTTCTCTCCCTGCTCCCATCCCTAGCCTCATAATTCTTACGACCTCAGCTTTATCAGCTTCGTGAAAAATATGGGTTGTAGGATTTGTTCAAAATAAGTTATCCTCAAATTAATGGCCCCCTTATATTAAGCTCTACAGAGACTGCCATATACGAAAATGCAGCAAAAATGTGTAGCCGAAACTAAGACTTGATCTCCTGTGGAAAACAATGCTTTCAGCAGATTTGGCCTCATAGTCACTATTAAGATGATGAAGTTGCTTAAGCAGAGGGACCCAGCTAAGTCTAGAAGGAGCAAAAAGGAAATTGGAAGCAGGATGTCTTAGTAGTCTTTTAAAAGGCATCATCATTTCATCTGTGGTAATGAGACCTTGGCCATCTGCACCCGAGTTACCCAAGACTCCCCTTGAATGCTTCTAATTACAGGGGATAGCCAAAATTCTGTTTGAGGTCAGAAGAGAGATGAAGGCATTCTGACCCCTCACCTGACTGTGGTAAGAAAAGAATACTCTTGGTTCTCATAATTTTATCCTTGTCACAGAATGTAGAGAAAATTACCTCAGAATCATGCCCTGGGCCGCCTAAGGGCCATAAATTCAGGATAGGAGATGATTCCGGAAGGCAATGAATTATTTCTCTATTAATTCGTATCCCTTAAGACAACCCACAATGAAATGGTTGTTAGCAGCAAGATGAGTAGTTCCAGAAAGTAGCATGGATGAAAATAAAGAGTTCCCTCTTTGGTTTAAGTCAACTATAAGTAGCCGAGGAAGAAATTGTCAGAAAAAAAGTGCCAATAGGAACATCACTAAAAAAAACAAACAAAAAAAAAACTTAAGAATTATATTAGACACCCAGATTAAAAAATAACCTCAAAGAACCCATCAAACCTGAGTAAGATAAAATCAGAAATCCAATTCATAGCCATCAATTAAAATAGCATCATTTGTAATTACTGCACAGTACAGTAACCCAGTTTTCACAAACAATCTGAATGTTGCTTTTAAAGGCAACAGTGTCAGAAAGAAATGAATTCAGCACAAATCAGTCATGATTCCTTGCACCATTTCTATAGCAACTAGAAGCAAAAGAGTTATAAGGTTTGGTGACAGCAGATTCTGAGTAGGAAAAAGCAATCCACTTCAGGTTGCTTACCAACTTCAGTAAAATAATAAAAGTTGTTAATCTCATTGGGCTCCCTAAATGAGATTTTTTAGAGTCCTTCACAGTTTTTATCAACATTATCTAGGCAATGAGTTCCCCAGCCAGGCACCCTTAAATATCTCTGAATGCTCAGAGGTAATGATGGGGCCCTCAAGCTATTTGAAGTATTTTAAAAAGCCTAATGCAAATGGTACATTTATCTGTGAATTTTGAACTCATGTAATCCAGCATCTGCCTGGAAACATTTTTTTTTTTTAAGCATAGTACTAAAAAGTAATTAAAGAGAGTTTAGTTTTTTTCCAAGACATTTGAGCTGTATTACTTCATAAGCCCATCCACATTTCTCATGTCACCCTTTCTATCCTCCCTAGTTTTTCTGCCCTTCACTCATGAAAACCCCCTCAAATTTTCCTCCACTGGCTGCCCTAGGGAATTTTTCTCTTTCACTCTCACTCTCTTCTCCCTCTTGATTCTCCCCTTATCTGTTTATGATGGACCTCTTTCTAACTTTTTTCATAACTCTTTTTTCTACTTGTTCTTTTTGTCCTGTCTGGTTGTCTTATGTTCCCATGTGTGCCTCATAGGAGTGTAGGAAGAATCACCCTGCCAAGCGTGGTGCAAACAGATGGCCACAACATTCTTTCATTTATTGAGTAGAAATGTATACATTAATAGTTTGGACATTGAACAACAGGAGGATCTTGCCTTCAGGTGGAATTGTACTTGCTAATTCAGGGCTGGCTCCTTAGCCCTTCCTGGTTGACTTTCTCCTTAACCATTCCGCCTTAGTGGTGGCTCTATTGTACCTTTGCAGAATTTCTGTGGTTCTACCACACACAGTTCAAAAAACATTGTATAGTGATTATTTTTCTGGTTCCTGATTTGACACTGTCCCACAGAGTAACTTTTCAGGTGTGTGTGCTGTATTTTCCCAATCAGATTGCATACCCTTTGGAGATGGGAGACAAGGACTAAAGAGTCTCCCATTGCACATTACATGATGCTAGGCAATCAAGTGGCATTTTATAAATATCAAAGAGTTAATGATGTCAAAGATCATGGCACCTAATTTTTCCAGCAACTTTATTATTCCTCACAGGACATTTCCTGAAATATATGTCAGATAGGGGCAATAGTTCTATAAAATATTCTACAGTAAAAGTAATATGAAAAGGCTCAACTTATATATACCCCTTGGGAAATGTATGATGTTTGTTAGTCTATTGTTTAACTTGTTGAACCCAACATATGGCAAACTACCTTGGCCACAATCACCCCAAGCCTCTTCCTCTCTCAGAGCATCCTTCAGCATCCCACAGGAGGAATGTGCACCTTCCTTCAGTGAACTCTGGCCTAGAATCACATGATAAGCCAGGAAATGCGTCTCAAATAAAATCCTTTCCTTGTGGCTTTTCTGAATCCTACTCTATCTTTTCTTCTGAACAAAAATTAACTCTTTAATCCGATATGAAGAAGAACAATGGAATCACAGAGGGTAAAAAAATACTTTAGAATTTTCCTTTTATACAATCTGCAGTGTGTTTAATCCTGGCAGCCTTTGTTTGGTCCATTTTCCCCTTGTGCAGGTCAGGCTTGAAGTGATACATGCTTTTTGTTTTCTCTGGACACCAATCAGAGAAAGTTTCTTTCAACATCTGGTACTGCTTAAAAGCTAAGGGGAAAAAAAGGGGGGAAAAAGCACTTCATGAAAAAGCTATTAGTAGGCAGGGAAATGAAAGCTTGGTGTTCTCACAAAGCAAGGAACACTTAAGGAAAATTGAAAAGAAATAAACAAACTGGAAATTTGAATGCAGCTGATATTTCTTTTCATTAACAGTTTATTATCTGTGGTGTATATAAAATGACCCACAACAAAACACTGTGCCTTCCTCAAAAGCTCTCAGACTTGCACGCAAATAGAACAGCCCTGGGGAGAAATATATAAATGCTGCATTGAATTATGTTAAATGGGTCAGGGCCAGCCACTAAGAGGACATTTCCTAAGAAGGTAAATAATCACTCATTCAAGAGTAGTCCCAAAAAGTAGGGAGGATGGTGAGGAGTAGACAGGCAGCAGTGATCATAGGCAAGGGTCCTGCTCCAGGAGATGGTTCATTCCCAGGCAAAGCCACTGAGATATGGTGAACATTCAAGGGAAGGCCTTGCATTTTACTGAGACCATGGAAGAGAGATTCAAAATAAATAAACAACATAATATTATTCACTCCCCGAGGGCACATTTTTTTTTTTAGCATTTATTATAGATCAAGGAACAAATAGAAAGATTGACAATTGCGTGGTCTCTACCCACTTGGCGTTTATATTTTAGGATAACATTTAATAAAGACATAGTCACAGATAACTCTGATACCAAGTAGGGTCTCATGATGCTATAGGGGAGTTACAAATTGCTCTGAAAATTGAGTGGAGGTTTCCTTTTAAAATCATTTCTTTTATAATACATTTTCTAGCATATGGTATATATGCTTTAAATATATAATATTTAATTATGTGCAAAGCACATATAATTATGTGCAAAGCACTGTTTGAGACAGAGGTAAATAAAATGATCGCTGCCTCCATTGGCTCACAGTTATAATGATCACACTGATACTCAGGCACAAATTGGGGATCACAAACCTTGGTCTGCAGGGCATTTCTGGCCCATTGATTGTTTTGAAAATAAAGTTATTGGAACACAGGCACATCCATTTCTTTACATATGGCCTGTGGTGGTTTTCAAGCTACAGCAGCAGGGTTAAGTATAGTTGCAATGGAGACAGTACAGAATGCAAAACCTAAAATATTCACCATCTGGTCCTTTATAGACAAAGTTTGCTCACCTCTGTTCTAGAAGACAATCAGTAATGTTAATCATGTGATAAGGAATCTCGTTCTTATGCTATTCATGTACTAAATAATCCTGACATAGACACAGAGCAATTGTTCTCATTTCAATATGATGGTGGGAAGTACACCTACCCCTACCACCTTGTAGAGGTTGGAAGCTCATTAAGACTTGAACAGTTTTTTATTATCCAGATAATACTCCAGAATCCAAGTTACATGCCAGTTCTTTCTTCGCTATTGTATCACTGGTGCCAGGTGCTAAACAAATATGGCATTAGATGCAGAGAGGTCTATAAGCTAGTCCAGAAGAAATACTGGTGTGAGAACCATGATTCAGGGCATCTCATTCGCCTTTTCTAGCAATTTCTCCCCTGGGCTATTTTAATAGCCACTTGTCTTGTCTCGCAGACTATATTCTTCCTTGTAAGACTCTATTGATAACAAAAAATTTCTCTAGAGCTCTGCTAAAAAATCTCGAGTAGTTTACCATTACTGAAATCCTACTTAATTTTCAAGACTTTAGTTTAACTATTCTTCCTCTATGAAGACTTCTGAAATCTCTCACCCACCTCAAGAATGAAGTGTACCCTCCCATGTGCCCATAATTTATATTTGTTGTAGAGAAAAATATATTACAGTAGAAAACTTGGGGCACTCTTTTGAGCACATTCTTCTGATTTTATCCTTCCATTGCCTTTGAGCTATTTTACAACTCAGTAAGTTGTAGATAACTGATAGCAATGCAAAATAACTCTTCTCTAAATATACAAAAAAATGCTGTCAGGTGAAGTTTCAGTTAAATTTCCTCCCCACTATGGAAGAAGCTAGTTTTGTCTCGATTTGCACATTCATTACAATACATGTTTTCATTTTGTATCTGTATAAGAATCATGATTTGACCTTTTAAAAAATTACCCTTCAACACATTTCTTCAGTGTTTATTGTACAGCTTCTATATGGCAAGTTTTGTGCAAGGAAGTGGTCATATAATGATCATCATAATAGTCATGGCCTCTGACTTCAGGATTTTATTGTATAGTGGGGGAGATATATTATTTTTGAAATCACAGAAACAAATATTTAAGCTTTATAAAGGAAAATTAGTTGTTGTAAGAGAAAATCACAGAGAAATAAGGGTCAGATGGAAGTAAGAAGATACTTTATTGTCTTATAGTATTTCACTCACCACACTCTACTTTCTAAGGTAATGGTAAGCACAAGAGTTAACTTCCCTAAACTGAGGATAAGGATGATGTGTTATTTATCTTTGAATCTATCCAGTTCCTTGTGTACTAAATAAGTGCTTGTTGAGTCAGTATTCTATCAATAACCATAGACTGACTATACATTAGATAACAATAGCTAACATTTACTGAGTGATTATTATGATGCAGACTCTGTACCAAGAGCTTTACAGAGATTAATAATTTAAGACTCATAACAATTCTATCAGGCAGGTTCAATAATTATTTTCGTTACAAGATGAGAGACTTAGAGAAGTAAAATAACTTGCCTACAGCAATGAAATCAGTAAGGGAGACAAAGACAGTTTTGCTTAACTCTAGAAGCCGAGCTGTTATTCAGAAATGGTATTACTCTCAATTCCAGAATTTGAATCATAAATTTACAAAAACAGGTGCTGGTTCATTATACCTGCCTTCTTTTTAACTATTCAGGTTTACAGTTTGATGCATCTTTCTCCAGATTGCATTCAAGCTCTACATCAAGATTTTGGAAATCATGGTCTCCTTTAAACATTGCCATTTATGCTTTCTCTTACCCCCTCAACGTAGCTTGCTATTAGAATTCAGCGCAAAAATCTGTCGTGCATCAGTGATTTATGTCGTCTCCAAAATAATTTTACGCCTAACAACATCATCTATATTGTTTGACAGCAAGAGTCAAGTCATGAAAAAATGGACCCATTCATTGCATCTCCAATTGAAACACAGATAAAAGAATAGATATATGCCAAATATAAAGGAGCCAATCTTAATATGGAAAGGAACAGTCTGCTCCAAATTCAACCCGGGACCTCAAACAATGTAGGAAGGGAAGAAAAAAATCTAATTGACTATTTGACTTTATTACATTAATACATCTTCACCGTATTCATCTAATTAGACAATTACAAGTGACAAGATATAATGGTACCAAATTCCCTCCACATGAATAAAAAGCGATTTTGGATTATCTTACTATATTGACTTCTCATCACAATGAATTTAGTTTCTTTCTTTTGCATGTAGCTGGGGAAAATTGTAATTGCTTTAACTGGTTTTGATTGACCAACTGCTTGAACAGAACCATAAATATAGATGTCAGACAGCAAACACTAAATGTTTATTTCTGTGATCCTTCTCTAGATATTGACAATCTGACCCATGAACCCACCAGCAGGTAATCTCATAGATCATTTTCTCTACAAGAGATTCTTGCAGTTGGGCAGGTTTGTCAATATCCCTTGCACAGGGTTTTGATCAAGGACTGCTTTGTAATTGTCTGGAAGATATATTAAACACCTCACTTTCCCTAGTGTTCTACAGACAGAACAGTCACTTCAAGTGTAAATTGCTCACACCAAGATTTCTCTGGCTGGCTATTTTAAAACACATGTTTCAGATCCTTGCTGCTTAGAAAATTTACAGTCTTACAAACATGACTTCCTCATACATATCTCTGAAGGTATTCTCTTCTCATCAAATCAGAGGTGTTTTGTTTTTGTAAAAAAAACCAAAACTCCTAGTTGATAAGTCTTTTTATATTTAAAGAATACAACTGCTTGTCAATCTAGCCAGCTAACACTTGCCTTATAAATGTCTTTAGTAGTTTTCACATTTCTGTTTTCACTGACACAGCTGAATATTAATTGGTAACTCCTGAGCATGCAAAATAGATAATTGAGAAAATTCATCTGGATGATTCACACCCTTGACTCTATTTTTGCCAAAAGTATTTAGCAAAGGGTGTTAAAATTTTGATGGAAAGTGTGTGGCTCCTCAAATGTTAATGTGAGATAGTTGAAAGGGAAAGAAGGGAGCTAGGAAGCAGAGGCAAAGATAAAAAGGTAGGACACTGAGGGCAGATGAGAAGTTGATGGTCAGTGCTATGGTCCTCCCCTTTGATCATGCTATCGCTTCAAGTCCTTCTCTTTTCAATTTTTTTTTCAGTGTTCCTTGCAGATGTAACTGTTGCCAAAACCTCTTTCTGTCAGATAGGCAGAAAAACGAAATAGAGAACATCTGTTCTGATTTGTTTCTCCTTGGGTGTGAATTAGCAGATGGGGGAATGATAGGATATTTTAAATTACCAGTGTTGAGAAATTTCAAAGACAGTTGTGGGGTCTATGGTTGGAAGGTTGGGTGGGGGTTTGTATATGAAAAAGTCTATCAATTGTATTCCTAGCCTTATTGAGATGTTAATCCAACTGGGCTATGTTATTATAGGCCATAAGTAAGAAATAGGCCTAATGTATGCTATGGTAAGCATTGAAGAGGGAAGAATTAGATTATTTTTAATATGAGCATAATCACCCAACTGTATTGGGAAATGCTAAACTCCACTACCAGAGAAGAGATCTGTAGCTTTACTGCCCAGGAAATAGCTGTTTTCTCTCCTGTTCAGTTATTTTTGTGCTGAAAATAAAACATTAAAGAGAGCCTTTCTGTAGCATTAAGCTCAGGGGCCTTCAGGTTACAGTCGCCTTAGAATAAGGTCAGTTTTAGTGTTTATTGGCAAAGAAAGCTATTCTAGATTATAAAAAGGAGCTTCTTTCTAACAAAGCCTACTCTCTGTACACTTAAAGCAACAAGATTCCCATTCAAGAGAAACCCAGAGCATAACGAACAAATGGACATACAAAAACTAACGGTTAAACAGAGGAGGGATTTAGGAGTTAAAGTACTCTTGACCACCATTCTTAACTTAAGCTACTGACATTAAAAATTCTAATTAAGGAGAAAATGAGGCAAAGTTAGTTTCTCTATATATTTTAGCCTTTTGCTCTGGGAACTGATAAAACAGCTCTTCAGCACACAGGTGGAAGTGTGAATCTGAGAGCTAATGAATACTGGAAATATTCCCCCCAATTCACAGTTTTTGAACAAGTTGTCATGAATTAATTTTGTCTCAGCACCCTGTTCAAATGGCTTATAAAGTAGACAAGAATTTCAAGCTTTCCATGGGCAATCTTTTCTGGATGTTAGGAATTCAGTCTGAAATGGAGGTACAATATCTACTATGGTTAGTGGCAGACAATACATTCCATATTAAAATATCCATATACAACCTCTGCTCAGCCCATCTAGATCTTGTGTGAATACTGGAGAGAGCTACGATTAAAGCCCTAGTCATAGCTGCAGAAGAAAAGACACACACATACCACATATCCCCTTTCCCAGTCTTTCCACAGAGGGGCAGGTCTGCGTAGTAGTAAGAGCTAGGGTTTTATAGAGAGACAAGTCTGGATTGGAGTCTCAGTTCTACTTATCAACTATGTGATCTTAGCCAGCTTACCTCATACTCCCTAGTCTCAGTTTCCTTAACTATAAAAATGGGGAAAATAATATATGTACCTTGCCGAGTTGTGAGGATTAATGTAATATAATGTAAAGGGAGTCTACTCCCTTTAGCACATGTAAGTACTCAATAAAAATTAGCTGCTGCTATGCCAGTTTTGACTGCCTACATGGTAGACATTGGTGATTTATTGCATTTTCTTTTTGACTAACAATGTCAAATATCATAAAATAAGTGTACAGGTGGGATATGTCTCTAGTATGCAATATTATACATGTGCTTGGTATTTTTGAAGTTCTCGTTATCTCCTTTGATTCCTGCAATTTCTTTGTAAAGCAAGGTGTTTGTTTTTATCCCCATTTATAGGCAAGGAGATTGTGATTCAGAGGACTTAAGAAGTTTGACCTGTCATGTTATTTGTGATAGACCCAGGTAAAGTTTTCAGCTATTTACACTTTAATGTAGAACAAACAAAAGAAATTTGATGGTCTCTATCCAGCCTGTGGTAGCCTTTTGCTCAACCAGCTGTCCTGGTCAGATGCCTTTATTTCACTCAGATCTGTGTTAATCCTACCTTGGGTTCAGTTGGCTTAAGTCATTTCTGGCCCAAACCTTTTATCTGCCCTCCAGCTATATTCCAGAAAATAAGCTCTCATATTCTTCAGTGTAATTTTTGTTTGTTTGTTAATCCTCACCCGAGGATATTTTCCCATTGATTTTTAGGGAGAGTAGAAGAGAGAGGGAAAGACAGAGAGAAACATTGAGAGAAACAGTTGATTGGTTGCCTCCTGCACAAGCCCTGACCAAGGCCTGAGCCAGGGAGGAGCCTGCAACCAAAGTACATGCCCTCAACTGGCATCAAACCTGGGACCCTTTGGTCTGAAGGCTGATGCTCTATCCACAAGGGCCTTTACTGTAATTTTTATTAGAAGGTCATTTAGGGGGAAATAATACTAATGGAAGCTTACCTGGAGAATAATATTCCATTCCTTTATAGTCTAAATATTATTATTAGATCAAGTGAAATCATCAAAAAGATTCATAAAGACAAGCTTCTTGGCTGCTTGTGAAATTTTATTTTGGAAGTCTATCAGGCATTATTGTCCTCAGTTTAATTGATTCATGCTATAGTTAAAATAGTCCTAGGGAACACTGTGTGGTTTTATATCAGTACTAGAGGCTCAGTACATGAATTCATGCACAGGTGGGGTTCCTCAGCCTGGCCAGAAATGGGAGCCAATCAGGGCTGTCTAGCCCAGTCCTAATTGTGGTCCATTGGGGCTGGCTGGCTGCGGGGAGGGACCACGGGAGGTTGGCTGGCTGTGGGTGGTTGGTTGTGGGAACACACTGATCACCAGATGGCAGCTCCTGCATTGAGCATCTGCTCCCTGGTGGTCAGTGTGGTGTCATAGCAACCGGTCAACTGGTCCGTCATAACAGTTGCTTAGGCTTTTATATATATAGATAAATATATTGTCCATTGAATTTATTCCACCAATGCCTGAATGGCTGCATTTTGCCAGGGTTGGGTTCTAGATAGGCAATAGTGAACATGGAACAGTTACCCTGTTCTCAGAAGATAAGCAGGCAAGGCTACATGGGGTGATACATGTACCATAGTAAGTGAAAACACCTAAAAGGGCCACTGCAAAGTTTGGGAGTCCTCAAAATTACCCTAATTTCTGTCAGGGAGCAGAGGTGGAAAGTGGGCTGGAGAAGGAGATAGAAAGTTAGATAGGATAGGGGCCCAGACTAGACTGAGGCATCCAGTTTGCAATATAGAGCTCATGGAACAGATTGGAACTTTTGTCTTAATTTCAAAACTGTTTTTGAAATAGCATATTTTTTTTCATCCTATAAATCAGGCATTTCTATGAAACTTAATTTCTTTCTGTGTTCCCCACTCCCAACTATAACTAGAATAAGCACACACTAAAAAGATATGGGTAGTCACATGCTAGACATATTGAGTTTCCATACAAATTGTGGGCAAGTGAAACATTTCATCTGTCCTTTTGAGGCTGTCTGTGCAGTCCACATTCAGCAATGATCTTGGAGCTGGTATCTGGAAAAGCAGGGGCTCTGAGCCTGCTTCTGTGTGGCCCAAAACATTAAGCCACAGGTGCCCTCTGATTTTTCCTAAACAATGCTAACGGAGTTATTCTCCTTGTTGACACACTGCTTTTGATATCTAGTACCTCCTTAGATAAAGAACAGTGACATTTTGGTTCTGTGCTATAATGGATAAGGCAGGGTTTTATGTGGGGTTTATTTCAAATAAAGAGATTTGCCATCCTGGGGTATATCTGTGGAGATTAAAGGCAATAGTGATATTATTAGAAACTCAGGCTTCCCTGATATTATGATGACTATTTGCCAAGGTCCTGAAATATCGAACACTTTTCTCATTGTGGTATACTTTGTGGCCAGGTGACTTTAAAAACAAAACACAGCAACAACATAAAAGCCTCTCCATAGGAGGAACTCAGTTCACTCCATTCATAAATCCAGGAGAATTCTGTCTCTCACTTTCTAAACCCAATGCCAGCGGCTCCAAGTAGGCCTCCATCGTTCAACCCCTGGACTTTGGCCGCAGCCTTCTTATTACTCTGTGCCCTTTTCTTCTATTTCCGATCTCCTCTCCAAATCTCCCTGTACCATTATGCCTTTGTGATCTCTTTGAAACGCAAATTTGACCTTGTCTTTTCTCTCCTTTTAATTATTATTCGGTTGCCTGAAATATAAAGTCTCACCTTCTAAGCATAACATATAAGACCTTCCATGATGTGACCTTTGCTCTTTCCATAACTTTTCTCCAGTGGTCCTTAGCCTAATTATTACAACTAACCTGTTCATTATATACAGTAAGTTAATTTTTGCAGCAGTCCTATGAGGTTAGTTCCCATTTTATAAATAGGGATACTGAACTTCAGAAGGAATAAATAAACTGCCCTAAATGATGTCACTGGGATTCAACACTTACTGGAATGAACATTTGTTAGCTTTGCTTACGCTGCCTGATAGTTCTGTTCCTCCAAATTCTAAAACTTAACTAACGAACCCAATGTTCTTCCATATTTTGGTTGGTACTTAGGCAAAAACAGGAACATCTCACAGAATTCTGAAACCTGGTCTCAGCAAGGGTCTAGAATCAGAACAAGGAATAGCACCAAAGCTCAGGGAGCAATACAGCCCAGAATGAATGTAGAATCATATGTGATACAAAGACTCAAATGCACAATGATTATCTCATTTTTCAGAGTCTTGAATTCTTCATCTGTGATGTGGGGAGGAATATCCTCCTCACAGGTTGTTTTAGGTATTCTGATATATACACATATACACTGAGTGGCCAGATTATTATGACTACCCCATCAGTACTTTGTTGGGCCACCTTTTGCCTTCAATACTGTAGCGATTCTTCTTGGCATTGACTCCACGAGATGTTGAAAGGTGATGCGAGGAATCTGACACCACACCTGATGAATAGCACTGTCCAGTTCTGTGAGATTTGATGGTTGTGGAACCAGCTGCCGGATGGCTCTTTTAACTTCGTCCCACAAATGCTCAATTGGATTGAGATCTGGTGATTGTGGGGGCCACGTAAGCAAGGTAAAGTCTCCTTCATGTTCTTGAAACCACTCCTGTACAATACGAGCACTGTGGCATGGCACATGGTCTTGTTGGAAGAAGCTATCTCCATTGCGATACGCCATCAACATGATAGGATGAATTTGATCAGCAACGATACTTAGGTATGTTGTGCTATTCAGACGTTGTTCCACATGGATTAAAGGGCCCAAATCATGCCAGGAAAACATGCCCCAAACCATAACACTGCCCCCACCAGCTTGAAGGGTTGTACTCATGCATGTGGGGTGCGTGCTTTCATGCTGTTTCCACCAAATTCTCACTCTGCCATCTGCATGATGCACCTGGAAACGTGATTCATCGGACCACATGACTTTTCTCCAATGCTCGACTGTCCAATCCTTGTGTTCCTGTGCGAATTGGAGACATTTTATCTTGGTAACTGCAGACAGCAAAGGTGTTCAAACAGGCCTTCGGCTTCCATATCCCATACGATGCAGTGTACGGCTAATTTGCCTACAAACTGCAGGTGGTCATAATAATCTGGCCACTCATTGTATAATATCACATTGCAGTACATACAGCAAGCAATAAATGAATGGTAGAAATGCAGCTGTTTATGTATTTTTGTTCCACCTTGTTTTATAAATAAAATACCAATAAATGATTTGTAAGACCTCAGAAGAATATGTTTATCGATGCTTCTGTGGTTGGTACAATAGCTCTGTGTTCATTAGGAAAAATAGTCACCTTCAGTAACAAAACAGTCATTCATTTTCACTTATTTTTATTTGTAAAAACTCACAAAATGTTGCCATCAGGAGGCTGGGCTGGCCTGAGAGGGACTGGATTCTAATTTCAGTGTTTTCATTAAACCCAGCAGCTGTGCAAGCTCTGAAAAATTATGTAACTTCTCGATGCCTGAACTTTCTCATCGTATGTCTGGCTTATATCACAGCATTGTTACAACCAGTAAAAAAAATAGCTGGGAAGTACTTTTTGGGGGAAAAATATTTAGGAATAGCCAAAGAAGAAGCCTCCTTTCCCTAATAGTATCACTACTTTTTCTGTCTTCTAGTGACATTAACCTGGAGCATCTCCAGGGGAATGATTTTTGTTCAGACCTAGCAGATAGTAGATACTTAATAAATATTGGTTTCTGAAAAATTAGTATTTTAACCCCTAAGCTATCAGTGAAGAATTAGCAGGAAAGGGTTATGATATAGAGGACAATTTTTATGGAATTGACCTTTTAGGATTGGCTTTATTGAAGGGTAAAAGAGTAGAGGATCCATGAAGTTACACCTGGTTCCCCAGGGGAGGTGAACTGTTGAGCATCCAGGGCAGAATCCATGTTCAGGAATAATAGATACATGTTTATCCAAGGTACCATGTTTCTCCAGAGTCCCTGTCTTTCAGAATCCTGAAGCATGGCTAGTGATGAGCAGAGAAGCAAAGAAACTTCATTTTCTAGAAATCTCACCCAATAGCACCTTCTTCCACCAGTAAACGAAGTAGTCTTCTAGGCCAGCAAGTCACTACTCCCATTAACAATCCTCACACTTTGACTGTTAAAGATAGTGGGAGCACACAAATATTTGACTAGCTCCAAGATCCATGATGAAAATACAACTCACAAATAGTTGTGAGCACAAGGCCTCCTGAAGCATGAGGGACCAACCTCAGGAATATGTTTATGTTGCAATCCTATCTAATTACCATGACTCAGGAAGCAGAAGTGTATGATGTCATTGTTTTAACTAAAGGTATTTGTTCTCTGAGATGATCCATTAAGGACAAGACTGTGATATCCAAGGAACATCTTGGCTCATTTGACTATCTTTAAAATTGTACATCAAATAGTGATCATGGCTAAGGATTAGAGAACAGAGGAGAGGGAAAGTCAGGGATGGGAACTGAGAAATCATGCTTTAGTGGGGAAAAGTAAAATTATTTCCTTTCTTAAGGAAAGCATCCTAGTAAATTCCACTGCCATCTCACTTCTCCTCACTCTAAATCTCCAGCAACTTTTATCGTCACCAACAATGATACATATCTTTAGGGCCTGGCAGACCTCAAAGAAAAGAGTGAGGCCTCCAATATAGATTATTCCAAAATAAATGGGTTTTGATGGAATTGGGAAGTTAGGCTTATTACCGATTTCTTGGGCATGCAATGATAGAAAAGTCAGCGGGCAGATCAAGATACTAAGAAAGTGATGGCTCTCCTTGACTGGCTATTTAAGGGGAAAAGATGAGAGAAACATAACCTCAAATTTTAGCCTCATTGCACAGACATTTCTGGCTGAGAAATTCAAATTCAATTTAACTCTCATGTTTCCAGATGCTGGAAAAGAGAAACACACCTTATCTCTGATGTACCATGTGCTTTCATTTCATATGGGCTTTATATATGGTTCATAAACTTTCATTGTCAGGTAACATGAGGCACATTGGCACGAGGTAGCTGTGCATTTGGTTTGGAGCAATGGAAATGGTGTTGGACTAGGAGGCAGAAGGCATGGGTCCTTGGTGTGCCCTGTTGGTTAATATCTGGGATCCCTTTATTTTATTCATAAATGGAGAAAGTAATACTTGACCTTCTGGCCTTACAAGGTGGTTGTGAGAATGAAATCAGGTAGTGTGAATTAAAGCACTTTGAGCACAAAGGATGCATGTGGTTAACACATTAAAGGACTCATTACTGAAGTTAAAATTGGCTGTGGGCTTTCTTATAACTTTATTGAGGGCACACTGCCAAATATTACAAAGCCAATCTATTCCCATACTTCATTTTCTAATCTCACATTCACCTGTTGACTCTTTGCAATCTGCCTTTTGACCTCCTCTCTTATTTAAAATTGTTTTCTTGAAAGTCACCAGTGATGTTGTAATTATTAAATTTTATGTTTATTTTTTATTAGTTTTTATTCTCAGTCTCTCTGAAGCTATGCTGCCACCTATCATCTACTCCATGAAATTCTCTTCCACTTGGTGGCCATGTGTTCCTCAGGCTTCCTTTCTGAGCCTCTAAATGCGTCTTCACTGATTTTTCTTTTCCACTCCTTAGATATAGGCCTTCTCCAAGATTCTATACTTCCTCCCTTTCTTTACTTCCTTGGTGATTTCATTCATGCTAAGTCTTCTTCAGGCTCTCCCAGGAAAACCTCAAAACCATTATGTCCATTTCACTGTAGCATCAGCATTCCTTCTATCTCATCCCTCATATCAGATTTTTCCTAAACTGCAAACTTGATAGTAACTCATTATTTTCTCAGTCAGAGATGATAAACCTAATTTATTTGGGTCTTATGCCCTTCCTCAGCCAGTGATCAATCTTGTCCACATTCCTCCAAACTGTTCTTATTGTTACTCTCAAACCTAGGCTCTTATCACCTCTTACCAGCACTCCCTTAAGAACCTCTAACCTATAGGATAATTATCTTAAAAGGAGAGCTCCCCAAATTCGAATATTCTCATATTCACAGAGATCCCCCGACTTTCCTATACTTGGGATTATAGCATGGTATCCATATACCCTCCATGCCCATGCCCCAACCTGCCTGTTCAAGGATGTATTCCTGACTTCTCCACACGTATTCTGTATTTCAACTAAATTCAACAATTTCCAATCCCCATACATCCATTATTTGTCACATGAATGAATAAATAAATTAATGAATGTATAATCAGTCCATTTTATTTCTTGTTCCTGGTTCTATTTCTTTCTATTCATTTCTTCAGTAAACTGTTTCTGGTCACCTCCATCTCCTAAAACTCTACTAATTCTTTGAAACTCAGTATAAATATTCCCTCCTTCTTATAATCACACCAACCAACACAATCACTCTCCCTCTGAGATTAGAGAGTTCTTTGATGGTCATATGGTATTATTACATACAGTCCCTTGTATTCCTGTATGATTTTCCATTCTCCCTCTTAGATTTAGTGCTCACTGGAAGGTGAAACCATACCTTCTTCATCCTTGTAATCCACAATACCTCGCATACTGCTTTATATGTACTTGAGTTCAAATAATAATATTGCTTGAGGAAGTTCTCAACTTTGATTAATTTAAAACTAGCACTTAAACCATTGGCTTAAAAACATTTGAATGTAATTACTGTTCTCCTGAGTCAGACCAGCATCTGTGACTATTCAACTGCCTTCCTTGGGTCCATATTGCTTAATAGAGGCTTACTGTGCATATGACACTGTGGCAAGTGTTTGCCAAGGTCATATATAACCCCCAAAGAGACCTTTCAAGGTAGGTATAGTGTTTTCCTTATGTGGAAACTGAAGCTCAGAGAGGTTAAGTAAAATGCAAAGATCACATAGCTAGAAAGCAGCAGAGTTAAGACTTCAGCTACAAAGGATGTGGTCTTAACTTGGATTATATAATAAATTTTAAGGGCAGATATTTAGCCTGATATATTCTAGTTTTTCTCCCTAATGCACACTGACTTGTTTATCCATGGCTCTTAATTTAGCCCCTTACAAATTAATTTCTATTTTTAACTTGTGCTACTTTTTGTGTGCATGAGTTGATTCTTGTCCTAATCTCCTTTGGCTTGGATGCAACCCTTGGGAAAGTGCTGCTATGTCTTAATGTTCTCAGCTGTTCACTGAAGGGGATAAAGCCATAGATGTTTCCAGTGGCAGCTGTCTGCAACCCCCTGCCATGATTAAAAACAAACTTAGAGAACTAGGCTCCTGGGGCCAGAGAAACATGTGTAATTTATTGTAAGATGGAAAATAATTTAGGAAGCCAAAGAGGGAAACAAATCCTTTACCTACTTCCTGCAGAAGCTCCAAATGGCCAGCCTTATATTTTTCTAGTTACAAAGGCAGATTTTTTTCCCTCTGAAGTCCACAAAATGACTTTATGGTAATAGGAGTTGAGTCAAAATTACACTCAAATAATTGTCAGGATTGTAGTGCTTGCTTTCCATAAATTTGATGTCCAATGATTCTTAGCAATAATATATTATTTTTAAAACAGCAATCAAATCAATCAAACATTTATTGAACTGCTACTACATGCCTATCTTGGATTATGGTTGGGGCATATTCTGGGCTCCCTAGAATCAGGATATCACATACAATGGCAAGTTCTCAGTGAATACGTTATTAAATTGAAGTCAGTGTGGCCTTGAAACTGAGTTTTCTCTAAAATAACTTTTATTTATTCTTACATAAAAATAAGAGAAGACCAGATGACCCCAAGATTTCATTAAATTTTTAAACAACACAACAAAAATGGAGAGAAAAAAGAAACCAGAAAATAAACAAAAGAAAACTGTTGCCTTGATATTTTTTCTGACTCAGATTCTCTGAGATGATGAAAGAATAAAATAACTTATGAAAAAAAAGTATTCTATAGTCCAGTGGCCTAATCAAATGGACCATATAGAATACATAATTCTATGAATTGTATATATATCATCCAGGAAGACAAATTAGCCATGAAGATAATTCTGATGTAGTAAAAAGGAGTATATACAGGTCCTAGTCAACAATACATATGTTAAGTAATCAATGAGAATGAATAATGATAAAAAGTATAATGTACTTTAGTAAGAAAAAGTATAAAAAACTCAGGAATAAACTTAGATTAAGTTTGCAGAATATCCTATATAATATGCAAATTGACTGAACAGCAGAATGACCAGTCACTATGATGCTCACTGACCACCAGGGGGCAGATGCTCAATACAAGAGCTTCCCCTGGTGGTTAGTACACTCCCACAGGGGGAGCACTGCTCAGCCAGAAGTGGGGCTCATGTCTGGCACACACAGCAGCGGTGGCGGGAGCCTCTCAAGCCTCTCCCATCTCCACGGCAGCACTAAGGATGTCTGACTGATGGCTTAGGCCCGCTCCCTGTCATCAGTCAGTTGTCCCCCGAGGGCTCCCAGACTGAGAGAGGGTGCAGGCCTGGCTGAGAGACCCTCCCCGAGTGCACGAATTTCATGCACTGGGCCTCTAGTATATATTCATAAAACTATAAAGTTTTAGGATATAACTAAGGAAAGTAAGTGGAAATAATCTAATGTGCCTTAAGAAGTCTCAATTTAGTTAAAGAAATCTATACATTGAACCCCATTTGGACTCTTGTTGGGGATATGATTAAAGTTAAATTAAAGGTGACTTGTAAGGATGATATGTTTGAGAATATTCAGGTATTTTTGAAGAAAAGAATAATGACAATATTCTTTGCTCCAGAGTCATTCATGGACCTAAGCTGACAAGGGCTTCCCTATCTTTTAGGTAAAATACTTGAAATATATATGATCTCCCTGATTGCCTGGCAACAGAGCTAATTGAAACCTCATATCTATTCTTAAATGCTTTGCCTGGAAGTAACAAATTTACAGAACTTATGACCTACCTAATTGCAAAGGGCTAAGAAATGTGAGTGGATTGTGGATATTTTGTGGGAAATAAATGTCTCTGCCACAATGGACAATATATGGATTATTTTTGAATGTTATATGGACAAACTGATTCATTATTTTGATTAGAGGTTTAACATTTTTAGATAAAGTAAAGCCAAGATAATCTGTTGCCAGCAAAAATACATTATAAAAAAATGATAAAGTAAGTTTTTCAGGAAGAAAGGACATGACAACAAATAAAACTTGGATTTGCAGAAAGGAATAAAGAACATCAGATATGGTAAAAATTTTGGGGAAAATACATATTTTCTCTTAATTTCTTTGAAAGACAGCTCCTGGTTTAAAATCATCAACATTGTCTTGTATGGTTTATAATGCATATAATTATAAAATATATGACAACAAAAGGCAAAGGAAGATTATTTACAGGACTTATACTGTTGCAAGGTGGCTATATTTCATCTGAAGTGATATAATATTAACTATAAGTAGACTATGATAAATTAAGGATGCATTTTGTAATCCTAGAATAACCACTAAAAAGCAGTACCACTAAAAGACAGTAGAGACATTTAAAAAGGAATACTGAAATCAATTTAATTAACCAATAAGAAGGCATCAAATTAGCAACAGAGGAAGAGCCACAACAAAGATATATGACAAATAGAAAACAAATAACAAAATGGTAGACTTAAACCCAACCATAGCATTGATTATACTAAATGTGTCAAGTAAGAGACAGAGATAATAAAATTGGATAAAAAATGCAAAAGCCATCCCTATTATAAGAAATGCATATTAATACAAAAATTCAGAAAGCTTGGACATAAAGGAATAGAAACTATATATCATACAACAGTAAGCAGAAGAAAGCTGGTGCAACTATGTTAATATTGAATAAAAAGTCTTGCAGATGAGACATATCAGAGATAAGGAAGGACATTTTATAATTAATTGGTCAATTTATTAGGAAGAGTTATTTATCCTAACTGATTATGCACCTAATAATAGTGATTAAAACACATGAAGTTGGAGCAATAGTATCTAAAAGGAGAAAAACAAATACAAATTATAAATGGAGAATTTAAAATACCTCTCTCAGTAAGTTATATAATGAGAGAAAAAATTGTTTGACTTTAGATGAAATCTACAAATATCTTAAAACATAAAGGTGACCAGCACATGAGGAAATAGAAATTGTGTATTTCTATAGATTTTAAATTTGAATTCATTTTAAAAACTTTACAAATAGTGCCTCACACCTAAATGGTTTTAGTGTTAAATTCTATCAAATATTTAAGGAAGTAATAACATTATTTTATACAAACTCTGTTAGGAAAGGGAGGAATAAAGAGCAATTTCTTATTTATTTATTTATTTATTTATTTATTTATTTATTTATTTTAAATTTATCTTTATTGTTGAAATTATTATAGATGACCCCCTTTTTTCCACTTGGACCCCTTCTACCCTTCCCCATCCTGGGCCTTCACCACACTATTGTCTGTGCCCATGGTTATGCATACATGTGTATAAGTTCTTGGTTAATCTCTTCCCACCCCACCCCACCTTACCTCCTGAGATTTGGCAGTCTATGGATCTATTTTGTTCATCAGTTTATTTTTTAAGACAATATAACCCCAATAATAAAACTTGACAAAGATAAATGAAAATAATATAATAATAAGTCTCATAAACATTGATGTGAAAATCCTTGACAAAATACTGATAAATTGAATAAAAAACATAGGAAAAGGATAATATAGCATTTCTAAGTGAACTTTATCCTAAGCATGTAAGACTGAGCTAGCACTCAAAAACCAATCAGTAGTCTATAGCATTAATAACAAAACAGAATAACAAAACAAAACCATATGATAATTATTTGTCAAAATAAAAAAAATATATAAAAAACCATCTCTCAACACAGACACCAAGACAATAAATGAAGAAAGGAAAAGCCTTTTAATGAACAGCACTAGAATAACTGGATAAACATTAGGAACAAAAATTAACTTCAACCCCTACCTCATAACATCCTAAAAAGTTAATTTGAGATGGATTACAGACTTAGTTGAGAAGCTGTAAATGGTACTCATGGCCATTAACAAGGGCATGAGGAATTTAGGTAATGAAAGGGGCTTAGAATAAATTCTTTCCACATTATAGGTGAGGAAACTGGCTAGAGAAGTAAACAACTTATCCAGCACCCACTGATAGTGTATCTGGGTTTCACATCAGTATTTTCATTTCATTTCTTCCTACATTTTAGGATTTTCCCAGAAAGCCAATCTTAACAATGTCAGATAGCCTGACAATATCCAAAGTCCAATTGTGACAGTTTATTATCTACAATCAAATCTAATGCTACCACCCATCAGTCAAAATATAGAGTCAGACCATAAATTAAAACTGCTGATCTGATATGAAGGGAAAAATCCGTAGTTGAGAAGAGGAGTGATGGTTCCTCATATATAATCCATGACATTTGATCTATCAAGGAAAGGACTATTCAACAAATATATATGAACACCCTCTTCATGTCAGGAGGTCACAGAGATAAAAGAAGTGGTAAAACATTATTGCAATCCAGAATCGGTAACTTTAAAAGTTATTAGGTCATGGCTTCATGCAAAACACTTTATATACATGATTTAACTTAATCCCTACAAAATCCTGGCTGGTGGGATTATTTTCTCTATTTTATAGTAGAGTAAACTGATTTACAGTTAAATTCCTTTGTTCATGATTATACAATTACTAGAGGCCCCATACACGAAATTCGTGCAAGGGGCTCGGCCCTCACAACCACGGTGGCTTGCCTCGGCCCTTGAAGCTGCAGCAGGCCCTCGCAGCCCCAGCTTCATCCGGAAGGTCATCTGGAAGGTCGTTCAGCTGTCCAGTCTAATTAGCATATTACCCTTTTATTATTATAGACTAAGGGCCCGGTGCACGAAATTCATGCACTGGGTGTGTGTGTGTGGGGGGAGTGTCCCTCAGCCCAGCCTGCCCCGTCTCACATACTGGGAGCCCTCAGGCGTTGACCCCCATCACCCTCCAATCGCAGGATCAGCCCCTTGCCCAGGCCTGACGCCTCTGGCCTAGGCATCCGGCCTGGGCAGCGGTGACCTGCAGTGGCAGCGGGGGGCGCCGAGATCACGTGGACTCCGCCCCTGCCCCTGCAGGACGCCTCTGGCTGAGGCGTCCGGCCCGGGCAGCGGGGACCCACAGCTGCAGTGGCCACACGATTATGGGCTTCGCTTTAGGCCTAGGCAAGGGACGCCTAGCTCCTGGGACTGCCACCTTCGACCGTGCCCAGCTCCCATCGCTGGCTCCACCCCTACTTCCTGCTATCACTGGCCAGGGCGGCAAAGGCACCTGATTCTCCAATCTTGGCTGGGGGGAAAGGCAAAGGCGGCCCCAGGGCTGCCTTTGCCCTTCCCCCCAGCTCTTAGCTCCCCCCTGGGTTTCCGATCACTGTCAGTGGCAGGGGTCTTCTTCCTGCTTTCCCTTTCACCTCCCTGCATTGTGCCTACATATGCAAATTAACCGCCATCTTGTTGGCAGTTAACTGCCAATCTTAGTTGGCAGTTAATTTGCATATAGCCCTGATTAGCCAATGAAAAGGGTATCATCGTACGCCAATTACCATTTTTCTCTTTTATTAGTGTAGAAGATTAGCTAATGGGGTCAGGATTTAAAATCAGGTTTGCTTGATTTCAGAATGTGAACTGTTAATTTCTCTACAATATTACCTAATATTAGATAGTAGAGGCCGGATGCATGAATTTGTGCACTGGTGGGGTCCAGCGGCCTGCCCCTATGGGGGCTATCGGGGGTGGGCTGGCTGAGGCAAGGGGCCGTGGGTGGGGCTGGCTAGGGTGAGGGGCTGCAGGTGTTCTGGTTATTCTGCCGTTCCATCATTTTGCATATTACCCTTTTATTATATAGGAATAGGATGTTGCCCAACATCTCTGTTTCCTGTAGAATAATAGGTTTTCTAGTCCCCAAACAAGGATGAAACTGCAGTTCAAACAGGTCAAGAAATGTTCTCATAGTTAAATAGCTAGTAAATTATATACTTACTAGAGGCCTGGTGCACAAAATTTGTTTACTGGGGGGGGGGGGGGGTCCCTCAGCCCAGCCTGCACCCTTTCGCAGTCTGGGAACCCTCGGGGGATGTCCGACTGATGGCTTAGGCCCACTCCGTCAGTCGGACATCCTTTGTGCTGCTGCAGAGGCAGGAAAGGTTCCCACCACCACCGCTGTGCTTGCCAGCCGTGAACCCAGCTTCTGGCTGAGTGGCGCTCCCCTTGTGGAGCATATGCCCCCTGGTGGTCAGTGTGCATCATAGCGACCAGTCGTTCTCCCATTCAGTTGATATGCATATTAGCCTTTTATTATATAGGATGATTTGAAATTAGATGTTTATCAAAAAATTCAGTGCCATGGCAATGACACTGCCTTTCCACTATTTGAATATACCAACTCTGATGGTACTGATCAGAGTACTTGATGCAACCTCAACAACTGAGGACAACCAGATCAAAGCACAATCCCTGAATTTTAGAGGAAAACACTCCAATGCAACCCTTGGCTCTCAAGATTCAACTTTCTCTGGGAAATGAGCACAACTATTCTCATTACCTAGTGCCAGGCACATAGGCATGATTACAAATAGTCATCCTATATAATAAAAGGGTAATATGCAAATTGTCCCCTCAACCAGGAGTTCAACGGGGGGTTCAGCTGGGAGTTCGACCAGGGGGCGGGGCTGGCCGGCCAACCACCCACAACCCCTCCCCCTGGCTGGCCCGGCCCAATCACCCAGTCTAAGGAGTTGAAATGGCCAAATGGTTCATTCTATTTATTTTTATCTAGCTATTTAGCAGACAAAAGCAAATGAATGCAGCCTTCCTAGGCTTTCATACCAATCTCTTAATTCCAAAACACCAAAATGTGTGTTATTTTTCTATCTTTCCTTTTTAATACAGGTCACAGGCACCAATAATGCCACCTGATAAAGAAGTCAGGCTTTTTTATAATTAGTGTTCATGTGCTCTAAGATATGTAGTTCTCATTTTAATTTAAAAGAGAGTTCTTTTCTGTGTCTCTCTTTTTTCTTTCAGGGACTTTTTCTATTTGAAATTAGTTGTGTGTGTTATCATTATATTGGCAGTTTCTGAATGATTTTGGAAAAGATCAAAGTCCTTTATTTATTATTAAGTATAAGATATTTAATCATTTCACTGTGTTTTATTAGGTGAAAATAGAATATGACAGCCTCCTCCAAAATTATATGGTAGTAAGTGGATGAAATACCAAAATATAATAAGATTTCCAAATGTTAAATCAACATAGATTGTGGAGGAGCGTGCCAAACTTAGTACCTTACTTTCCTTTTCACTTTTGAGATTGTGAAATCTATTCAGTTGACCCCGTGAAGACTTGTGCAAATCATATGTCTTAGTTGGATCCAATACATCACAGTAGAAAGGGAATGTTATTTTGCTCTTCACAAAATCAAGAGCTGTTTAGTTGAACAATAAGAATGTGTTTTACCAGGAGTTCTCTCACTCCTACTGTCAGCAGTCAGGAAACAGTTGGCTGGGGATGCTTTACATGTCCTCTGCTTTCTTGTATTTTCAGTTTTGATATTTGAATCTATGTAACTGAAAGCACTTTCACCACCGTGTACTAAATCCCAAGTGAATTTACATTTTTCTTCACCAGAAATTTTCTGTGAAAGCTTGGACTGATGTCTTAAAAATGGATTTTTGATCCATTTAGTCTTGTAGTATGATGGGTCAGTTTTTGTATTATGTCATCTGTATGGATTTATCTAGATTAGACAATGGTTGGCTCATAGTACTTCTTCCATTGAACTGATCTTGGAGCACTGAAGTTACAAAGGAACAGGCATCCATAAATAAGCTGACCATTCATTTCCTACAGCCATGCCTCCCTGGTTCAGAGAGTCATCTTAATCCCCATGTTTCTTATGGTGAAAATGATAGTATTATCTCAGAGGGTGGTTTTGAGAATTAAATAGGATAATATATAAAGCAGCTAGCTCAATAGCTGGAACTAATTAAATACCCAGTAAAGGTTAGGTACTGTTATTAATACTATTTGGAATAATACCTCTTTCTGTTATATCATTATTACAGTTTACTCTATACTTTCATATGTATTATTTCAGACACTTCAAGTTGAAGAAAAAATTGTTCTCTGCTGGGCCTATTTAATTGGCTCAGACTTGAATGTAGGAAAATGAGTTAAGTATGATAAAGCATTAATTAATGAAAATGAAAAAAATCCTAACATTTCAATATAACTAGAGTTTTCTGCTCTCAATTTGCAGCAGAGAAAAATGACAAAATATGCTTAGTTAAGTTACTTACTTAAAAATATAAGTTTTATACAAATGTACTAAAGACAAGAAGGTTCATTCACTATTGCTCAATTTTACATTCTTATTCAAAACACTAGTCAGTGCAAATTATTGTTTACAATAAATGTTGTAAAATTAGCCCATTCACTTATTCATTCAACCATCACTCTTGAATGTGCCCCATGTCATTCTAAGTGATCAAAGTTATATATATGTCTATTTTTATTCACCTAGTAAGTTAGGAAGGTGGAGTAAAGTATTTCTTTAAATGTTTAAATAATAAAAGGTAATCCTAAAGTATTTTCAAGATACCCTTATTAAATGATAAATAAAATTAACAAGATTTCTACTGTACCCTCACAATTCTAAAGGTGGTTTTATTATAATTAGGGAATGGATTAGTTTTTTCCTAATGTAGTTTAGATATTTCTAGAAGAATCTCATTTAAATGAAGAAGCAATTTTTTAACACTGTAGAATCATTTGATGAGGCCAGTTACCTAAAATAATAGTACACACTCAAAAAGCAAACACTGATATAGAGAAACAATAGTTTCCATAAATGGGAAACAGTGAGGTTTGTGCAAACTATTCTATAATAAATCTTAAAAATAGCTTTAGTGATATTTATACATTTGAATAATTGCCTTCTCTTGCAAAGTAATAATCTTGGAAAACATTAACTTAATGTCAATAATGCAGATATTACTTCAAATAGTATTTGAAAATCTTTCAAAGAATTAAACATTTAAAAAATTATCATTTGTGGCAAATTTTCACTCTTTGAGCCCAATATATTGGTAACTAACATTTAAAAAATAATATGTAACTAACATATGAGTTATTATACTTGAGAAATAATCCAAAGTATTTATAAAAAATACATCGAGTAATATATTCACTTATACCCCTGTATTTAGAATATTTTTAATTTAATTTTTAATTTCCATGTGATTTATAATGCATGACAAGGCTTTATCATGTTCCTTCTAAATTTCTTCTCCCAGAAAGTTTATTGATTAGTTATGCTTTCTTTATTGGTCTAAAATGTTACCTGTTGCGGAGACTTTGGGCAGAAACTGCCCAACTCATGATGATCACGTTTCTCTGAAAAGGCCCCCCAAGCCATAAAGGTGAACCAATGTGTTCTGTTAGCCTGGGTCAGTCATATTTCTCTTGGGAATTTAAAATTGGGGCTGAGAATTAGGTGGTCCCTGTGTGTGGCTAGAACTGAGAACATCTAAATAGGAGTTGAGGATGCCTGTGTGCATGGAGAAGGATGTCTGTACAGAGAAAAGAAGAAAGCAGATGTGCATAGAAAGACAGTGGTGAAAGGCCATGTTGTTGTTATTGGTGGAGTTCCATCTGAATCGCCATCTTTTATCAGTGGAAGTGGAGTTCTTAGGGTGTCCCAGGGAAAAGAATTTACTGAGCCTCCACATGGGAAGATGGGGTTTCGTGAAAGCTTTATTGATTATGTAGAATTAAGGAAGTTCCCCTCTAAGTTTCCATTTTTGTCTCTCCCACCATGGAAAAAGTCCAAACTGGTCTTCAGCAGGCCCAGGATTAAGGCCACTTCCCAGAGTTTCTGTTCCATATTAAAGTCCAGTTCAGTCCAACATCTTGCTAGCTTAGCTTGTGTTCCCAGCTGCAGTCCATCAGTCCATTGCATGTGGGCGGCCATGTGGCTTCTAGGAACATGGGCAAATACAAGGAAGAAGGAACAAAACCAGAGGGACAAGAGAGCTAAGAGAGAAAACTCCTTTATCTAGAGGATTATACATTCTCAAATTTTCATAGGCTTGCAGTGGCCTCACCCTCTCTAGCCAATTATTTTTGTTTACAGGTTAGACTGACAGGCACCTTCCCTGTGTTACCCCGACTTTATTGTGCATGCATCCATCTTCCTCTTCCCCCAGTGATCTGCAGAGAATGGACTGCTGGTTCCCTAAGGAGTGTGAAATTGCAGCTTCCTGGTGAAGCGGCCCAGATGGCCATGCTTATAATGTCTGGCCTTCCCATTGCCCCTTTCCTGTTATTAGTAACTAATTTATTACAATGGTAACATGTGGATACAAGCTATCATTTCTCTTTGTACCAAAGTTCCAAAGTCCATGGTCTACCACAGTAGAACGCAGGGTCTTTTTATAATAAAACAAATCCACTTGACTTTATTTATAGCTTTGGTCCCTTTCTCATCCCTATTATCTTCTTAATTTCTCCTGTCTCCTGATTCAATTTGTTATACATTTTCTATTTTACTGGGTTTTACAAATACTCAGAGTTTAGATTGACTAGTTAAGATTGCTTTTGTGTTTTCAATGTTATCAGTTTGTTTTTATCTTTAATAGTTGCTTCCTTCTATTTATTTAGACTCATTTTAAAAATATTTAGATAATACTTTCTTTTTGGTAAAAAACACATAACATAAAATTAAGCAACTTAGCCATTTTTTAAAATTTTATTTTTTGATATAATATGTATATCTTTCATTCATGCTTTTATCTAGTTTTAATAGACTGTGTATACCAAACAAGTTCTCAAAATAGTGCCAAGAGTGGGAAACCTTGTCTTTTAAAGTTTCTAATGTTTTTCCCCTAAACTTAATGCTGACAGGGTTGGAAATATCTATTTTATTATAGTTTTCCTAGGAGTTCGTTTATCTGTGTTTTTAAATCAGAGCTAAATATTGAACTTCATTAAATGTCTTTTGGCCATTTATTGAGATGAATATTTTTTCTTTGATTTACATTAGTATAGTGCTGAGGTCGGAAAACCGTGTCTCACGAGCCACATGCACCTCTTTGGCCCCTTGAGTGTGGCTCTTCCACAAAATACCACGTGCGGGAGCGCACGTACAGTGCGATTGAAACTTCGTGGCCCATGCGCAGAAGTCGGTATTTTGTGGAAGAGGCACACTCAAGGGGCCAAAGAGCCGCATGTGGCTCACGAGCCGCGATTTGCCGAGCCACAGTTTGCCGACCACTGGTATAGTGCATTATCACAATATATGTCAAGTACTGAGCTATCCTTAGTTTCCAAAAATGAACTCACCTGCTGTATTTTAATGTTTTGCTGAATTATGTATTTTAATATTTAATTTAGGATTTGTCATCCCTAGTATTTTTTTATTTGTCTTTATTTTTGAGAGTATTACAGATGTCCCCCATTTTTCCCTCATTACCCCCTCCACCCAGTTCCCCTTCCCTTCCCCCCTCCCCCCAGCACTTCACCGCACTTTTGTCTGTGTTCATGGGCTATGCATATATGCATATAAATTATTTGGTTAATCTCTTCCACCCCTTCTCCGCCTTACCCTCTGAGATCCTTCAGTCTGTGCCGTGCTTCCATGCCTCTGGACCCATTTTGTTCATCAGTTTATTTTGTTCATTGGATTCCACATATAAATGAGATCATGTGACACTTGTCTTTCCCTGACTGGCTAATTTCACTTAGCATAATACCAACTTAACCCTCTTTAAGTGTAGAGTGCAGTAGTGTTAACTATATGCACATTGTTGCATAAACCGATCTCTAGAACTTTTTTATCTTGCAAAACTAAAACTCTACTCGTTGAACAGCTCCCCGCCCCAGATCCCTGATAAACACATTTTACTTTCTGTTTCTATCAATTTGACTACTTTAGATATCTCCTATAAGTGGAATCATGCAGCGATTTTCTTTTTGTGACTGTATTATTTCACTTGGTATAATATCCTCATGATTCATCCACGTTGTAGTGTACGCCACAGTTTCTATCTTTTTAAAGTCTGTATGTTATTCCATTGTACATATATACCATATGTTCTTTATTCATTTGTTGATGGACTTTTAGGTTGCTTCAACCTCTTAGCTGTTGTGAATATTGCTGAAATGAACATGGGTGAGCAAATATCTCTTCAAAATCCCATTTTCAATTATTTGGGATATATACAAAGGAGTGGGATTGCTGGATAATATAATTTTATTTTTAATTTTTTGATGAATCTCCATATCCGTATATTATTTTCCATAGTAGCTGCACCATTTTAAATTCCCAACAACAAGCACAAGTGTTTCAATTTCTTTACATCCTCACAGGAAGTTTTCACTTACTTGTTGCTTTTTGAAGTGGCCATCCTAATGGATGTGAGGTGATAACTCACTGTTGTTTTGATTTGAATTTCCCTGATGATTTAGTGATACTGAACATCTTTCATATTCATTTGTATATCTTCTTTGGAGAAATAGCTATTCAAGTCCTTTGTCCATTTTTAAGTCAGGCTTTTTTGGTCATTGAGTTGTAGGAATTATTTATATATTCTGGGGATTCAATTCTTACCAGATACAGTTTGAAATATCTTCTCCCCTTCCATAGGTTGCCTTTTTACTCCATTTATTTTAAGTTTGATGTAGTCTCATTTGTCTATATTTTCCTTTTGTTGCCAGTGCAATTGGCATATGTCAAGAAACAATTGCTAAATCCAATGTCATGAAGCTTTTTCTCTGTGTTTTCTTTTAGTAGTTGTATAGTTTCAAGTGTATGTTTAGGACTTTAACCCATTTTGAGTTTATTTTTGTATATTGTGTGGTAAGTTCTTTTGCACATGGATATCCAATTTTCCCAGCATCATTTGTTGAAGAGACTATCTTTTCCCCATTGTGTAGTTTCGGTGTGCTTGCTAAAGATTATTTCACCATATATGTAAGGGTTTATTTCTGGGATCTCTACTCTGTTTCACTATAGTAATTTAATGATGCAGTATGTATGTCTTTATGCCAGTACCATATTGTTTTGATTACTGAAAATAAGTTTTGAAGGCAGGAAGCATGACATCTCCAGCTTAGTTTCGCTTTCTCAGGCTTGATTCTTTGGCATCCTTTGCGATTCCATGTACATTTTAGGATAATTTATTCTATTTCTGCGGAACTGTCCTTGGTGGTGTATATTTAAAGTTATCACCATACCCAAGGTCTTCTATGTTTTCAACTATGTTGATTCATTCTTTTAAAATAAAAAATATAAAATACTTTTATCTTTCTTGAATTTCTCTCCAGTACTTCCAGCTTTTAAAAATGTTAGGCAAGCTATACCTTGCTTTAAAAATATTGTTTTTTCTCTTTTGAAATTACTTTTCTACATTATATATAATATCAACTATCTAGAAATTAATGACCTTACTTAATAATTTTGAAGATGCATTTCTTCACTTGTAACATCTTTAAAATCAGGCCGGGATGGAGGGATTGAGCAAAAAAGAAAAAAAAAAGAAAAGAAAAAACTCAAGTACATGGACCACAGTACGGTGATTTTTGCGGGGAGGATGGGTAAGCGGAGGTGGGACAGGGTAGAGGAATAAATGGTGATGGAAGGAGACTTGACTTGGGGTGGTGAACACACAATACAGTGTACAGATGATGTATTATAGAATTATATACTTAAAACCTGTACAATTGTCTTAACCAGTGTTACCCAATAAATTCAGTAAAAAGGAAAATCAAATCAAATCAGGGTGCTTTTTAAAGTCAATATCTCTTAGAACCCATGTGATAATTATGACATACCTGTGTAAGGATCTTCATGATATTTTGGTAAAATTAAGGGAGCATTAAATTTATACTTGCTTAATTATTAACTTGCTGAAATTTTTTCCTTTCTGTTTTACCTCTGCCATTTTCCCCTAATACTTCTTCTCACTTAAGATCACTTTATTTTTAATTAATTATTAACTAACATTTTTGATATATCCTCACTTTTATTATTTTTAACTTTTCAATATTTATTTATTTTTATTTATTGTATTATCATATTTTTGCCTTTTTATTGAATTTATTGTGGTAATATTGGTTAACAAATTTATACAGGTTTCAGGTGCACAATTCCACAACACATCATCTGTATACTGTATTGTGTGTTTACCACCCCAAGTCAAGTTTCCTTCTATCACCTTTTTTATCCTTTACTAGTATACCCTCCTCCACCATCCCCCTGCCCCTCGCCACCCCCCCCCACCGCAATCGCCACAGTGTTGTCAGTGCCCATGAGTATTTTCTCTTTTTTATTGTTGACACTATTACAGATGTCTCCCATTTTTCCCCTTTACCCACCTCCACCCAGCCCCTGTCCCCCTCCCTCTGGTCATCACCACACTGTTGTCTGTGTCCATGGGCTATACATATATGTTCCTTGGTTAATCGCTTCACCTTCTTTCCACCCCCTCCCCCCCCTCCTGATCTCTGTCAGTCTGTTCCATGTATCCATGCCTCTGATTCTATTTTATTCAACAGTTTATTTTGTTCATTAGATTCAGCACATATGTGAGATCATATGGTATTCTTTGTCTGGTTTATTTTGCTTAGTATAATAATCTCCAGATCCATCCACGCTATCGCAAAAGGTCAGAGTTTCTGCATTTTTATAGCCACATGCACGTTTATGTAATACTAAGCAAATGATTGTATATCTGAAAAAGTCTTTGTGCTGTCCTCTTTTAAAAGTGACTTGACTAAGTATAGTAATCTTGGATCATAATCTTTATTCTCAAAATTTTATAGATTTTACCTTCTGTCATTTTATGTCGAAGAGGAGATTTTGGTATCAATAAGAGTTTTCCCCCCCTATCATGTAGGATTTTATTTCTTCTCCCTTGCTCCTCATAATTTTCCTTATACATAAAATGTATACATGAAATATTTGGAGTCCTGATGAATGAGTCATTTATTAGTTTTGCCCCATAGTTGGAATAAACCCTTTGATCTAAAAAATTAGTCCTTCCTTCAATTCAAGGATATTTTCTTCTGTTATTTCTTTAATTGTTGATTTCAATCACTTACTCTGTTCTTACTTATTGTATGTATATTATCTCACCTGATGTGTCATTTATTACTCTTTTTCTTCTGCTCATTTTCTCATTATCTGCAATTCTTCTGAGTTAAAGGGGAAAATCTTTGTCTTCTAATTCTGTCTTCTGAACTTGCAATTTTCTATTGTTCACTGTAATTTTAATGACTATAATCAAGTAATTTTAAATATGAAAGTAAAATTACATAATCTCATGCTGTTTACTCTTCTTAGACTGGATATTTTTCTGAATTTCTTTGATATAATTGAGAGATACAATTTTTTAATATTCTTGTAGTAAATGTTTTCTTAGAGAAATTTGAAATTATTTATATATAAATATATATGTATATAAATGTGTATATATGTAATAGTATATGCATTTGTACATATACTTATGTGTCTCTATCTCCATTTTTCTCTGCCTCTATATTTATCTCTATCTCTTATCTCCTCCATTTCAAATACTGAGTATTTTTTATATTACTGGAACTCTTTATTTGTTCATTCATTCTTATGGAAAGAAGATTTCTACCTTTTCCAAGTATTAGGAATTGGGGTGAGTTTTGTGAAAAATTATGTAGATAAGCTTTAGAATATTTCAGTACCAGTTGATGGATGAAGGAACATTTTTTATTTGCGGTGCTTTTATTTTGGTAGATCACAGGTCCATTAACAGCTATAGAGTGTGGAGGAAGCAAGTCAGAAGTCGCTGTTTGGCAGAGTCCATTATGTGCCTAAGTGTTTCTTTTACATGTTTGTCCTTGTGGCCAAGTTAGTTGGAGCCAGCTGCTCCCATTCTCCAACTGCTAAATTTTCCTTATGAGAGCCATCTGCCTGGTGGGCCCTGGGTCACTTCCTTGGGGGTTCAGGTTGGATTTGATTCACTGGATTTCCTCCTGCCACAGTCTCCTTTAATCCTTGCCTTCGTGAAAGCAGTTTCACTTGAGGTACTCTCACAATATTTTTAAAACATAGTATCATTGTTGAAGTGATATTATAGCCTCTTACTATACTAAATTTAAGGATAATATTCATTTGGATAAGTTTATTTGAAGTGTTCATTCAAAATATGTCTCATTGTTTTGTAGTCAGATTTTTATACATCTAAAGAAACCTATTATCTGTTATTAAACCAAGTTATTATCTATTATTTTTAAAAAATATATTTTATTGATTTTTCACAGAGAGGAAGGGAGAGAGATAGAGAGAGTTAGAAACATGGATGAGAGAGAAACATCGATCAGCTGCCTCCTGCACATCCCCCACCGGGGATGTGCCCGCAACCCAGGTACATGCCCTTGACCGGAATCGAACCCGGGACCTCTCAGTCCGCAGGCTGACACTCTATCCACTGAGCCAAACCGGTTTCGGCACTAATATTATCTATTATTAAGGCCAATGGATTTCCTACTGATTCCTGTTTCATACTACTCAACCAGAAAAATGGAAGGAACTAAAAAACTATTTTTCCATATAGTTCCCAAATGCCGTATGAAGTTTCCAGTTGTTCTTTCATTCAGTAAATATTTATTAAATGCTGATATCTCCTATATATAAGGCATATGTGGTATAGAACAGATTCATCTTCAGCCAGTTTAGATGTTTGATATGATTCTTTCAATCGTATTTTTAATGACACAGTCATAAAAGCCTAGGAATCAGGGAGAATATATATATATATATATATATATATATATATATATATATCTTCAGAAAATGCACATTTATAGAAGTTATTTTAAACAAAGTAAAATGGCAAGATCTGAGCATACTCTGCCATTTAGCAAAAAATAAAAAACCCCATAAAAACACACAACTCAATATCTTGAAAAAATTTCTCTTTGAGATAGCAAAATGTAATAGCTTTTCATGGAGAAAATGTTATCTTTATTTGGAAGTGGTTCAGAAATTAGGACATGTCACCGTCAATTGTTTTCAGTCAGTTTAGAAGAAGGCAAAAGACAGGCATTGGAACCAAAAAGATCAGTTTCAAACTCTGGATCCCTCCTTTTCTACTGTGACCTTGTATAAACCTCAACCTCTTCATTTCCCTCTCTGTAAAATGGGAGTGATATTATTTCTATCACAGGGCCCTGGGGCAGTGGCTGAAGCACAGTCCTGGAGACTCCAGTAGAATTTTCTTACCAATGGCAACCTTCAAGGGAAGTCTTTCTTCTAAATCCTACTTTTCTCCCTGCCAAAAGGTATTGACAAGTCAAAAGGTATTTAGTTACTAACCACTGTGTTCCTGGGAATTCCAGTAAGTGAGTTGCCCCTGTAATGCTTGAATTTCCTATTTAGTGAATAATGCTATCTCAATACTTAGTTCCTAGCTATGTCAGGCTAATGGTAGAGATTTGACAGGATTTCTTCCCTGTGTAGGTAGGTGAGCCAGTGTCTATTTATATTCATGGAAAATTCTTTCATAAGCACCTCATCCTGTAACATCTGGTCTTGTAATAACCATGCACACATACCCACCTATGTGAAGGCTGTGAGTTGGACATATGACATATGCTCCAATTAATGTAAGGCATTATTGTGTGTCATTAGTTACTTGAAAGTCCATTTATATAACATCTTGTGAGAATAAATGTTCTTGGCATATTTAGTAAGTCCTTTGTCAAAGAAGAAAAAAGAGAGTTCTGTATACCAAACTGATGAACTGACATGCTCATATTCTTCCTATTACTTCCTATTTGGCTTTTAAGAAAAGTTTCTTCTTTAACTGACCGAAAAGCACTGTTTTTCAGGGAAGAGAAGCCTTAAATGCTGGTGTAACTTCATTGTTTATTCTTCTCCAGGAGACTTTGCTCTCATTCTGTAGTTTTGGAAGCACAATTAGTTTCTTTTTGAAGTAGGCAGAGAAATAGATTGATGCTCATTAAACCAAGATCTTCATTTCCAAGGTAGAAATAGCAAATACTCATCTCCATGGGAAATTTGTTTGAGAATTTGATGGAAAGATCCAACCTGGGCTCTGGGACCAAGGTATTCTCCCAATTTTTCTGTAACTTCTATTCAGATTTTAATCTCATCTATAGCAGATAATAGTCTTGGTGTTGTTTTTTTATAGGGCACATAGCTGGACTACATTCCTTATACTCTTTTATAATAAAGTATGGACTTGTGACTGACTTCTAGTTGATGGAATGTAAGAAGTGATGCATGCCACTTCCAAGTTCGGACCAAAAAAGCCTTCTATGAGAGCCTCTATTCTTTGTCTTTCTCTGTCTGATGCTGAGAATATAGAAGATGACTTTGAAGCACTGAGGGGATGTTTGAGGCACAAGATAGAAGAATCCTGGATCTTTAAATTACCACATAGAATTGTCACATGAGTTATAAATCAACTTCCCTTGTGTAAATCCATTCAGATTGTGGGGGATGTTCCAGCAGTCAGTCTATGATGATAATCACCACTCAGATGATAGTAGTTTCACTCTACTCAATCCAGATTCCAAATGGAAACCGCTTGAACTTTATGATCTGAATTCAACCATCACTGTACCCTTTTATTTTTTTTTATCTCTTCAGTGATTGCAAATCATGTTTCCTAAAGTGTGTTCCATTGAACTTCAATATATAGGAATATTAATTAGACATTGCATTTGGTAACACTGGCTCATATGTAGTGTAACTGGTTTATTTTTTTGTGGGACATCTCAGAGCCTTTATATTTCTGAGTCTTTAAGAGAGTGCAATAAGCAGCATTTTTCAAGCACATTTTGGAATTACATTACTTCCCATCTAACTTCCTTTTATTAACATCTTATGGAATACTAGAGGCCCGGATTCGTGCACTGGTGGGGTCCCTCAGCCTGGCCTGCGCCCTCTCGCAGGGGACTCTGGTAGTGTTTGACAGCTTCTTTGATATCTAGTATGACAAGATATTTCAGTCTTATATATTTCTACATGAGACTTGGAAACCGGCAGTCGACATCCCCCAAAGGATGTAGTAGTGAGCAAAGCGACAGATAGCCAGGAGGAGCCCAAGCCCAGGCCGGGCGCTGTGCTGCTCCTGCTCAGCCTGGGCCCGCTGGGCCTGTCACCGCTGTTTTAGGTAGCACTGCTGGGAGGCAGGAGAGGCTCGTGCCACTGCAGCTGCGCTTGCCAGCTGTGAGCCTGGGGGTGCCTGGTGCCTGTCAGTCAGGTGAGCAGTGCTCCCACTGTGGGAGCACACTAACTACCAGGGGGCAGCTCCTGCATTGAGCATCTGCACCCTGATGGTCAGTGTGCATCATAGTGACCGGTCAACTGGTTGTTCGGTCACTTAGGCTTTTATATAGAGTATATAGATCCTCTAAGAAACACTAGTCTAGACAATTAGATTTATATCATAGGTTTTTCCACATGAATTTTCTTGCCTCTGCATTGTTCCGTTCAAGCTCAGTGTGGTTAGCATTTATGTTGTTTGCCATATGTGAAGAGGCACTGACAGATAGTTGGTACCTAAATTGTATAGTAATGTCTTTAAAAATTAAGATGGACCATTCATAGAAAAAGTACTTCCCATGTTTGTTGGTATGATGATGAATGGAGGCTCTTCTGTCTCCCAAAGCTAACCCCCAAACTAAAATATTTCTCCCTTTGATTAGTCCAGGTTTCTGAAATTCCCTTGGTAACATTTAAAGGCTCTTGTATATCTAACCTGGGCAGAATGTTTTTGTGGAGAGGTAATAATTAACTGGCTAGCATTTTATTTGGGATAAGTTGCTGTAATTAATTCATTGCCATATGACCAATCAAACTTCTGGGCAATAGAACACAACATAGAGAAGTTTTGATTACAGGTACAAGAGAGAAGGGAATGGAGAGATAAGTCTACTCTTCCTTTGGTGTGAAGTCCAGGCAGCCAGGAGAGAAGCCAGCTATGAATTCAAACATATTTATGCTGGTTAGTCACTTAGTAATTACGCCTTGGATAAGTTGTTTTACTTCCATAAACTTCAGTTTTCTGCAAAAGAAAGATAATATAAATATCTTACCCCACAGAGTTTTGAGGAATAAATTAGAATGTACATAATTAACACCAGCTATTATTTTTGTTATTATTATTAATGTAGTCTTTGCATGGCACACCAAAAATTCGGCAGCTATTTACCAATGAATTATATGCTTTTATTGAACAAAGAAGACTCAATGGAACATTGTGGGGAGGAGGAAGTGAATGCTTTGTCAGTGACATTCAGTCTTTCATGCCGCTCAAAAATTGTGGTCCAAACATCTCCATTTGTAAATGTATTACATTATTCAAAAAGAAGGATGAGATTTTTTCCATTGCCTAGAAAATTGATGGATCTTATGTTTGATATATTGTAACCTCTTCAATTTGGAGCAATTCAATTTTGATCATCTCTTTTTGGAGTTTAGGAAAGATAAAAATTACTTCCATTGTGTTTCCTAGGTTTTGTTAAAAGTCAGTATTTAATTTAATGGAATGTTACCCCATCAGTGATCTTTGAAAGAAGGCACTCCCAATCTGGAACTAAGAATTATTCTATAAAAACTCACCATTCCACTTGTTAGCACAGCTGTTCTGTTCCATCAAGGGCTTCCTGGTGAGTACCTTTCCTTTGTGAGGCTGATACACCTTCTTTTGAGCTCTACTTTAAAGTTATTACGAAAGGAATCTTGCTGACATTCAGTATTGATATATAAATACACTGAGAAAGAAACAAGTCCTTTCGGGACAGAGGTGGAGATGAAAATGTCTCTCTAGACAGTTTGGTGAAAAGTAGGATTATTTTTATTGATGTGTCAAATAGAAGCCACTTTGAAAATATTCCTGTCTTTATTCCCCCCTACACACCCCCTCAACCATTTCTCTGGTTTGTATTCATTTAAACATCCATCAATAAATACTTACAAAGCACCTAGCACATGCAAGATCCACTGTTTAACTCCAAGTTTTTTTGTTTTTGAAGATGTTTAAAATATAGATCTATCATCTCGTTGGGGAGTTAAAACAGAGAGACACCTATGTAGGCAAAATATAAAAACCAAAGGAGCAATACATAACCAAAATAATCATTAAACATTGATTCAGTGCCTACTCTATGTGCCAAACATTTTTCTATGATTTACAATCATTAGCTCATTTAAACCTCATGCTTTCTCTGATGGACTTTTTCACATGTTTCTTAAAATATACAAATGCAGAGAATATATGAATATAAAACAATAAAACTAATTTAGGAACACCATAAAGAATAAAGATAAATATATTTATCAAACAATCTGATGTTATTTCAAAACAGCCCCTTGGGCTATACAACACAATTATTCTGTATATGTGAGGGAGGTCTGAGAATTTGCTCAATATCATATATCTACCACTGACTCCCAACCATGATTATATGGCAGCATAATTATATCCAGGTAACAAATATATATCTGAACCAAAATAAATAATAGGAGAAAGCCTTAAAGATTGGGAGAAACTTCATGTGACTTCATTTCATAATTGAGCACCCCTTCTGAGGCCACAAACTTTGAAAATGTTCTCTTTTAGAGAGACTGCCAGAGGGAAAGAAAAAATGTAATTTAGCCCAGGGCTTAAAGTAAGTCCTGTGAATCTCTAAAACTTTGGTGGAAATATTAGACTCTGGGAAAGACTATAATTTAAAAGCTTCAGGCTTTAATCTGATACTCTTTTTATATAATTTGTGGACATAAAGACATTATGCAGATACTCTTTGCACTAAAAGACTACTTTGATAATCCTTGAAGTTTTTCAAAGATAAAGCAAATTTGAAAATATATTCAAGAAAGTCGGAATGCAAAAGCTGAACTGTTCTCTATAATAATGTATAAAAAGCTGCTTTAGCCAGCGTTTCATCTTATATTATGTTTCCCTTAGGAAAATATGTATTTTACATGTTAAGATTTACAGTGATTATACTTAGAAGTTGGGTATGAGTTCTTGTCCCATAGTTGGGGCAGAGGTCAAGAAGAAAGACCTAGAACATTGCATGTAAGGTGGCATTGTTTTATTTTGATGCTGTTAGATGGATACAGAAAGGAATTGGGTTGACTATGTTATAGACTACATGCAGAATTTTCCAGGATGAATAAATCAGGCTCTGGAAAATATATTGATATTGTCTATTGTGATAATGTCAAGGGGTGAGGAGATGCAGATATTAAGGCTTAGTTTCTATGGGACAAAGTGGGGATTATCCTGAAATGAATGGACTTCTCTGGTGTCCATAACTCCTAGAAGAAAGGCTGCCTTCCCATGAGGGAGAAAAGGGTCCAGATACACCCTCTCATTGTTAACAATTAGAAAATTGGACAAAATATATAAAGTGATTGTTTTTCAGACATTTTACAATAGTACAGGACTGTGAGTTTAGAAAAAAGATAAATGCAGTGAGCTCTACAGTTGCCCTCACTTTATGCCCAGAGGCATTTTCAGGCCACTGCCCAGGGGGTAGTAATCCAGATATAGTCAAAAAGCACAGAAGCACAGGCTCACTAAAGGGCTGAGACCAATCATAGCACTATTTGCTTTCTCTCCCCCACATGTTACCATGACATCAACGGAGCCTATTTTCTTCAGTTCCAGTTACTTAGTTTGACATGTCCAACTTTCAGCAAAAAAATTACAGAGCATACTGAAAGATAAAAAACACAATTTGAAAAGATAAAGTAAGCTTCAGGTTCAGATTCAGATATGGCAGAGCTGTTGGAATTAAGAGATGAGGAATTTTTTAAGTCTTTAATTAATATGTTAGGGGTTCTATTGGAAAAAGTAGACAATATGCTGTAACATATGAGTAATGGAAGCAGAGATATGGAAAGCCAGTATTGTTAGGACATCAGAAAGGATCAAAAGGAAATAATAGAAGTCAAAAACAATGTAATGGAAGTAAAGAATGCCTTTAATGCAGCGGTCACCAACCTTTTGTACCTTACGGACCACTGGTTGGTGACCACTGCTTAATGGAATCAATAGACAAGACATGGCCTAGGGCAGTGATGGCGAACCTTTTGAGCTCGGCGTGTCAGCATTTTGAAAAACCCTAACTTAACTCTGGTGCCGTGTCACATATAGAAATTTTTTGATATTTGCAACCATAGTAAAACAAAGACTTATATTTTTGATATTATTTTATATATTTAAATGCCATTTAACAAAGAAAAATCAACCTAAAAAATGAGTTTGATTGTCACCTTTGACACGCGCGTCATGGGTTCGCCATCACTGGACTGGGGGAAAAATCAGAGTTTGAAGAACTGACAACAGGAACTTCTAAATTGGAATGCAAAGAAGAAAAAAAATTAGAACAGAATATACAAAAATTTTGAGACAATTAAAAAAGGTGTAATATATGTGTAATGAGCAAGACAAGAACAGTAGAAATATTTGAACAATGATGGAGAATTTTCCAAAATTAATGACAGATAGCAAGCTGTACATCTAGGAAGCTCAGAGAACACCAAGAAGGATAAATGTAAAGAATTAGCCCATGCATATCATATTCAAACTGCAGAAAATCAAAGATGAAGATAGCATCTTAAAAGAAGCCAGAGGAATAATACCTTACCTGTAGAGGAACAAGGATAGGAATTATATCAGACTTCTCTTCAGGAACCATGCAAGCAAGAAGAGTGTAGAGTGAAACAAAGGAAAAACAACCAAATGAAACAAGAATTTTCTATATAGTAAACTTACTCTTCAAAAGTGAAGGACAAATGAAGATTTTCTCAGACAAAAATTGGGGAAATTTCTTGCCAGTAGACCTGCCTTGTTAGAACTGTTGAAAGAAATTCTTCAGAAAGAAGGAAAATGTGTCAGAAATTTGGATCTATCTGAAGAAAGGAAGAGGTTAGAGAAGGAACAAAATGAAAGTAAAAATTTAAAAATCTCATATTTTTATTATTCTTGTGACTTAACAGATAACAGCATGTTCAAAATAATTATAGAAACAATATATTGTTTTTAGCTTATAGATAAGTTAAATGAATGATAGCAATATTATGAAGGAGAGAATGGAGGAATTGTATATACTCTGTTTAAGGTAATTGTACTACCACAAAGTAGTATAGTGTTACTTGAAAGAGGACTTGGATTAGTTATAAATGTATATTGCAAATTCAAAGGCAACCACTACAAAAGTGAAAAAGGAAATATAATTGGTATTGATCATTGATACTGTGGAGTTGATATTCTAATGAGAGAAACAGGAAGATAATGAGCAAATAAATAAAATATGTAATATTTTGAATGATGATTTACTATGGGAAAAATAAAGTTATACATATATTTTGTTTGATCCTTTGCTCAAACATTTCAACTGTCCTAAGACATCTGAGACAGGTGGGAAATTAGAATATGGACTGATAATACATGACACTGTTATTTTTGTTAAATCTGATGATGGCATCATGGCTTGTTTCCAAAAATAAAAGTGTTATCATTTAAAGATGCAGTCTGAAGTATTTATAGATAAGATAAAATAAGATTTCAAAAATATTGATAATTCTTTTGGGATGGTAAATATATGAAGAATAGTTTTATACTTAAAAAATTTTTGTATATATTTGTAAATTCACAAAATATAAAGATAATCTTTTTTTTTTTTTTTTTTAAGGAAAGCAATGGATGGAGGTAGTGGATAGGTTGTGCAAGAAGTGTTGCAAGACCAAATAAGTCACTAAGGAAGTGGCATTGGAGAAAAGACTTGAAGGAGATGGGGGAGGAAGTTAGGAAGATCTCTGGGGAAATGATCTAGGCAGAATTAGGAGCTAGTGCAGAACCTGAAGTGGGAAGTGTGGAAAGGGTGGAATCTATTCCAAAGAAAGTTGGGCCAAGTTGTATGAAACTAAAATATGATGACAGTTATCTTCTACGCAGCTTTATAGATATGAATAATGTACCTTATATTGTCTTATGCACACAGAAATATTCTTACTCTTAATTGACCTAACAGATAACAATTTGTTCAAAATAATAATAGCAGCAATATATTGGTACTAGAGCCCCGATTCACAAAAATTTGTGCACTGGGGGGAGGGGAGTCCCTCAGCCCAGCCTGTGCCCTCTCGCAGTCTGGGACCCCTCAGGGAATGACCATCTGCTGGCTTAGGCCCGCTCCCCGGGGGATTGGGCCTAAGATGGCAATCAGACATCCCTCTGGCAGCCCGGCAGCCCTAGGGGGATGTCCACTTGCCAGCGGGGAGCAGGCCTAAACTGCAGTCGGACATCCTTAGCGCTGCTGAGGAGGCAGGAGAGGCTCCCACCACCACGGCTGTACTGGCAGCCATCAGCCTGGCTTGTGGCTGAGCAGAGCTCCCCCTTGTGGGAGCACACTGACCACCAGAGGGCAGCTCCTGCATTGAGCATCTGCCCCTGGTGGTCAGTGTGTGTCATAGTGACCAGTCATTCCTAGTCCTTCTGCTGTTAGGGTCAGTTTGCATATTACCCTTTTATTATATAGGATAGAGGCCTGGTGCACGGGTGGGGGTCAGCTGGTTTGTTCTGAAGGGTGTCCTGGATCAGGGTGGGCGTCCCGCTTGGGTGCCTGGCCAGCCTGGATGAGGGGCTGATGGCTGTTTGCAGCTGGTCATGCCCCCTTCATGGTGGGGGTCCCCACTAGGGTGCTTGGCCAGTCTGGGTGAGGGGCTGAGGGCCGTTTTCAGGCTAGTGGGTGACTGAAGCTCCCAACCTCTCCTTTTTTTTCTTTTTTTCTTTTTATTCTGGGATTTATTTACCTTCTATGGCTGTCACTGGAGCTGAGAGCCAGCTTTAGCTCTGAGGCTTGGCTCCAGCTTGAGGCCTTGGCTGCTGAAAGCAGGTATCTGGGTTTGTTTGGCTTCTATAATTGAAACACTGTTGCAACTCCAGCTCTGAGGCCCGGCTGGCTGAAAGCAGGTTTCTGGGGTTTGTTTAGCTTCTATAATTGCAACATTTTTTCTTAGAGTGCAGCTCAGAGGCCAGCAGCGGCAGGTGGGGAACCTTGGCTTCCTCCATCACAGGAGCAAGCAAGCCTCCTGTTCGCTTCAGCTGCCTGGCTGCTGGCCGCCATCTTGGTTGGCAGTTAATTTGCATATCTTGCTGATTAGCCAAGGGGAAGGGTAGTGAAGTTACCATGTTTCTCTATTATTAGATAGGATAGTATGGTAACAGTTAAGTTGTGGCATCATTTAAGACCAATTATTTAGGTTAAAGTAAAAGGAATTGAATTTTTAAATTTTAGATGTTGAGTTCTTTAAAAGCTAATTTTTTTTTTTTTGCAATTTTTCAAGTTAGAAGTGAAAAGGACACTGATACATCCTGCAGGTTTTTATTTCTAATAAGTTAAATATTGATAGCTATTATAACCTCCCACTCCCATCCCCTCCCCACACAAAAGTCTTTTGAGTCCTCAATACTTTTTTAAAAGAATAAGCATTCATAGGCCAAAAAATGAGCACAACATTGTGGATAATCCCCAGCTATAATCAGTATTGCTTGGTAAGGTTTCATAGGACCCATTGTTATGGAATTTCAAGCACCTACATAAGTTCTTGGCTGGGCTTAGATTTTTAATCTTTCTAGTCTATTAAGGTGGTTTTCAGTGACTTATGGGACTTTGACCAAAATGAGCTTTCTTGGCATTGTGGATTTTTAAAAATCTATTTTATGGTTTGTTATTGATTTTTAAAAAATTTATCTTCATTGAAAAATATTACAGATGTCCTCCCTTCTTTTTTCCATTGACCCCCCCTACCCCACAACTGTTCCTCCCAGGCCTTCACCACACTATTGTCTGTGTCCATGGGTTATGCATATAAGTTCCCTGGTAAATCTCTCCCCACCCACCAACCACACCTGCCTTCCCTCTGAGATTGGTCAGTTTGTTCCATGCTTCTATGTTTCTAGATCTATTTTGTTCATCAGTTTATTTTGTTCATTAGATTCTACATATGAGTGAGATCATGTGATACTTATGTTTCCTCAAAATTATTAAAAATGGAACTGCCATTTGACCCAGTGATCTCACTTCTAGTAATATATCCTAAGAAACCAGGAACACCAATCAGAAAGAATATATGCACCTCTATGTTCATAGCAGCACAATTTACAATAGTTAACATCTGGAAACAGCCCAAGCGCCCATCAGTAGGCAAGTGGATAAAAAGCTGTGATACATGTACACCAAGGAATACTATCTATAATAATAAAAGCATAGTATGCATGCTAATTAGGCTGGACGTCCTTCAGGATGAAACCAGGGCTGCGAGGGAAACTCGGGTCCCAGGTGCCAGAGTGAAGCCAGTGCCAGCAACCAGGCGAAGGAAGGCCTACTCTTGCATGAATTTCGTGCATTGGGCCTCTAGTGCCGCTATAAAAAAGAAGGATCTCTTACCCTTTGAGACAGCATGGAAGGACCTGGAGAGTATTATGCTAAGCAAAATAAGCCAGTTAGAGAATGATTTTTTCTTTTCATTACTTTTTTCATTTCCTCATTTGTTCTTTTTTCTTTATGCTTTTTATCTTTTCTTTGTTATTTTTCTCATTTTTTCTATTTATTATTCTTCCTCTTTAAAATTAGTATTTATTTATTTTATCTGGCACTGTGTTTTTATTCCATCAAAAGATCAGTTTATTAGGTGGGCTTTAGAAGTAATTTTATTTTTAAGTGAATTGGACCAAGCTTCTCATCAGCTTTCCTCAATTTTAAGCTGACTTTGAGGTACCTTGATTCCAAGCTTAATAGTAAGTCCATCATGCTGCAGGGCCTTTTGGCCATCTCTACTGAGGAGTAGATCCATCTTGCCAACCGCTGGCTTCTTGAGACCATCAGCAGGCTAAGGTTGAGTTGGTCTAGCACATCCTGACTAGAAAAGTGGTGGCTATGAAAATCATCAGTGAGATTCACCAGAACTCTGCCAGCAGTATGTAAGAAAAAGAGGCCTGAGGCCTCTGCTGTACAGTACTGCCCTTAGAAGAATATTGTTTATAGGGACTTAAAGGCAGAAAACTTGCTCTGGATGCTAACATGAGCATCAAGAGTGTAGACTTTTGCTTCAGGGACAAATTCATCTTTGGCAATAAACTGAATACCTTCTGTGGCATCACCCCCAGTGCTGCCCCAGAACTCTTCCAGGATAAAAAACACAATGGACATAGGTAGATAGGTGAGTCCTGAGAGCCATCCTATGAGTGGATCCCTGCCTTTGATGGACAGAACTTTAAGATGCTGTGGGGATGGACACTGGGCAGAATATTTCATAGTCCTTTCTACTTGTCCATGGAATATGTAGAAAACCTGGTCAAAGAATTTCTCATTCTTGATCCCAGTAAGAGAGGGCACTTCAGAGAAAATCATGTATAATTAATTAACTGATGAATGTGTGGGCCATGAAAATTAGAAACTAAGTCCCTACATGTAACCACTCCCTAACTCCAAGGACCCCAAGTAGTGGTGTCCATGGCTTATGTATATGAAAAGATGTAGCACTCACTGTTGGGCCAGAACTACAATAAGGTAATGACCTCCTGTCCCTGGCTACAATAGGTATGAGCTAGAGGTCTACACCATCACCTAATGCTTTCATTAACCTCTTTCTATCCTGAATTTTCTGCTCTTCTTTCTTCCCAGAGCTGGGCATTTCTCCACATGCTGCTGTGCAAGGGTTACTTGTCCCTCTCCTCTAGAGCTTATGTTTCTTCTATGTTTGTGCTGATGATTCTGTAGAAATAAAAACAATCCAAATGAAAAAGATCAGTAAAAAATTAAAAGTCACAAAGATGAACGGGATGATTAAATTACCAGACAAGAATGTTAAAACACCCATTATAAATATCCTCAATGTGCTCAAGTATGTAAAGAAATTATCCTATGCTTCCACTTGAAGAAGATAGAAAAACAAAAAGGCAAACCCAAAGTAAGTACAAGGAAGGAAACCATAAAGAGAAGAGATCAGTGAAGTTCCCAGGGGAAGGCTTGTGAATTCCTTATGAATTCTGTAGGTTCTTTATGTTACTATTCTTGTCTGTTCTCTCCTGTCACCAACACATGTTAAGAGCTACATCTTTGTCTCAACAGTCATGGGAGCTGAAGGAAAGATCTGTGTCCAAGATAGAGATAAGATGGCTCAGTGTCAAGCAACAGCAGCCCGACAGAAAATGAGTTCAAGATGACAAGAGGAGGGAGATGTGAGGAGGAACGGAACGGTGCATTGAGGCCAGATGGTTGGCTGCAATGGGAGGCCTTAATTAGAATAGATATGAGAATCCTAAGAAAATTTTCTGAAGATTCCTAGCAATATGTGCACAAGGAAACCTGGGAAACCATTGGATTTCCTACAAGGAACTAGGATCAGGACTCTGAGATTTAGGAATTAATGAGCCATGTAACCTCATTGGCTACTGAAGCATGAAATATTTGAGCCCATAGTTTTGTGAAAGTTATTTTCTCTTTTATCTATAGTTAAGAATAGGCATCATTAGAAGAAGTTTGCACTGTGAGGAAGTGGTGATGTGCTTAATTTATGGAAACAATTGGTTGGTAGGACATCAGAGTTCAGGGGAAGGCTGCAAGTAATGATGTAGGTTACCTAGGATATCTCAACCATATGTATAAAATGTCATTCAGGAACCAATATTTTAGGCCATGGTCACTTTTAGATAGTGGAAAGTCTTACTAGAACCCCAGCCTTCTGATTTTTTCTTACAAGAGCTTTCCCATATATGATGTTTTCCTGATTAATTGTGTACTATAAATTCAATTTTGGGGCAGTCATTTAGTCAACAAGTATTTGTTGAATACTTTCAATATACCGTGCGCTATTTCAAGTTCTGGAGACCCAGCAATGAACAAGAGAAACATCCTTTTGGCCTTCATGAAGCATACCTTCTAGTAGGAAAGATAGAAAACAAACATACAAAGTTAAATAAAAAAGATAATTTCAGTGCCATCTGGGTTGATGCTGAATTGTGAGACCAGAACCTTCTAAGCAGACGAAAATACAGGTCTCTAAGCTGGAACACATTGAAGCTGGATTTGTTTAGGAAAGGTTGCCTTGAATAGCAAAGGAAATCTGGGGGATGACTCAGGAGAACTATTTCTAGTCCCCCTTCCACCACTGTTTAACCCTGGTCTTCTATTTCCCCCCACCTGTTAAAGGGAGGTAATCAGTCCGTCTTTATTCCCCAAACTTGCAAGACAGCCACAAACTTTGGAAAAGGTCATGTATGTGACAGCAAGCTGATAATATGAAAAAAAGCATCTTCCAGCCAGAGGAAGGTTAGGGTGAGAAAGGCCACTGAGAGCTGGAGAGCCACCCGATACCACAGAGGCCAAAGACGTCCCACTGAAGCTTTCTTCACTCTGGCTCAGATAAGGAATGGCTTGCCCTCTGCCTCGGGATTAGGGTTGGTTTAGGAAAGCAGGTGGTTAGGATCCCTGAAAGGAAAGTGTAAGAACAGAGTGGAATGTGTCCCATCACTACATTATTCCTCAGAAGAGTGGGGAGTAAGATACCCATCATTTGACAATATAGGATAGCCCCAAACCATACATACCTACATTGTGTCCAAATCTAGAACCACATTCTGCTTGAAATGGAGCAAAATGCTTTACAAATATGTTGAAATGTTCCCTTCAGGTCAAAGCCAATAATAAATGTATTAGGGAGCTTTAATAAACTTTCTCTTATTTACAAGATAGATAATTACATTTGAGCTTATGATTCCAATTTTGTGGGCAAGTTTTAAAGCCAGTTTCCAAGTTTTAAAATCAGTTTACAGTGATTGTGAGGGAAGATGCCACTTATGTACTTTTCTGTTTAATTTTGTAACCCCTATTTTGGAGACATTATGTACAATTGCCCTCTCACCACCATTCTTGTTGCTTTAGGAGAAAAGTGTGGGGAGGCATGGTTTGGTACATAGACCATGTCTGTCTTATAAGTAGATTGTGTTATAAAATCCAGTAAGTTTTCTGAAATTAAATCCATTTATCCACTGTAAAAATATTAATTCAGTTTTACAAATGTTATTTGAATACCTCTGTAACAGAAACCAAAGTTCAGTTACCTCTGCCTGTGGCCACAAAAGGTAAACTCGTGAGGCAGGTGCTGGTGAAATTGTAAAGAGGTTTATTCAGGTGCTGACTACTTGAAAGAGGGGACTCTTGTCCCAAAGCCCATCTTCACATCTCAGTGCAGGCAGAGGTTTTTATAAGGAGGGAGAGGGAAATCAGAACAAAGAGATAAAGGGGAGGGGCTTGAAAAGTTCTCTGTGTGAAGACCAGCACAGTCCATTCTGATAAGGCCCCTGAAACTGGTCAAATGATGGTCTGGTGTGTCATCCTAGTTTTTGTCATCCTGGCTATACATCATCCTCGTTTTATGGTTGGAGGTCAGCAATTCTCCTAGAGGTGGGATGACTGAAGATCAGAGTCTGTATCTTCTGAAGTTAATTTCTAGGATTATTATGCAAACTATTATTTATCTACAAGCTACATATTAGTCATAATCAGCACTTACAGAAACAATGTCAAAAGAAAGATGGGGTTGGTTACAATTCCCCAGTGTTACAACGCCTCACTGTTAATCCTTTTATCATTGGGCAAGGCACATGGGAAGGAGTATACATGGAACACAAGACCTAGTTCTTGTTTCCAAGAATCCCAGGCAAGATCACTAATTTTTGTTTAACACAAAAAGCTTTTGAAATGGAAACATGGTAGCAAATATAAGTTATAATAAATTGCTAGATTACAGAAAAAATAAAATTTTATGTTACATGTTTTATCCTGAAAGCTGTTTCCTGTGGATAAACGAAGAAAAGTAGATGGTGAATATTGTTAGTATTTTGAAGTAAACTTTAGGCAACTGTAAGAAATATCGAGGTTAATTATACTTGTTCCTTTGGTACCATTCTTTAAAAAATATTTTAGAAGATTCTGAACCATTATTTTTCTATATTTACTTTTAGGGAGATTCAAGGTGTCTGTTATCAGCAATGCCACTTCCATGCTACCATGTATTGCTGCTGAAACTCGTGACTTGGTGGATCTGGCACCCAGTTTCTGATAGGGAGTTCTGGCAACATGGGTACTTGATGTCCCATGGTCCTATGCTCCATTTCAGCTAGGGCTCGGTAGCATATGAAAAGCTATTTTAAATTGCCTAGAAATCTCTGCAGTAGATGGAATGAGCCTGGCTACAAATATAGAGTGTCCCCCCAAACAAATACACACACTTTGAGTAATTATAAAGGCAGTGCTTATTAAAATGCATTTCATTTTCAAATTTGAGCTACCAGTCGTTAACGTGTATATACATTTTTGGGACACCCTGTATAGACCTGGGGGTCTATATTATTATTCTCCTGTTGGAGCTTACCATAAACTGTGTGCAGTATCTATTCTCAGCACTGATACTTCTAATAGTCTAAGGATCTGCTAGGTCTGATTTACCAAGTGGCAAGGCTGCCTGAACTATATTTTGGACCTGTTGCAGACCTCTTTACTGTTCTGGGACACATTCAAAGTTGGAAGTCTTCCAGGTTTTTCAGTAAAGAAGGAAACAGTATTCTTAAATGTGGAATATCCTGTACCCAGACCAAAAAAGGCCTTCTGAGCATTGTGCTTCCTTCAGAAAGGTAGGATTATGAGATGCTATAATTTGTCATTTACTTTGAAGGGGATGTCCCAGCATACTACCTTAGCTGGGGAAGGCAAGACAGTTTCTTAGTCTTCCACTCAGCCTTTCCACTACAATAGTACAGACTAAAGAAAACTAAAGAAGCTACATATTGGTTACTCTACAGGCTAAAGAAGCTATGTATAGGTTCTGACAACTACAAATATGTATGTGCATGCCAATTTTAAATTCAGGGACTGGAGAAATGATGATGGAGTAGGTCAGCAGGACCTGGCCAGAACTCCATAGCACCCATGTAGCCCCAATAAAACAGAGGTCCATGATAATGCTTTTGGTCACCAGATGTCAGTGTTAATTTGGACTCTGTATTAGCAGTTATTGCAATGTTTTAGCATTTCTTTTTCTCTGGTATACTGTTATTTGAGTAAATGGACAGAGGTCCCTTATGGAAGAACTGAAGGAATCATTACTAATTAACTTTGTCATGGTATCATATAATGGTTTTTCCTGGGGTCATGACCTTTCCACCAGTCATTGTATTCTAGATCTGAAAATGCCTCAGGCCTAAACTTTGGGCAAGAGATTGTGAATTTTTATTGGGGTATCCACCCCAAGCCTCTTGATCATCCATTCCTGATTTCTTTGCATTGTACAACTTGAGCAATACTCTCAAAGACTTGCCATTTATCTTCATATTTGGAATACCGTGTTCTATTAACCATCCTCATGGTTCTTTGTAGGTCAGCTTCTTTGACTATCATTTTGACCTTATTATTCATCATGATTACTGTAAAACCTTGTTGTTGTTTTTCAGATAAGTGCAGCCACCTGACTTCTATTATTTAGGATCCTCTCATTCTCCTTGTTACCCGGGAAGCCACTTCTTTAACAGAATCTCTTATTGCCCTGGTCTGCCAGGGACAGCTGTCACTGAGCTTCTGGACAAAGCTAGTGTCCTTCTCACCAACATGTTCCTTAACACTTGGGTAAATGGATTGTCCTTTAGTTCCTTTCATAGCACACTGTTGAGAGTTGGTTTTTCTGGCCTTATGGAATATATCCGTGTTCTAGCAGGCTCGCTTCTCTGAATCTTTTGATTATTGCCTTCACCATCTGTCACATTTATACCTCATTGGGTGTGGGCTATTGTTTTGTCCCAGCTTCCAAGAACCATCCTACTGGTATATTAGCACTGTCTCCTGGGATCCTTGATGGGATGCAAATTTTGGATCACAGGAGAGTATTCGCGTATTGATAAACTCCTCTCTTTCCAACTTCACATCCTATTCTCCTTGGTACAGCATCCTTGGAATGCCATCCCATGTAAATTCTTATAGCTTCTGCCAGTACAGGTGGGCTAGGTATTGTAGCTTCTTTGATATATAGTCTCTAACCTACTTCACCAGACCCATAAAACTTCCCCAGATGGATTATGTTATAACTTTTCCCATGATTTGGTGGCCAGGGGAAAAGGATAGATCATGAAGGGATTTGTATTATTTTGCAAGACAAAGACTTCTTCTGCACCTTCTTCAAGGAAAAGTAGGGTGGGAAATGTAAGCCTTTACGAGGGAGAAGGACCACTTCTGAATAACTATAATATTTGGGGGAATATGAGAAATCTAAAGATTTTCTAGTGCAGCAGCCCACACGTTCCCTTCTGACATCTCCATTTACCACTCCCTCCCCAACAGAGCCCTGCCCTTACTGTAGAAGACATGCTGGTGTTGAGACTTCAGCCTTCCTATAGCTCTGCCAGTTCTGAGCCTCAGCTCTTTCTGCCCTCGGGCTGCAGGAGATGAGAGTCTTTTTTTGTATGTATATTACCAAGGAGGCCCTTAGGTTCTCACACCTCCTTATGTTGGTAGTATTTCACCCTTAGGCTTCATTGTCATCTCAGTTCTTCATTAGTGGTATTTTTAACAATTGCACCATAATTGCATACAAGTGATGAGATTTTCATTTTGGAACTAGGTGATCCAGCTTCTAAATCCCATTTTATAGTTGTCGTCCTAGAATCACTTTGGGCAGGGACTATTTCAGCTTGGCTTTCACTGGTGACAAACTCTATGACTTTGAGATTTGCATGCAGGAAGTTAATTGAGGAATGCTTTTAGTAACATCACTTGTGATGAGTGAGAGTAACAGGATTGGGCAGATGGAGAAGCTAAATTGTAATGCAGTTGCAAAAGAGGCTTCAGTTGAACCTAAGGTAAGATTTGGAGTTTTGATACTATTCACAGTTGTTCTAATTGAGTCCAGAGCCTTTGTACTCCAGCATTGGTCATTGGATACAGATGCCTCCAGGAAAACAGATGTGTATTCTTTAAGCCCTCGACCAATTCCTAGAGAGGACCAACTCAGCTGGGAGCTATCAACAGTTTACACTCCTTGCAACTGGGGAAATGAATGGCTCAGTTTTGAAGGACTATTTGGGCAGTGGGCCATGGAGGCTATCACAGCTCCCAATGGAGACTTGAATGAATGATTGAATGGTCCTTTTGGGGTTATAAGCCTCTTGATAGTAGATTCCTTTTGAATAACAATACAGCCATTAGCATAGTGCCTTACATACAATAGTTGTTTGATCAACATGTGTTGAATGAGTAAATGAAGGAATGAATTTTAGGGTTCTTACTCACCAGTGGCTATTCTAGGTCCCAGTCAATAATTAGAAGTTTTAACTATAACCCTTCTGCATGGCAGTTTTCTTCTACTTGCTACTCCCACAAAGAAGGATGATGTGGGTTTACTGTTTGTGTGGGACAGTGACTAGAAAGATCCTTTTGAAATGTGGTGGCATGACTGGGCACTAAGCTGAGCCCAATTTAATTGCTGCTCTGCTCCTCAACCATGTCAGAGGACTCATTAGTGCCTGGTTGATAGCAATTTATTGGCATGCCCATCCTTATATAGTGGCTGAGCCTTGTGTGCTGTGGAAATGCCCATTAGCTTCATTCTGAATACTTAAGAGTATACTAGACATGCTTAAAAATTCTTTCTTGGTAACAGATTGTTGGTAACCACTTTATTTTCTCTCTAAATACATAGTTTGTCACCACATTTCTTCATTAAACGATGTCAATATTCCACTCAGTAGAAATAATTGTACCCTTTTCTTAGGTGCAATTATCCTGATGAAAGTAATTAGTCAACACAGCTACTTAAGAAGGAGCCCCGCATTTGGAAGAGATTCAACTCATATGTACCATGTGGTAGGGATTTAGCTTGGCACTGGATTTAAGTTGGCAACATGTACAACTAAGATAGAGGATTCCTTGGTTGTTTTACCCTCATATACTGGTGATGTCCCAAGAGCATCCAGTACAAAGAAAACATGCTTGCATGTATGAAGACCCAAACAAAGCATATTCTGACAAAATGTATTTGTATTTATATATTTTTAAAATTCACATAAGAAATTAGGGTTCTAATTTTGCTTTCTTCTCTCCCGCCTATTTGCCAACTTATTGGATATTCAGCTAATGTTGTACATCCACATAAAGCTCTCCCCTGCCATCAACTGTGCATTTGGAGTGTGGATTTTGCTAAAGCAAATAGAGAAAAGCAACTCTTTAATAGCTTGAAATCTGAAGCAGTTTGAGAGATTTCAGACTCTTTAAGTTACCCCCAAACCAGCCTTTTTCTAGGGGAAAAGAGGTAAATAAATTAATTCGATTGCACTCAGATCTCTACTACTAAAATTTCTGGGGTGACAGTAATGTTCTATATCTTGGTAGGAATTTAAACTACACAGTGGTTTGAATTTGTCAAATTCAATGAATGATCACTTTTACATCAAAGGAAAAGCTTTAAAACAAATATCGAACACTAATTATATGTATGACAAGTATTTTCTGAGAAGGTACCAATGTTTGTAACTTAATTTTGAACTACATAAAAAATGAGTTGTTAGATGAATATAGCGATGGATAGAGAGAGCTGTGTGATAAAATCAACCAGAGTAAAATGTTAATAGTAGAATCTAGGACACAGGTATAAGGTGTTCCATGTAAAATTACATATGCTTTTCTGTGTTGGAAATTTCTACAATAAAATATAAAAAATAAAAATTTGTATAATAAAATAAAATAACCACCTTTGGTACTCCTCCTGTACTGCCCTTGAAATAAACTTTAATCAAAATGGGGTGACAGTTCAATTTATCAAAGTTTATTAAATAATGTGTCAAAGCTTTGTGCTGGACACAAAGTTTCATTGGGATTCCAATGGGTAGCACACTTGCTATGCTCTTAACTGGGCTCCAACTCACCTCTAATTCTGTTTCCTACAGGAAAACTATAGGCAACTATATCCCAACCTTCTGGGATTCATGGATTGATTTATCCATCCATCCATCTATCCATCCACCCATCCTTCTGTTTTACTCTGTTTCTCTATTTGGTGAGAAGGATTTTAAAAGTGATCAAGACTAATATCTATAATCAAGAAGCTTAAAGTGTCATGGGGAATCTCAGAATAAAGTCACTATTTCTGCAAATTCCTCTCTGACCTTGTTTATTCATTCTGTCAGAAAAAATCACTTCCAAGACAGGGAAGTGATGTAACATATTGAAAATATACTTGTTCACATCTGGAAAACTTCAAAAGAAGCATTTTTGATTTTTGATTTTGTGGTGATTTCCAAAGCCACAAAATATTCCAGTCACAAATAAAAAAACCCAAAGCTTTCCTGTGGGAAACTTTAGAGGAAACCTAACAAAACTTTCCCCAATTGGAATAAACCATTAAATACTTAAAAGCATTTTAGTAGCATATAAAACCAAACCAAGTCCTCTGAATATCATGGGGCCAAATCAAATGTTAAGTTTTGAAACGGCCCAACAGAATGCACCTCACCCAGGTTCTGCTTCCACCCAGAGCTGTCCCCTTGTTTTTATTGGTTTTAATTAAGTTTTAGGTAATAAGTTAGTTCACCCTATTTGAGTTGCATTTTTCACAGAGATGAAAAGTTCTTCTTTCCCTCTTCCAAGTCAATGCTTCATTGCTGATGTAGCAATCTGTGTGATCCAACTACTGTTGAAACACCAGTCTATAAAAAAGCCCAGTAAATTGGGAGGGAGAGGACATGGGAAAGAGAGCCAAAGAGAAGACAGCAGAAATGGGGGAGGCAAAAGGAGAATAGAGAAGGGAAGGGAAAAAATGAGGGGAAGTAGAGGAGGCCAGAGGGCAGCCCAGAAGACTCAGTACTCACTCTCAGGGCCAAATGCTGAAAATTTGCTGTCAGATTCTAAATGTGTAGGGTTCTCTTTACCTCCACTCCCAAATCAATAAGGTGCTAGTGGAAAGTCTTAATGTTCCACTGTTTGCCATTAGAAACAGGAGTGCCAGGTACTCTGCAATCCTAAGATTAACTAATTTGTAGACCCGACTCTTGGTTCTTTTGTATGGTCTACAATAGAAAAAAGATTTCTCCACCCATTTCTGTTTTGGTATTAGAATTCCTGTATGTTTTTCTTCCCATCTCTCCCGAGCCCCCCACCCCCATTTTAGGCAAATCTGAAAAACGAAGAAACAAACACAAAAGAAATAAGCTAAAAACCTGTGTAACACCAAAGAGCTTGAAACTTACAGTGGTATGTCCTTCCACAAGATGGTGCTCATCTTTCTCTGTTTTTATTTTCCACCTTGAAAGCTGGAGTGACTGTGACAGGTTTCAAAATGATCTGGATGATTATATATATGCATTTCTGATAGCATCATATGATTTTATTAATTGAGATATTTAAGTTCCAGCGTACTGGTTTATTAGGGGAGTTGGAGATTAAAGGAGTATTGCAGTTTGGGTATTCCTGGAAACAACCAGATGGAGATTAGCGATCAGGGAATGTATTATGAAATACTCATGGGATTGACACTTGTATAAGAAAAGAGGGGGAAGGAGGATTGGCTGGGCATAGGATGAAGCTGGGCTGTGATGATGTTTGAATGCAGGTCTAAGCTAGCTTTTGGGGCTCTGAATCTGGGATGACCCTCCACAGCTGTTCCTATTGGGCATCAGGGACCAGGTCCTTACACTTCTGTAATAACTGGTCACTGGATGTGGGCTGCTCCATGAGGCAGCATATTATTTGGTGAGACAGTTCTCTTCAGCAAAGGCATTTCCTGAAAAGGGCTGAGAGCCGAAAGCTGTCACCAGCAACATTCCCAGCAATTGTAGAAATAAATCCTGCCTTCCTAGAGGGAGATTTCCTGGCACATTATAGCATCCACTATAGGGGCACTTCTTTTTTCCTTTTCATTCTCCTATGCTTATGTCCTCTAGTATGTGGCAGCCACAATCTTACATGGTTCTTCTCTCTGAGTTTCCCCATAGTCATACACTTAGCCTATGCAGGGTATTCCATCTCTCTCATTCTCTCTCTCTCTCTCTCTCTCTCTCTCTCTCTCTCTCTCTCTCTCTCTCTCTCTTCTGTTTCTGCTTGGTTCCCTGAACAGCCATAACTGTGGCTTCAATTTTCCTAGAAGCTTATCTTTCACCTTTGGTTTGAAATTGAGAAAGACCAATGTACCTCAATGGAGAAATTTCACCTATTTGATTCCTAGGTAGGGGAGGAACAAACCATGACCCATCAATGAAAAATGCACAGGCACTGAATTGGTTTCTCCTAATTTTTCTGATCTGTTTGCTAGTGCAGAATGGATGGTGGTTACTTTTCTGTTTCTTGCTTGTAAGGAATGTTAATATGAGTTTCAAGTCAATCCACTGGTGGATCTATATATTTTCCTTGGAGAGCTTAAGAGGGGCTCACTAAATAATATTCTTTTCCACCCATCAATCTGTGTTAGGAAGATGTATGACCGGTATCTAAGGCGCTGTCAGTGTGTTATTTTCCATGTTCCTCTCACATGTCAAATATAAAAATACAACCTGTCAGTGTAAGTGTGATATGGGGCATTGTTCAGAGAGACTGTGAAAAATCCTGCAGCGCTCCCTGATTCATCATTTCAACAGCCTAATCATTTCCTAGCTCAGTCCCAACAAAACAGTTAAGGGCATTCCGGCTTAGGGGGCACTGAATCAGGGGCAATTCAGAAAGGACTGAAAAATCCCAAAGAGAAAAATGTTCTGGAAAAAATAAGGAAAGCCTTGTCTGTGTACCCAATTTAATAGTTACTGATCTTTTTCTCACGGTTGTTTATCGATTAATTATTCTCCACCACACCCTGACATTTTCCCAAAGCGTCTGGGAGGCCTCGTTAAATCAGAATTTCTACTTTCAGCTCACCTGTCACAGCTAAAGGCTCCCTCAAATGCATTGACATCGATTAATGTTTAATGATTGAATAGTAGAAATATTGGCTCAGCACTTTTTACTTTTTCTTCCTTTAAATTAAAAAGCCTTTAGAATGGACTCTGCTTCATACACACTTAGCTCAAGATTTTTACAATGAGAGACTTATGTGAGTGCCAAAAAAGGGAGAAGACCATCACCCTGTGTAAAGCAATATGTGTTCCAGGAAAAGGCTAGACTGTGTCAGAGAGAGAGAGACCTAGCATTTAATGAACACTTACTCTGCCAGGCACTGTGTTAGGTACTTTCCATCATTCATCTCCAATATTCACAAGCACCTCTGCAAGGTAGGTATTATTATTATTAGCAGTCTCAGGGAAGTTAGAAACCATGCCTGAGGTCACATGTTAAAGTGGTTGCCAGTATCTGAATCTTGTGCTGTTGGATTGCATAGTCCATACTCCTTCCAAACACATGTTTACTCACTGGAGACAGGAAACCTGAGGCCCATTGAAACAGTGCCCTGTTTGACTCCAGCAATCATTTTGTATTTTTGTGTCTCCGTTTTCCTTCTGTGAAATGAGCTATAAGTCAGATCTCGAATTCTAATTTGGGCTCTGTTAGCACTGATATTCTGGTTTTAAATCAGGTTAGCTGTTGGTTTATATGAACAATACCCTACAGATAATTTCTTATAACATACAGATGGAAAAGGAAATGAAGAAACATTTTCTTCTAGTGCAAGGTAGTAAAATATATAAAAGCACTAATATATGCGTAGTGTGCATTTTTAGAGTGATAAATCGGCTAACATGACAGTGGACAAGAGGTGTGCTCAAGTGGAAGAGAATAGGCTCTGGATCAGACAGGTAAGTTAAATTCTGCTTCTGTTACCTATTGGCTCTGTAAACTTGGGCAAGTTTTGTAAAATCTGCAAGCCTGTTTCCTCCTCAAAAAAATTGGGATAATAATTGCTATCACACAGAATTGTGAAGAGTGGAAGAGGCAATTAAGGAGCCTAGAATAGTGTTTAGCACATAGTGGGCATCTGTTAAATAAGAAATCAGTGTTGTTAATACTGAAAAGGAAATATCAGTCGTAATCAGTCTTTATAAATGTAACAGCTTAGTTCAACTTTGACATTTGTTGATGAAGATGAACTAGACACTTGCTAAAAGAGAATATACAGGTGAAGACACAGGAGTAATTTCAGTAATTCAACATCCTAGGTATAGGGATAGATTCCTGAATAGTGGGTTTCAGTGAGCAGAGGAAGGACACTTAATTCAACTCTGAGGGTCAGAAAAGGCATCCTGGAAGTGATACCTGCTATAAGTTTTCAGGCTTTCTGATGGCTGTCCCATAAAATCTGTTCTCTCGTCTGTAGTACTGGAGATGCAGCTGTGCATGTGGTTCCCAATTTGAGAAAGTGTAACCAGCCTCTTCTGCAGCCTGGTGTGACCTTTTGACTAATTTGTCATCAGTATTTCATGTGTGTATAATCCATGTACATTGCTTAAAATAAATGGCTTATTAATTCACCTATGGATGGACAATTGAGTTGTATGTGCAGTTTAGTGTATATGAAGTATACTTCAATAGGTATTAAAAAATAGAATACAACAAAAAATAGTTTGCCTTCAAAGTTTCTCTTTCTCCCTTCTGGTGGGCTGGACTACCAATGTGGTGTGACTTATATTTGAAAATGAAATAAAAAACAACATCCTGGGAGATGACAGAGTAACAAGATAGCAGGAACCTGGGTCATGATACTATGGCACAGAGTTGTTATGCCTTCTTGAAATTCCTATCTATGGACTGGTAGCTGAGGGAGATAGGAACATCTTTCTTATTTATGCCAATCTGTTTTGGAGTATCTTTGTTATAGACATAGTCTATACCCTACCTGTACTATACCAGGCAACAATATCCACTTAAACATTTGCTCAATATTTCTCAAAGAATAATTTTCATTAGAGTCACCTGGGCTGCATATTAAAAATGAAAATTTCATGCACAATTTAAACCAAATCCTTGGGGGATAGGAGTGCAGGTAATCTACATTTTAAACATGCTCTTGGGTAATGCCTATACAAACTAAAGATACGGCATCCTAGATTATTAGCTTTCTGTTTTTTTAGGGCCTGTGAAAAATGTTCCAACACAGTAGACAGGCATCATCCTTTTGGTAAGGTTATAATTGACAGGTTGTGAGAATAAGACAGGATAACTTTTCTACAATTAGGCTTAGAAAACTGTGGAGAATCATTGTTATATCCTTTAAGCTTTGCTACTTAAACTGTGGTCTGTGGACAGAAGTCTCAACATAACATTGGAGCTTTTTAGAAATGCTGTATCTCAGGCCCTAGCCCAGACCTACTGAATCAAAATTTTTATTTTAACTAGAATTATTATGTAAATAATTCATAGGCATATTAAATTTTGAGAAGCACAGTTTATGGTGGTCCTCTTCCTTGGAAAGAAATCTGTTAACCACTGAGCCATGCTTGACATTTATACAACTGGCAACTATGTTTAAGAATTCAATGGGTAACTTCCAAAATGATAAAGAAAGACAGTTTTAGGAGTTAATGTTGTTTTTTTGTCCTCTCAGTGATTGTACCAAATTTATGACCTTTTAGATGTGATGATCCTGATCTTTGCCATTAGCAAGGCCCATGTTGGCTATCACAAAATTAAAAACACCTGGCTCACAGCTCTGGGAGCACCTTGATTCTGCTATTACTTGAATATAATCTCTTGTCAGTCTAAGCATGTAACAGATGACTTTCATTCTCTGGTAATGACAAGGCTTTTCCACCTGTGTTTTATATTTCTTTCTCTTTTTTCCCAACATTATTGAAATATAATTGACATATAAATTGTATAAGTGGAAGGTATACAACATGATGATTTGATATATGTATAGTGAAACACACGAATGTTAGTCAACACATCCTTCACTTCATATAGTTACATTTCTTTTTCTTTTGTGGTGAGAACTCTTAAGATCTACTCTCTTAATGACTTTCAAGTATTGTACATAAGATCCCCCAAACTTACTCATAACTTACTCATAACTGAGACTTTGTGCCCTTCATCACCTTTATCCACTTACCCCTTGCCCATAGCAACACCAATATACTCTGTTTCTATGAGTTTTAAATGATTCCACATGTAAGTGAGATAATATAATATCTGTCTTTTTCTGACTGACTTATTTAATTAGCCTAATAACTCTGAGGTTCATCAATGGTGTCACAAAACCATTTTGTACAGTTGAGTAATATTATATATACATATAAAATCAAATTTTGATCCATTCATCCACTGATGGATATTGAAGTTATTTCCATATTGGAAATTGTTATTAATGCTGCATCAAAAACAGGGGTGCAGATATCTCTTTTAGGTAGTTATTTCATTTCCTTTTGATAAATATACATAAGTGGAATTGCTTGATTACTTAATAGTTCTATTTTTAATTTTTTTGAAGAATCTCCATAATGGTTTCCATAGTGGCTGCACTGATTCACATTCCCACCAGCAGTGTGCCAAGGTTCCCTTTTTTCCACATTTTCTCCAACACTTGTTATTTCTTGTCTTATTGCTAACAGCCACTCTAACACGTATCAGATGATATTTCATTGTGGTTTTGATTTGCATTTCTCTGCTGATTGGTGATGTTGAGCACCTTTTCATGTTTCTTTTGGCCATTTGTATATTTTTTTGGACAAATACCTTTTCAGGTCCTTTGGTCATTATTAATCAGATTATTTGATTTTTTTGCTTTTGAGTGATATGAGTTTCTTATATATTGACTAGAGGCTTGGTGCACAAAATTTGTGCACAGGTAGGGTCCCTAGGCCTGGCTGGCAATCAGGGCTTATCAGGGCCTTCTGGCTGTCAGACAGGGCCTTCCTTCTGGCTGCTGGCTGGAGCCTTCCTTCCCCAGCTGCCAGCTATGGGCCAGGGCCTTTCTTCGCTCTGCATCCCCTGGTGGTCAGCTCATGTCATAGCAAGTGATCCGTCTCCCAGTTGAACTCCCAAGGGGACACTTTGCATATTAGCATTTTTTATATATAGATTCCTAATCTGTGTTATGGTTTGTAAATATTTTCTGTCATTCAATAAATTGCCAATTTTTTTGTTGATGGTTCCTTTTGCTGTGCAGAAGCCTTTTAATTTGATATAGTCTCACTTGTTTATTTTTGCTTTTATTGCTACCTTTTTGTTGTTATATTTAAAAAAATCATTGCCAAAACCAGTGTCCAGGGCTTTTCCCCATTTTCTTCCATGCGTTTTACAGTTTCATGTCTTATATTAAAGTCTTTAATACATTTTGAGCTAAGTTTTGTGAGTAGTATAAGATAATGGTGAGTTTCATTATTTTGCATGTGAATATTCAGTTTTCCCAAAACCATTTATCGAAGTCTCCCTTGTGAAATATTAGTTGACTATATATGCATGGATTTATTTCTTGGCTCTCATTTCCATTCCACTGGTCTATGTACCTGTATGCCAGTACCATACTGTTTTCATTATTATTAGCTTTGTTCTTTTTCCCCAAGATTGCTTTGACTATTTGGGGTCTTTTGTGGTTCTATATGAACTTAAATTTTTTTTTCTATTTCTTCAAAATATGGCATTAGACTCTTGATAGAGATTGCACTGAGTCTACAGATGGCTTTGGGTGGTATAGACATTTTAATAATATTCTTTCTATCCATGAACACAGGATATCTTTCTATTTATTTGTGTCTTCTTTAATTTCTATTGTCAGTGTCTTATAGTTTTTAGTGTATAGATTTTTAACCTCCTTGGTTAAATTTATTCCTAAGTATTTTATTGTTTTGATGCTATTTTAAGTAGGATTTTCTTTATTTATTCTTTGGAAAGTTCATTCTTAGTGTATAAAAATTCAACTGCTTTTTGAATTGCAAATCTTGCGTGAATTTTGGGACACCCTATATATTGATTGTATATCCTATAACTTTACTGAATTTTTTAAATTAGTTCTAACAGTTTTTAGTCATGTCTTTAGTATTTTCTCTATATAGGATCATATCATCTGCAAACAGAGACAATTTTTCTTTTTCTTTTCTCATTTGGGTGTCATGTATTTCTTGTTCTTGCCTGATTGCTCTGGATATTACTTCCAATACCATACTATGTTGAATAGGAGTGGTGAATGTGGGCATTCTTGTCTTACTCCTTATCTTAGAGGAAAAGCTTTCAACCTTTAACCACTGAGTATGATGTCAGCTGTGGGATTGTCATATATGGCCTTTATTATGTTGAAGTACATTTCTTCTGTACTCAATTTGTTTAGAATTTTTATCATGAAAGGATGTTGAATTTTGTCAAGTGTTTTTCTACATCATATAAATTTTATTTTTTTATTCTATTAATGTGATGTATCACGTTTTTAAATTTACATATGTCAAACCATCCTTGTATCCAGGGGTGAATCCCATTTGATCATGGTGTATGATCCTTTTACATGCTGCTGAATTTGGTTTACTCTGAATTTATAATACACTAATTTCCTACTCATTATCATTGTTTTAGAAATAAATGTTTTCAGAAGACCCTTTAAGCACATCACTGGATGACTTATCCATAAATTTTTTGGCTCTGTTTGATTGTTTGGTTTATCCAGTGACACTAAGTTGGTTAATGATACCCTGTTGTTAGTAGACCAGGCAGGGGCCAATCTGGCTTATCTCTTACTGGATGTAAGGCTTAGATGGTTGAAGAAAGAACATTGGGATTCTCTTCTCTTTTTATTCAGAGTTAGTGGTATCAGAGGATCAATTTAGAAGTACTATCTTGGGTGGTAGAGAATAATTGGTAATATGAATTAATTTGTTGTTAATAATGATAATAATTTCCACAACTATAACCATAATAGCATGGTAGATTATTCCCTGAACATTTTCTAAGACCTTTATATATACTATTTCCATTAAATTATTTTAATAATTATGATAGACTAGAGGCCTGGTGCATGAATTCGTGCACCAGTGGAGTCCCTCGGCCTGGCCTGCGGGATCGGGTCGAAACCAGCTCTCCTACATCCCCCGAGAGGTCCCAGATTGCGAGAGGGTGCAGGCCAGGCCGAGAGACCCCACCGGTGCACAATTGGGGCCAGGGAGGGATGTGGGAGGTTGGCCAGCTGGGGAGGGATTGTGGGAGGGCTCCAGGCATGTCCAGCCCATCTCGCTCAGTCCTGATCGGCCGGACCCCAGCAGCAAGCTAACCTACCTGTTTGAGCGTCTGCCCCCTGGTGGTCAGTCCACGTTATAGCAATTGGTCAACCAGTCGACTGTTTGCCCCCTAGTGATCAGTGCATGTCATAGTGAGCGGTTGAGTGGCCTTAGCATATCATTAGCATATTATGCTTTGATCAGTTGAATGGACGACCAGACAACTGGACACTTAGCATGTTAGGCTTTTATTATATAGGATAGATTAGGAAACTGAGGTTTAGAAAAGTTAAGTGATTTATCCAAGATCATAAAACTGAATAAGTAGAGCAGTCAATGTTTGACACCAGGTTCAACTGATTCCAAGTGTTTTCTTCTCACCCATTGAGATGTGGCCTCTCAACAAGTCATCCATAGCCAAGAATACTAAGCTAATGACCAAGTTTGAGGTACAGGACTAACAAGAATTCAGCTAATTATAATGTGAGAAGAAACTGAATGAGCAAGATGTAAAATGGTATAGATGAAATCTGAAGGTACAGGCTAATTGCTCACATGTGATGGAGATTCATGGAATTTTGGCTTCCCAGGGTTCATTTTCCCTTCTTACCAGCACCATGGTTTCTGTGAGGGAGTTACCTCTTCCTCTCAGTATACCATATGGCAAGATCCTAGTAAGGAACCCTGCTGTCACCAATTAAAAGGAGTAGATATGTGATCTAAAGCCAACTGGACACTCATTCCCTAGAATTTGAATCTTGAACAAAGAAACCATCAGACAATGCATAATCTGAATTTAATTACCTTGGAAGGTAGCCAGATTCTTCCTACTATGGGTTCATTCCTCTAGTTTCTGTAGTTGTTTATTCCAGGTTTCCAGGTTGCTATTTTTCCTGTATCTTTAAATCTTGTTCTTCAACTTACCTGTCAACTCACTTAACTCCTAGCATCCTTTCATTTTGGTACCTTTTGCTTAAATCAGCCAGAGTTCATTTCTGTTTGTTTTCGTTTTGTTTTGTTTTTACAACTCAGAACCCTGATTACCACAACAGAGTTGTACTTTATCCACTACTTGAACCTTTGTGGGTAGGTAAGGAAAATTTAAGGAGGCCTAGTTAAGACATAGAAATGATATTTATACACAATACTGAAAAATGATGATTAAAGTTGTATTGCTTTATGAACAATAATAAGAGTAAATTAATTTTTATAGAGTGCTCATTGACTTTTGAGAGGAGGGTATAAGATGAAGCATCAGGTTGAATAGCAAACCTCTACCTATTATTCAATGACTCACTCTAATTCAATACATAGGTACTTAAAATTTTCTATTAAGCAAAGTTTCAATTTTAAAAATATCAAAGTAAACACTTAAGGACATTTTGGTGACCTGCAGGAGTTCAACCTTCAAAATAATTAAAATGGTATTTCTGATATTGGTTCACACTATGCATTCCTTCTGCCAGTTGGAATCTGAACAAGAAGGCGAGCCCTTAGAATAATAAGAGTATGGTCAGAGTCAGACTACTGCACACTGACAAATGAAATTTCCCTTTTTAACTAGCAGGGTCATTGTAGAATAAATGGGGATTAAGGACAAATGGACTCCAGGTGTTAAGATAAGGAGCTGTGCCCACCAGTGATAATTTCAGCTAGGATATAAAAAGGAAGTCATTCTCTATCCATGTCTACAAAGAAAGGGCTTGACGGCAATTCACATACTTTTCCTATTTGGGGAAAATAGAAGTCTTTCCTCATTGGAGGAAAAGTAAACAGAAAAAAATAGGGGGGGGGGATATTAAAAATAGTACACTATAGAGGAAGAGAATTTTAGTACAAAGATTTCAAGGAGAAAGAAACCTCACAGAACTATTTCTTCCAGTAAACAGAAGAGAATGTTTATGAAAATTGGATCATCAGTAGTGGAATGAAAGACATCCCATCCCTTTAGTAACAGAAAGTCTTAGTGAGAAAATTGGATGAGTTGAGAAGGAAGATTCCTGAGTAAATAAGGGACTTTTAGAACACCAAAAATGGCCTAGAAGGATAATATTGTATAGCAATAAATAATAGAATAGACATTATAGAAAATAAAATTAATGATGCATTGAACAAACTGTAGATTTCTTACAAAATACAGAGAAAAGTATAGGAAGATAAAAAATGATGGGGAGTTTGGCTCTACAAGGCAGAGAATGGAAATGAAATCTAATGACTTTAGGTGTTCAAGAGTAGAAAACAAGAACAATTGGAGATGAAGCAATAATCAAAGACATATGTTATATAAAAAGTAACTTTTCTTCTGAGTCATACAGACTTAAGTACCAAGAACAGAAGGATTCACTGCATGCCTGGCAAAAATCAAAGAAAAAAGAACTGTACTTCACCACGACTGGCCAAAATGTTTGAATTAGCAGAATAAAAATAAATCCTGCATTCACCCAGGCAGAAAGAAAAATGTTGCCTACAAAGACTAACTCTAACCTTTCTGTAATAGCAAATGCCAGAATTGGAGAAAAATGTTAGTTCTTTTGGGTGAGAAGTTTGTAACTCAAGAATTCAAAAAGCACCCGGATTGTCTTTCATGCACAGCCATTATTTAAAGCTCAGAAACTACTCATGGATGTAATCCATCTATTATTTAAAAATATTATTTAAAATATACTAAAAACATGTAGGAGATGAAAAATGAGCAAAAGTAGAAATTCTAGACACTGTGCTGATTACATCACACTTTACCCTCTGAAATAAAAAATAAATTCAATTTTCTAATTCGAAGCCTAACCAGATTACATGGCTAATCTTAGCCTTGCAGCATTCCTTTGCACTCTTATTTTTTTGAATTTCTTGGCACCAGGTGTAACTCTTGAGTTGTATAATTTAGTCCACTATGCTCCCTTTCAGATGAAACCTCTCTATGAGTGCTGTTGAAATGGATGACCTATGCACAACATTGGGTTAGAGAACCTAGAAAATGACTCAGCAAAAGATCTGCTTTTGTTCTTCACAAAGCAAAGAAAGTATCTATATTCTGGCCATTTTCAATGCCAAAGATCTTGAGTAACAGTGTTCTGTATGACTCTAGTCCTTGGTATTTGATTGGAAAGATTATAAACAACCCAACGGAAAATTTTATCACCAATGCCCTCTTCACAGCTTCTTCTCACTTTCACTGTATAAAACAATTACGTATTTTAGAGCACTATAAGGAAAATATAGCCAAATGTTAATAATATTAACCCAGTGAGTGATGCAATGTGAGGTGATTTCTTTTTCCTTACAATTTTTCAGTTGAGCATATATTACCCTTATAATTAGGAAAGAATTTCATAAAAACCCAGAATATTCAAAGGATACAAACAGGCATCTCACAAAAACAGAAACCTGAATGACCAATAACATGAAAACATACTCTTCCTCATTAGTAATCAAGGGAATTCAAATTAAAACCATAGCATATGTTTTCATAATCATCAGAATGGGCAATGATTTAAAAGTTTGGCTACACATGTAATAGTGAGGATGTGGTGTGGAACTTACCCTTATTGTTAGAATATAAATTAGCACAATCACGTTGGAGATTAATATGACAATATCTAGGAAAGTTAGCAATGTACATATGCAGTGAATACACTTTTAGGTTGTCTCAGTGTTGCTTGTAGTGACAAAAAGAAAAGGATTGAAAATCTACCAAAAGGGAAAAAATGTATAAAATAATTGTGATATATTCTATATTGTAATTAAAATAACTGAATGTGAGCTACATAGAACAATATGGAAAAGCACCAAAACATAATGTTACTGGAGGGAATGCAAGTTACAAAAGAATATTTATAGAATGATTCCAATTTTAAAAACATAAAAAACAAACCCTATTTTGTTTATGATACAACCATATGTAGCAAAATTATGAAAGTATTCAAGGAAATGATGAATACAGGATGGTGGTTATCTCTGGGGAGCAAAGGAATGGACTTGAAATGGGGGAGGAGTAACAAAAAAGGCGTTGGCCATTCTGCAATTGTTTTTTTTTTGTCTTGGAAAAGCATACAAATCTGGGGCATAATATAAAGATGGTAATATCTGAAAAGCTGATAGTAGATAGACTTTTATTTGCTTGAAATATTTCATAGTAAAATTGAAAATAAAATAGGAATATATTTTATTTATAAATGGATTTGTTGTGAATATAAAGTAGTTTCTGTTTATAATTTTAGTGTGCTATATTTTGCTGAAAGTATATAAAATATAACAAAGACAGAAAGGAAATAGAAATCAAATACTGGTTATATTTGGATGACAGGATTCTATATAATTGTTTACTTTCTCTTTTCTATATTTTCATAATTTTTATTATGAAATTATAAAATCATATAAAAACATTATAAAAGCATGATAATAATGTAGGTTTGGGCTGGATTGTGGAGGGACTTGAATATTATGGTTTGTGTTTGGCTTTATTCTATGGATTACCATTTCCCAAATGGTGTGCTGTGGAACACTAGCAACCTTTGGGATATTAATTTGTGTTCCTGTGAAAAAAGTTTCTAGGCCCAATAACTTTTAAAAAATAATGTTTTCCATGCCTCCTGCTTGAAGAAGCACAACACACATTTACACAGGACTCTGAGAAGTTCTGTAGTAAAAACCACCACACAACAAAAATTTAGCATTTGTTCAACTCTGTGTTTGCCAGTTACACATGATTACAGATTCTTTTATGGGGATATATTATCATTTGAAGGATGTTAGTTTTCAGGAGATACATTTTGCAGAACACACTCAGTTGTAGAAATATCCATAACGTATATAGAAAGTATCATAATTAAAAGAGAGATTTTGGATGTTGAAAGTGGCAGTGGAGGATGGTATCAGAGAGGCCAAATGGGCAATTGTTGCAGTAGGTAATTAGCCGATGATAAGGGCTTCAGTACATTACTGACTCCTTAAACCAATTATGTTCCTGGTACACAATAAACACTTATTTCTCACATGTCTGTGGACTTACTGGGATGCCGTTGATCTGGCTCTTAGCTATAATTTGGATTAAAGTCTGTTCCATGTATCTCATTGTCCTTAAATGAGAGTACCCAACCTGTGTTCTTCTTATGGCACATGCAAGCTTATTTCGTCTTGTGCCATGTCAGTTAATATCCTATTGGCCAAAGCAAATCACATGGATGGCCAAGCCCAAATCAAGAGACAGAGAATTATACTCTTCCTACCATGAGGCCAAACATCTCATGGGGCCAAGCTTAACGTCACAGGACAGGGGATGCTACCAAATGACTGCAGCATAGCTGTTTGCTAGCTAGTGGAAATCGGCATATGTTGAGTTCATCCGTATGGTCTCTAGTTCCAAAAGGAGGAAGGATAGTTTCAGCATGGCACAAACCTACAGACAGCTGTGTGACAGCTGAACCGTGCCGGCACTTTATTTGCTCTCCAGGTTTGATAATAGGTGAGTGAAAGTACACAATGTCTATAAAGAAGAAAATTGCTAAGAAATAAAAACAGGGTTGTAAGAGCTTAGCCCAAATCATTGTGGCTGGCAGAGAGAAGCATATGAGTAAGAAGCCCATCTTTCACATTTCACACAGCTTTTCTCTTTTAATATTAATTGATATTTAGTATTCAGAGACATGACAAAGTCTAGATCTCAGAAAATAATTTCACTCCCCAAGGGGAAAAAAAGGAATGATCTTGAATTTTTTGAAATAATATAGATCAAACTACAAGATCAAACAATCTGTTGCATGTTTAGATCCTTAATTTTTTACTCCAAAATTGTTTGGTGCCTGTTGTGTTCTACATTTAATATTCATAAACACCAAATTATATGGATATTTTTTGAGTTGTCATCTCCACATACCAATTGTGTGACTATACTGCATTAAGATACACAGCTCCCTTCTTGCTCTAAGGCAGTGGTTCTCAACCTTCCTAATGCCACAACCCTTTAATACAGTTCCTCATATTGTGGTGACCCCCAACCATAAAATTATTTTTGTTGCTACTTCATAACTGTAATTTTGCTACTGTTATGAATTGTAATGTAAATATCTGATATGCAGGATGTATTTTTATTGTTACAAATTGAACATAATTAAAGCACAGTGATTAATCACAAAAACAATATGTAATTATATATGTGTTTTCCAATGGTCTTAGGCGACCCCTGTGAAAGGGTCATTCGACCCCCAAAGGGATTGCTGCCCACAGGTTGAGAATCGCTGCTCTAAGGGATAATAAGAAGATATATGTTTTGAGGTTTTATTTTCTGGCCAGACTGCTTTTAAAAGTACAAGGCTTATGTCTAGTTGCGTTGTAGGAGAACCTGGAGAATGAAGAAATGATGAGAGGAAACTGAGGAGGGTCTGGCCTGTGGCCAAATTGTGAAGATGGCAATATGTGTTCATGGCACTTGGATATATAAACACCTGGGCTCTTCTCGCTGTCACAGCTCTGTGAGCTCATGGTCCTCATACTGGATCTGGGGGGCAAGAAATCAAAACTCATTCCCATCATGGCATAAATGACTTATAAGGATTCCTGTTTTAAATACCAAATTGAAAATCTATAATGATCAGAGAAGACCGAGAACGGTAGGTGGGGAAGCATTTTGGAAGGCAGGGATTCTCTCAGTGCTCATAAGAGACAATCAGGAAGGCACCAGATATGTTTTACCACAGAAATACATGTGTATATGAAATGCTGAGTGCCACACTGAACCTATATAGAATACTTGATAAACAGTACTAAAAAAATAGGAGGCATAAAACAAAAAACGCTGACTTATGGTATGCCTCTTCCATGGGCTGTGATCCTATTATTTTTTAAAATATAACCAAAAAATCCCCAAGTGTATAGGATGTTAGAGATATGAAGCCTTGGGAGATGGAGCAACAAATAATTATTAATAGTTAACACTCAATTTTATATCTGGTAGATCACTTATTGAGCTTCTAGCTGGATGAATTGAGTAGCCAGGTTATCTAATTTAGATTGTTTATTGTTGTCCATACAACAGCAAGTCCCAGATTCCTGACTATTAGTAACAATAATGATGATGACTATAGCATCATGTACATGAAATGGTTTTGGAACCCAGGGCTATAGTTATGCTTTAGAGTTATGTGGTCTCTGCCACTGACCAGAGGATGAATTGTGGATGAACACCTTATCTGTTTAGGGCTCAGTTTTATTCATTTATCTATTCAACAAGTATTGTTGAGGGTCTCCTTTGCTAGGTGCTGTGGAAAATCCCAGGAAGAAAAATGAACAATCTTTGCTTATAGTAATATTACAAAATACTGGGATATAATATCCTATATAATAAAAGCCTAGGTGGCATCGCATGTGATGTCATCACAAGATGGCCGCCACAAGATGACCAGCAGGGGAGGGCAGTTGGGGGCAATTGAGCTGGCAGGGGAGGGCAGTTGGGGGTAACCAGGCCTGCAGGGGAGGGCAGTTGGGGGCAACCAGGCCAGCAGGGGAGGGCAGTTGGAGGTGATTGGGCCAACAGGGGAGGGCAGTTGGGGGCGATTGGGCCAGCAGGGGAGCAGTTAGGCATCAATCAGGCTGACAGGGGAGTGGTTAGGGGGCGATCAGGCAGGCAGGCAGAAGCGGTTAGGGGCAATCAGTCAGGCAGGCGAGTGGTTAGGAGCCAGCAGTCCCAGATTGTGAGAGGGATATCCAACTGCCAGTTTAGACCCAGTCCCACAGGGGTTCCAGATTGGAGAGGGTACAGGCCGGGCTGAGGGACACCCCTGCCCTGTGTACCAATTTCGTGCACCGGGCCTCTAGTAATCATATAATAACATAATTTAATGCTAAAAGACAGGTATATCCAAAATATTAAGCTATCTAAAAGAGGGAGAGGGCATTTTTTATTAGAATGGGTGGAGAGAAAAAGAGGAGGGGTGAGGAAAAGAAGAATTCTTGTAGAAGGGAGCTTTGGGCTGCCTCTGGAGGGATGGTGAAGGAGTGGTCTTAACAAAGAATTGAGAAAAAAGAGAGAGATTTGTCAAATGGTGGAGGCAACCACTCAACTCCATTGCAGGTTATGTGTAGAGGAATAGAGGGAATAAAAGTCAGGAAGATAAATTCAGGACCAAGCATAGAAAACTTTTAATTTCCAGACTTAACTTTATTTATAAGGCACTGGCAAGCCACTGGATTTCTTTGAGCAAATGTTTGGCATGATGTGAGTTCTACTTTGGGGAAAGTACTCTGGCATCGTGGGAGAGGATATTTGGACTGGAGGGGAGAGTTGTTTCCGGCAGACCAACTAAGGAGCTACCACAATAGTTCAAGTCAAAGAAAATACAGATGTGAACTAGGGGAGAGAAGTGAACATATCTGGATAAAGACCTGATTAGGCCGCTGGGAGGCAGCAGGGAAGAGGTCAGTTGTGGCTTAATTTTCAAATCTCCTCAAATTTTCATAGACCAGGTTTTCTCAACCTCAGTACAACTGAAAATTTGGACAGGATAATTCCTAGTTTGGGGGCTATCCTGTGTACTGCAGGATGTTTAACAGCATTCCTCATCTTTAGCAGTTAGATGCCTATGGTGCTGCCCCCACCCCAGCTCCATCTCCAGTTGTGAAAAATAAAACTATCTCTAGATATTGGCAAATGAGCCCTGGGGGACAGAATTATTCCCAGTTGAGATCCACTGTCCTATATAAAACTAATAGAGCTAACAGGATATAAAATCCATAGACTAGATCTGTATCTATATATCTGTATGTCTATATCTATATCTATATCTATATCTAGCTACATCTATATCTATATATAGCTATGTCTTTATATATATCTATCTATATCTTAATATCTATCAACTATCTAATCTATCATATATTTTTATCTATCTACTTTTATTAGGTTTAAATGTATTTTTACAAACCCAAAATATGAATGCATTAGAATAAACCCTGAGAGCCAGGAGACCTGTGCAGTATCAGCACCTTTGTAGATGGAAGTAAAGGGAAGGCAATGTGGATTCTGAAGATCAATACCAAAGTACCCTATTATCCCCAAGAAGTACTCCCCGGAAAACATGGCTGAACTGGGTGGGAGTTCTGCAGAATCATATCACGAGTGGGAGCAAGGGGACTGCATTTGATAAGATTTAATGGTGCTGGAGCAGTCTGGGCCATATAAACCTCTGGTAATTAATAAGCCATTCCCTCCAGGAGGAACTATCGAGGATAGATTTCAAACTGAGCAGAACAAGGACAAAAGGGGCAAAAAAATCCAAATGCAAATGGGATTGTACAGTAGAAAAGGAGATCTGACAAAGTATAAGGCCATACTTTAAAATTCACTTTGAGAGGAAAAACAGGAGTTTAGAATCATGAATCTCAAAAAGTTATTTTGTCCTCTCCTCCTTCCTAAAGGTAGACAAAAAACCTCATTTACTTACATGTGATCAAAGCAAAAACATGCAGCCTAATAAATAGAATAAGGGGCAGAAAGAGTTCCCTGTGGCCTGGGAGGCACATGGAAAGACATGCCCACAAAATGGATGACAACCAAAACCCAGAATTTCAAAGTGAGCTGAAGAAACCAAGCACATGGTAGAAGCTATGACAGTAAGTTAAACATATAAAAACTCAGAGATGAGGTGGTTAAGGAAGATTTAAAAAGAGAAATAAAATTGTAAAATCAGTTCTATAATGAATTGAGCCAAGAGGCACACAAAAGTACATAAACAGAAAGGCTAATGCAATGAGAGAATAGAACACAGATTGGAAGAACATTTTCAATATCAAGAAGACATGAAAAAGGCATTTAAAAAAGCATCTGAGAGAAAAGAATGCATTTAGAAGATTTAACATACATCTAATACAGGGATTCATTGTCTATAGTTCTGGATTTCAGGATTTGTAGATAAAATTCAGGTAGTCTACTGACTTGGTGGGGAAAAAACATGGTCTTTATTTTCACTAATCTCTAGGTGAAATTTTACATTTATCTTTAATTATTAACGCATGCACCAGAACACAGTAATATTAATAGTACCTGTTACATTGTCACCAAAACTAATGACCAATGTCATATATCAAAATTTAGTTTTACAAAATGTTTCCAAATGTCATTTATGTCCATCACTTTTTCAAACTTACAGTTATTCGAATTGCCACCAGATCTTATTATTTAATATGTTAATAAAGAAGTAAATATATTACTGTAGCAAATTAAAAGTATTTTGAGAACTTTATTTAAATGTAATTAGTTTCCTTATATATTATATGAATTCCATTTTATGTATCTAAAAATATTATTCTGAGAAAGGCCAATTGTTTCACCAGATTGCAGAAAGTTTCCACAGTACAATGAATATTGTAATCTCTATTATATAATAGGAGTCCCTGAAGGAAAATTATAATTCAAAAAAACTTTCCTGAAATAAAAGACAATTCAGAATTACATATTGAGAGGCCTAGAAATTGACTCATAATGGCCAACATTATCCTGTAAAGAAAAACGCTTTAGACATCCCAGCAAAAAGACCTATAGAAAGAAAATTAGATTGCATTAGAATCTTTAACAGCACCACTTTTATGACCAAGGAAAATATAGTAATATATTTAAGAAATCTAAGGAAAGAAAATGTGGGCCAAGAATCTTACGTTCAGCCAAATTGACCTTTAAGTATAAAAAGCCTCTGGTAAACTGATGTAAACATGCAAGAACACAGAGAATATTGTTCTCATGTGCCTTTCCGGAGGAGTCCACCAGACCACAGTGAAATGAGAATGGAATTTAATAGTAAGCAGTTTAAACTTTTATAGCACTTTGACATTGCCATGACTTCCAAGCCCATGAATCATTTCTCTAGTAATTTATTTTCATTGTACTCTACAAAAGTATTGGTCCATAAATGTTTGGAAAAAAATTTTAACTCTATATTAATAAATGAGCTTCAGACAACCAAATTTACCATATGGTGGATAGTGATCATTAAATATAAATTTGCCTTGTACAATTAAGACCAAAAAAACACGCTTAAGGGAAACAGTGTAGTATGTAAATGTCTCTATGCTCTAGCAGTGTAGGTAACATGACTATTTTAAAATGGAGGGTTGTAGAATAAGGAGACTATAAATACAAACTGCCTCCTAGTTCTGCCCACTGAGAAAACCTAGAAACAGTGACCAAATTATTAGTAATGAACACATCTCACGTGTAGACTAGTCTTGAAATACTATTTCCTACTACTTGCATTGAGATGATTCCAAGTCTGGGGTAGGAGATGTATATGATTACCTACAGCATACCAGAGAACAAGGAAGCTGTCAAGATGACCAACATTGGATCAAAAAGACTTAGGGGCTAAATTGAAGAGGCTTCTAATGGTCAAATATGGATTAAGCAAAGTTAAGAACTTGGAGACCAGAAAATTTCACAGGCAGAAGGGAAACAACGACCAGAGAAGAGGGGGAGATATTAACAATATGAGGGGGATGAAATGGTGGGTGAGGAATAATTTGTAGATGGAATCTTAAATAAAATATCTTTAAAATGCCTTCCCAGTCTAACATGTAATTCTGTCCCTGCAAACATTTCTGGCCACGTTCCCGAGTTAATTAGAGGCATTTACTACTTCTAGGGTGAGAGAAATAGAGAGACCCCCGTGTTTTTTGGAGTGACTAGAATGGATGGAAATAAATGGATGTGCTATTTTTGGAATCTCTCTTGAAGTTTTAGCAGGCCCCAGTCTTTATCACTCAGCTTCAACTGTTTTCAGAAGGGCTTTCCTTATGATTACTGCCATATATAGCGAGAGTGCTAAATCAGCTTGAATGATGGTTTACCTCTACTTGTTTATGAACTGTGGTCCTCTTGCAATTTACAGCGTAGAATGGACGGCTGTCTTTAGCTTTTAAACGTATAGTTAGGCAAAGAGCAGAAGAGCAGTTCTAAGAGTTTTCGAAAAACTCAAATTAATGTACCATTGAGTTCTATTCCTAAGGAAAGAAACATGACTCTTCTTTGATACTAGGAGGTTCATAATTATTCCTCTTTGAGAAGATAATAAAGGATATCTAAACACATCACGTGTATTTTATCTTACCAGGCCTTCTGTTTCATGCACTGCTACTTTTAATATTCTACTGTTTTAAATTAAGATTAAAACAGGCCTTGAGATAAGAGAGCATTACCCTTAAGTAAAAGGGCCATGAGACAAATATATATATATATTAATCATCTCACATTTGCCTAATGCTTTTAATTTTTTCCAACCTGTTTCATCTCTATTATTTCACTTGATCTTCACAACCACCATTGCGGCTGCTCACTTTAAAGAAATTAACTTGAAAGCAGTGAACATTTAAAATGTTTCCAAAAAATGTAGTAAAACCACAAAGAAAATTCCCAGAGCATCTATACCACAGCTCTAACTTAAACTGTATTTACTGCAAATTGTATTGACTCAGAAGAGATGGCGGCTCATAAATACAGCTTCTCTGTCCCGAACCACATTCAAACTGCAGTTGTTATGAATACAAAAGAGCTTTCCGAGTACATAACTGTAGTTTTGCTGCATTAAAGTGAAAGGCTGGCATTTGGACTAGAAAACAGGCTGTAACTGTGTCTGTTCTGCATGGCAAGCATCTCAGTGCCTGCCAGCAAGGGGATGGATTTACATATATTGACTCAATCCAGCATATGAGTAACGATCAATTTTCTTGATCTATTCTATTCTGTCAATCTGTGCTTTTGCTAGAAAATGAGGAGACATTGCTGTCAGCCAGAAATAGAGTTTCCTGGGCTTATGTGAGCTTTTAAGATCTCTTTTCTACTTAATTAAAAGAAACATACAGTGGTTGGCAGAGCAGCAGGCAAGTCAAAGTAACAAAATTTGCTCTATATAGATGGGTTCCTGGAAGAAAATCATGAAAGATGGCTAAATAAATGTAAGGGAAGACTTATGTTTCTGAGGCTAGTGTAGTTTATGTCAATTTTATTAATAGCAAAATAAATACAAAGGGAAAAATACGGTTTGCCAGGAGTAGCCAGTAAAAGCATCCTTTTCAGGAGTCACAAATTACTCTTCCAGGTAACAATACGTAACCTGCCAGATCAAATGAAGAGAAAACGTGTTTCTTTTTGGTCACTCATATTAATGTACCATGTCACATTAATTCATTTGGTCTTGGCCCAGCTAATGTCTGCCCCTAAACTGTAATGGAGTTGTAAGTAGAACCAAATAATATATAAAAAGTGGGCAAGAAATGTTCTCGTAAGGGACACTGAGAAAAGCTTAGGCCCCTTAGGTGACCTTTCACCTCAAATGGGCTGATGATCTCAATGAACCCATCAGGCCTCCCAAATTCTGAATATTAGTACATTTTGGAGAGTTTATTTTATAGTAGGTAAATAATTAAATGCTTCTGGAAAGGTGCACAGTGGTGCAATTCTGCACTTTCTTCTACTCTGACTTCTTTCAGTGTTTTGGCCATTGAAATTCTGAATGTGTACATGAAGGGGATATCAGTGTTGGTACTTTTTTTTTAATTTGTTTTCATTAGCATTGGGCTGATTGGGTTTGGCTTCTGTCTGTTCCGTAGGACCTTCCTGAATGCTAGTATGAAGTACCTGCAGAAATGTCTAGACTTACCAGGGGATAGATTTTAGCAACAGCACACATTAGGAAGGAATAATGGCTGAAGTTCTGTGCCAGGAGGTGCTGGCTCTCGCCTGGCTCTTCGTTGAGTTCTATGATCCTGAGAAAATTATTGCCCTTTTTGCACTTCAGTTTTCTCATCTGTAAATTAAAGTTGTTTCAGTAGATGCACAATTGTCAAGCTGAATGTAGAGTCTTCTCAGAAACTATCATTGGGAGAGGGCAGGTGGGATCCCCACTCCCGTGACAGTGTTAGCAGCTCTGCCTCTGCCTCGCTGTTTTATTTATTTATTTATTTATTTCCAATACGATTTTGTTCAAATGGAAGCCAAAAAGGGCACTAGAGCATCTTGAAGGTTTCTAACAGCTCTACAATCTATGATCAATTTGAGAACACCAGGGCCTTTTTATGCGTTGAGCTTTTTATTAAGAATTCTGTTTTCCAAATCCCAGGAATGGATTTGAGCCAAGTCCCCTCCAATTCTCAGTGGTTTTTCCTCACTGGTTATGTCTGATAATGACAGCCTTCATTTGGTTAACTTACTGGTATAGCACATGGCACATAAGATGAATGCAATCAATAGGTATCAAATGGCTACCTGGTCCCCATAAGGTTCAGACTTTTATATTTTAGCCAAAGGAACTGGTAAGAATGGCCAAAAAGAAAATGGGTGTTCAAAAGGGCAAGCATTTGGTGCAGGAGCAGACTGAGAATAAGATAAAAATAAAAGTAAGTTGTCTGATCCCTAAGAATCAAGAAATTGACACAAATTCTGCATTTATTCCCTAACCCATCTCATTTGGTTTGGAAATGAAAATACACATACGGTGCTCTTTGAAAATGCCGCATCTCCTTTTTTGATCTCCGCCTCCACTGCCTCCCCCTTGACACATGGCGTTAAATATCTGATGCTGAACATTGGCCCTATGGAGACAGTGGGATGAAAGAGTTCAGCCCAACCAACACCACAAGGATTGTACCAGGAGGAACTGAGATGACCCCAGATTGGAAGTGCAAGCACTTCTGGGTAGCCTTATAGCTGTGATGGACTGCTATACTTCCTTAGAGCAAGACTAGCCTTTCGTTGTTATGTCAGGTTTCTAATGCTCATACTCAAACCTTAATATGTTATAACTAACCATAGTAGGAGCATCCCCACTTTTTTATTCTCACTGATTTTTAGCGAGAGTGGAAGGGAGGGAGGATGAGGGGAGGGGAAGAAAGAGAGAGAGAAAGAGAGAGAGAGAGAGAGAGAGAGAGAGAGAGAGAGAGAGAGAGAGAGACATTAACATGAGAGACACATTGATTGGTTGCCTCTCACAGGTGCCCTGACCAGGGTCAGGGATTAAACCACACCCGAGGTACATGTCCTTGACTAGGAATCAAATCCGAGACACTTGGGTCTGAGGGCTGATACTCTAACCACTAAGCCAAATTAGCCAGGGAGGAGCATCCCCATTTTAATCCATTCCCACTTCCTTTAGAATTAAGGAAATTGAGGCCTATGGTAGGTATAGAACTTGTAACAGAGACACACACTTTAGATTGTAGGACTAGACAAGTGTGTTTGCCCTTATGAATGTTTATTGACAAAAAGGTCATTATCTTTGGATTTTCAGATGTGAGATGGGCCCATGAGTCAATCAGTCAACCTTTATTTGTTGGGAATCTACTATTTGCCAATGATGGTATTATATACTCAAAATACAATCTAAAACCAGCCATTCTTTCTACTTTCAAGAAATTCACAGTTTACTGGAAAGACTCTCAATAAAGTTCATTTGAGCAAAGGCTAAAAAGTAATTAAAAGTACTGTAAGCCTAAAGCAGTTAAGAAGGGGATCCAACCTATCTTAGTGATCAAGGAGGGCCACTCTGAGGAAACGATTGTGAAGCTGAGAACTGAGCAATAAAAAGGAAACAGATAACTTCGAGTTTTTCTAAAAATCACCTGGGCAAATTTCCAGGTTCCTTCTCGTGGAGATTTTGATTCAGTAGATCAAGGGGTGAGGTGAAGGACTCCATAGCTTCCCCAGGTCATTCTTGCAATCCAGGAAGTTTTGGAAATCCTGAATGAGGTGATAAGCATTTCAGGAAGGCTGCCACATTGAGGGTAGGGAAGACCTCAGAGGAGCTATTTCCACTAGAGGGTAGACTCTGATGTCAGGTGAGGATTAGGAAAGATTTTAAAGATGTTGAAACCTTGCACAGTGGCTGATCTGAAGCTTAGTTGAGTACTGGGATGTGGGGGAGAATAGGATTTTAAGGCCTACTCAACAGAAGGAACTGGACCTGCTAATTAATTCCTCAGAGCTACCCCCCCAATAAAGTTTGCTTTCATTTGTTTTAAACATTATTTCCTTTACCACCAAGGAGAAAGATAAATAGTTGAATAAGAGGGGTAGTTTGTGGAATAGCCCTAGAGTGTCTCTTGCTTCCTAATATACTTTTTATAATGATGCATAAAAGTCTGCAGAGAATTACTTTTAGGCATACATTTCAACAAAGTGTAGCCATAAAAATGGGCTCTCCATCCACCACAAATCTGGATATGTTCTTTAATGTTACAACCATACTTGAACCTTCTTAACTGTTTATGTGGCCATGTAAATGGCTTTTAGGAGAGATTATGTGATCACTACATGAAAGATTAGTCTTGCTTATCTTATATTTCAGGGTAAGGAGCACCCTACCTTTTGGTTTTAGAATCCCTGGCAATGGTTTGCTGGACCCAGCTCATACTGGCTGTTGTGAGCCTGTTGTTGACATATTTTCCCATTGGTGTGTCCAGTGACTTCACAAATCAGTCATTGTGGGGGCCTTTACTTTACAGCATGGAAATAAACAATTGGCTTTTTTTTTCTTTTCTTTTTTTTTTTCTGGGAGCCTGATGTTAAACACTTACCAGCACACTACTGCCTGACAGGAATTTACATTTTTTAAATTGTGGCTATTTCTACATGCGAGTATTCACTGACTAGATTCTTCTACCAATGAAAGGTTTTTTTCTCCCTGCTCTCTTTTTTATTATGAAGGAAAGTCTTCCCCAGAATACTCGCTACACTTCCGTTACTTCTTGGTTAGACCTGTGTCCCATGATCATTCAAGGGAAGCGGGGATAAAGGAAGGGGCTTCCATATTTGATCTAAGCCAATCCTGCCTTGAACTGTGGAGCTAAACACAATAATCCTGAACAAAACTTGGGCTCTATTAGTCAGGAAAACAGGGACTTCATCCTTGGCCAGGAAATGAATAATATTTCCTACATTAGTAATACAAGTGAAGAATGTCTGTGGCCTTCAAGATCCAGAAGTAATAGAACTAAAATAGTTTCTCCCTGTTTTTGTTTTAACAGCTGTTGGCATTTCATCCTCAACCTTTTACAGCAGTCATTCTCCAAGTGTGGTCCTCAGATCAGTAGCCTCAGTGTCATCTGGGAACTTCTTAGAAATGCAGATTCTTAGACCCCAACCCAAACTCCTGAATCAGATGCTGTGGAGGGAGGAAATAATGGGGGTATAATTAGGGGTGTGATGTAGTAGTCAGTGTCTCATAGGTATTCCAGATGATGCTGATGGATGCTGAAGCTTGAGAACTACTGTCTTAAGAGTATTCCTAACTCTATCAGTGTGGTATGTGTAAAGTGAATTTCAATGAGTAATGAGCAGTGCTAGGCACATAGTAAGCAGTCATTCATTCATTCATTCATTCATTCATTCATTCATGTACTTACTATTCATTTGTTGAGCACTTGATATTGTTACCCTGTGTCATATAATCCATTGCCCACTAACAGCCAGAATGATCCTTTTAAAAGGTAAATAAGGTGTACTATTTGCTTGCTGAAAACCTTTCAGCAACTTACATAACAAGATGAAATACAAGCTCTAAGTCCCTCCATAGCTTGGCCTGCCTGCCTCTCCCAACTCCTTTCTTATTACTCTCCCTTTCCTTCATAGAGCCATTTACATCACTGACCTTCTCTCTATGGTTGAATCTATCTTGTCATTCTAATTCTAGCTCAAATTTTACCTTTGCCAAGGCAACTTCTGACCATTTCATTAAATGTACCTGCCCCCACTTATCTTTATCATGTTAATCATGACTTTCTTCATGGGTTATGAAATTATTGTGCCTATTCATTTGCTTACTGTCTGACTCTTCCACTAGAATGAGGGATGCCTCTGCATGTCAATGTCTAAATGAACCCTGGAACACTGGTGTCCACACATATTTGATGAATGAGTTTTCAGGCATTCCTTAGCTGTGCTGGAACTGAGATTTGAATTGCTATAGAAAATGAACAGCTGGAATCAGCACTTTGGTATAAGCATATCATGCTTTTTTTCACTTGTAAATTATAATCTATCTTATTTTTAGAAACTTAAATTTACTTACAGGAAGCTCTTCAAAAGGTCATGAAACTAGCTTGTCTGGACAAGATCAGTTTGCTTTGGTTGAATGTCAAGATACTCATTTATTGGCCGGAGAGTGCCAGGAACTTAAAAAAGAATACCGCCATGTCTTTCTATCCCTTGCACCATATCAGATAAGCAAGTGACTTGACTCAAAAAATTTATGATAGCTTTATAGATGTTTTTCCCAGAGACTGTTCTGGAAATAGAAAGATGAAATCAGATTCTAGTGCCATCTAGTGGTCATGTTTAGTTCCTCTAGAAATAAAATCAAATACGCTCTAATACTGATTTTTCACTTCTTGTTTTGGAAGGGGTGTCTGTGTATGTGTGTGTGTGTGTGTGTGTGTGTGTGTGTGTGTGTGTGAGAGAGAGAGAGAGAGAGAGAGAGAGAGAGAGAGAGAGAGAGAGAGAAGGTATGAGTGTGTGTGTCTGTGTCTTGATGGTCTTACCTGTTACTGTCATATTAAATGGTAATGCTGTTGGTCAAATGCTCGGAAATTCATGGGGAACTTTAATACTTTATGTCATGCTGCGATACATATGTCAGTGTTTTATAAATAACTAGAGGCCCAGTGCATGAAATTTGTGCACTGGTAGGGTCCCTAGTGGCTGCCAGCTTCTGGCTGTTGGCCAGGTACTCTCTCCCTTCCCCTAGCCACCTACCACCACTGGCCAGGGCCTCCCTCCCTTTTCCTGGCCAGCCCACCCCCGGTTGAACTCCCAGAAGAACTCCAATTGAGGGGACAATTTGCATACCACATTTTTATTATATAGGATAACTATGTTAGATGACAATTTATTGTAAGTGATACAATACCTAAGAGACTGAAACTATTCGATGCCCCCATTTGGTGGTGGATGTTGGTGGTCACTCAGAGGCAAAAAATGATCCCGGAACTTCTGATCTCCAGTCGCCAGCTTCCTTACTTTGTTGTATATTCAGATGTTCCATCTGTCCTTGTTTTCCATCTTCTCCATTGGCTCATAGTAGGAGCCTTTGCAAAAGATAATAAATTCTTCAGTTGGAGAAACAAAATAGAGAAGTGATTTTAAACAAAAATTAGAACCCCTAAAGGTTTATTTTATAAAATTATTTTCATCTCCCATAGATATACATGACTTCTAGCATCTACAGAAGCTAATAGAATTAATATTCTGAGGGCATATAAAGCAGACTATGCCCTGTGCTAACATTTCGTGTACATATATCTTTACATAATGAATAGTCCTACAAGGCATGATTATAACCTATTTTAAAGAGAGGGATACACTCATAGAGTTGTCATTTATTGAGCCCCTAATATATGCCAGGCAATGTGCCAGAAATTTTCAATGCAATCTTTATTTAATCCTACCAACTTTTGGCAGTAGTACCGGTATTCAAATGAAGAAACTGAAACTTAGAGAAATTATTGTCCCAAATTCCTTAACTGGAGACTGGAATTGTAGTTCTTCTAGCTGGCCTCCATACTGTACTTTTTCTACATCTTCTCTAGCATTGTAGAAAGAATTTTGAGTTTATAGGTTATGCATATCTATTTTTCACCTTCTGTTATCCAGTCAGCCTTCCCCAGCGGTCAGTCTATTCCATGTGTCCATACCTCCATGTTTCTATTTTGTTCATCAATTTATATTGTTCATTAGATTTCACATATAAATGAGATCATATGGTATTTGTCTTTCTCTCACTAGCTTATTTCACTTAGCATAATAATCTCTAGGTCCATCCATGCTGTTTCAAAAGATATGGTTTCCTTATCTTTTATGGCCATGTAGCATTCCACTGTGTAAATGTACTACAGGTTTTTTATCTACTCATCTATTAATGGGCATTTGGGCTATTTCCAGATCTTGGCTATTGTAAATAATGCTGCTATAAACCCAGGGGTGCATATATTCTTTCAAATTGGTGTTTCAGGATTCTTAGGATATATTCACAGAAGTGGGATCACTGGGTCAAAGGGCAGTGTCATGAAATCCATCTCACTAAGGGGAGGATGTTATACAAATGAATACTAAGAAATGGATCTCATTAGAGGCCTTCTCAGAGGTCACCAACCATGACATTAGTGGCATATTTATGAGTATTAAACCTTGAAATTACTCTGTAGTATTATAGATCAACTAGAGGCCTGGTGCATGAAATTTGTGCATGGGGATCCCCTCAGCCCAACCTGCACCCTCTCCAATACAGAACCCCTCGGGGGATGTCCGACTGCCGGTTTAGGATCGGGCCTAAACCGGCAGTTGGATATCCCTCTCACAATCCAGGACCACTGCCTCCTAACTGCTCACTTGCCTGCCTGCCTGGTCGCCCCTAACTGATCCACCTGCCAGCTTGATCACCCATAACCGCCTCTGCTTGCCGACCTGATTGCCCTAACTGCACCCCTGCCAGCCTGGTCGCCCCTCACTGCCCCCCTCTGCCAGCCTGGTTGCCCCTCACTGCCCCCCCTGCCGGCTAGTCACCCCACACAGCCTGCTGTTCAGTCATTTGGTCATCCCTCACAAAATCCCCTGCTGGCCTGGTCACCCCAATGCAGCCTGTTTGGTTGTCTGTTCGGTTGTTTCGGATGTGACGGCCCCTGGCTCTTTATATATATAGGACTAGAGGCCCGATGCATGAAGATTTGTGCAAGAATGGGCCTTCCTTCCCCTGGTGCCGGCACCGCCTTCGCTCCGGCCTGAGGCTCCTTTCCACCTTCATTCCAGCCTGGAACCGCCTTTCTGCCTTCCCACACTGCCCAGAGGCCGGGAGCAGCTGGGGCGGTGCGGAATGCCTGTGTCATCGCAAGAGTCCTGCCCCGCCCCCGTCCACTCAGCACCAGCATATGCAAATTAACCCGCCATCTTTGTTGGGTTAATTTGCATGCTCACTCCTGATTGGCTGGTGGGCATCACAAAGGTATGGTCAATTTTCATCTATTAGTGTAGGTGCTTTGCCCTATTAACCAAGAATGTTTTATAATCTAGTCAAGGCAGATTGTCATAATGCATAAGAGATCTAGTTCTATCCCTAACCGGTTTGGCTCAGTGTATAGAGCGTTGGCCTACAGACTGAGAGTCCGAGGTTCGATTCCAGTCAAGGGCATGTACCTTGGTTGTGGGCACATCCCCAGTAGGGGGTGTGCAAGAGGCAGCTGATCGATGTTTCTCTCTCATATCGATGTTTCTAACTTTCTATCCCTCTCCCTTCCTCTCTGTAAAAAATCAATAAAATACATTTTTTTTAAAAAAAGAGAGAGCTAGTTCTAGTGTTAGGCAAACTAGATCCAAATCCTAGTTCCCTGACTCTATAACTGTGTTGATGTGTCCATTCCTTGGCCCTCAAAGTAGGCAGTTACTTCATAAGTCTGTTATAAGAATTAAATGAGATCGTATAAGTAAATTGCTACACACACAGTACCTACTGCATGAAAACAGCAATGTATTCTGGCTAATATGGTCTAAATATTTGTGGGAATTTATTTTTAACTTTCCAGAGTGCATTCTTATACATTTCATGTTTTATTTTTTTCTGATTTTAATCCTAGTAAAGTTGTAGGATTTGATGCAGCTGTACCCATTTTAAAGATTTAACATTTGGGACATGTAAAAATTGAATGACTAGCCAATAAATGTCAAAGGCAGTCCTGCAATCCAGTTTTTCCTTCCAATAATTTTTCCTTCCAAATTCTTTCTATTTTTTAAAAAGAATATCTCAGAGGGATAAGCAGGGAACAGTCTCACTCCCCCATGCTTTTATATTTGGTATCACAGAGCTGTAAGGATCACCTAATTAATGAACCCAAAAGTTGTCTCAGAACAGGCAGAGTCATATTTTGAATGTTTTAAAAGAACAATCTGTAAACTAACTGTAATATATGCACCACATTCTAAACTGCACTGTTGTGGTAACTTAGGAAACCCACATCCTGGCTTTGGTTCCTCATTCGAAGAGTATGGTTTTTCTGTTAAAGTTTATAAAAAACAACCTCACGAGACTCAGATTCTATCCTTTAATTTGAGAATGGTCTCCTGAAAGGCCTAGGAGACCTTCTTATGATAAATTCCAAATGATATTTTACCTAAGCCAATAGTAAAACCCAGTAATAGAGACTTGGACCACAAATACATTCACATTTATTTCCTATTATTCTCCCAAGTCCTCAACCACTTCTCTCCTTTTTCCCTCCCGGAAAACCCCAAATTCAGGCCAAACAATAATGAAGAAAAACAATTTTGACTATGTGTCATAATCACATCTGTCTTCAAAAACAGAGGACTTTATTCCCCAGATATTAGATTGAGCCTTGACTCATTTGCACTTATGAAGCTGATCTGTTTAGAAGAAAAGCCATTTTATTATAGAAGCTCAGTGTTTCCTTCTCTCTATTTCCTCCTTACAGCATCAATAAACAGCAGCTCCTCTGATCAAGCTGTGGCACACCTGTGCTGCTGATCTCTCCTTAAATGATTATAGTCTTCTTCTAAGCCAGCGGTTCTCAACCTGTGGGTTGCGACCCCTTTGGCAGTCGAACGACCCTTTCACAGGTTTCACAGGGGTCGCCTAAGACCATCCTGCGTATCAGATATTTACATTACGATTCATAACAGTAGCAACATTACAGTTATGAAGTAGCAATGAAAATAATTTTATGGTTGGGTCACAACATGAGGAACTGTATTTAAAGGGCCAGAAGGTTGACAGCCACTGTTCTAAGCCTTCTGTTGTCAGGTCTCACATGTACAAGCAAGCTACCCAACTTTTAAGACTTTTATTTATTGGGGTTTACAGTTTACTTTGGAGGGATTAGAAGGAGGAAACTATGGGAGAGTAGGAGAGAGAGAGGTTATTATAGATGAAGAAGGGGTACAATAATTCTTAATGGATTTATGTCTAATTTTTTTAATTATTAGAAATCTGTCAAAGTCCTTAACACCTTTGAGGAATATCAAACAAAACAATAGGTGCTACTTTAATGTTTAAAAGGGAAATCTGTCAAAGTCAGGATCTGTAAACTTCTTGAAGTCCTTTTCCAGGTTAACAGACTTAGTTCTTCTGGGAGGCCTCCAAAGGCACTAGGTCATCACTACCACTGGTGTCCATGACCAGCCCTACAGATGAGCAAGAGAAGCATGTCACCACTGTGACCTTTCTGGGGGCTGACCTAATAGTACACTGTGTTCTTCAGAGTGATTAAATTCTAAAGGGCATGTACATCAAAACACCAGTGCCATCATAATAAAAGTGCCTGGATGGATGTGTGTGTGTGTGTGTGTGTGTGTGTGTGTACCTATTAAGTCCCTGTATGTACAGAGATACATAACGTAGATAAGTATATGCATATGTGTATGTATACATTTATTTATCTATCTTTAATCAGCAAACTTTGAGCAATGGCCCACGATCAGACCACATCTGGACTATTGTACATTTTATGAGGGTTCATACATTTTATGAGGGTTCTAAACAATTTAAAATATACCCAAAAAAGGAATCCAGGCCAAGGAAAGATCTAGAAACTACTAGGTAGAATGAACAGATTAAGAAATTAGTTATTATTGCCCTGGAGAAGTGAAGATATAGTAAAAGTAGAGTCACTTCCAAATACTAAAGCAGTGTCACCTAGAGAGAGAAAGACTGGCAATGTATCACTCCAGGGGTAGAGCTGGAACAACTGGCAGAAATGACAGATGGAGAGATTGGTCCTCAATACTTGATGAACTTTCTAACAGCTTGAGAATGCACCAAAGTATTCAGGCCACTCAATTCAGCTGTCCTGCCAGTGTCCAGTTCAACTAACTGGAGAAGTTTGCCCGCATGGCAGCCTGAAAAGCCATGCTGAATGCATTCTCAGGACCCACATTCAGGCTGTCTACAATGTACTAATGATCCAAAAGAATAATAATAATAATAATAATAATAATAATAATTGCAAACAGTTATATAGCATACTTACTCTGTGCCAGGCTTTGTGCAATTACTTTACCTCTCAGAAGATAACAGTCCCAGAGAGATCTTTAAATCCTTCAGTGAGGCAGAAAGTAGGAAAATAATTCCACTTTTCACAGCGAAATATAAGTGAAATGGCAGAGAATTCAATCAGGTAAAATAATGTGACTTAGTTCTTTGGTTATTTTAAAATAATCTCATCCTTTAAACAAAATGTGACATATACAGACAATGAAATAATATCTACACTAATAAAAGACAAAGATGCTAATTGACCGTGCCTTCACTACCCCAAGCCATGCCCACCAGCCAATCAGAGTGGCTATATGCAAATTAACCCAACCAAGATGGCGGCTGGCAGCCATGGAGCTGGAGCAAGCAGGAGGCTTGGTTGCCCTGGTGATGAAGGAAAACAAGCTTCCCTCCCGCCCTGGCAGGCTGTGGCCTCCGCAAAAGGCAACAAAGTTTCAATTATAGAAGCTAAATAAATCCCAGATACCTGCTTCCAGCCAGCCTCCACTGGGAGCTTGGGTGGCTGGGGCTGGGGCCAGCCTGCAAACAGCCATCAGCCCCTCACCCAGATGGCCACACCCTCATGGGGTGAGGGTCCCTGCTGGTGGGCTTGGCCAGCCTGAAAACAGCCATCACCCCTCACCCAGACTGGCCAGGGACCCCAGAAAGACCCTCCACCCTGAAGGCGGTGTGGCCAGCCTGCAAACAGCCATCAGCCCCTCACCCAGACTGGCCAGGCATCCCAGCAGGACCCCCACCCTGAAGGGGGTGTGGCCAGCCTGAAAACAGCCATCAGACCCTCACCCATACTGGCCAGGCACCCCAGGGGTGAACCCCCTCCCCCGAAGGGGCTGTAGCCAGCCTGCAAACAGCCATCAGCCCCTCACTCAGGCTGGCCACACCCTCATGGGGTAAGGGTCCCTGCTGGGGGGCTTGGCCAGCCTGCAAACAGCCATCAGCCACTCACCCAGGCTGGCCAGGTACCCCAACAGGACCCCCCTCCCTGAAGGGGGTGTGGCCAGCCTGAAAACGGCCCTCAGCTCCTCACCCTGGCTGGCCAGGCACCCCAGCGGGACCCCCGCCCTGATCCAAGACACCCTTCAGGGAAAACCAGCTGGCCCCCATCCATGCACCAGGCCTCTATCCTATATAATAAAAGGGTAATATGCAAATTGACCCTAACAGCAGAACGACTGGGAATGACTGGTCACTATGACACACACCGACCATCAGGGGGCAGACGCTCAATGCAGGAGCTGCCCCCGGGTGGTCAGTATGCTTATAGACAAAAAGTAGATTAAAGGTAACCAGGGTCTGGTGAGAGGGGGAAATGGGGAATGATTGCTTAATGGCTATTGTAATAGCACCATTTTAGAGAGTTCAATTGTCCTCTCCCTCTCCCTCTTTGGCGCTTCCTGGCCATGCCCCTCCCTAAGAGGTGAGTGGTAGAAGGAGCCAAAAGGTCTTCAATTGTCCTCTCCCTCTTTGCTTCTGATGTAGTGGAAGCAGCCTCAATGTGGTGGGTACCAGAGTCATAAAAAAGTTATATCTGTGTCAACTTAAGGGAATTTGAAATTAGAGTCATAATAAGGAATAAAGAGGCATAGAAGGTTTTGACAAGAGCCCTGGACAGTGTGGCTCAGTTGATTGGGCATTGTCCTGTGCACCAAAAATTTGCCAGTTCCATTCCTGGTCAAGGGCACATGCCTGGGTCGCCGGTTTGATCCTTGGTAGGGGGTGTGCAGGAGGCAACCAATCGATATTACACCCTCATATCAATATTTCTCTCTTTAAAAATCAATTAACTATTAAAAAAAAGTTGACAACATTTGAATTTGATCCTGGCAAGTGCAAGCATATAAAGATGCCATGGTGGGTGGGAAAGCACAGGATGTGAGGATGAGAAATAGAAGACTGAATGTAGTTCTATGCCCCCGTTGTCACCTTGAATGACATATTCTTGGGGATTTGGGAGAGAGAGGGATTCTTTCTACATCCTTTCAATAGTGACGGAAGAATGAATGTTTACATCCTGGTGGAGGATGGGACTTTCCAGGTTTGGGGCTATCTTAGTCTCTTAGGGGCAGGCCTTGATTATGCATAACTATGTTGGAATTCATAATAGATCTGAAGAAGATGGTCATGCAGAGCTAGCACTGCAGTAATTTGTCCCCAAGAAAGCTGTATGGCTTCTAATTTCCACTTCTTTGTACGTATTTCTGCTTTTCCTTAAATTCTGCCTTCTCTCTAAGGAGGTCAAGTTCACCCTCTCTTTTCCCAAACTATGGAACTGAATAGAAATTGGGGAGACCTAAATTTGGCTGAATCAAAGCCCCAGTGAATTTGGAAGTGAAAGGATGAATTATCAGTTCTCTTGTTGCTGATTCTTTTTTTGTGATAAAAAAACACACAAACCCTTCATGTAGTCTGTCTTGGCAATAACTCGATTGATTATGAAAAATTACACTTTAATTTCCCTTTGGAAATACTTGCAACAATGAAGAGGAGAATTTACTCCCTTGAAGTCAGACAGCTGCCTTGATGTCTCTGTACGGTAATGTAATTAGTGAGCCACTGAGAAGCTGCCACTAAAATTGGCTACCGACGGAGGGGAGTAAGAAAGAGCTGCATCTTCTCATTCTTTGGCTTCTCACTGAATGCACAGAGGAAAGAATACAGTTCTTCTAAAGTACATGGCTAGTCCTGGATAATAATATGATCATTATAAAAATACTATAGAAAATATAGAGATGGAACAACCAGCATTTAAGCTAGTGTATGTTGAGTGCCTATTCCATTCCAGGTGCTCCCCATGCATTTATACTCTAAGACCCATTAAATCCATGACAAAACATTTAAGGCTCAGAGAGGTAAGTCACTTGTCTAAGGATGCAGAGCCAAGATGTGGACTTAATTCTGTCTGATGGCAAAGGCCATAAATAAGGTGATGCTTGTCTTTCCCCTTCTTAGCCCCAGTTTTCTCAGGCCCTTGGGTCCTGATATTCTCATAAATCCTCTCTATATTATGGCTTCCCCTAGTACTAGCTGCTTGAGTCTCCCCTGTCCTTACAGGCTGCATGCTCCCCACTTGACCTGTTTGTTTTCTGAACGCTGACTTGTCCTGTTCTTATTTCCTCAACTCCTTGTTATTCTCACGTTCCCTAACTGATATGAAGAGATTAATATACTACTCACTCATCACAGCAAATATTGGCTTATTGAAAGAGGTCATCTGTGGACAGTATTTCCATGATCCAAAGGAATGATTCTCTTATATGGAAAATGTCAGGCACCAAGACAAGCTGATTGAGAAATAATGTTTGTATGTCTGAGTGTGGCATTTGAGTGTGCATGTGGCTGCATGTTTGAAGAGGGGATTGCTGCTAGAGACATATTTTCATAGTATCCTAATAACATTCCTCCTAGCCAATACTTCCAATCTGTTTTCATTAATGCTCCCCTAAGAACAGTTTTTTCCTAATTGTTCCTTCCTATGACATAATGCTATCTGTTTAGCCACTAATGTAATCTCTGCTTTATACATAAAAAGAGTAAGGTTTTTAGACTCTAAGAACCAGTTTTTGCCCAGTTGTGTGTGATATGCTAATAGGCCAATGTTGAGAGACAGGATATAGCCTAGTGTTAAAAGCATACTCTCTGAGTTAAAATTCAAACTCTATTACATCCTGGCTGTGTGGTTTGAGCAAGTTACTTAACCCCTCTGTGCTTTAGTTCTATTTATAAAATGGGCATAATAATAGATCTTATTTCATAGGTTTGCTGTGGGTATTAAATGCATATAAAACACTTAGAAAAGGTCTGGAGGCAGAGTTGGATCAGCAGGCTGCGTGGGGTGACCAGGCCGACGGGAGGCCATGAGGGACGAAAAGGCTGGCAGGGGGGACAGTTGGGGGCGACCAGGCTGACAGCAGGGAGCAGTTGGGGGCAACCAGGCTGACAAAGGTGGCAGTAAGAGGTGACCAGGCCAGCGGCGGGGGCGGGCAGTTAGGGCGACCAGGCCAGCAGGGGGAGTGTAGTTGGGGGTGACCAGGCTGGCAGGGGTGGCAGTTGGGGATGATTAAGCTGGCAGGGGGGGCAGTGAGGAACCACTAGGCTGGCGGGGGCCGGGGCAGTTGGGGGTGACTAGGCCGGCAGGTGGGTTAGTTAGGGGCGGCCAAGCTGGCAGAGGGGGGCAGTTAGGGTCGACCAGGCTGGCAAGGGGGGCACTTAGGGGCAATCAGGCAGGCAGGCAGGTGAGCGATTAGGAGCCAGTGGTCCAGGATTGTGAGAGGGATGTCCAAGGGTTCCCGGATTGGAGAGGTTGCAGGCTGGGCTGAGGCCTCCCCCCTCCCCACTCCCCCACCCCCATGTATGATTATTGTGTACCAAGCCTCTAGTAAGAAAATATAAATAGGAAAAACACTTTTAAATTTGTATATAACTTTCAAATAAAATAATTTCCAAAGCTGTAATAATGAGAAACTTGAACATATTTGTCATCACTAATAGAAATCTTACCACAAACAGATGGTGGTAAATGGTTTAGAGGAGATGCTTAACAGCCTTAAGTATCAAAATAACAATTCTGAATTTAAGAAGTATATAAAGGAAATCATTCAAATCATGCCTAAAGATAATCTTAACCATTGTAACTTTTGTGAAGGGTTGCTTTTATTTTTATTGATTTTTTACAGAGAGGAAGGGAGAGGGATACAGTTAGTAATATCAATGAGAGAGAAACATCGATCAGCTGCCTCCTGCACACCTCCTACTGAGGATGTGCCCACAACCAAGGTACATGCCCTTGATTGGAATCAAACCTGGGTGGGACCTTTCAGTCTGCAGGCTGACACTCTATCCACTGAGCCAAACCAGTCAGGGCTGAAAGGTTGCTTTTAGAAAGGTTGGACATTTTAGCACCAGGAAGGTTTGTAACCTCTCCTATCTTTGGCTGACTTGTAGTTTGGGCGTAGCATGCAGCAGTGGGCCACATCCTGGTGGCTGGGAAGCTCTAACATCACCCATCGCCTTCCCTATTTTGTGTAAGCCTGGCCCACAACAAATGTGAGAGGAATTTTAACTAAGAGAAGGGTTGTTTTTGTTTTTAGAAGAATTTACTGAATTGTCTTAGTCGAAAAGAGAAGAAACAAGCTTGGCCATTTAAAGAGGAACAATTTTGGGCCCCATTCAGGCAGTCCTCACATGGGAGGCTTCACAGGTGGCAGCGCAGCCACAGCTCAGCACAGGAGAGGAAAGACTGCCACCAGGTCCAGTTTGTAGGGAATGCAGTGGCCAGGCTCTGACCCAGTGCGGCAGGAGGCGCATCTGTGGCTGAGCTGGTTTCCTGTGTGGCCCAAGTACTGGATTGCATCGGGCTCATTTACATCCTCTCCAGCACTAGGCCGTGTAGAGAGCCACTGGTAGATTTCTAAAAATATACAATTAAATCTCCTCTAGCCTCCATTTGAATAATTTTATGCTTTTTATTATTGTTTCCCAGCAGTGAACTCAGAGAAGAACTGCATGTTCTAGCAAAGCCTAATGATTGTTTTATAAATATTTATAAATCAGGTACTATCTTTCTTCCTTTCTCCTCTTGTCCTGAATATACATTATTTGGAGGCCCATTCTTCCCATCCTAGCAGATGCTTTGACGTTTCGCTGAGCTGGGAGGGCATTCAGAGTTTGACATTTTTCTTTGATTTGCTTGCCTGTACTTTGGGAGTCTTTGTTAAGAAGCTTCATTCTAAAGTATTTAAAGGTGGCCTCCTGAGGCTGCCTCATTGTTCACAGTTGCCAAAACCAAACTGAAGCCTCTTAGTAGAGATTTATATTCTTTTGCAGAAGAGAGAGCCCATTTAGTAAATTCATTTATCAACGGAGAAAATGTTACTCTTATTATTGGGACAATGTCTTTTGCCTGTCCTAAAAAGCATCAGGAATAAAGGGGAAGGCGAGGAGGAAATATCTCCAGCCAAAAAAAGTCAAAAACTGGCATCAGTAACCAGTTCTATGGGTCAGTCTTGTTCCTGGAAGGGCTGCTGTTTGTATTCTGGCAGTGGATGGCACTCCATCGATGTTTGGAAATCGTCTCTAGTGGCCCTGGCTTTCAGAAAGTGGTGCCAGACTAATTAGATTACATTAACTATGCCCAAACTATTATATTGGATTGACATTTTTCATTCTAAGCATTGAATCACTACAAAAGCTAATAACTAAATGAATGCAAGTTCCCTGTCTGGTACCAATCGGTTCTCCTGATTCTCACTGACTGTAATGGGACAGTGTCACATCAGAGGCCACAGTGAGACTGACAGCCCTGCAGAGTGGGCACTGCTTAATCAGAACTTGCTTTCCTAGTTTCTAGTTGTTCCCAGAGCCAAGGATATTAAATTGAGATCTTCCAGGAAACTGTTCTTGATGACAAAGGGAGAAGTGCTAGTCCAAGCTGCTTCATAGGTGAGCTCTCAGGGAGCAGGGGTACATAATCTCAGTAACCGTAATACCCATCGCCGCTACCAACAAGAGAATAGCAACCACCATGGAGCTGTAGGTCAAGTTTCTCCTTTGTACCAGAACAGACTCATATTAAGTGCTTTCTCACCTTCTCTCATTTTGCAATGATATTGGGGAAACAGCATATTTAAAAGTATTTGGGTAGGTGATATAATTCTCAGCCTCTGAAGAATGAGGAGATTGAGACTTACTAACTGAGGGGCTAAATAGCTTGCCCAAGTTCAAGGAGTGGCACAGCTGAGATGCACCTGAGACTGCGTGACTCCATAGCTGGTGCTCTGAAGCCCTACCTACATTTCATAAGAAGGGGCTCACCTTGGAGTGCGGTAGAAAGACCTCTTTACTTCCATTTTGTCACCTGGTTAAAAACAACATGTAGAGGTATTTTCTGACTTCCTCAATGATCCTGTAAAATCTGCTCTTTGTGGATTCTTTGCTCTTCAAAATAGTACCTCCAATACAGACAAAGGCAAGAATTAGTTCCTAGAATATTCTTTGGAGAAAGGGACATTCCTCTTCTCATGTTCTCTAAACAGAGTCCCAGTGAAACCAAGACCTGGATCTTACAGAGCTGCTCCAGATGTTAACTGGGATGGAAAATCCCATCTGAGACATGCATGTCACTGTCTGTCTAGCAGTTGAGAGAAAGAATCAAGGTGTGATATACGCCAGACCATGCAGAAGGCTGGCTGCTAGCGAGCCACCAACCACACACCACAAGCCCAGCAGAGCACCAGAATGCAGCCTCCCTGGCCTCTGTGGGAAGGCGCAGGAAAGGAAGTTAACTATCAATTTTTAAAAATCAAGATAAATCAGAACAATGAAGGACTTTACAGAACTAGGCTAGAAGACCACTTACATCTGGGTTAGTGGCATGGCATATAGCAGTGGTTTTCACATTTTTACATTTTCAAACAGTGAGACCCTTTTTAAAAATGAAGTTTCATATACATCTCTACTCTGCTACGAAGTTTAAATTGGAGATTCTCAGATTGTACCCGCAGCTGCTGGAGAGGGGGCAGGAATCCAGCCGATCACCTGCTGCTCCAAGTGTACCTAAGGCCCCACCAGCTCCCTGAGGATTTGTAAATTATCTTCTGCTGTATTTGTGTGGACCCTAAATTTACCTTAACTTTGAATATACTAGTATTTTACTAGCAAAGACAAATTTCAGTTTGACCCAATCAATATATTGTCCCAAATAGTGGCTCAGTGCACGAATTGGTGCACATTGAAAGGAAATTAATTAGAAGAAATATTTTACTATCACTATTCGCCCTTTCTCTATAATAGAAATGTCAGAGGTGAAAGAAAATTAGTAAAATGTACATGAAAATAATATATAAATTGATTAATAAACAATAACAACATGATATAACAACAAATATTTTCCATGAAATTTTTACTGTCAGAATCTTCATTTATTATTAATTTTTTAAGATATGTCAGGTATTCTGGAAAATTTACATCATTTGGACAAATTTTGCCTTTGCTACAACATCGAGTAAATTTTTCATCAGATGGTTTTTCATTGGAGAAATTTAGGGATAGGCAACATTGACATGTAACAGTCATTCCACCACAACTGTGTTTGATCATTGCATCCTCATTTACCTCATTTTTGCTATGAAGGCAGTTCCTACCATATTGGTAGTATTTGTCGATTACTGTTCTTCAGACATATTCTGTTGATGATGTCATTTGCTTTCAGCTTCAGAGGTATGTTGTGGCAGTAGTTGGTCTTCAGACATATTCTGTCAACAATCTCGGCTTCAGAATGTCAACAAAAACGTGACATCATTTCCCGGAGCTCACAGCCACCATTTTCAGGCTGGGCTGGGCTGTGGGCTGCATTTTGCTCCATGACAGTATCAGCTGTGATTTCGTGGTCTGTAGCTCCAGGTTCTTGGCAGGGCCTGTGTTCCACTTGGGGGAAACCGAGTGTTGCTTTGTTGGCACCCGGTCCACAGTGCTACCTGGTGCCGTTTCTCTGTGAGTGTTACGGCAGCTCCTGCATCAGGCATCAGCCCCCTGGTGGTCACTGCGTGTCATAGCGACTGGTCGGACAGTGGGAAGGACACTTAGCATATTAGCCTTTTATATATATAGATGATTGCAGAATTTAAATTGGTAAATTTAAAATAAAGTTAGGCTGACTATGTATTCCAAGTATCATGGGGTTTAAAAATAAAACTTTATAATAGAACTTTTCAAATATATTGAATAGATAGATTATATAATGAACCTCTATGTATTAATCATCAAGGTCCAATAATTATCAGCCTTCACAAATCTTTAATCTATCTTATTCTCCATTCATTTCCCTGGAATATTTTTTTTTAATCTCAAACTTCATTTCATTTCACACATAAATGCTTCAGTCTGTATTTCTAAACAATGGTACTTTTATAAAAAAAACAAAAACACATGCCATTATGATACTTAACAAAATCAATTGTAACTCTTGGTATTTTAACCTAATCAGTGTTTCTCCAAATGTATTTTGATATTAAATGTAACATTTTGATGTTAAAATCCATTAGATACTAACAAAGGGTATTTTTAGACAAAGAGTTTCATGGTCAAATTATTTGGTGGAACTCCTTGTTTAAAGAAAGTTAAACAGATTATCCACCTGCAGGACTTCTTAAAATAGTACAAATTGGGCCAAAAGTAGGTTTACAGTTTTGAGTACATGAAGCAAGAGTTTATTCTTATATTATTATTTATTATTTTTTTCGTATGAACAACTGTAAATCTACTTTTGTCCCACCATGTATGCTTAAAAAGTTTTGAAATTTATATGACTAATGACACATTTTTTTCAGGTGACAGACAAGCGTTTCACAAAATACATTAAGAGTAGAAAGACAATCTCAGCCCTTGACTGTAAATTCTTTGATGGCCTTAATGTTTGCATTTGCCAAAGTTAAGTACTTAGCCTTGCTCTTAGAGGGCAGTGGCTAAAGATTTTTAGTAAACATAAGTTGTCATCTTACCAAACAAAGAAATGCTGCTCAGGAAAGTTCTACCGTCTAATCATGGAAGAAGGCAAATTCTGTTATAACAACTCAAGAACGTCATGAACCTCATGATATGGTATTCCGTTGCATGCTATGGCTATCAATTCAACAGGATTCCAGAGAAGGGCAGATCCATGTGGCCCTGTAGAGTTCCTCTGTTCAGAAGGTACATGATAAAGATGAAGCTTGAGCAGGGCCTGCAAAAATGGAAAGGAGAGAGAAAGACATCTAGTATATGACTGACTAACATGAATAAGAACACAGAAATCTGAAAAATTATGGTGTGTTCAGGAAAGAGTTAGGAGGCCAGCCAGACTAGGGAATGGTGGGAAATGAGAGCTGATAAGGAGAGTGAAGTGTAAGAATGTTGAAGAACTTGACAATCTATTTGGAATATGATCCAGGTGGCATGATGATAAACTATTTGAGAACAGATGCTGTGTCTTTTATGGCATCCTTCCAAGTAGAATACCTTAAATATAGCCAATATGTAATACTGCAAACAAACAGATGTTTATATATGGAATTCCATTAAATGGGGTGAACCATGATTTCATGCGTCTCAACATAAACTCATTGATCAACATAGCTAGCTTATTGATTACTTCAGACAAGATTTTAAGAGGGTAGGTCATAGGGTGGGTCCATTTACATGGAAGTTAGGAAGGAAAGGAAAGATCAGAAATGTAGATGTTTGAGGACAGAGTTTCCCAAAACATAGAGCTCAGTAGTGAGGATGAAGGATAGAGAGGTTGGAAGAGGGGATGACTTAGGAAACAAGAGTCTCAGGTAGCAAGAAGAGAAGGGGAAAAAAAGGACAATAAAAAGCCCTTATTTGAGTAGAAAGTGGAGTCCTGTTGTAATGAGGATTTAGGGTTTAAGAATTGTCCCTGGTGTTAATGTTGGTAATCTAGATCAGTGCTACTCACAGGATGGTTTCTGAGCTGGTACAAGTCATTGAGTTGTTTCTGGTCAACAATGAGATAGTAAAATTGTGGGTAAGCCAGATAACCACCCAAGCAAGTATTTATTTTCTTGTAATTAATTTTTATTTTATTTACAAAAGTAATAGTTTTGAAGTATTGGGGAAAAAATATAGTGCTTCAGATGGTTTGAAATCACAGCCTCAATTATCCTTGAAAATGCCCCAAGGAATATCTTCTCTCACAGCTAATTTTTCATTCTGCATTAAAATAAGTGGCTATTTTTTTTGTAAGAGAGCCAGATGGCTTGCATTTATAGGACATCATATTAGAAAATTATGCACTTAATTCCTAAAAGCCATACCCAGCATGGAGATATACTGACACTTGGAGAGGCACAAGATAACTGGGAAGGACTAAGGCTGCCCACCTCCTCTTCACTGTGGTTTATTCTCATTGTGTAGACTAACAGGAGTAATTATTGGCTCTGTTTGAATGATTTTCTGTTACTCTTTTTTTTCTTCCATTTTCCCCTCCTCTCTCTTTGTCTTGAGCACATACGTTTGATATTTTACAACCATACAATGTGACTATCATACACATGACCACCCTGTTCATACATATAATTTTATTCTTTTCTAATATTTTCTGTTCTGATATGTCACCCCTAACTGATAAGTGAGGTAGGCAGGAAATGTATTATTATCCCATTTTACATATGAGGAAACTGAGGATGCAGAGAGGATTTGTGATGTATCCTATTCACACATCTATAACTCACATATTGACTGTCTGCCAAATGGTTTGATTTTTAACCATGGTAGAGGCAGCTGAGCAGAGTCAGAGAGCTTCCAAAATGTTTTAAAATTTTAAATGAAGCAGCATGTGCAAAGGGCCATCATGGAAACTGGTAGAGAGTAAATGCTCAATAAATGTTAGTTTCCTTTCCTTAAGAAATACCAAAACAGCTTGGAATGAAGAAAAGAGGGTGTGCTTTGAGTAAAACATGGCCCATGTTCTTTAAAATCAATAATTTCATAGTTGGCATTGTACAAATCATTAAAGTCAACCTTTCCTAAAGTATTCTCCAACTCATGTTAATAAGGTCACAATCTCTGTCACTTACTGCTTGACCTCCCTCAACTGTTTAATCTCTCTGAGTCCCAAGATTGTTGTTTGTTTGTTTGTTTGTTTTCCATCATAAAAAGGCTTGATATAATTTATTTTTCAGAGAGGCTGTGAGCTTTAAAGATAATGTGCCTACCACATAATGGGCACTTGATAATTGGTACTATTGTGTTATATACACACAATTTTACACTGACTTTATCCAGCATAAAACGTTCAAGTCAGCCAATAAATTTTAAATATCACCTTGACTGAGCATTGTGTGGAATAGATCTGCTACCCTTAATTACCTACGTTTTTAATTCAAAAGTCAGGCAATTAAGTCCAAGTGTCAACAATATGCGTCCACATGTACAAATACTTGTACAAAATGCCTATGTGTGTGCACTTAAAAATATGTATCTTCCCCAAATTTCTCTTGTATGGCACAATATTTGAGGCCTGCAGGGATGATTTATTATAGTCTGGCAGCACCACTTCTTCGAGGCTGGATACACTGGAGGAAGATTAAGAGGGAAGACAGAACCATTTGACAGTATAATTACACACACAACTTTTAATGTTATTGTGTATGTATCAAAGATATTGTATCAAAATTTAAAGAGATAAATATTTTAAATTTAGAAAATGAGAATACTTTCTGCTGGTGGGAAAGAAAGAAAAAGAAATTTAATAATATACCATTCAAACTTGCTTTAAATAATTATGTTATTTCAGATCTATAAGATAAACAGTCCACACCACAGAACCAAGGCATGGGCTATAATTTAATAAACACATGTCCCACAAGAGTGATGAAGAATATGGCCAGAGGCTGAAATTGGATGCATACATGATCCGGGGGTGTAACTTCATTTGTGAAATGAATCACAGTCTAAACTTGGACTCGGTTGACTTATTGAAATCATACTTTTGCACGAAATGTTGTTTTTCCTATAGGAACACTTTCCCCAGTTTATTTTTAGTTAAGTTCCTTTGAACAAAGCACTCCAGTGTTCACTAGGGGCCAGCTAAGGACACCTTTTAAGACCTTTATCCTCATATTTGACTCTCTTTGACTCACCTCCAAAGCCTCTCTAACCTCACTAATTCCAGCTCCCTCTTTCCCACTCCCTTCAAATTAACTGCAGAAAACAAACATCATGGGAGTTTTCAAAATTTATGTTCACGGATTTTGTAATCACTCTTTAACACCAAGCAAGAGGCAGTGAGATTTGGCAGGATAATTACGGGAGCAGGCAAATAGGAAAGTACAGTTTTAAGTCCCTCACTGTCATTAATGATCTGAAGAACTTGGGCAAGTCACTTCATTGGTCTTGGCCTCAGTTTCTTCATCCACACAGAGTGGGATGAACCAGGGAATGAATCTTAAACCAAGGAATTCAACTCTAACATCCTATGATGTTGGAAGGTAAATTTTCTGCCTTCATTCAGTCAGTGAAATCCATAAAGCAAATTCTCTCTCCAGTTCCACTAGTTGTCAACTAGATGATCACAAACAAATTTATTAGTCTTTTGCACAGTTTCCATATCTATCCAATAAACAAAATAATATTTTCCTGAAAGCAGTTGCTGTGGTGATTAAAGAAGATTACCTAAAGAACCTGTGCAGCACAGTGGCTGCCATAGAGTAGGTATTCAATAAATGGTATCTATTATTTAACTTTTAAGGGGCAAGGTTTTGACATAGTTTGATAAGAAGGCAACTGATAAGGTAGTTAATCAAGATAAATTATTTTCAGCAACTGTATTTCTCATATCAACTTTTCCACTTGAGTCCCACCCAGCTTATCCTAATATATAAAAACCCAGGGTCCATAATGACCTACCGAAGACTCAACCGAACACCACAAGTCAGTCCTGCAGTCAGTGCTGGGTTGCTGTGGTGACCCAGCACTGACTGCTGAGGGGGCTGCAGATCAGGCCCGGGGAGATGCCTGGAGAGAGAGGCAGGGTCTAATCCGCAGCTTCCGTGGCAGCTGTTAACCAGCCATTGCCTCTCTCTTTCTTTCCAGGTTTCACCTGCAGCCGTGCCTCTGTTTCTCTCTAGGCCTCTGCAGGGGCTGCTGATCAGCCCCACCTCTCTGATCAGGACAGGAGATAGGCCCAGAGATGCTGACTGGCATAGAAACTGACCAATTAGAACCAAATCTGGGTGAACTGTGAGGAGCCAATGGCTGCCTAGGAGGTGGAGCTTTTGATGCTGACTGGCATAGAAACCGACCAATCAGAACCAAATTGGCTGGCAGGAGAGGGCAGTTGGGGGCGAGATCAGGCCGGCAGGGGAGGGCAGTTAGGGGTGATCAGGCAGGCAGAGGCAGTTAGGGCGATCAGGCTGGCACGGGAGAGCAGTTAGGGGGGAGATCAGGCCAGCAGGGGATGGCAGTTGGGGGCAAGATCAGGATGGCAGGGGAGGGCAGTTGGGTGCAACCAGGCCAGCAGGGGAGGGCAGTTGGGGACAACCAGGTCGGTAGGGGAGGGCATTTGGGGGCAGCCAGGCCGGCAGGGGAGGGCAGTTGGGGGCGAGATCAGGCTGGCAGGGGAGGGCAGTTGGGGGCAACCAGGTCAGCAGGGCAGGGCAGTTTGGGGGCGTGATCAGGCTGGCAGGGGAGGGCAGTTGGGAGCAACCAGGCCGGCAGGGGAGAGCAGTTAGGGGTGAGATCAGGCCAGCAGGGGAGGGCAGTTGGGGGCAACCAGGCCAGCAGGAGAGAGCAGTTAGGGGTGAGATTAGGCCGGCAGGGGAGGGCAGTTGGGTGCAACCAGGTCGGCAGGGGAGGGCAGTTGGGGGCGATCAGGCAGGCAGAGGCAGTTAGAGGCGATCAGGCAGACAGAGTCAGTTAGGGGCGATCAGGCTGGCAGGGGAGAGCAGTTAGGGGCAAGATCAGGCCAGCAGGGGAAGGCAATTGGGGGCAATCAGGCAGGCAGAGGCAGTTAGGGGTGATCAGGCAGGCAGGCAGAGAGGTTAGGGGAGATCAGGCAGGAAGGCAGAGGCGGTTAGGGGCAATAAGGCAGGAAGGCAGAGGTAGTTAGGGGCGATCAGGCAGTCAGGCAGGTGAGCAGTTAGGGGCGATCAGGCAGATGAGCAGTTAGGAGCCAGTGGTCCCAGATTGTGAGAGGGATTTCCGACCCAAGGGGTCCACGATTGGAGAGGGTGCAGGCTGGGCTGAGGGAACCCCCCCCTCTGTGCACGAATTTCGTGCACTGGGCTACTAGTTCCTAATAAAGGGAAGCTAAGTAAATAATCTACCACAGCCAGCAAAGGGCCACCATATAATATTGCCACTTCACCTTCTGGGGACACACTTCATGGTGGTCTCTTGCTAAGAACCATCTAACTTCCTACTATTGTATTTTTCAATCTTAGATTCAAAGGATTAATGTATTTAGACATCATTTTAGATTAAATTCTGGGGTCAAATTAAAATAAATGATGTGTTTTCTAGCATAATGATTTCAACTAGGGGTTCTGGGTTTGACTCTTGTCTTTGCTGACATCTGTCTATGGGTAGCCTTTGGCAAGTTCCCTCACCCTTCTCTTCTTCATTCTCTCCATCTGTAAAGGTAAATAAAAAGAGCACATATCTCAAGGTTGATTTATAAAATAAATGAGTTATTACTTAGTAAAGTGCTAGCACATTTTAAGTACTGTTTTGTCAGTATTATTTTTGATTATTAGATTTTCTAGAGAGATACATAGAGAATGAGCTCCAGATGTGTGAACCACTGATTCAAGGTTGTACAATTGGTAGACCAGAGTGAAAAGGCTGATATTAAAGAAGAATGTGTTTAGATATGAATCGGGAGTGAAAAGGATCTATCACAACCCTATGTAAAACAAGTGAAGAAATAATGACTAAATAATTTTATCATTTTCCAAAATACCTACTGTATGCCAGTCATGCTCATAAATTACCTCATTTAATCCTCATGGTAGCTCTCTTTGAAATAATATTCTTCCTATTTTACTGATGAGCAAATTCAGGTCCAAAGAGGTTAGTAGCTTGGCCAAGTATACACAGGTAGTAAAAGGCAGGATTTTAATCTGCTTTGACTGAATTCAGAGTTCATGTTTATTCAGGATGTCATGTTGCCTTGCAGTTGGAATAGGGGTGGGGTGGTAAGAAATCTGAGGAGTAGGAGCGGTAAGTCTAGAAAATGTATTCTTTGTTTTAATCAAAAGTTTACCTATGTAATTTTACACTCCCGGGTAATTTTTGTTAAGAGCCTTAGATGTGCTGATATCTTCCCAGATACTTCACCATAAAGGAAATTTCTTAAGCATGTTCGAAGATTGACAATATTTCTTTCTTGTTTGTCAATAATTTAAAGTCTTTATTTTCCAGTTAGAGTGAGGTTAAAAGACATTGGCTTCTAGAAACTTACCAGTTTTACATAATATTTTTTCAAAAGTTATAGTTATTCTTAAGTGAATATTAGTTCAAGACATAACAAAATTTTGTAAGGTGGCATGCCAAAATTACTCATAGATACTCTAGAAATAATTAAAGAGCACAGGATTAGTCATTTTTCTCCAAAGCACTTTATTTATCTTTTTTAAAGTCAAAACCGTAACAAACTAAACTATTGTTGAAATATAGAGATTTTCATTTTTTGCTGGAGTGATTATCCTTGAAAGAAAATGAATCTTAAGAGTGAGGCTATAAAAATAGTAAAAAAGAGGCCAAAAAAATCATCAGAAAACCTTATTGAAAAACCATAAAAAGATCAGAGAGTAACTTTCTGGACTGGCTATAGCAATGTTTTTATTATGAGTTTAACAATCTGACCCCATTGTCCTGCTTCACCAAAGATGTTCAACTTTTTATTGTATTAATTTCAAATTTATATGTGCATTAAAAAAATAACCTACTTTCTCAGGAACAGGTTCCATTATAGATTATAAATAACACACTGAATCAGTTATTTTCAAGCATATTTTTGTTCTCTCACTTCAGTTCATTTTGAGTATCAAACCCAAAGATGATCCCTTAAAACAACACAGAACTTTTTTATTTTTTTTAAATAAAATCACTCTTCTTTTTTATCACACTTTCATTAAACATTTTATTAATGTACTAAAATATATTGAAGCCAACATTAAACCTCTCTACTCTCATGGCAGAATTATGTTCCTTCATTCTTCTCCCTCTGTGTGTCATGGAATGTTCTAGCCAGACTGTGAAATATGACCTTTGTGGGCCCCTGAAGGTCTTAGTGGACTACAGTAAGGAAAATACCAAACAAGGACATGAAAATAAAATAAAAACTAGATGAACTATTACAATAGCTTCCCCTATGAAAATCACTTTAAAACTTTAAAGTGCCATTTAAGTCATTAATATATTCATTTATTTAATTCATTTAACAAATGTTTATTGAGGGCTTTGCTACATGACAGGCATTATTATAGATGTAATATAATAATGAATAAATAAGTAATAAATCTGTCTCCATAGAGCTTAAACTATAGAGGGAGGTAAGTAAAACGCTGTTTATTTGAAGATGATAGTTGGTATAGAGGAGAATCTATAGAGAAGGAGGTCACAGAGTGCTGGGTTGAGTTAGGGATTACTACTTCCAATAGTGTAGGCAAAGAAGGACTGACAGAGAAAGTGATTTGAGTAAAGAAAGACCTAGAAGAGCTGAGGGAGGAAGGAATGTGGACACCTACCTGGAGGAACAGCTTTCCAAAGAGAGCACCCAGGGGATACAAATGCCCTGGGGTACCAATGTCCTCAGCATCTTCAAGGAGCAACACAAGTTGCTGTGTTAAGATTAGACAGAAGGGCGCAAGGGTGGAATCACACTTGCAAGTTCGGAAACTATTGAGTACAATAGGTGAAAAATGATGATGGTAGTAGCAGTGGAGATGTTGAAAAGACCAAACACATATAAACAGTGGTAACTTGTAATTTCTTTTGTCTCTGAAAGTAAGCATCCAAATGAGGCATATACTGTTCAACATCTGTTTCCAATAGAATTTATCATCTACTCTTTCTTAAAAATAAACTCATCAGAGGCTTTTTAAAATAACTGTTTGCATTTCTATATGAAATTTGACAATTTCCACACACAAAAAAAATTATCTTGGGATTTTGATGCAGACCATTACATACATTGATCAAATTGAAGTATTGTCTTATAGTTCATGATCCTGATGTATTCATCCATTTATTTCAATGTCCTATAATATTTCTCTACAAAGTTTTATGAGTTATTAAACATCATTTTAGGTGCACTCTTAGTTTTACTTTATATCTTTACTAGGGGCCCAGTGCACGAATTCGTGCACCTTGAAAGGAACTGTGGGCCTCAAGGCTGTGATGGGCACAGGGGCGGGTCTCGGCCCATCCTCTGCGCCCCTGCCCGGCCCCTCCCACCATGGCCTCAGTCCCCTGTCTGCATGCAGCCCCGCCTCTGCTGCCACAGCTCCAACTGGCGGCGCTGGCCCCACTTGCACCTGCTGTTGGCACAGAGCGACTAGATCTGGCGCCAGCAGCGAGTGCGAATGAAGGCGGCTGCCCTGATCACCCCTCAGGAGCAGGTGGTGGTGGAGAAGCCCTCAGGGGCGATCGGGTCTGGCAGCTGCTGCTCACACCTGCTGATAGCGCTGAGCGATCAGGACTGGTGCTGGGTGCCTGCAGTGGGTGCAAGTGGCAGCTCTGGCTCCAGCAGCAGGTGCAAGCACCTGGCAGGACCACGGCGCACGGGAGCAAAGAATTTTCAGGAACCACCAGAGACTTGCTCCGATGACAGCGACTGGCACCCTCTTTGGTCTGGCTCCCCCGCTCACCTGCTCCACCATCCCGCTGCGGCCAATGCCCACCATGTTCTGCACTCTGTCACCTGCTGCCTACACCCACCATGTTCTGCGTGCACCCCCTGGTGGTCAGCGCATGTCATAGTGACCAGTTCGGTTTTTCCACCATTTGGTCTATTTGCATATTAGGGTTTTATATATATTTAGATTTTATTTTTTTTTCTGGTACAATATATAGCAATCCAGTCAGTTTCTGTATGTTAACCTTACATTTAATGACTATGGTAAATTGTCAATTCATCTGAAGATCCTTTCACATTTTCTACATATGCAATTATGTCTTCTGAAAATAATCACAGTTTCATTTTTACTCTCTCATACTTCAGAACTTTAAGTCTTTTATACCTTATGTTATACAAAAGTTAACATTGGAATTGTTTGTTGTTTACAGTAAACATCCAAGTAAAGACATGTTTTGGTTGGATATTGGGGTTATTTTCTATAAAAGATTATGGTTGATAGAATATTTTTAGAAATCACCGATTGAGATTATATATATATATATATATATATATATATATATATAGCCTGGTGCACAAATTTGTGCACGGGTGGGTCCCTCGGGGTGGCCTCCAGGGATAGGGCCCCAGCTCACACCCCCAGGCTTGCAGCCCCACAGCCCCACAGCCCCACCTGGCACCTCACTGAGACCTAATGCCAACACCTCACCTGCTCAACCATCCCACCTCTGGGGCAATAGGTTGGGGCTGGGCCCCCCACCCAGCTCCCTCAGTGCCTGGGAGCCTGGCAGCGGCCCCACCCCCTGCTTGCACCCTCCTTGGCCTGGCACCACCCGCTCACCTGCTGTACCATCCCTCTGCTGTCCTGCTCTCGTTGGGGCCCATCAGGGGTGGCAGTGCCTTCACTGACATGGGCTTCCAGCGCCGCGTCACTGATGCCTGCCATATTCCATGCCGCCCCCTGGTGGTCAGTGCAGGTCATAGCGAGCAGTTGAACTGGTCAAACAATTTGCATATTAGGCTTTTATTATATAGGAGATATATATATATATATATATATATATATATATATATATATATATAAATATATATATATATATATTCAGATATTCCTCTGAATGACAGTCAGACTATAGAAATAAGAGTATATGCATTCCCAACCCTCATCACTACACTATCTATCTGTAAATTCAAAAACTGATATATGAAATCTCTGCTAAAGTATTTGGCATTCAAAGAAAAAATAATATGGTTAAAGTTTAATATTTAATATATTTCTATTTTATTTTACAAAAATGTCTGTACCCTAAGTTGTGTGTACATGAATCAGAAGTAGTGATGTTTGTAAAAGACATTAACATCTCACTTGCGTGTGTGGTTTAGAAAGGAGCAACCAGCTTCTCACTGTCCTGGGGAAGATTGCCCTCAGCAGTCTTAAATATTCAAGAGTCAAAATGAATGATACTTGTGAATCATTCAGCTTCATTTTGTCAAGATACAAAAGTAAACACACAAATCTACTGAACTACCAGGTTGTGGATTTTAAAGCCATTAGTCATGTCTATGGTCGTTATGATTATATTTCCTATAGTAATTTATTTAGGAAAGTCATAATTCTGACAAAGAAAAAAAGGCAGTTTTTGAATTTTCAAACAAATGACACAGCAATGAGAACCAAGAATACACATATTCCCATCTCCACAACCCTTTGATCTATCTTGATGCTGAAAATTAAATTTAATAACATCATCTATTTGTAAAAAAAAGAAAAAAGCTAAAAAGGTTAACTTTTTAAAAGTAATTTTTCAACACATTTATAGGCTGAGGATTACATTGAAATTGTGTGAGCTCATATTTTTCAGAGAATCATGGACTCATTGTGAGTTGCAAGTTTTTCTAGACTGTGGCTCTAGCATTTATTTGATGACATGATTGTCACATACTAGTTCAAATTAGTTTTTATTTCATTATGAATTCTTGTTTGACCTATGTATTTTTATAAACAAATTGCTTATTTCTCATACTTGTGGATTTTTCAATTATCTTTAGTATATTAGTTTTAGCTTTATTCCACTCTAATTAGGAAATGTATACTTAGTGACATCAGTCTTTTGAAATTTGTTAAGATTTGCTTTATGGCCCAGCATCTTGTTAATTTTGGTAAATGTTCTGTACACTTTTGAAAAAAAATGCAGCCTTTGAGTGCAGAGTTTTATATAGGCCAAGTACATTAATCATGTTGTTCATACCTATTATATTTTGTTTTGGTCTACTTATTGTTACAGAGAAAGTTGTGTTAAAACTTTCAGCTATAATTATTGATTTCTTTCTCATTTTATTTTGCCAACTTTTGTGCTATCTATTATGGGGATATTTTATTAGGTACATACACTGTGTTTTTATTGAACTTCCTATTAATAGATCATTTTATAATTATTAAAAAAACAACCTAGCAATACTTTCTGCCTTCCTATGTACTTTTCCAATAATGATATAGTTATAGCAGCTCTGTTTTTTTTATTTTTTTTAAATTTCCATTACAGTTGACATACAATATTATATTTGTTTCAGGTGTACAACGTAGTGATTAGACACTTCTAGAACTTATAAAGTTATCACCCTGATTAATCTAGGACCCATCTGACACCATACGTAGTTATTACAATGTTATTGGCTATGTTTCCTATGTTGTACTTTACATCACCATGATTGCTTTTATAACAGGATTTTTTCAGATACTCACAAGTGGGATTGCTGGGTCTCATGGTAGTTCTGTTTTTAATGTTTTGAGGAACCTCTATACAGTTTTCCATAGTGGCTGCACCAATTAACAATCCTACCAACAGTGCCCAAGGATTTCCTTTCCTCCACCAACACTTATTCTCACCAATACTTATTGTTTGTTGGTTTATTGACAATAGCCATTCTGACATTTGTGATGTGATATCTCATTGTGGTTTTAATTTGCAATTCCATGATGATAAGTGTTGTTTAGCATCTTCTCACATGCCTATTAGCCCTCTGTATTTTCATACTACCCAAAGCAATTTATAGATTCACTACAATCCCTATCAAATACCAATGGCATTTTTTCACAGAACTAGAATAAGTGATCCTAAAGTGTATATGCAGCCACAAAAGACCCTGAATAGCCACACCAATATTGAGAAAGAAGAACAAAGTTGGAGGCATCATGCTACCTGATACCAAACTACACTACAAGGCTACCAAATTGAAACTACATGTTACTGGCATTAAAACAGAACATAGATCAGTGGAACAGAATAGAGAGACCAGATGTAAATCCACATCTACCTGGTCAATTAGTCTATGAAAGGGAGGCAATAATGTACAATAGGGTAAAGACAGTCTGTTTAATAAATGGTGTTAGAAAAACTGGACAGGCACATGCAAAGGTTTGAAATTGGATGACTTTCTTAAACAATATAGAGGAATAAACTCAAAATGCATTAAAACTTAAATGTAAGACCCAAAATGATAAAACTCCTAGAAGAAAACATAGGCAGTAAACTCTTTGACATGACCCTTAGTAATATATTTTTGGATATGTCTCCTTAGGCAAGGGAAACAACCAAAAAATAAACAAATGGAAAGGAAACCAGCAACAAAATAAAAAGGCAACCTACTGAATGGGAGAAGATATATCTATATCTATATCTATATCTATATCTATATCTATATCTATATCTATATCTATATCTATATCTATCTATCTATATCTATATATATAAAAGCCTAAGTGACCTTCGCAACCCAACAGACGACCAAACAGGCTGTGTGGGGCGACCAGGCCGGCAGGGGGGTTAGTGAGGGGTGACCAAATGACTGAGTAGCAGGATGCATGGGGCAACCAGGCTGGCAGGGGGTTTAGTGAGGGGCAATCAAACAACCTAGCAGCAGGCTGTGTGGGGCGACTAGGCCAACGGGGGGGCGGGGGGCAGTTTGGGGCGACCAGGCCTGCAGGGGGAGGGCAGTGAGGGGCAACCAGGCTGGCAGAGGGGGGCAGTGAGGGGCAACCAGGCTGGTGGGGGGGCAGTTGGGGGTGACCAGGCTGGCGGGGGGGCAATAAGGGGCAACCAGGCCATCAGGGGGCAGTTGGGGGTGACCAGGCCAGCGGGTGGGGGGGCAGTTAGGGGTGATCAGGCAGGCAGGCAGGTGAGCAGTTAGGAGCCAGTGGTCCAGGATTGTGAGAGGGATGTCTGACTACTGATTTAGGCCAGGATCAGGCCTAAATCGGCAATCAGAAATCCCCCGAGGGGCTGGGCTGACCGGACCCCCCCACCCCCGTGTACAAATTTCTTGGGCCGGGCCTCTAGTTTGCTAATAATAATCTGATAAGGGGTTAATATCCAAAATATATAAGAAACTCATATAACAACACCAAAAAAAAAAAAACCACAAAAAAAACCACAAAAAACCCGCAGCAAATAATTTCATTAAAAAATGGACAGAAGACCTGAATAAACATTTCTCCAAAGTGGACATATAGATAGAGAGTATACCAACTTTGTTTTAACTTATTTTGCATTGTATTTTTCCCCAGTATTTTACTTTCAAACTCTCTGTTTTTTTTATATTTAAAGTGTAAAGCCAATAGTTGTTTTTCTAAATACTAGTTGATTTTTTAAAAGTTCAGTGTTTAGTATATTTACATTTAGTGCAATTATTACATTTGGAAGGCAGCTATGCTCACCACTATACCACCAACGCAATTGTTACATTTGGATTTAAATGTGTTATTTAATTAGTCATCTATTTGTTCCTCCTATACTAGACTTCCCTTTCCTTCCTTTCTTGGCCTTTTTTGTTTTTTTAATCCTCACCTGAGAATATTTTTCCCATTGACTTTTAGAGAGAGTGGAAGGAAGGAGAGACAGAGAGAAACACCAATGTGAGAGAGACACATCGATTGGTCACTTCCCGCATGCCCCTGACCAGGGCTGGGAGACTGCAACCAAGAAATAAAACCTGGGACCCCTTCAGACCATAGGCCGATGCTCTGTCTACTGAGCCAAACCCACTAGGGCTTGGCTTTTTTTAAAGGAGCAGTTACTACATTTTTTATGTCCTCCCTTCCCCTGATGTTTACTCTAAGACATCACTGCAAATATCTTTACATGTTAAAGTCCAAATTAATTATTTCTGTGCTATTTTAGTAATGTACGGGTCTTAGAACACATTAATACCTTTTATGCTTCTCCATTTTGTGCTTTTGTTATATATATTTTAATCATACATACATATATATCCTATCTAATAATAGACAAACATGGTATTTAACCATACCTCCACTACGCTTCCCATTGGCTAATCAGGGTGATATGCAAATTAACTACCAACCAAGATGGTGGCCGTCAGCCACTCAGCTGAAGCGAACATGAAGCTTGGTTGCCCCAGCGATGGAGGAAGCCAAGGTTCCCCGCCTGCTGCAGCCCAGCTCTGAGCTGCAATCTAAGCAACAATGTTGCAATTATAGAAGCTAAACAAACCCCAGATACCTGTTTTCAGCCAGCCGGCCTCGGAGCTGGAGCCGCAACGAAGTTTCAATTACAGAAGGTAAATAAATCCCAGAATAAAAAAAAAACACAGAAAAAAAGGAGAGACTGGGAGCTTCAGTTGCAGGCTTGGCCTGCCTGAAAACAGCCCTCAGCCCCTCATCCAGGCTGGCCAGGCACCCCAGTGGGGACCCCTACCATAAAAGGGGTGCGGGCAGCCTGAAAACAGCCATCAGCCACTCACCCAGGCTGGCCAGGCACCCAAGCGGGACCCCCACCCTGATCCAGGACACCATTCAGGGCAAACCAGCTGGCCCCCACCTGTGCACCAGGCCTCTATCCTATATAGTAAAAGGGTAATATGCAAACTGACCCTAACAGCAGAAAGACTGGGAATGACTGGTCACTATGACACACACTGACCACCAGGGGGCAGATGCTCAATGCAGGAGCTGCCCTCTGGTGGTCAGTGTGCTCCCACATGGAGGATCTCTGATCAGCCACAAGCAAGGCTGATGGCTGCCAGTACAGCGGTGGTGGTGGGAGCCTCTCCTGCCTCCTCAGCAGCGCTAAGGATGTCCGACTGCAGCTTAGGTCTGCTCCCTGCTGGCAAGTGGACATCCCCTAAGGGCTGCCGGGCTACCAGAGGAATGTCTGATTGCCAGCTTAGGCCCAATCCCCCGGGGAGCAGGCCTCAGCCAGCAGATGGTCCTCCCCCAAGGGGTCCCAGACTGTAAGAGGGCACAGGCCGGGCTGAGGACCGCCCCCCCCTCCCCCGAGTGCACAAATGTTTGTGCAGCGGGCCTCTAGTTACCTAATAATAGACAAACATGGAAATTAATCATCCCTCTGCTATGCTCACCAGCCAATCAGGAGAGTATGCAAATTAATCCAACAAAGATGGCGGTTAATTTGCATACATAGGGGCAAAGTAGCAGAGTGAAGACTGAAGGCTCTGTCCGAAGCGAAGGCCTGGGTCCCGGGTGCCAGAGGAAAGCCGGTGCCGGTAGCCAGGGGAAGGGAAGGCCTATTGCACGAATCTCTTCGTGCAATGGGCCTCTAATATATATATATTATATGTTAAGCCTCACAAGAAAGACATTATTAGTATTCTTGTGTACACTCAATATTCCTTTATATTTTCCCTGCGTGTTTATCTTCTCTCTTGTTCTTCACTTCTTTAAGCATTTCAGTGCTCCCATCAGTGATCATTCACTTTGGCCTAAAGAAGGTCTTACAGTATTTCCTTTAGTATAGATCTAATGGTGATGAAATCTCTATTTTGGCAATTTGAAACTATCATTCCATTATCTTCTGGCTTTGTATATTTCTGTTGAGAATTTAGTTACTATCTTACTTTTGTTCCTTTAATTTTGGAAATTCTTGACGTGCCTATATATGGTTGTTTCTATTTGTAGCATTTGTGGCACTTCTTCAATCTGTGGCACTGTATTTTCATCTATTTATGAAGGTTCTTAGCCACGTCTTCAAGTACTACTTTTGCCCTATTCTCTTTCTTCTCCTAGGATTCCAATTATATATATACTATCCTTTTGACCATGTTTTATGTGTGCTTTAAAACATGTGTTTTCCATTATTTCTCTGTCTGTGATTCAGTTTGAATACTTCTGACACAAATTTTATGTAACTAATATTTTCTTCAGTTTGTGTAATCTGCTCTTAAACCTTTCTATTAAGATGTAATTTCAGTTTGTTTTTCAATTCTGTGGTTGCCATTTGATTTTTTTATAGTTTATATTTCTCCTCTGAAATCTTTCTTTGATTTCTTTATTTTTTTTTTTTGGAGCAATATTTTTATTTTTTTAAATTTTGTTTTATTGCTTAAAGTATTACAAAGAGTATTACATATGTCTCCTCCCCCTCCCCGACCTTCCCCCGGCCTCTCCTACCCCGCAGTGTCTTGTGTCCATTGGTTATGCTTATATGCATGCATACAAGTCCTTCGGTTGATCTCTTACCACCCCCCCCCCCCAACCCTCCCCGGCCTTCCCACTGTAGTTTGACAGTCTGACTTCTTTATTTTTGAATTACGTCAATCATATATTTTAACATCAAGTCTGAGAAATATCTGTATCTTGTATAGGTCTTTTTCTGTCTTCTGCTTTTTATCTTTGATTGGGGGCACTTATTCTTGTCTTTTAGATACTCGTGAATTTTGTATTGAATTCTGGACATGGAATATGAAAATTTATTATCATCCTCCAAAAAGGATTTACTTTTTCTCCTAGAAGGCCATAGTGTTGGCCAGATTATCTTAATTTAATCATGGATTGAATAGATTGGAGGAGGGCTTTATTTTATGTGAGGAGTGGTAAATTTCCAGAGTCCCAATTGAAAGCATAAGTTGTTTACTAAGGCCTCTTCTTGGCTGACCCTGAACTACAGTTTTTTACTCCAAGTCACATAGAACTTCAGATGCTTTATACAGCTCCTGAGCTTGGAATTTCTCTCTAGTATCAATGATATAACTTGTTATATTGGTATGTAAAATACTTTAAAGTCCTACTCAAGGCCTCCTGTCACTCCCATCTCACCAAGATTAGTTCTCAATAATGAGACCTAAAGTTGGAGAATGGTAATAAAAACTTATCTGAGCATGCATGAGACCCACATTTTGGCCTCTAATCACTATTTTTCTATAAAAGGAAATAGATCATCTTGGAGAAGTGTTTGATTCCAGGGTTATGGCAAGATATATACAAGATCAACCTGGAATAGCTTGTCATACTTGAAAGCAAGGAAATGCTTTTCAAAAAATGAGGCTCATCACAAGAACACAGGTCCAACCTGAAGGACCTCTCAGTAGCCAAAGGTGGAACAATTTAAGCAACAAAATAAATAATAATAGTATTGGATTTACCCAGGAAATCAAATTATATCTATATTATAAACATATATAGTATAAACAGCTCTTCTTTACAGTAGAATTCAAATCAAACAAACGAGCTTAAACCCTGATTCTGTCTGTCATCGGGAGGGTTACTTAAAGTATATCGTCTTGGCTTTCTAGTCCTTGGTTTCCTCATCTTTAAAATGGGGACAGAAATAATACTTTGTTAAAGGATGGTTGTGAAAATCAAATGGGAGGATGCTTGTGCAGTGCTAAGAACAGGGATTTGCACATAGTAGGTACACAAGAGAAGTTGTAACTGGTAGAGCAGATGTGATTTCCTTTAGAGCTTGTCTCTGATTAATTTACAAATCCTCTTTCACAGTGTTCCCTCAGTATACACCAGTTCAATTCATACCATTTAAATGTGTATTTGATATTTATTAAGCTGCTCTTAAGTTTAGATAATTTCCTCAATTAAATTATAAAATCACTTAATGCAGAAAGAGTCTTCTACTCCTTTTATCATGCTCTGACTGCCTCATTCAGTATTCTACACACAACACAAGATGAATGTTCACTGACTGACTGATTATAAGTTGGCAACTCTGTATTCCTTCAGCTTCCTAATGAGCTGAAGCTTTCATATGCTGATAATATTTAATAAACTGAAAGTACTGCAACTTGGAATGTTGGCTAAAATATTTAAATATTGCACTAATATCTACATTTTGAATTAAATTTCCCATGTTGCTAGTCATATTATGGGGAAATAAGTATATAAAACATAGGAATACACTATCATGTGGCAGTTTGGAACACGGGTGACACAAGAGTTCTTCATCAGAATTCATTGTACATCTTTAGTCTTAGCAACTTAACTTTTCTGAATGGTCATGATAACATACCAAAAAATGCATATGTGATTTTTTAAAACAGATATTGATGAAAAATCATCTGTTTGAAGAAAGGTGTCAATTTCATTCTTTAGTTTGTCAGGGAAGGTCTTCTAGTTGGAAATGAAAGTTGTGTGGTTGATATTAACAATGATTACTCTTAAATTTAGGGAAATCTGAAGATGGTCAGCTGGCTTAGAGGGATCCAGAGAGTGTTAGGTCAAGAGGGTGGAGTTTGGCTTCAGGTGGCATGGATTTCCATCTTCATTCCAGGACTCACTAGGCTAGCTTTATATACCTTGGATATGTGTGGGTTTTGTTTCTTTATTTATCTGCTGCTCAGTTTGTTTATCTCCAAATTAGAATAATAGTAGTAGCTACCTAATCAGGTTGTTGTGAATATTAAATAAAATATTGTGTATAAAATAAAGGGTATCATGTACTCCATAATTGCACAGTAAGTGTTAGGTTTTCCTACTAGAGAGAGGTCCCTCTCTCTCCTGCAGGCCTTAGAACAGCCGTGGGCAAACTATGGCCCGCAGGCCGGATCCGGCCCGTTTGAAATGAATAAAACTAAAAAAAAAAAAAAATGACTGTACCCTTTTATGTAATGATGTTTACTTTGAATTTATATTAGTTCACACAAACACTCCATCCATGCTTTTGTTCCGGCCCTCCGGTCCAGTTTAAGAACCCATTGTGGCCCTCGAGTCAAAAAGTTTGCCCACCCCTGCCCTAGAATCTTAGAGGGTAGGGTGACAGGAATCTTAAAGATTTTTGAGATCAGCCTGGTTATTTTCACAAAGAAAGAAACTGAGGCACAACAACTTCCTTAAGGAAGCAAAGCTGTATTAATTGAAAATGGCTAGTTCAGGGGAAGTAACTGCAATCTTTATAGATTACATCCATTGGAGTCAATAGGCAAACATCAGTCCTTACTGAAATGGACTCCCCCTAATCCCAAACAGCAGTTCTTACTACAGTGCTCTCACCCTTATCCCTTCCCTTTCAATTGTTGTGTGTGTGTGTGTGTGTGTGTGTGTGTGTGTGGTTTTTGTTTTGTTTTGTTTTTAAATATATTTTTATTGATTTCAGAGAGGAAAGGAAAGGGAGAGAGAGAGATAAACATCAATGATGAGAGAGAATCATTCATCAGCTGCCTCCTGCATGCCCCCTACTAGGGATCAAGCCTGCAACCCAGGCATGTACCCTGACTGGAATCGAACCTGGGACCCTTCAGTCCCCAGGCCAGCACTCTATCCACTGAGCCAAACTGGCTAGGGATCAGTTGGTTTTATGGCTACTTGTCTGAATGATAGAAGTAGTTAAAAAAAAAAGCATTGGGTGTTCATTGAATTATTATTGGTTAATATACTTTTCAGGTCAGATAGATGGCAAAATGTGGAAATAATACAAATACCCATTGACAAAAGAATGGACAAATAAAGTGTCATGTATTTATGCTATATGAAAAACAATATAGGATTCAAAAAAGAATGAAATATAACTACATAAAACAAAATGGATTCTTTACAGTAAGTCCAAAATATTAAAAGTTAAAAACAACTGACACAATAAAATATAAGTTTAGACATGATAAAATGATATAAATGGAAAGCAAGTTTATGGTAGACAATAATTTAGGATAAGGCAATTTTCAAGGGGGAAGAGAAGGGATAAGTTAATACCAATGAAATAAATGTAAGTAATTGCCAATGTTCTGGTTTCTATATGGGGATTTTTTTTGTGGTTTAATATATTAATAACATAAACAAAGGAAAGAAGGCCTAGTGCAAATCAACCATAAAGGTGTGTCATGAACAAATGTTTTAAGCATAATAGCAGATATGTGTATATATGTGTATATGTATGTATCTATAATAATAAAAGCATAATATGCTAATTAGATCTGACGTCCTTCCGGACAACCTTCCAGATGAAGCCGGGGCTGCAAGGGAAGCCCGGGTTCTGGGTGCCAGAGGGAAGCCACTGCCTACAGCTGGGGGAAGGAAGGGCTACTCTTGCACGAATTTCGTGCATTGGACCTCTAGTGTATATATAACAGACATATAATGTGTATGTGTGTCTATATCCATCTATATATCTATATCTCTGTATCTCTATATATCTATATCTATATCTATAGAGAGAGAGCAAGAGAGAGAGAGATGTCTACATTATGTTTTGTGTCTCCTTATATTGGGAAGTTAAGATGAACATATCATATGTTGCTTTGTCTTCACAAGACTCTTAAGAACTTCCTTATTCACAGCAGAATAGTCAATACCCTGTGAGAACAGCTATGTTTAAGGCAAATTTTGCTTCTATTTCTGGCAAAGAAGGAAGAATAGTGAATGAGATCTTACACATCAGCACAATGTCTTCCGCTGACATTCAAGGATTCAGCAAAAATCGGAATTCTTTGCTCCTTGGCTGTACATTGGTGTTAAATTATTCTGTAGCTTGTCAAACAGCATGCCTTCCCTGGAGGACGCCAGTGCACTCATAATCCCCATCCTCCCATTTTATATATAAACACATTGAGGTAAAGTACTTCTGAGCTCCTAAACTCCCTTGTAAATCCTTAAGCTGAAGGAGTCAGAACAGTTCATCAGATCTTGGAACAACCATCTGTGTTCCCCTATTTCTAAGTACTTTTTAATTTCTTATTTTCACTTTTGTCTTCTCTCTTTCTCCAAAATGGTAGATAAATACACAGGACATGGTTTTCACTGGTGAAGAAAGTCTAGACAGAAAAGATGAGAACATGATGGAAACAATGACAACCAACATCTCTTGACTGTGTACTGTTCCAGGCACAGTTTTGCTTTGTGCCTGACACATGCTTTGTGTTGGGAATATATTGTATCATTTAATTATCAGGACAAAGATTGAAAAGCTAATACAAGTACTTACCTTACTGGAACAGAAATCTCATCCTGTTTTCGTTTTTGCTCTTTACCATACTGTACACATGGCAAGTAACAAAGCTTAGTATTCATTCAGAAGCCACTAACACATGGAGGTGAGAGAGATTCCATATATTATGGTATAACAATAATGAAAGTCCTTGGTTACAAAATACTTCGGATAATTGAACTCCTAGGTGTGAAGGTTTTATCTGATTTTTGGCAGGCCTCTGAGGTCCTCATATGCTTATTTTGTGTTATACTATGCTTCAATCTTAGATGATAGAGAATTTGTCAGCCATATATTTCTCTGATCTAGTTCGCCCAGAAGAGCAGGTGTGAAGGATTATTACTTTTTTGTGTGCTACAACCCCTCAGAGTTTTGTTATTTGTGCCTGTGACTCAAATATTTGGAATGAATGGAATAGGCATGTGTGGTACTTAATTGGTATTGCTTTCTATAAAGCATGAAGGTGCAATTTTCAATAATAAATGACCATATGATGATCCATGCTGGACATATAGGCAAGCTATCACAAGTGGAATTTATTAGATAGCTTATGTCATTATTCTAACCTCATTTTATGTGACATAATATGCCTGGATCTTTATTCTTCCCATGCTGCCAAACCTTGCCTAAAAGCATTCCAAGGGACAGGAGAGAGGGAGCCTCTTGGCCTTGGGGCTTTTGCCTGGTCCTAAAGCATGTGCAGAGCCACAGTGAGATGGGAGGTGTGAAATAGTTGAGGCCCCAGAACAAATCATACTGCATGATCCTGTCCTCCTCCTAGTCCCACTGCACATTTTTATAAATTAAAATGTACCCAGTGTTTGAAAAGATCCAAAACCAGAAGGTCAGAGCGTATATAAGGAGAGATAAGGCTAATGTTTTTGATGGGAGGTGGTTTAATGAGACCCATAACTGGCCACATGACTTTGGACAAGTTAATTTCCCTGAGCCTTTGTTTCCTTGGTAGCGATAATAACTGCATCTTCTTCATAGGATTGTTTTAAGGATCACATGAAATTATGTGTGTAAATTTCTTATCACAGAATATTGCATACACTGTACAGTCAATAATTAGACATAATTATTTTGTAGAAAATAAGAATGACGTATCCTTTACAAGCCTTTTGTGCGGAACTAGTGTGCTGTGTGCCTGGCACAATGCCTGACTCATAGTAAGACCTAAGGACAGTTAGCTTTTCTTCCTTTGTACTTGTTATTAAAATAACACAAGGATCCTAAACAATGGGCCCCAAGGCTCTGACTCACCATTTTTAGGGCTTTATTATTTGTAAATCTGTAATTTATAGAGTGTGTTTCAAGCTTTAACTCACTTGGCCCTCACAAGAAGCTGGTTGCTTCCTCTTCTGAAAAATAGGCTTCGTCATTCCCCAGTTTCGCATAAGAGGAAATTGTAGCTCATGAAGTTTAAGTGACATGTACAAGTTATGCAGTTGGAGAGGGAGAATCTGCACTCAGGTGTGTAGGATGCCTATGTTAGCATTCTTTCCATATTACCTCTCTGAAGATCCTAGCTCATACTGAGCTAACTAGATTGAATTACAATTTTTTTTTGCCTAGCCATTACCTTACATAATTCATACAAGCTGTCTTCATGGTTTTATTGATGCAACTGGGACTTTTAACTGTGTCCTTCAGAGCAGTGCCAGAGTTGAGAATCAACTCCTAACCAAGAAGCCAGGAAAGTGAATGCCATGTAAAGACTTTTTTTTTTTTTTTGGAAGATTGCTGTTTGTTTAAAGTGAAAGAACTTTCTGGAGATGCAGCCGTGGCAAATGTATCAGCTCCTTGCAGTGTCATCAATCACAGAGGCCCAGGAAAAAAGCAAGCTGAACCCAGTACCCATCCTTGTAAATTATTTTTCAGGAAATCCTGCAGGCTTGGTTTTTTACCAGGAAACATTTACAGTTTAATATAGAGGACCACAGAATTCACATGGAACTGATTTCTGTTTCTTTTTGTTCTGCTTACACAAAGGAAATTCAATTTTTCAAGAACAGCAGAGAAATACACAGGCACTGGACTAATATATTGGCGCCTGTCACTTTGAACCGAGGGATTGTGTCATTTCTCATTGCCAGTCCTGACAGCACCTCAAATAAAGAGGTGTCTTAGCAAATTATATTCTTGATATCACTTACTGAAATGCAACAGCTCCATTTTAAATAATAAAGTGACAATGCAAATACCTGGAGCTGGATATGAAGAAAGTTTACCACAGCTTAACTGATGGTTCATTATATCGCTCATGCCATTATCTTAATCTCCTATTTTCATCATGCGTCTGTAAATGTGCAAAACTACAAAGCCAGGGGTATTTTTGTATTTTATCTGAATCCAGAGGAAGAGATTGTTAAATTATCATTGCTTTGATATTAAATAGCTTGAACCTGTACAATGACCTTTGAATATGCAAATGCAGGAGCTTTGTTGCAAAAAAATCGGTTTGCTAATTGTTGAAATGATAAATGAGAAAAAAATGGGAGAAAACTGGCATTTACTTTGAAGCAAACCTCGTTGAAGGTTTATGTGATAAGGATAAAGAAAATGTTTTATATTTATGTGCAGGTTCAGAAGAATGATTGTCTAGGGCTGTTCAAATCTGTGACTTTGCAGCTGTAATCAAAACCAGCGGGAGAGTTTCTGACTTATGTCCCTGGCAGAGAACTCGTGGAATACATAATACATGCCCAGAAGAATTTCAGTAGTTCCTTAGGTAACAATTTTCATTTCTCTGCTCTTAAGACATTTGAAAAATGAAAGGCTGTAACTCCAAATCAAACAATAATTAAACATCCGTCTTCATTTTTAAATGAGCTTTTTAACACCAACGTGTTCATAAATCTAATGCTCCCAGAAATGAGGGGTGACTACAGTTCCAAAGAATGATGATGTCAGTGGGCACATTTTCCCCTGGCAATCAACCATTTCAACCTTGAGCTTCAGCATCTCGAATGTAGGAATGTCAGGGTTACTCCCAACAGAAAGATGTGTCCAGAGTAGTTGGGCTTGGACAAACACCCACGAGGACTTGGATGTGGCATCTCATTTCATTTTACTCTTGGGAGACTTGGCTTAGGTCTCCAGGCCAACTGTGATCCTGCCATATTACAATTGTGAGTCCATTTTTATTGCAGACTGTGAGTTATGTGCACATAATTCTCCAGAAGGCAGCTCTGTACAGACGTTCTTAGTGAAAGGAGAAGGTAGCGTATTTCCCAAATCCCCCACTCCTGCTCACCTGGACCTGGTGGTGCTAAATGTTCTCCACTGCTTTAGGTGAAGTGTATCACAGTGGTGAAATATGTGGGTTCTGGAGCCACGTAGTAGTCATGTGCTCTTGAACAAGTTTTTTGTCTCTGCCTCAGTTTTCTGATCTGTAATAAAGTTTTAATGCTACCACTTACCTCAAAGTATTATGTAGTAAGCACTCAAGTTGGATATTAATACTCTAGTAGAACCACCTGGGCCACTGGAAAAGCAATTCAGAACTCTTGGCTATGAATGTGGATGCAGCCTATCTCAAGAGAAACAATGAAATGTAATGAGAATATGAGAAAAATCAATAATGTTCATTCAGTGCTAGTAAGTCCCAGGTATTCTGCTAAGTGCTTAATATCTTACAGTAATGCCAGGAGTTAGATATTGTATTTAATCCCTCTTTAGAGATGCAGAGTGTTAGTTGGTGGTAGAGATGGAACCTCAGTTTGTCTATAACCCAATCTTAAACTCTAATCGCTCTACTAGAACACAGGTTAGGATTGGGAGTCCAACCTATTGCCATTAAAAGCTTCGTAGCTTTGGGATTTTCTATAAATTATTTCATTTCTCTGGAACTTTATTTTCTCTTTTGATAGAATTGCATGACCTCTATAGCTTTTTCTAGTTCTGAAAACCTATGACTCTATAATGAGAGTGTATATTTGGTATGGAAGGAAAGTGAGAGGGAGAAGGGAGAGACAGAAGAAGAGAGAAGAGACTTCAGTGAATAATTATAATTACACACAAATATGTTTTTGTAGCTTAAAAGGAAGTCAGATACTTTCCGATATTTTAGTACATTTGTACAATATGTCAATGTATCATCACCATCATTTTATAAATGAGGACATTGAAGTATAGAAATTTTGTAACTTGGCAAGGTCACATAGCTCAAGGTCACATACTGCCAATATGAAACAACATTCTCTGAATTAGGCTGAAAAGTCAATGTACTCAACACTTCTAAAAACATCTATTGCTTAATAATGCAAATAGTGATGTATTTCATGTCATGCAATTAAAGATTCATTTGAACGATACAAATCAAATCCTGTTTGTCACTGGCAACTCTTTAATTTCAATTGGATCTTCAATGGGTGGTATCCTCTTTAGATTTATTTTCCTGCTTTATTTCATTATCATCTCCAACCTTTATCCAGTATTCCATGCACAATGGAATTTATTATGTAAGTGGATCCTGCAATGAATCCACTAAAAATTCTGTGACTATATATTTCATAATGAAATCCATTCATTCTGTTATACCTCTATGTATCAAATTGTCTATATTTATCCATTGAGGACAATGATCTTCTCCTTGTCAAGGTTTAAAAATGTAATGAGATATCTGTGACGAAGCTTGAACAAGAAGAAGTGCACAGTAATCATCATCTCATTTGTAAATCTGAATTTTTGCTTAGGAAAGGTTCTAAAAGAAGACATTTTTGTAAACTCATGAAGTTTCTTTTAATATCAAACAAACTGGATTTTGAAAACTTGTTTTGAAGATACCAAAGCTCTTGACAGCAAAAAGAATCCACCCTGTAGGTAATTGTAGAGCTGTTCTTCAAAAAGAATAATGCAATCAAATCTGTTAGCAATAATACAATAATAAAAATTCTGGTTTCTATTTTTATCAGAAGTCAGGGTCTATTAATATTTATGCACCTTCATGTGAGTGTGTATGTGTAAAGCTCCTCCTTTTAAAATCTCAATTGTAAAATAAAATCACAGAACTCATCCCTTCCTTCCTCTCTTTTAGTTTCCTATTCCAGGGGAATTATTCTTCGAGGACTTTTGTGATAGCAAACAAATTTGTTTCTTAAATGGAGCATTGGTTTTTGCACTTTTGCTGGAAGGCTGGAGGAGATCAGAATGCCTGTTTGCTTCATAGATTCCCATAAAATTCAACTTCTCCCAGTCATACATCTCTCTGATTATTGCTTAGCCTATACATATTTCAACAAGGAGAAACACAGTCTCGAATTGTTAATACCAAAAAGCTTTAAGAGTTTGATTTCAACTGCAGCATGTGGATATATTTATAAAGGCTGAAATCCTTCACATACTTTGTGCTCAGATTATAATTTTACTTGCTAAATTATTAAGCATACTTTTAGAGGGATAGTATTCTTATTAAGAAGGAAAAATTCCTAGGGTTTATACAATATACATATATATTTTCTATACACACACATATATTTTTTCTATACACACATATATTTCATATACACACACATGTGTGTATAATGAGCATCTACACTGTTTAGCAAAGGATTTTTCTCTGAAATGATTCTGTTAAAACAATCACATCTCACAAATCTCAGACAACCGCAGTGGGCTGGGTTTCTAACCTCTGGAGAGTATGGTATTGTGGTTTACTCATGATAGGCAGAGCTGGTGGAAAAGTTAACTACTTGGCAGTGGATCGCATTTCTGTAATAATGCAATACACATTGTACATTGATTCATTTCAGATTTGGCACAAAATGAAGCAGCAAATATAGATATTTCTTTAGTCTTCTGACACCAGGTTTGACCATAAACTTCATGCAGATGCTACTTTTTTCTTCTTTGCAATGAATTTCAATGAGGAGTCAGGAGTCCATTGGCAAAAAAAAAATTCAACTTTAAAATTTACGGGTTTGGAATTTTGATCAAAATCCAAATCTTTTGGCATTTTAGTTCATTTGCCTTTGGCAAAGAAAAATAAAATCTTGTTTTCAAAAAGAGAGAAGTCAGAAGTGAACTTTATTAAAAAAGGCTCAAGCAGCTGTTTAAAGGGCTGTTTTGATGATGTCAGTGCAAGAGAATAAAAAACACATGGATTTAAATTCCTTTAAATTATACAAACCTCTAAAAATTAAAGGAACTGTGTTTTAGGAAAATGTGTTTTAAGTTTATTAACTCAGGAATCAGTCTCCCATGGTTTCTAAACAGTTTTATATTGGTGGGACACTGCAATTATTTGTTAAACTTAAAGACAAGTGGGAACACAGAACATGGTTCAGTAAGAATTAAGAGGCTTATTTGTAAACCCAAACGGGAGTGGTCCCTACCAGCCAGTGAGAAAGCATGAATATCCCCCCTTTTTTCCTCCTGTTGCCAATGATACAGTAGTTACAGAGGGAGAATGAGGGGTATGCTTTCCACCAGCAAATACAGTTTCCTGTGATGTTTTATTTTCTGCTTCAATGTTTATCTCCCTATTGTGTAGACAAACACTGGCTCCTGAAGAGCTGTGGGATATATACCAATTGTTGACAGGGATCTGCCAACTTAAAAGATTCTCCACGTCTTCTGAAAATCATAGGCTCATTCTTCTAAAAGTAGGGACCTTTTTTTAGCTTCATAAATTGGGCAGGAAGACAGACCATAAACAACTTTACCATTCAATTCTTAAAGCAACATAACACCTCTTTGCAGAAGAAGATGTGGTGAAATTTTGACAAATGAATACATTCATATATAGACTCAATAATAAAAGCATTCAAAAGCATGATTGATACTCCCAAGCAGTAATTTCTTGTTCTTAATTTGGTAGAAAATAAAAGTTCATGTCTTCACCTGCTAGTTCCTAGGTCTCCTCTAAACTGATTTGGTCATGACACTATGCTGTGATGTTGGGACTTTGAGTCCTGAAATAGCAGACAGGAAGAAACAAATCACTTCTGCCCCAGCAGCGTCTTGATACACTTTTTGAACAACCACAAAACAGTAGATCCCACCTCCTTAGTCTTGGGAGATAGAGCAGTCCTATCTTTTGGGAACAATGGCGAGACTAACCTAGAATCTCTACAGAAGTCTAGATGTTTCTAAGTCTGATGGTAGGGAATATAACTATTATTACTGGTGTTGCCCATAAGTGCTATGTCATAAACTTACAGGTATAGGTAAATACTTAACAGTTGTATGTGGTAGTGCTTAAGAAATAATAATTATTATTTCACACATTATTTACTCTATCATCTGCAACTCTCCTATGCAGTAACTATTTTTATTGCCACATTGCAAATAAGAAACACAAGATTTAGAGAGGAAGCATGACTTGTTAAGCCATATAAACTGCTAGAATGTGACACAAGAATAGAAGTCATGCCTGTCTCATTCCAAAGTCCACGCCATTCAAATTAAAAATACTCACTAAAGCGACTAAAATTAAAAAGACAGACAACATGGAACAATTGGGCCTTGTACATCTTGCCAGTAGGAGTGTAAATTGGTACAGCCACATTGGAGAACTATTCAGAGAATTCAATTAAAGCTGAATATTCTCAGATCTAATGTTCCAACAATTCTACTCCTAGATATGGCAACAAAAATATGTAAGTATATTTACTGAGAGATGTGTGCAAGAATGTTCCTATCAGCATTATTTATAATTTTCCCAAGCTGGAAACGCCCAAAATGTCTGTCCACAATAGATTGGATATAAAAATGGTGTTCCATTCATCCAGTGAAGTTCCATACAGCTGTAAGAATGAACAAACAACTCCAACCACACAGATGAATCTCATAAACCTAGAATGGAATGACAGCTGCCATATTTAAAGAAGTACATTCTACAAGAGTCCATTTATATAAAATTCAAAACCAGAAAGAGTCACCTATAATTTTAGATGGAGGGATAAGAGTTACCCTTGGGGAACAGATGATTGGAAGGAAGCATGGATTGTGCTTCTGGTATTCCTAGAAATGATTTGTTTCTTGATATGAGTGCTCATTATGTGGGTCCATTCACTGGGTAACATTTATTGAATTGTTCTTATGATTTCTGCACTTTCCTATACAGAGTGTACTTACAAGCTTTACTTTCCAGTACAACGTTTACTCTCACAAATGTAATGCCGGACACCCTCGGGAAGAGGAGCGTGAAGCTGGTGTCCATGGAGAGACATCCCAGCCCCCATGCACCAGGCCCCTACTGATCTCCTACAGTCAATCGCCAGCTATGAACAGGTGAGCTCTTTCAAATGAGCCCACACTTGAAATAACTGCTGGGCAGAGAGGTCTTCAACAACCTGTGTGTCACCCGGGAAAGAACACAGAGGCTTCCACCCACTGATGCAGCATCACCCCTAGCATAATGCAACTCAGTCATCCATACTGAGTCCACAAAAAGTCTGGTGAGTTCACTAAGTTTACTCCTGCTCCACTGATGTGGATGAGTGTTGTAAAGCACGCCTAGCCACCCGGCCTGTTTTGCTGGCCAAGGAAACACATTCATCCAGTCATGGCAATTGGAGTTGGGTGTTTACTTTCAAAACCCCTCTCTCTCCCAGCCTAATAAAAACTTTCCAGCAAGGGGAGGCTATCCTCGATGCATTCTGTTTCTAGGCCTGTTGCCTGATTTCTTTTTGGCAGTACTGAGCATGTGGCCGTAGCATAATTTGCATGGTTTATATGCACACCCAAGTTTAATTTGAAATCACAAGACCTCAGGGTCCCTGATGCTGTATAACCTGGGACTTCCATCTGTAGCACAGCATATGTTAGTCTGATGCAGTAAAACTGGGCAAGAAATCCACATCTAATTATAAACATACAAGCAGAATGTCAGGTAAATTACACTTCCTGCAAGTAAATTATTCCTTTAGGACACAAGTGGACTTTGGCATGCTGGTCAACCTTCCCCACAGCGCCCTCTGCCTGTAAGTACCCACAGTGGAGCATTGAAAACTAAATATTCATTTCAGGAGGTTTGGAGCCCTTAACAAGTATCTTGCTGTATCTACAAGGAATATTTTGTCTAAACCCTGTGAAATATAGAGACAGATGAACAAAGACTAAGTTTAAACACAGTTAATATTCAATTGCATCTTATGATTATGAAGTGCCCTAGGGCAGGGTTTTTCAAACTGTAGGATACATTTCACAAGTGGGTCATGAAATTAATTTAAAGGATTGCTACTAGCACTTTTAAAAACTGAAACAGGAGAGATTAGGAAAGAAAATGTTAGAGTGAATTGTACGTGACGATTGTCAGCATTGTTTACAGCAGCACTTTTTGTTTAATTTTATGTGTGTATGTTATGCCAGGGTATATGATATGTTTCTCACTGGATGACAGTTTTTAAAAGTTTGAAGAAACTGCTCAAAGGTGCATTGTAAACAAACATAATATTGTGATGACTGTAACCATATAATTGCAGCAACTTTATAGCCCTTCCATTTAACAAAACCAGCTCCATGTCTGGCAAGCACTAGGCACTGAAAATAGAGCAGTGAACTGGCAGACAAGTGTCCCCCTTCATGGAACTTACATTTAGGGAGGAAAAGTGCATTGGATATGAATTACACAATTAATTATGCAATTATAGTGGTCACAAGTGACACTAAGGAAACAAATCCAGGGGTTATGAGAGTGAGTACAGGAGGCTCTGACAGCTTGGGAGGCGGGGAGGAAAGAAGGGATATCAGGAAACCATTTCTACAAGAAGTGATATTTGAGCTAAAATCCGAAGAAGTGAGTCAGAATGAAGTTCAGTATCAGAAACTTTAAATATTTTAACACAGCTCTTGATATTCTCCAATTCCCCATTGGCATCGCAGGGTATCTCATGCCTCACGTGGAGGCCAGAAAAGCCCCCTTTGACACCGACAGTGTTTTTTGTCAATGCTATGTTCCCACAATTTCCTTTTCATAGGCCCTCACTTTTCATCCAAACTGACTGATTCCTGCCTTGCACCGCTCATGGACAGACAGCCTACCAAGTCAGCGTCAGTGGCACTTCCAATGAGTATCTGGAAGTGTTAGAGCAGCAGTTCTCAACCTGTGGGTCGCGACCCCTTTGAGGTCGAACAACTCTTTCACAGGGGTCGCCTAAGACCATCGGAAAACACATATATAATTACATATTGTTTTGTGATTAATCACTATACTTTAATTATGTTCAATTTGTAACAATGAAAATACATCCTGCATATCAGATATTTACATTATGATTCATAACAGTAGCAAAATTGCAGTTATGAAGTAGCAACGAAAATAATTTTATGGTTGGGGGTCACCACAACATGAGGAACTGTATTAAAGGGTCACGGCATTAGGAAGGTTGAGAACCACTGTGTTAGAGTAAAAGTTTGGGAGCTGATGGAGGGAGGGTTTTGAGCGTGTGTGTGTGTGTGTGTGTGTGTGTGTGTGTGTGTGTGTCTGTGTGTGTTGATCAGCTCTGCCCCCAGCTGGCTGCTTCTCTGAGAGTCCTCCCCTGTTCGTGGGAGAGAAGCACCAAGTCATATCTGTTTGGCTCCTGAAAAATAAACTCTGTCCTCCCACTATTCACACGATGCCTTTTCCAACTCTGGTCATTAATGAGAAACTTCCATGCAGCAGATTTCTTTGTGGGGTGAACACTGCATTTGTTTGGAGAAATAGTTTGACCCCTCTGCTTGGAATGGGGTTGGGGAGATGGCGAGACATCAATCTGGCACAACTCACAAAACTTCCTTCTGAAGTGGGTAGGCTCTTCTTAGAGAACTAGCTTTTTCTTTCTGAGGATCTGTAGTATGGGATTACGGTGGTAAGGACTGGAGCGGAGCCGAAGGGCTCTGATAGTAGAGAGAAGTGGGCCTTCCCTGGGAGAGATCCAGGAAGCTGTGCGCTGCATAGAAGAAAGATAAGAGAGGAAAACGCTTGGGGCATCTCTCTTAGCTTTTGGCCCTCATGGCTTCCCTTCACTCTGGAGCTCACTCAAGAGTGAGCTTTGCATTTTCAGAGTTATTTGTATCCTATCTGTTATTCCAGTGGTTGGAACAAAGGTATTGTTTTTCTCCTCATGATATCTCCTTTGACAAGTGGCTAGCAACAGAAGTCTTTGGTATATTTAAATTGTGAGCAAAAGCCACACACTGTACTGTATATACAAATTAAACAGGGTGAGGCAGAGTAGCCTTACAGTTGTGAGTATGCAAAACACAGTGTTTATTCTTGTATTTTTATTTATTAATTACTGTATTATTTTCCATAGGAACAACTGTAAACCCACTTTGGCCCCACCCTGTATTTAGCAACAGTTTATTTTCTTTCCGTCCTCCCAGTGCAATTTCTAGGATAATTATTAGAGTTGAAAAATCTCAGCAGCACCAGTAATATTGTTACTTTTATAGAATGTTGCAAGATATCACATTAGTGAACTAGATCAGTCTCTAAATCAGTGATCATGTTTTAATCAGAGATTACAGACTCTAAACCACATGGTGGGGTCCTCTGCTCTTCTCCAGAAGAAATAGAAAACTAAAATGAAGGCAATTCTGGTAAGAAAATAAGTTTCCTATTTTACCCCCTCTCATTTATCATGGTGATAATTAAAATTGGTAAGAAACTTTCATTCACTAAGTTTTTAACAAATTTCAGGCAGAGAGAACTATGGAGGGATTTTAAAATTGTTTACTTAGGGGCAATGTAATGCCTCCCTGCCCCCAAGCACTTTGGTGGCAGTCTGCATTGCTCACTGATACCTCTGCATGAGTGACTGTTTGTGAGTGACTGAAACGGTGTTGAGGTCTTTTTCTCAGTAGGTGTAAGTTGAGAACAGAGACATAGCAGTCAGAAGTTGAAAGAAGCATGGTCTTTTGTTTACTACCAAAGCAATAGAATATGGCATTTTCTTCTATAGCCACATCAAGATCTCACTTGGCTTTTTGTTATACTGACAAGAAATAGTGATATAAATAGTACAAGGTAGCTAGTTGGGGGTCACAAACCTTTTCTGTTAAGGCCAGATAGTAAACACTGTAGGCTTTGTAACTCGGACTGCCCGTGTTGGAACTACTCAAAGGTCCTTTTACCTGAGCGAAAAATAGCCATAATCATATGTAAAGGAATGGGGATAGCTTGTTCTAATAAAACTTTATTACAAAGACAGGGAGTAGCCTAGATTTGGTCTGCAGGCTGTTAGTTTGCCAATCCCTGATCTATGTAAAAAGGCAAAACCTTAACAGAAAGAAGGCTGAAACCTATAGTTGCCCACATCAATCTTACGTTTTCCCAATAACTGTTTTTTTGCAAAGTAATTATTATAGGTTCATGGGTGTTTTGTTGTTGTTTTTGTTTCTGGTGGTTTGTAAAGACTTTAGGGGTACTATATTTTCTTTCTTTAATCCTTTCAGCAAATAAAAACTTCAGAGTGCTTTTCAAAACTATTGTGCTTTCTTCCCCCTGACAGTTGTGTTGATGTTAATGTTTTTAAAATAATGCTTTTCCCAGAAGAAAACTGTACATCTGATTGCCATGTGTTATTAGAAAGGAAATCTAATGCCCTACGACTAGAGAGTAACAATCTGAAGCAAATCTAATCAGGGCACTGCCTGTGATTCAGAAGGATAATGTTGGCATTCACTAAGCTTTCTCCCAGAGTCCAATAATATGTCAAAGTCCTATATGTTCATAGAATGTTTTGATTCAAACTTGTTTTCCAGTTAGCATAGTGCTATTTTGTAGCTCCAAAGAGGATGATTTAAAAAAGCCAATTTCATAGATTCATGGAGTTGGAGGAGACCTTGGTGATCACTGGTCCACTCACCAGCCCATGGTTCATTGGACTTCACACCATGCCCACACCTGCTTGCACACTTTCAGTAATAGGAGGCCCCCTGCGCCCCAGGGAAGCACATTCTGTTTTTGGTTGGCTTATTGTCATTCAAGATGTTATTGCTACATTTAGACAATATTTGCCTTCCTCTAGATCAGCGGTTCTCAACCTGTGGGTCGCGACCCCTTTGGGAGTCGAACGACCCTTTCACAGGGGTCGCCTAAGACCACCGGAAAACACATATATAATTACATATTGTTTTGTGATTAATCACTACGCTTTAATTATGTTCAATTTGTAACAATGAAAAAACAGCCTGCATATCAGATATTTACATTACGATTCATAACAGTAGCAAAGTTACAGTTATGAAATAGCAACGAAAATAATTTTATGGTTGGGGGTCACCACAACATGAGGAACTGTATTAAAGGGTCGCGGCATTAGGAAGGTTGAGAACCACTGCTCTGGATTTTCCTGGCTACTGAGACAACAGTACTTTACTACTCTGAACACTTGTCCAGAGGAACAGTCTTCTATATATTTGAGGGTAACTGTCTTTCATGATTATTTCTTTCTCAAGGCTACACACCAATTCTTTGCAAACACCACACCTAACATAGGTGAGAAGTCTTAAACTCAGATGTCCACGTGGTTGGGGAGAGAATATAAACAAGTGAATGCATGTTGAGTGGACTGAGGTGGGTCAGACAGAGAACGATCCCCCAGGGAAGAGGCAAGTGCTACCTGGCATCAAGCAGGTAGTGCTGTGTGGAAGTCTGGGCCAGGGCTGCTGGGAAGATCTCAAGGAAACCAAGGATCAAGATTTCTATTTGCAATCTACCAATTTTTAAATGTTGGCAAATGATTCAAAAAAAAAAGTGTAAACATTCTGTAAGCTAAACAAAACACATCTGTGGGCCAGATTTGGCTTGTGGGACACTGGTTTGCAGCCTCAAGTTTAGATTCATCTTACCATCCTGGTTGCCACATTTTGTACACATTTCTATGTAGTCACTTGTAACATGAGGAACATTAACCATTGCAAACAGGGACAGAATTTCTTAATTGAAAGGAAAACAGAGAAATAGTAACTTCAACACAGATAAGCACCAGAGAGCAACTTTACTGCATAATCAACATTTAGGTCACACATAATATAAGGTTAAATTTTAAATTTTTAACCATTGTGAACTCTAAAAGTAAAGACATGTGTTAACAGTTGATGTGATAGGTCGACAAGAAAACATATTGCTCTTGTCTCCTAAAAACAGGAATAAAACACTAAAGGAATATAATATAAAACCATTACCAGACCATATGTTTGTGATATAAAATGAGGTATTTTCTTGCCACAATATCACATAACCATGGCAAACTGCCATTAGCCCTACTCTCCCACCATAAAAGAGAGAGAGAGAGAGAGATTCAACAGACATTCTTGGGATAAATTGGGTTGATGTTTTATAAGCATTTAATTTATAAAATATATTCCTGAAGTTCAATACCACTCACCAAGGGAAATAATTTTATCATTGGGTTGAGAGGATATTGTTTTGTCATTTGTAAGTCTGCCCTTTCTATGACACATGGGTTTGGTGAGTTTAGAAGGACTTATCTGGAATGCATTTTTGTGCCTGTGCTTCCTGCCCTCTGTTGCATGTTCTGATTTCCAAGACAGTTTGCCCTTTCCCCTTATTTCCTCAGGAATCTGTAGGAACTTAATTAAAAGAACAGAATGAACACGAAGCCCCAGCTGGACAGACCCTGGTGTTAAGGTCAATGCCAGCACCTTATCTAATTGCTGACCTCTTCCTCATGGAAAGGGTTGTCTTGGGTGACTCTGCAATTCAATTGCTGCCATAAAAGTTTCTTTGTCCAAAGCTGTCAACTCATAGGGAGCAAAAGCAGAGTAGTTTTGTGGAATATCTTAGAGGCAACAAATCCGTTTATTTTAAAACTGCCTCCTTTTTACAGTTCACACAAGCATTTTGTAAAACCTTTTAGAAACCGTAGGAGCAGAGCTATAAAGACTTTAGAGCATATTAATATGTTAAAAATTTGGACATATTTTCCTGCTGAATATTAGGAAGATATTTTAGATAAAATATTGTAGTTATAGAGGCACAGTGATTTTAGAGTTTAGAGTATTTTGTTATTCCTGGATTTAGTCTTTGTGATTATAAAAAGAAATGGCAGGGAACACTATTTCCCTTCAGCAAATAGAGATTAGACCTCTAGACAGATAGTAATTAAACCAATACCATACATAGTTGCACTGGACAGTTAATCTGTTAGGTGAAACCTAGTATTAATAACACTAATACTGAGAAGGAAAAATACCCATCTTCTTGTTTCATGTGAATACTCCTAAAAAGATTTAGGTCAATCAAGTGCAACAAACAAATAATATCTAGACAACTTAAAAAGCTAGACAATTATCATTATTTTCACTTTATTACTACCATAAACCTAATCACCCCATAGATTTACCCTCTCTAAGGGTAGTTCTTAAATGCACATTCTAGAATCCAGTTCTTTAAATTCAGCCTTTGCTTTGCAATGTATGTATTTAGATTAATCGACTATGAAATGTAACACAGCTATTTCGTACAAACTTTGATACCTACAGAAATTGCATGAAATTGTATTTTATAACTTCTATCTCCCTGAATGCTGCTTTCCAATTTTCTTAATCTCTGACTCTGAAAATCCTTCTCATGCTGCTTATGAAACAGTTACTATCCTGAATGAGTTTCGAAAGAGTAATAACATATAGGCCATCTTAATGTACAATTCATATGGATTAGTAGCCACTTTTCCACATGCCTCTTTGGATGCATTTTGGATGCATATTATTCTAAAGTGCCTGATATAAAATTAACCTTGACATTTGCGAGTTCATGTGTATTTGCCAAGACACGACTTGTAAACACTAGCAGAATTTCTGATCCAAATGACAGTGTCATTGGGAAAGACTTTCTAGTTGATGTCTGTACAGTTTTATATATAAAAATTATATATGCACACATACAAATCATATGTTATATACACATATATGAAGTTAATTTAAAAATTTGCTCTGTGAAGGACCCTGTTAGAAGACTGAAAAGACAAGCTACAGACTGGGAGAAAATATTTGTGAATCACATATCTCATAAAGGACTTGTACCTAGAATATATAAAGAACTCTCAAATATCAACAGTAAAAACAAACAAACAAAATTCAATTAGAAAATGAGCAAAATATATGAAGAGATATTTCACCAAAATAGATCTACAGATGGCATGGCAATTAAGAACATGAAAAGATGTTCAGCATCACTAGCTATTAGGGAAATTAAAATTAAGTCCAAGTGATATATCACTGTATACTTATTAGAGCAGCTAAAATGAAAATAAAAAAATAGAAGGCCAAATGCTGCTGAAGTGGCTGAGCAACTAGATTTCTCATACATTGTTGGTGGGGTTTTAAGGTCATAGAGCTACTCTGGGAAATAGTTTGGCAGTTTTGTTAAAAAAACAAACAAACACACAACTGAACATACACTTACCATACAAAGCAGTCATTGCTCTTCTAGGCATTTAATGTTCAGTAGAAAACCTGGGAGAGAATGTTCACAGCTGCTTTATTTGTAATAGCCTCAAACTAGAAACATCCAAATGTCCTGTAAGGTGGGTGGTTAAACTGATGGGTGATTAAACAAACTGTGGAACATGCATAAGATGTAATATTACTCAGTAGTAAAAAGGAATGGACTGTTGATACATGTAACAACTGGGATGGATCCCAAGGGCATAGGCCCAATGAAATGAGCCAATCCCCAAACAGTCCATACTGTATGAATCTGTTTATGTAACAATTTCAAAATGACAACATTATAGAGAGAGGTATCAGCTTAGTGGTTGCTAGGGGACGGGGTGATGGGAGAAGTAGGTGGTGGATGTGACTATACTAGTAAAAGGATAGGATGAGGAAAAATCTTTGTAGTGATGGAATAGTTATGTATCCTGATGGTCGTAATGGTTACACCAATCTACAGGTGTGATAAAATGACAGAATTGACACACACATGTAGCAATGTCTACTTTCTGGCTTTGATACTGTACTATATTTATGTAAATTGTACCCTTTGGAGGAAACTGGGTGAAGGTACCTGGATCTTTCTGTATTATTGCAGCTTCCTATAAATAAATGATTATGTTGATATAAAAAGTACTACTTGTAAAAGCCTCCAAGAAGTATGTTGAATCCATAGCTTATGTATTAATTATTCAAAAAAGGTAAAAACATTGTTATTTTAATGAATGTATACCCTCGGTTTTTGGTGACAAGTAGACATGAATCTCTGCTTTTTCACTTATTAGCAATAGGTTACAGAAAATTACTTATTGTCTCCAAGTCTCAATTTCCTTTCCTGTTAAAATGTAATTATGGGACTAATACCTACCTTGTAGCAGAATGAATATATATTGCTCTTAGATTTCTGACATCTAAATATACTCCAATAAATGAGACTTGAAAGTATTTTCTTTCTTTCAGGCCTTCATAGAGCTCTGCACTAATTCTTTATTTCATTGCTGAGTTTAAATTGATATATGTTTATGACTTGACTGAGCAGCTGGATGGGAAACTTCATGAGCTCAAGAACTGGGTTACCTTGGATGCCATTAGCACCTAGTAAATTACTATGTAAACTTGTTATTAATACATACTTATCAAGCACACAATTTGCTTTGCATAATCCAGTGGTCACTTTTCAGTGTCTCCTGGAATATAACTTCTCAGCAGCATTTGACAGAGTTGACCATTTCTCCACTTTAAATCCTGCTATGGGACTGAACTGTGTCCCCCTAACTAGTTTATACGTTGAAGCTATAACCCCATAGTGATGGTATTTGGAGATGGGGACTTTTAGATGAGGTCATGAGCCTCCCACCCATATGATGGGATTAGTGCCTTCAAAAGAAGAGACCCCAGAGAGCTCTCTCTCCATCTCCTTCCCCCATGTAAAGACACTGTGAGAAGGAAGCTGTCTGCAAACCAGAAAGAGCACTCTCCCCAGAAGCCTACCATGCTGGCACCTTGATTTTGGACTTCTCATTCTCCAGAACTATGAAAACGGGCATCCTGTTGTTCAAGCCACCTGGTCTAAGGTATTTTGTATGGAAGCCGAAGTCGACTAATACATATTTTCCCCCTTGTTAATGGCATCCTTTCCTCTCAGTTTCTCTTTTATCTTATTGGCTAATTTTACTCAGTCTCTTTTGATTTTCCATAAGTCTTTCAATATTAGAGACTCTGTGGTCTCTCTTAAGCCCTTTTTTTCCTCTTCTTAACTTTATACTTCTCTCTTAAATGACCTGGTCAGTTGCCAAAGTTCCAGTTGTTATCTCTATGCTAGTAACATCCACATTCATATCCCCAGTTCACACCTTGCTTTCGAGCTCCAGACTCAGGTATCTAAATTTCCCCTGGGGTATCTTACAGTCATCAATATGTCTAAAACTGAGCATGTATTGGTCAGGCTTCTGGCAGGAAATAGAAGAAAGTTTAATAAAGAATCTATTTGTAAAATTGTGGACGAGGTTTAGAAAAAGGCCTAGTAACAGCAGGAAGCTATTAGCACTCCCAGATCTGTGGGGCAAGGAAAGGAAGCGGTTACAAGAAGAGAGAGAGAGAGAGAGCCAGAGAGCTGTATAGAGAGGGCTGTTTGATAGATAGTGGGACATAGCCAACCCAAGAAAACCCTGCACGAAAAGACTGAATGGAGTAAGTATCCAATCCTCACTCTCCTCTCTTCCTTTGATCTCTTTCTTCTGCCCCACTCACTGAACCCAACTGGAGTGAGAGAGCAAAGTCACCTCCTGATGTAGGACCTGAAGATCAGCCTCCTGGAGCAGAAAGGGGTAGTGAAAGGAGGAGATTCGATCTAGAAGATTAAAAGAAAGCTGTCCATCGAGCTGCGGTCTCATTTGGAGACTAATGAAAAATCTCATTCCAAACCCACCGAGGAGGCCTCATTCAGTTCCTGCAGCTGTGGAATGGAGGTCCCTATTTCCTCCCTAGCTGTTGGCTGGGGATCATTCCCAACAACTGCAGGCCATCTGCGGGGCCTTGTTGGGGACTCTTGTTTATTTTGTTGTTGTTTTGTTTTTAATTTTAATGATTTCAGAAAAGAAGGGAGAGGGAGAGAGAGATAGAAACATCAATAATGAGACTCACTGATCAGCTGCCTCCTGCACGCCCCACACTGGGGATTGAGCCCACAACCCGGGCATGTGCCCTTGACTGGAATTGAACCCAGGACCCTTCAGTCTGCAGGCTGACGCTCTAGCCACTGAGCAAAACCGGCTAGGAAGGGTCTCTTGTTTTATTCAGTTAGGACAGAGTGTTACATAATGTAGCAGAATCACAGGGTTGATTATCCCATCACCTTTTCCATATAATCTGGTCAAGGGAGGAGCTATACCATTACATTAACAGGTGTTTGACTATACTCAATGGGGGTGTTGTACACAGTGCAGACATCAGGGGCAAGAAACTTGGGGGGCACATCCTATATAATAACAGCATAAATGCAAATTGACCAAATGGCGGAATGACCAGTTGGCAGGGGGCATGGCCAGCAAGCAGGTGGCACCAGGCCAGCCTAGGCATGTGCCAGTGGGCAGAGGGAGGGGACAGCGATCAGGGGTGGTGGTGACCAGCAGAGGAGGAGGTGTTATTTGGGAGGTCAGTGCCAGCCACTCGCTGGCCCCCCTGATCAGCCTGCCCAGTCACCTCCCACAGAGGGAGGCCATACTATGGGGAGCGGGCCTAAGCCATCAGCCAGACATCCCCTGAGGGCTCCCGAACTGCAAGAGGGTGCAGGCTGGGCTGAGGGACACGCCCCCTCCCCCCCCCCCCCCCCCCAGAGTGCACAAATTTTCATATACTGGGCCTCTAGTAGGATAATAACTATACATTCTCCTGATGTCAGCTGACACATAACTTTTTGAGAAAAATTTCTCACCATGCCTCTCTTTCAGGCTTATTGGATTTCAGATGGTCAAGATTTACAAATAGTTTCTAGAATGCAAGCAGTCAAAAATCACAGACAAATTAGAAGGAGGTTGGAGAGATCTTCCTGCCCCATGCATGCATGCTTTAACCCAGAATGTTAAATGTGGTCTACATGTGAGATTTGAAATTAAGTTATGAAACATATCCATTTTTATCCTAGAAGAGGTGTACATTCTCTGGGGAGCCATGTCTCATAGGTCCATATATTATAGATTTGTTTACCATAAGTGATCCTAAACCCGAGAAATCCTTCTAAGAAGATTCCCCAGATAAGGTCACTTATAATAGCAAGCACCATTGGTCTGTTTGCCTGGAGGTGTAGTTATCATGTACTTTCTCTACCTACCTCCCCGCCCCCAGCCTGGTAATTGGAGGAGAAATAGATCATTGGCCATGTATTAGTGTCCTAGAGCTGCTGTAACAAATTACCACAAACTGAAAGGATTAAACAACATTTTTTATTCTCTCACAGTTCTGGAGGTTAGAAGTCCAAAATCAAGGTATCAGCAAGGCCACAATCTCTCTGCAGGTTTTAGGTAGATGACATCATTCTTTGCTTTTTCAGCTCCTGGTACCTGAAAGCATTCCTTGACTTGTGGCCACATCACTCCAATCTCTGTCTCCATGGCCACATGTCGCCTCCTCCTATTTTCCGCATCTTCAGCTCTTTTTTTCTGTCTCAAATTTCCCTCTGCATTTCTCTTGTAAGGACACTTATTGGACTTAAGCCTCACCCAATAATACAAATGCATCTTCTTATCTAAATATTCTTAATATTTTTAAAAAGATCCTTTTTCTAAATAAGGTAGCATTCACAGGTACTGGGGATGAGGACATGGTTATGTCTTTTGGGGGCCCTGATTCAACCTACTACAAGTCAACTGCTTGAATGCCTTTTCCCCCTGGGTCCTCACATTCCATGCACCACAGCACCCTGCTCTTTGGCACAATAGCAACTGTGCTTCCTTAATTGTGATTGTGCAATATCTGTCTTGGTTCACTGGAGCACAACCTCCCCCACAGGTAGGAACCTTGTCTGTCTTGTTCACAACTGTGTTCCCAACACCCAACATGATGATTTGCATATTTGAGACACATAATAAGTGGATTTTCCCCTCACACCAACTGGATGATAGGTTTCTCTTGCACTTTGCTGGCTAGAAATAGCGTAAGCCATTGGTAATTAAAGTTCTTCCCATTAATTGTGAACTTGTCATCTCTCAAGCTGTCCCACTAAAAAAAGCACTCATCTTCTGGATCTAAAGGAAGATATTTCTCTTTCAACCTATTGCTATAACTCCAGATCAATCTCATGGTATGAGAAGGGCGTTGACATATCGATGGTACAACTCAACTCCTTTGCTATAGTTCATGCCATATAAATGTGGCACAAGACACCATATCTACTTTAACTGCTCAGTTTCATAAGGATGATAAAATTCTTTTTTTACAATAGGAATATTGAATCCTTTTGAGTATGAACTGTCTTTCTGCATGCTGCGCCTTACACACTGCAGAACACAGAAGTGGTACTCAGTGAATAACAAATAACAACCACAATGATGATTGTAATGCACACCGTAATATTGTTACTAGAAATATAATTACGTGAACAGACAATTTACAGAAGAGAAGGGACCTCAGAGCCCTTGTGTTGTCAATCTGGCCTCTCTCTTAATCAGGGATAATAATAATAAAAGTACCCCCCTCCCCATCTGCAGTCAGCTTGTCAATATTTATAGGATGCTGTATATAACAATGGCATCTCCATGCAGATGGATTAAGATCGAGGAGCAGCTGCAGATGGCTGTTCATTAACTGAACGAAGAAAATGAATTTGAACAAAGGCACTTATGGAACCCCTAATTTATTAGTGCTGTAATAGGGAAGAGCAGCTCTGTGGAATGGTAACTGAGTAAGACTGGTTACGAAGATAATTGTGAAAACAAGACACAGAATCAGTACAATATACTGGGACATTTTATTGCCTATAAGTCCTGTAGAATTACAAGGTCAACAGATATCAGACTCAACATTTAATCCTTCATATTTATTAATTACATTCAACAAAACACTTGCCATCAATCCACAGACTAAAGCTAGATTAATATCCTGTCACAAAATCCTGCTCAATTTGTGCAAAGAGAGATTAAGATTAATTTTATTTCTCTATTGTATTTAATACAGAACACACACACACACACACACACAAATTCTTTCCTCCAATACTTTCTGACTGTGGTCCTGAGAATGACTTCCTGTCATTCCAGGATTAGATGAGGTAAGGTATGTTAAATACCCAATAAAATGTCATATACAAAAAGGTACTTCCCTGATGTATTTTTTTCCTTCCATGACACAGCTGTTACATGACCAAGAGAACTGTTGCCTACATCACTGCAATGACTTCTACTTCTCCAAAAGCGCCTGTAAGTATCTAAAATCTGACATTAGCCAGAATTCATGTCAGTGAGTTCCAAAGTGGAAAATGCTCTATCAAGATGAAACAAAAATATTCATAAACAGGTGAATGATAAACACATTGTGGTATTTCCATAGAATGCAATAAAAGGCACTCAACAATAAAAGGAACAGACTACTGATACATCATTCAGCAATATGGATGAATCTCAAAATCGTTATGCCAAATGAAGGAAGAGAGACCCAAAGAGTGCATACTGAGTGACTCCATATATGAGCTTCTTGAAAAGCAATAGAGATTGAAATAGACCAGCGGTGTCTGAGGCCAGGAGTGAGGACATTCTCTAAGAAGGGGTCATGTTCATGGCTCCATTTGTCAAAACTCATTGAACTCTTCACTGAAACTGAGTTTACTTACTGCACATAAATTATAACTCAGTGAATTGGTTTTAAAAACTCTTTTGCTCAAATATGTTTGAGAAATATTATATCATATATTCTCCTCTGAAATTCATAATTAATCAATTAAAGACTCTAAAGGCAATTGAATCATTAAAAGCTCTGAGAAATCCTGTGGTGTAGGACATTGACTAACTGTTGATTTCCACATTCCCTGAATCTATGTTACTTATACTCCCTCCCATTTTGAAAATTAAATCTTATTTGTCCAGAATAGAACTTTTTAGTTCTAATTTAAATTTACCATAAAAATTCATACTTAAAATGTAAATTTAAATAATAGTCCAAAAGGGTACAGCCTTTTAAATATTAACATCCTTGGCTTATTAATTTATTAGCTGTGTGATCATGGGTGGGTCACTTTAATTCTTTGTACCACAATTTCCTCACCTGAAAAAAGGGATATTAGTCCCTGTCTCACAGGTATAGCAAGGATGAAATAAGTTAAGGTTTTAATGCACTTTGAACTGTGTGTTCCAGGGGAAATGTGTTTGTTACTCCCGAGGCACATTTTGAAAACAGAAAGCCTTCCTTTGATCATCCACATAAGCAGAGAAAGTCAGGATGAATATCATTATCTTATAGGACCCTTAAATGGGAGGGGATAAATGACTGATGCTTCTTAATGAAGAAGCTGCTCAAATGATCTGTATGGAAAGCAATGCACAATGATGCTCTGGAGAGAGAAACAAACTCGAATTGACTCCTCTGCTCTGAGGTTTACTGTCTGTGTAACGTGGGAAGTCATATGATGTTTCTAGACCTCAGTTTACATTCATTAAAAATAAGGTGGTTGATAGAGGCAGAAAGCAGATTAGTGATTGCCAGGGACAGAGAGGAAGGGGCAATGGGATGTGACTACTCAATGGGTATAGGATTGTTATTTTTTTCAGGGGGATAATGAAAATGATCCTGGATTAGAGAGTGGTGTTGGTCCTACATCATTCTGGACATACTAAAAGCTACTGAATTATACACTTTATTAAAGTGGTAAATTAATTATTAAAGTGGTAAATTTTATCTCAATAAAAATATAAAGTGGTTGTATTAGGTAATATTCAAGATCCCTTATAGTTTGTTCATTCATTCATTTATTCAGTAAGTTTCTACTAAGCTTCCACTGTACAACACAATAATGAGCAAAAAAAAAAAAAAGACCTGATCCCTAACCTTACAAAAATTATATCTTTGAGCTTTTCTTCCTAATGGTGACCCTAGTTTAGGGTATCATGCTTTGTTCTCTTTAAATCAAAGGATAACTTAAGAGGTTGGAAAGCATGCTAAGGTTTTGATGCTATGGCATCAGTTATAATTTGATATTATATATAGAAGGAAGAAAGGGAAGGGACTACCACTTACTCAGCTCCAAGTAGCAGTCACTGTGGACTTGACTGGGCTTATGTCATTTAATCCTCCCCAGATCTGTATAAAATAAGAGTTATGCACATAATGCCAGATAAACTAAGCCTCAAAGAAGTTAAGTGAATCTTATTTAAATTACAGATTTTATAAGTAATACAGCAAGGAGTTGAAATACATAAACCCATGAATTGCATATAATACTACATTTGCTCCCAAATGTAATTCTTATACACCTAACATTACTTATGTAAAATGTAGAGTACATATAACATGTAAGTTTTACAAGGCATTGACTCATGTTTAGGATCTTGATAACTATTATTTTGTCATGTATTTCTAGCAGTTGAGATATACAGACACTGCAACTTTGATAATTCTGGTGTTAAAATGCCAGTGTCTCTGAGATTGTCACAGAAGGTCCTAAGCAACAACAGGATGAGAGGACAGGGTAATAGAAGAGAAAAGAACAGGATAATTACTTCCAGGACAACCCTAGTGAAAATAAATGTCAAGGATGTTGAAAGTAGCAAATGATGGAATAGAGAGGAGCCTGCTTCTTGGCCATTTTTTCGATTAATAGAGTTACATTTCAGTGCCAATAACATTTAGATTTCCTTTACATTTCCACTCCATTCTCACTATCACCCTTGGTCTATACTCTCATCAGTTTATGTCTGTATCCTAGCCTTTAATCTCTTTCTATTTCCACCTATTTTGTACTAGTAATACCTCTGTTCGCATCCCTTTTCTTCCCACTTTTTCTGGATACATCTGTTTGTCTCCTCTATAAGTCCAAACAGGCTTGGGAGTTTGTCCATGACATAACAGGAAGCACATCAAATATTTTGGGTTCAGCCATTGCATTGCTTCCACTTAAGATGTCTTTCTTGCCAAGAAAATATGGGAGTGGGAGTTGTCACATTCTTGTAGTCCAGTCTTCTTTCTTATCACATTTGGATACAGTCTCCTTATATAGGTTTCTAAATTCCAGATTAATTTCCCTGATTTTTCTTGTCCATCTCTGTTTCTCTCACTCTTGTCATCTACTTGGTTACCAATAACCTGACCAAAGGCCAAATTTCCCTGCTGATGCATCACCTTGAACACAGACTCAAACTTCTCAGTCTTTTCCTTCATCTCTGCCACAGGAATTGTCTTGACTCCGTTGCTTTTGTAAACACCTTAATTTGTTTAAAAAGTCAAGAAGTTCTAATTATTTATTAGATAAATAAATAAATATAGCTGTATAATATAAGCCCAGTGACCATTATGGCAGAATGACTGGACAGCCAGAATGACCGGTCACTATGATGTGCACTGACCACCAGGGGGCAGACGTTCAATGCAGGAGCTGCCCCCTGATGGTCAGTGCGCTCCCACAGCAGGAGTGCCACTCAGCCAGAAGTTGGGCTCACGGCTGGCAAGTACAGCGGCAGTGGCGGGAGCCTCTCCTGCCTTGGTGGCAGCGCTAAGGGAGTGGCGAGACAAGCGGTAAGGAGAGAGCAGGTGGGTGGTTAGGAGTGAGCAGGTGGGAAGTTAGGACGAGGGGTCCTGATTGCAAGAGAAGGCGCAGGCTGAGCTGAGAGACACCTCCCCCTATGCACAAATTTTGTGCGTCAGGCCTAAGCGACCATTATGACAGAACGACCAGTCATTATGATGTGCACTGACCACGAGGGGGCAGACACTCAATGCAGGAGCTTCCCCCAGCCCACAGGCCCTGGTTGTTGATGGGGCCTGCTGGCCAACCTCTTGGGTTCCCCCCCGCCAGCCGGCAGGCCCCAATTGGAAGATCAGAGCTGGGCCCCCAGGCTGGGATGTGGAACCGGGAGTGAGTGGTGGTGGACACGGCCCCTTTCCCAGGCAGGCGGGTCAAGGGCCCGCTCCCTCCTTGGGGCCGGCAGCCAACCTCCCAGGTCCCTCCTCCTGTCCTCCCCCTCCCCCCCCACCCCCCCACCCCCCCCCGGCTGGCAAGCCCTGATCACCTGATCGGGACCGGGCCCTGGGCTGGGATGGGAAGCTGGGGGTGGTGAGGGAAGGGGGAAGAGGCAGGAAGGTGGGGAGGTGGGAAACCTGAGAGGCCCTGATAGCCAGCCAGGCCTAGGGACCCCACCCATGCACGAATTTCGTGCACTGGGCCTCTAGTAAATAAATAAAAGCCAAAATTGTTCACAAGATTCTATGGTTTTATTAACACAATACAATGTGCACACAAGGTATCTATTCATTTTTTTTTTGTTATGCAACCTGGCATTGGGATTGGTGACTCTGATGGCCAGCTGGGCTGCTCTTTCCACAATGGCTTTGCGGTTCTTTGAGGGGACGTTGTGAGCAGTCTCAGCACAGTAAGATCTATTGATATCAGCATCACTTCAAGCTCCTTGACATTGTGGACCAGGAACTTCCACAATCCACCAGGCAGTATGTGACTTTGTTTTCTTGCTCCCATAACCGGTGTTTGTGCCAGTTACACTTAATTTTGACATAGGGGTCTGACTGGTGCTGGAAGAACTTGTTGGTCCTCTTTTTGACAATTGTGGACTTCATAAGGGGTTTAAGAGTGGCCCTAATGCTGAATAGGAGATGGCTGCCACCTCCGTAGGCAGCACCAAGGAAGGGCAACAAAAGCCAATATTGAAAGAGTGACACAGACTTTGTTCCTGCTCTGTGCGTGCTGATTCAGGGGTAACCTATTTGCTGCTGATCCCTGCTCTCCTGGCTGATTCTGCTTCAGACCTTGACCCACATTTACCTCCCAGGCACCATGCTACCATCCATAATCTGCAACCTTTACACCTGCTTGCTACAAAAAAGATCTCTTTCATTATTTTATTTCCTATCCTTTTAAGAATCAGCAAAATTTAGCTGCTCAACATGTTGACTCTCAAATTATGCTTATCTTTCACTAACCCAGGTGTTCCACTACAAACTTCAAACAATGAGAATCTTGTTCTGTTGCCCAGAAAAATTAAATGAATGAATTTTATTTTCTCATTTTAATGCCCCTCTGGATTTCTATTGGTCATAGCACACAACAAAAGCTTAAACACTCATTAGGATAATGACTAAATATTCATTTATTTGACTTTACCAATATTTGTTGTTTGGGATTTATATGGACTTCAAAGCAGGTTCCCAATGAGTAAAGGGCTTGGGAATTCTTGTGGCCACCCGGTGATTCTTCTACATATAAACTGTATCATATATATATATATATATATATATATATATATATATATATATATAATACTTTGTATACTATATAACATGTATATCTACTATACATAATGCTTACTTGTGGTCACTATATTCAAATAAATATATCCACATACAGCCACCATGTTACACACAGAAGTAATACAGTGTGATGATACCTTCTGATAGTGAACATTTATAACTAGAATATATTTTACTTTATAAATGAGAGCAATGATATTCCCTAAATCTTTCCAATAATTTCCCCCTGTACCTCTTCTTGCTTTTTAGTTTTTGAAATATAAAGTCTGTATGTTTTTGATTAAAATAAAAAATCTCTTTCTGTTAATAATCAGAATTAATTTCAGACGAGGCCAAGAGTAGAGTTCCTTTGGAAATATGCCTAGGAGATCCCATGAGTGCCTGGTAACACTTAAACCTTCACTAAATATCTGATTATATATTTATCAAATAACATATCTGTTTATATCAAGCTTCACAATCACTCACTCTCATGCATTAGGCAGACATATGGATTGTTTAATGATATTGGCATGTCTTCTGTCTCCAGAGCTGTTTCCTGCCATGCCATCACACACTATCAAATCATAGGTGCTTTTTGTTTTAAAAAGCAAGGGATGAATTTTGGAATGACAACCTGGCTCCGATGATCTAAAAATGAATGATAAAGCTTTAAAAAAAAGCCTAGGTTAAAAAATAATTCTAAGATGCTGATTTACGAAGATCCCTGACGTTGTTTTGGTTACTGGAAATTTTGCAACGCTGGAAATTTATTCTAGTGAGCTAAGTGACACTCACTATTCTGTTTGCTGCTTTTCTGAACCAGTAACCTGAGAAGATGCTTATAACTGTTTTCCTTAATCCCCAGCTGAACAGATAAAGGTGAATTTCTGAAATCAGAAGGAAAGAAATATTGCAAGTAATCACTAGTGATAACATTTGCTGGACAGACTTCAGATATCTAAAAATAGGACATTGATTTCTAGTTCCACAGAAAGAATCTGATGTAAGCAGTGTCAGGAAGTGCCACCTAAACAGAGTGAAAATGCCCCATGGGGTTATATAACTCACCGGAGTCATTTTGAAGTTCTGCATGTAAATTGTATAAACTCCCAACAATATAATCCTCAGGATATGGGGATGATTGGCAGGCTGCAAAGCTTTTTCTTTAGACTCAAACAGTTCTTTGATACAAACAATATTTTTCATTTCAAAGGTAATTGTTGGTAGCCAATAGGCACTGATAGTCCCATGTGGTTAGCACAATAAGTACATTGCCTTTCAAAAACAGTATTGCTTTTCATGTGATAGAGACCATTTGTGCAATTGAAAACCCATTCAGAAAGCATGCTGACAGACAGACCCTTTAAAATTCCAAGATGTAAATGTATTGAAGTGCACTATTAGGCTTTCACACAAAAGCTCCCTGAAAAATAATTTAATATATATATATATTCAGCCATCATTGTATTTACTCTTTTGGCAATAATTCATTTCCCCTCATTTTCCACTACATGCAGCGGAAAACCTCAGCTGTGTCTCAGCTGAAACAAAGGCTAGCCACAGCCCCGAATTTCAGCTTTTATCATTGGATCAATTACTGTTTCCAACTGTCCCATTTTGGTTTCTTACCAAAAATTTATAAATAACCCACAGGACACAGCGATGATAAATGATTGCATAGCCTATCCCTGGTCAGAAATGCCTAGGAAAGTAGATTTTTCAAGTAAGTCTTGAAAATTGTCTTTTTTTTTTTTCACCTCCTAGAGTGAGTTTATTTTACAACAAATAGGAAATGGTTTCTGTCTTTTCTTTTATTTATACTAATTCTTTTCAGAGGGAAAGCAGGCCAGTAAGAGAGATCTTCAGGCTGTTCAAATTTTTACTTATTGACAGAGCTGAAGAAAACATGTAATAAGATAATGTAACAAAATGAACTATTAAAAAGCATAAAGCTAAGAGTAAAGGAAGCTGCATTACCATTCAAGAGGTTAACCATAATCTTATTAAGACATAAAAGTCGAGCTTTAAAAGAATTCCACTGAAAATTCTGAGTGATGCATTGTCTGAAAGAAAATCAATCCCTACATCACATCAAGAATAACCTTTTACAAATGTCTACAAACTATTGATAACTATCCAAAAAAAAAAAGTTCAATGATTATCTTGAGGCTTTATTAAGTCAATTCCTGTAAAATGAAAAGCTTAACTGGGTCTTGGTACCTGTGAAAGATTTGGTCATTATATAAAACAGGTGGGAAGAGAGGCACGGTTCATTCTTTTCTCTTCAATTGAGTCACTGTGTGACCTTCAAACAGTTTCTTAATCTCTCTGTTTCATTTACTGTATATCTTGTGTGAAAATGAGAGTTCACTTAAACTACAAAATCAGCAGATGCCAGAAGGACTGAAGACATCATTTTCCTAAAAGTGCTTACAGCTATTGAGAAGCACAGATCTATGCACTAAAAGTAAAAATCTATATTCTAAAATTAATGCTTTTACTATTGTATGTGCTAGAAAGGCTGCATGGACTCTAACCTAAATGTAGAGATTTCAGCTGCTGTTTTTCTAATAAATGTCCCCAGGCTTTTTCAGTTTCCCCTGTACGGTTTTAGCTAATCTAGGGTCTCCTACGCTGTATTTGCTGTACCACAGTTATCATCAACATCATCAAATAGTCTTCTAGATATTTTGGCTAAACTCCAAAATGCTTGTTAATGATAGCACTATAATAATGTATTATATATGAACTAGAGGCCCGGTGCACAAAAATTTGTGCACTCGGGGGGGGGGGGGGAGTCCCTCAGCCCGACCTGTGCCCTCTCGCAGTCCAGGACCACTCTGGAGATAATGACCTGCTGGCTTAGGCCAGCTCCCAGGCGGCAGAGGGCAGGCCCAATCCCTAGGTGCAGCCCCTGGTCGGGCTCAGAGCAGGGCCGATTGGGGAGTTGGGGTGCCTTCCCCTGTCATGCACAGAGCAGGGCAGATTGGGAGGTTGCGATGCCACCCTCAGTCACGCTCAGGGTAGGGCCGATTGGGGGGTTGGGGCACCACCCCCTGTCACACTCAAGGCAGGGTCGATGGGGAGGTTGCGGCGCCACCCCCTGTCACGCACAGAGCAGGGTCCATCAGGGGCCTTGGGGCTCCGTACCCTGTCATGCACAGAGCAGGGCCAGTCAGGGGGTTGGGGCGCTGCCCCCTGTCACGCACAGAGCAGGGCCCATCAGGGGGGTTGGGGTTCTGTACCCTGTCACGCACAGAGCAGGGTCAATCCGGGGGTTGGGGAGCTCCCCCCTGTCATGCAAAGAGCAGGGCCGATCAAGGGGTTGAGGAGCTCCCCCCTGTCACTCACAGAGTAGGGCCGATAGGGGAGTTGGGGCACCACCCCCTGTCACACTCAGGGCAGGGTGGATCAGGGGGTTGGGGCGCCGCCCTCTATCACCCACAGAGCAGGGCCAATCAGGTGGTTGGGGCGCCGCCACTCTCACACTCAGGGCAGGGCCGATGGGGAGGTTATGGCTCTACCCTATCACACACAGAGCAGGGCCCCTGGGGGGTGGGGGCGGGTTGGGGCGCTGCACCCTCTCACACACAGAGCGGGGCCGATCAGGGGGTTGGGGAGCTCCCCCCTATCAGGCACAGAGCAGAGCTGGTCAGGGGGTTGGGGCACCTTCCCCTGTCACGAACTGAGCAGGGCAGATAGGGAGGTTGTGGCCCCGCCCCCTGTCACACACAGAGCCGCAGGGCGATCAGGGGGTTTGGGCGCTGCCCCCTGTCATGCTGATCCCGGTGCCGGGATATTACCCTTTTACTATATAGGATAGAGGCCTGGTGCATGGGTGGGGCTGGCTGGTTTGCCCTGAAGGGTGTCCTGGATAAGGGTGGGGGTCCCCACTGGGATGCCTGGCCAGCCTGGGTGAGGGGATGATGGCTGTTTGCAGCTGGTCACACACCCTTCAGGGTGGGGGTCCCCACTGGGGTGCCTGGCCAGTCTGGGTGAGGGGCTGAGGGCTGTTTTCAGGCCGACTGAAGCTCCCAACTGCTCCTTTTTTTCTTTTTATTCTGGGCCAGCTTTATAGCTCTGGCTCCAGCTCTGAGGCCTCTGCTGCTGAAAGAAGGTATCTGGTTTGTTTAGGTTCTATAATCGAAACAATGTATAACTCCAGCTCTGAGATCCCGGCTCGCTGAAAGCAGGTTTCTGGGGTTTTGTTTAGCTTCTATATTTGTTACTATGTTTCAAACTACAGGCTCAGAGGCCGGCAAGGCAGGCGGGGAACGTTGGAGTCCTCCGTCACTGAAGCAAGTAAGCCTCATATTAGTTTCAAGCTGCCTGGCTGCCGGCCGCCATCTTGGCTGGCAGTTAATTTGCATATCTCACTGATTAGCCAATGGGAAGGGTAACGGTCATACGCTAATTACCATGTTTCTCTTTTATTAGGTAGGATACCATTTTCCACTTGATAGTCTAATGCACACATTGCTCTCTTGGTTACTAAATGAGTCTCTTTTGAGGGTGATGGTACACTTACTATGATTTTAGTCCTTCTGAGCTAGGGAGCTGGTGGTGTTTGTCATCCAGAAATGGAACATTTCTGGGATTTTGCCACTTAAGCCAAATCATATGATTCACCAGTGTAATCGTCTTTGTTGGTTATATAATAGCACCCATTTGGCTATAGCAAGGAGTGTGAATGCCAGTCCTACAGGTCAAGATACTAAAATTAATGAAGTGAAACTGGTATTGTTGAGACAATAAGAGCAGAGGACTTTGTCAAGCTGACGACTCAGTTCTGATTGCTGCCACACAGCAACTCAAGCCCATTATCAAGCTCTGCAAAAATGTTAAGAAAACACAAAAGCTGTACACATGCATGCATGTAAAATATCCCAATTTTAAAAATAGTCATCAATTAAACTATTTTAAGAACTCTGAGAGAGCTCTGTGCTATTGGAAGTCTCACATTATCAAAAAGTTCATCATAAAAAAACAGTGTTTGAATGGGAAAGTAGAGATTAAAAGCTTGAGGGTTAGACTCTCTAACACAAGTCTTTCTCCTGAAGGAATGTCCCAGTCGGGGTGGTTTTTCTCATTATGTCGTGTAGAACTATAATAACTAAACATCACAGAGTGTTGACTTCATATGGGTTTTGCTCAAGAGCAACATTTTCTACCACCACAAGCGTCATCGCTGATATAGCTCTTCTTACATTTCCATCACTCTCCTCATCACTGTTAAGATAAACAAACCATAAAGTCACTCAAACAAAAGAGATGGGTTATAAACACCACTGCATTGTACATGGGTTGCTTCTGATTTCCACCTCATTAAAACCTGAAACACATACTGTACTTGGATACGCACAAAAAAAGTGGTATTTTTATTTCCTGTAACTATCTTCATCTCACTCAAAGACATCCATTCCTGCTTTTGGCAGAAAAGATATTTGAAAATTTGCCAACTACAGTATCTCAGGCCCTTCCTCAGGTCCAAATAATTTATTTTTTGTTTGAATGGTCTCATTTCATAAATTATGAAAGGCACTCAAAGTTCAATTCCTATCCAACCTGCCTCTTTTCTCCCACTTCCCAAGGCAGCTTCTGGTTTGCAAGTTACTTTTCTCTCCTGATGGTGGGTAGTTGGCCCAGGGTCCTCAAACCCTTCTGGATCTCCACGGGCCACCTGTAAGTGTCCAGCTCTGGTGCCCAGTAATGAAAAGCTAACTCTCACACTCAGGGCAGGGCCGATGGGGAGGTGATGGCTCTACCCCATCACACACAGAGCAGGGCCCGTGGGGGGAAGGGGGTTGGGGAGCTCCCCTCTATCAGGCACAGAGCAGAGCTGGTCAGGGGGTTGGGGCCCCGCCCCCTGTCACACACAGAGCCGCAGGGCGATCAGGGGGTTTGGGCGCTGCCCCGGGATATTACCCTTTTACTATATAGGATAGAGGCCTGGTGCATGGGTGGGGCCGGCTGGTTTGCCCTGAAGGGTGTCCTGGATCAGGGTGGGGGTCCCCACTGGGGTGCCTGGCCAGTCTCGGTGAGGGGCTGAGGGCTGTTTTCAGGCTGGGAGTGACTGAAGTTCCCAACCACTCCTTTTTTTCTTTTTTTTTTCTTTTTTATTCTGGGCCAGCTTTACCTTGAGGCTTGGCTCCAGCTCTTAGGCCTCCGGGGCTGAAAGTAGGTTTCTGGCCTTTGCTTACAATGTTGCGAATCTGCTGGCTGAAGTCCGGCAGTATTTGTTACAATGTTTCTTAAACTGCCCGCTCAGAGGCCTGCAGCCGCAGGTGGGGAACGTTGGTTTCCTCCAATGATCCTCCGTCACTGAGGCAAGCAAGCCTCATGTTAGTTTCAAGCTGCCTGGCTGCCGGCTGCCATCTTGGCTGACAGTTAATTTGCATATCTCGCTGATTAGCCAATGAAAAGGGTAGCGGTCGTATGCCAATTACCATGTTTCTCTTTTATTAGTGTAGATAGTTTATTACAAACTGAATTTTATTGACTGCTTCTATGTGGTGTCATTTTATATGCTCCTCTATTTCCTGTACAAGCTGTAAATTGGTAGTTAGGTCTAAAGGCTTAATTCAAGGATTTGTTGTTTCTAATTTTTATTTTTTGGCAATAATGTTTTGAGTGGTTTGTGCACTTCCACCAAGATACATCTGTCTGTCTTTCTTTTGTGATGTTAACAATTCATAGTTACTGCTTAGATCCATTCTTTCTATAGGGAATGGTAATATTCAATTCTATCATTCTTCCTTTATTCATTTGCTAAAACGCAACCACAAAGAGAACTTTCTCTTTACAACATTTGATTAGCATAATTCAGAAAGAAGAAAAAAAAAACAGGATAAAATTTTACTCTATTACTTTATTCACCGGTTTTCAAAATAATGCATTGGGTCCCTAGCATTCTCCAAAGGTGTCCAATGACACCATTATTTTTAAAATTAGTATCATTATTAACTCATAGATTTAAACATATTTGATGTAGTTTAATCTACTATATTTGTTTTACTTTTTGATTAATAAATTGTCATGACTTTGACCAGTGGCAGCTTCATCGACTTGACTCCTGAATCTTTTGACTGCCCAAATAATCTGTTAAATCAGCCTTGCTTTTTAACTCAAAACAAAAGAAAACAAAAAAAAAAAATCACACTTTTTAAAAAGTTTTTGAACTGAAGTTTTCTTGATTTGAACTGTACCAGCTGGTGCTCACACAAGCAAGTGTAGCCATGCTGAGAGCTGCCCATTGCCATGACACTTCCCAGAAAAGAGTAAAAGAACTGGCCAGCTGGCTTGGCTCAATGGTTGAGCATCAACCTATGAACCAGGAGGTCATGGTTTGATTCTCAGTCAGGGCACATGCCCAGGTTGCAGGCTCCATCCCCAGTAGTGGGGCATGCAAGAGGCAGCCAATCAACGATTCTCTCTCATCATTGATGTTTCTATCTCTCTCTTCCTCTCCCTTTCTCTCTGAAGTCAATAAAAATATATTTTTTAAAAAAAGAGTAAAAGAACCACCCAGTCAACCCATAGGAACACAAGAAAATAATGAATAATTGTTTTAAGACACTAAATTTGATTTTTAAAATAAAGTGATACATAATTTTCAATATAGTATACTCACTTAACTCCATAATGATTGTTTGTTTTCTAACTTTCACTAGTACCACTTCATAGCATTATATAGAGATATTCAACATTCATTTATAAAGCTGTACAGTACTTCATTGTATGGACATATCGTGTGGCCTTTTGTGTATGTCGTGTTTCATTTATCATAATGTTTTCAAAGTTCATTTCTTTTTAATGGCTGAATAATATTCCATTTATGAATATATCATTTTTTGTTCACACATTCACCTCTTAATAGAAATTTGGGTTGTTTCTAGTTTTTGACTATTGTGAATAGAGCTGCTAAAAACAATTGCACAAAAGTTTCTATTTGAAGACCTATTTTGAACACTTGGGGTCTATACCCAGGAATGGAATTGCTGAATCAGAGGGTAAATTCTATATTTACTTCTACTCTTGCTGGCAGGCAGATCCTCTCATTATTAGCTACTTTCTTCATAACTAATATGAAAAGCTGTGTACAGTTGGACATACCACTGAATTCCTGTGATCCCCAGTTCTCTCTGGGGTGATTAGATTAGGTGATTGGATTAGGTGAATAGATTTGCCAGGGGATCTTTCCATTGTTGGTGACTTTTCACCTAATTCAGCCTTATTTTTCATTCATAAATGAGAAGTTTTAAAGTTATCTTCTTTATAGCCACACATTTTGTTCACAGCTCTAGGCGATTTACTGCCTAAAGTTCAGGTTGCTAGAGTGAAGATACTGAGTAACGATCATATTTACTTTAACTTTTTGTCTCATTATCTGGTTCTGGGGATTCTAACTTTCTTCATTTCTGTCTCAGGTTTAGGTACCCAGACTTATTTATTTTTTATTTGGTTTCCACTTGCTTTTTTTCCCCTTCATGGCAAGAGGGAAAAAAAGGAAAGTAGAAAATAGTTTGGTCAGCGGTGTGACTCTTTCCTGGTGATCTTTTTCCAGTGGGCAGTATTTTCCTCTGGGAAACCACACTACCGTTTTTCATTTCCAAACTAAATTCATATTTATACCTTATTAAGACCTCATTTGCACTAAATGGCTCTTTGTCGAACCTCTATTTGTATTTGCCTGTGTGTTATGTATGAATTTATGGGTGGATTTCTACCACAGTTTCCTTAAACGGTGAGCCCACTTTCCATTTGGAACCCTTTAAACAACATCTAAAGTAAACACAGTAATAAAATATTTTAAAACACGCAATTCTGCTTTAGATATACAATTTTATTTCAGAGAAATGCTTTTATTACAGTTAAGGATAAAGACAAATACTCTTGATTATACCAAAGCATTCTATGCTATTGTCTCCATGGTTTCCTAGCTACTAAAGGAATGAAATATCAGATAGGAACCATATTCAAGGAGTTTTAATGTAAAATAAGTTAAAATGCAATCCAATATTCTAGTCTTCAATATTATAATACAGATGAAATCAGGCTCTGAGAGGACTCAATGGAAGATTCCAGTTCTTATTAGAAAGCCAGGCAATTAGGGGAAAAGTGTGGTTTAAGGAAGAAGAAACCTGGGGCTCTGTTAAATTAATTATGTGAGTTGAATCAAAGAAGTCTGAGTTGAAATTATTTTTACAACTATTCTTCAACAGAATTAGAAGGCTGTAAGTGGGAGATCTGGAAAAGATCATAAAGGAAGGGGTTTTTCAAGGGAAGAAGTGGTAAATTTCTCCTTGTAGCCCCATAACTCTTAATTCTTTTAAAATGTTCTGCTGCAGAGCATTATTTTCCTTTGTAAAAATCCCCTAAATTCTTGCCAATAACAAGCACCTATATTTCATAGTCTGTTGAATCAAGACTGATCTATGGTAATTTACAGAAAGATGCATTGAGGCCCGTCCCCAAAAGGGATGCTATCATTTCATGCAAAAGTGACTCAAGAGTAAAATGAACTCTCAGAAATGTTATTCTTTCACTGGCCAACTCCTGTCATCCTATAGGCAGCGCCTAAAGTTGATGGGCTCTGAGGTGGGAGGTTGCTGTTGTAGCTATGTTTCTAAGTCTAGGGAGTTACTGCTCTTATGTTTTTAAATAGTAAGAGGACATTGCAACATTTAAACTTTTTCATTGGGAGTTTTGCCTGCATCAAAAAATTGAAGATACAACTTGTATTGAAATAAAACTGCTACCAGAGGGAATTCTTTCCCCTCAGATTTTTATTCATGAGGTATTAAGAATTTCCCTAGTTTTTTGAACTACAGTGATGAATGCATTTTGGCAAAGTGAAAATTGAATATAAAATTTTATGATGAATTATAAATACAGATATATTTCATTCTCTCATCTCAATACTTTGCATTAAATATGAGTGTTGTAATTCTTACAAGTGACTGAGTTAATTTTATCTGAGAAAATAATAAAATGATCATTCATTTTAGAAAGGCGTTTGGAAAGTTTACACTCATTTCCTTTTTGTTTTTACATACATATATAACTCACTCTTGAAGAACCAGGAAAACGCTTTACACATTTCACGAACTCCATCAAGTGGAAAAGAACTCAAAGCAAATATTGACATAGAGTAGTGACTTACCATATTACTGAGCAGGGAGAAATTTAAATTAGCTTCTTGAAGGATAGATCAACAAAACCCAATGGTAAGTGAAGTCTGCACTGATCTTTGAGAAAACTTGAACTCTGGAGTAGATTTTGGAAATTTTAATGAGACTGAAATGGAAAGCAGGATGAGTAGTTTGCAGATTGTTCATGGTTATTTTAAAGATCTGTGTGTACAGATGAAAGGCATGTGGGGAGGGCAAGAGAAACCAGAGCTTCTATCAATTATAACTTAATTGCAATAAGTCAATGTAGTAAAAGATAATGAAATAATAATGAAATAAAATAATCCTAATAAAATAAAATATGACACAAATGTAAGAAACCTGCAAACATCACTTCAATACAAGATGCTCAGAAAAGAGAGTTGGAAAACTTGTTTTGCCTTCCCCTTCACCTACATCTTGATGTGTTTGTGTTTTTTTCATGCAGAAGGGGTTAGGGGTCCTATGAAGGTTCATAAAGCTGCTTATCCTAGTGAGAGTCACCAAGACTTCACATTCCCCTACAGAGAACAGAATAGTACATCAGGCTGCAGAATATCCTAGTGAGAGTCACCAAGGTTTCACATTCCCCTACAAAGAACAGAATAGTACATCAGGCTGCAGAATAGATGCCACTTATGACTGGAAAAGGACCTTGCTGTCACTTGTCATGAAAATCTCTCCTTGGATACAAATAGCAGAATAACTTAAAACAAAACAAAACATTTTAAACAAAAATCACTGGATCAAATTTATCGCATATTTAATACATTTTATCTAGTTATAGTCCAGGAAGGCTTTGAGAAGTTGATTCAATATTAAATAAAATTAAAAAGTACATATGGGGAAATAATAATTTATGTTAAAATAAGTAAAATAAATAAAATTAAGCTAAGATTTCAATTCGTACTCAAAACACATACTATAGAGAAAGGACCACATATTTGGCTCTAAGGTTTTTAATTAATAATGCAAAATAAAAACTGGACCAAATATGATAACTCAGGATTTTTCCCTTAGGGGAAGGGAAGCCCAAATATTCTCAGTACTCTGTCCAGGGAAAAGTTTTCCCAAGACTTAATAAAGTACGCTCTGCGAAATGTAATAAATAGTCTTCAACAGCACTTCACATGCTACAATTCTGGTCTCTGAGGGCAATTTGGAGATCATGATGGCATGATCCTGGAAGTGTCCTTGTATTTGTGAACATACAACTTAGGATAACCACCTTGTTGAGTGGTTTTTGTTTGTGTCGCAAGAATTTTGAATTACAGAAATGTAAACAAACAAAACTTAAGGGAAGAATAACTGAGAATAAAAAATAATTCACAAGGAATATGTAAGAATCATGAGTTTGTCTGCAATTAAAAATATACTCTTTACCTATAAAGCAAAAGCTGATAAAATTTAAAGTTAAATTTTACAAGCTAACACTCATGATGGGATATTTTAACTCAAGTCTATAAGAAACTTCATAGGCCAAGTCGCCAAAAATAATTAGGATATAGATGTTTTGAATGAAACATTGTATACACACACAGAAAGGGAGGGAAAGAGAGAATGAACTTTACATCAAAAATTAAAAAGTATACTTTCAAGTACGCAGGAAATAAGTATCAAAATTGAGCTCAGACATTCCACTCTTTCTGACTAAAATTAAATTAAACTAATAGTTCAGTAATAAATTGATAAAATTAGAAAATTTGGAAATTTAGGAAGGCACTTCTAAATTTAAAATAGAGATTTAAAAATATTTAGAGTTAAAAAATAAGAATATTAAATATAAAATTATAACATGTAAGATTATAGCTAGAATAAATTTGCAGTTTTAAGTGCCTTTATTTTCTTTTAATATATATGTTTATTATAGTATTAGAGATATACAATAATATTTGAAAATATATGAGTTGAGCTTTTAACTCAAGAAGCTAAGAAAGTAACAAAGAACAAACTCTTAGTTAGGGAGAAGAAATTTTCAAAAATAAGATAAAAAGATAAAAATTAAAGTAAAATGTGACAAAGAAACAAAAGAAAGGATCAACAAAATTAAATATGATTTATTTTTATATTTTTAGTTTTGCATCTGAGAATTTTTTTTTAATTTTTATTTTATTGCTTAAAGAATTACAAAGAGTACTACATATGTCTTCTTTTTTTTTCTCCCCATTCAGGTCAATGGGGGGGAAAAAAGGAGACATAAATATAGTTTTCTAATGAACCAGTAAAATAGAGTGATCAAGAAAAATGAAAAAAATTTAAAGTATGAGCTTGAAGGGACACAACTGCAAACACTGTATCCATTTTTAAAATCATAGGAGAATACTACAAGTGAAGTTAAAAACATGAAAACTTGGATTAAGTATAAATATCTCTAGAATAATATACAAATTTTAAAAAAGAACAGAAGTGTAATAAATCATTAGCTTTTAAATAAATTTAACTTATAATAAAAATATTGTCCCATTTCTCTTTTCCTCTCTTCTAACAAAACAGAATAAAATCTGGAACCGGACTGCTCACAGGTGAATATTGTCCAACCTTCAAAAAAACCAACATACAAAATATTTAACAGAATAGGTAAAGAGGGAAAATCAGCTACCAATGCATTTTAGACAAATAATAACTGAAACTATACCAGACAAGGACTTAAAAAGAAAGTGAAAATTATGAGCATAGATACATAGTTTCTAAATAAAATACTATAAAGAGAAATTAAATTATTTAATATACATGTCACAATAATACCCTGTTTAATAAATCAAGAACAGTTCAACTTTAAAAGAATCCAGTAGAAAAATGGGACAATAACATGAAAAGGCAATTCACATAAGAGAAAACCTATAAACATATTAATAGATATTAAACCTGACTAATACTTTAGGGAAAAATACACAATACCAAAACAAAAATGAAAAAAAAAACATTTTATGTACATAGGGTTGATAAAATTTAAGAAGTATGACAATATCAAATATTGACAAAAACAAAGCTTGCAAAATTTAGAATTTTCAACATTGGTGGGAATGTCAATTGCTACAACTATAAACATTTTGTTTAGCAATTGGGTAGTATCCAGTACAATTGAGGAAATGTATACCTAATGATGCTATGATTCCTCCTTTAGGTATATTATCTAGAAAAAAATTTATAAAATGTGCAAAATGATATTTACCTATGAATTATATCATGGTGTATAAGAGCAATATAATGGGAAATAACCTAAAAAGCTTTCCAAAAGAGAATGGGTAAATAAATGATAGTTATTGTAGTTATTATTAATATAAAATAATAGTCTACAAATATTAAGTACAGAAGCTTAAATGAATGAACGAGAGCTACATATATCAAGATAAATAAATGCTAAAAACATAAAGTTAAGTAAAAAAACTGGTAGAACAGCACAATATGGCATATATAAGATATTACATATCATAAATTATATATCATAAAATATAAAGGATATATAATAGTATAGTATATATACCATATTATATAATATAAATTATATATGATATATAAAATTAAATACATCTTTTGACTTTGAAAGGCAAAAGGTTTAGTGTATAATTTATAATATTTTTCACTTCTAAAGGTAGTTTTGTCTTATATGGGTTTTGTTTTCCAAACCTAATTTTATAAATCACAGTTTTTTGTTGTTTGTTAGCTTTGTTAAATGTAAAATCTATTACATTTAATATATTGATTGGTCTATTTAGTTTTATTTCTATCATCTTATTTTGTGATTTCTGTTTACATCCTAATTCTTTGCTCCTGCTTTCCCTTGAATTGATAAAAATTCCATTTTACTTTTGCCTACAGGTTTAGAGGCTCTAAATTTTATTATTATTTTACTAGATATTCTGGAATTTTAAAAAACAGATATAATTTTATTTTCTGACAAATTCTACAGCTATGCAACTTTTATTCCCTCTCTTAGACAACACAGAACCTATACATTAATCATATCAACCTACCATCTCAGTATTTTCAATTAAAGTTATATTTTACATTTCTAAAAATACATAAAACAGTAAAGTTGCTATGCAGTTAATAAATAATTAAACTGAATGACATATTTGATCAATTTCTGAGTTCAGTTATCTGCTTGGTGATAATCTTTCATTTTTTTTTAAGCTGAGCATTTGTGGTAGTTAACAATTTCAGTGTTTGTATATTGGAAATGTCTTCATTTTGCTTTCATTATTATAATTTAATTGGGTATAAAATTTGAGTCACATGTATTGTCCTCAGCATCTTAAATATATAACTCCATTGTCTTCTGGGTTTCTTTTTTGTGTGTGTTTTGTTTTGTTTTGTTTTGTTTTGTTTTTATGCTGAAGTCAACTCTCCTGACAGTTTTCTGCAGATAACGTTTTGCCTCCAGCTTTTAGAATTGTTTGTAATATCTTCAAAGTTTTAGTTCTAGCTTTATGTTTCTTTTGCACACTTCTCAGGATTCAATAATTTTTTATGAACATTTTGTCTTTCTTCACTTTTGAATAATTCAGTTATATCTGTTCATATATTGTTCTTTATCATTTCTTCTATTCTCTTATTCTGGAATTTTTAAATTAATTTCATAGTTCTTAGCTGCTTGTCTTTGTCCTTTAGAAATTTATGTTTCTCCTTGTGAATTCCTCAGTATAGTCATCTAATTCATTAATTCTCTCTCTCTCTCTCCCTCTCCCCCCTCCCTCTCTCCCCCACCCTCCCTCCCTCTCTTTCAGTGTTTACAATTGTTTAGATGGTTTAGAAAACATCTTTAGAATTGTTTTACCTAATGGGTATTGTTATTTTAAAAATTTTACTGGCTATATTTTTTATTTCCACAGTCTGTGCTTCAGTCTGTTTCATCTCTCCTTGGCCCTGATTAATTTGTGTATGTTTTTGTGTTAATAGATTCTTGTTATAGTAAACTGGAGCTATTTTTTCATTTGAGATTATGTCATGGCCTTCCCTCATTTCTATAATGCCGTAGTTCCAGGTAGCAATTCAGCAGTTGTTTTGTTTTTGTTTTTATTTTCCCAGCTTTATTTTTTCATAAGCAGGAGAACTTTACTCTGGCCCCTCGTTTTCAGGTAATGTTTCTAGTTTTGGTCCTAAAATCATCTATAATTATTGTAATTTTCCATCAGTAGCTACTACAACTGAATATAGACATGGATTCAGTCTTGCTTACCACTTTGCTTTTCCATTCTATTTCTCATCTCTGCAGGGATTTATCCTTGTGAGCCCCATTAGGACATTTGCAATACCTAATATTATATTTTAACTCTTACTTCTATGATTTTGAAACTGTGTGTATGGTAAAAATATAAGCTCCACTCCATTTTGCTTGTGTTTGGAAATTTTTTATTAGATAGAAAATTATACATATTCTCTCACTTCAAATCTAGTATAAAGCATGTTATTTCTCTAGATAAGTATTTCAGAATGTTATTGGGTAAATAACCAATAATTTTTTGGTTAACGATGAGATGATTTGGCTCTGGCCGGTGTGGTTCAGTTGTTTGGACGTTGTTCTATGCACTGAAGGGTTGCCAATTCGATACCCGATCAGGGCACATGCCCGGATTGTAGGCTCAATCCCTAGTAGGGGGCATGCAGGAGGCAGCTGATAGAAGTTGCTCTAACATAGATGTTTCTTCTCTCTCTCTCTCTCAAAAATCTTTTCAAAAACAAAAACAATGACATGATTTGGGATAGAAATAAGGAAACCTTATTGCCACTTAACAGTTCTGCAGCTGGAGCAACCCAACCTTGGAATATCTATGACCCTCAAATTATCTGCCAAATGGACTTTGTGGTAGATCTATGAAATGAATAACTTTTGAACACTGTGGACTCCAAAATTCTGATTTAATATCACTCATCTTCAAAATTGTGGAATTCCATATAGTGTTAATATAGTTTATAAGAAAAAAAAATAAACCTTTCTTGATCAGATAAGCTTGATAATTCTGGTGAAATGAAGGCAAACAATTTGTTTACTGCTAGAACTCTCAGAGCCTTTAAAGTGCTAATGGTCTTCTTAAGTGGGCCATTCATGCAACATGCAAATGTTAACCTTGGAGCCTCCGGTCCTTTTCTTTTCAAGCAATATACTTTCTTGAAAACTAGTAGTCTATAAAACAAATATTTAAAATTCAGTTGTGACTTATTTTCTGCCAGAAAATGACTAACACAAAGGGAAAGGGGAGAGGCACCCACTCCATGTTCTCTAGACCTTTTAGAAAACATGGAGTTGTTCCTTTGACCACATACATGCAAATCTACAAGAAAGGTGATACTGTGGACATCAAGGGAATGGACACCCTTCAAAAAGGAATGTCCCAGAAATGTTACCATGGCAAAACTAGTAGAGTCTACAATGTCACCCAGCATGTGGTGGGCATCGCTGTGAATAAACAAGTTAAGGACAAGATTCTTGCCAAGAGAATTAAAGTTGTACATATTGAGCATAGTAAGCACTCTAAGAGCCAAGATAGCTTCCTGAAACATGTGAAGAAAATTATCAGAGAAGGAAGGAAGCCAAAGAGAAAGATATCTGGGTTCATCTGAAACATCAGCCTGCTCCACCCAGAGAAGCTCACTCTGAGCCAATGGAAAGGAGCCTGAACTGCTGAAACCCATTCCTTGTGAACTCACGGCATGACAAGTGTGAAGAAAAAAAAAAAGAAGACTTCTGTACTGCTAAAAACATTCAGTGTTTGATTAAAAGAAACAAAAGTTAGAAGGTGCTCTCTAGTAGAGAACTTAGATATAGGAACCACAACTGAGTATATCGTCTTCATTTTGATGGATTATTGGAAAGAACACAACTATAACAAGAAAACCTGCCTAGGACACCACCTTATTATTTAACTTCATTAGCAACCCAATCTAACCACTTACATAATTAAAGGCAAAAGGAAACTTGAATGGGGCCTATCACAAATTTAGGATCCTTAGGCTTAGAAAGAGCTACCAGCCAGCTAAGGAGAGCAGCTTCATGGGGCCCTGCTAATGGACCTTGAAGTGCTAGCTTCTGTTTTTATGGATGGTTACTCTAACCAGTTAATTGGCTTAGATGAAGCCGGAAACTCTATTTCTTAAAAGGGAGCAGATGTCATTTGCCTATTTTTATCCAACATGATGATAAGTATCCTGAACTACAAAGAGTTTTCAAATAGCTCTGGTCAGCAGTCTCCGTAATTATAAGATTTGGGGAATAATTTTACAAATGAAAATGTACCAGATCAAAACTATATGACTAGCCCTTACTGGTTTGGCTCAGTGGATAGAGTGTCGGCCTGCGGACTGAAGGGTCCCAGGTTCTATTCCAGTCAAGGGCATGTGCCTTGATTGTGGGCACATCCCCAGTAGGGGGTGTGCAGGAGGCAGCTGATCAGTGTTTCTCTCTCATCGATGTTTCTAACTCTCTGTACCTCTCCCTTCCTCTCTCTAAAAAAATCAATAAAAATATATTTTAAAAAACTTTAAAAAAAGATTAAAAACTATATGACTAAAATTGGATACATTTTTAGTCATAGAATCAGACATACATCATAAAAATCACTAATGAGGTATGGCCTAAATATTTACATATATGTATATATATATATGTATGTGTGTGTGTGTATATATATATATATATACACACACACATACATATATATGTATATATACACACACACACACACATGTTTATGCGTACACACACACACATATATATATACCTATAGTAAACTTACTTTGTTATATTACTTAAATTAATATTTTTTATAAGCTTCTGTCTGGCTAATCGCATGATTTCCTAAATGTACTTTCTTGAAATTTGAAATAATTTGGTAAATAGCCTCATTATTTGTTCTAGAATGATCTCAAAGAACAGAGAGATATTATTGCAACACAAGCTGAGACTGATTTCTTAATTCCTTCTTTAGAGATACTTCCCCTCTGGTAACTCCACAGATGAGACAGAAAACAAGGTCATAATTACAGAATTTTACAACTGTTATAACGGACCCCAGAGGTCATTGACTAAATATTTATGCTTTTTATTGTAACCTGTAATAACCAATTAAAAGATGGTTGTAACATGTATCACTATTTCTGATGACTTTTAAATAAAACAAGCACTTTCTTATGATTAATTTTCCTGCCTTTTGCATAATTTCTCTCCAGGCATCAGAAAAACATAAAAGAAGAAACCACTATAGATGTATAAAGTCATTTGTTTAGTTCTTAGTTCTTTAATATGCTCTTCTCACTCCCCTAATCTCTCCCTAGTTCTCCCCAAATAAAGGAGGATTTGAGTTGGCTTAAGGAAGAATTAAGTTTAGACATCAGACACATCCTCCCCCACCGCCCCATGATCTGACAATAACTTACCCTTTCAGTTGCAACTCTCATGACCCCTGTCATGAAATTTATATTCTAACAGGACTTAATCTCAGGCAGTTGACAGATTTCTTATTGCTCCATCTAATAGGAATGATCTTTCTTCCTACCATGGCCTTCTTGTCTCTTGGCCTAGGGAACTCCCACTTGTCTTCTAAGACTCCCTAAGCAAACCTTCACCAAAGGCTTGGGTTGATAAGTACCTTTTCTTGACTCTCATAATATCCCATGCAAATATTTGCAATTTATGAAATTTATTATGTTTATGTGGTTTCTCCTCCCTGTTTTAAAAAAAGGGCTGCATCTTATTTTTTCTGTTACCATTGCAGAGCACAGTAAGCGTCCAATTAATATTTACTGGGTTCATCAGTGTCATGTGTGATGGTATTGTATGTGATAACATTAAAATATTTTGAAGGGTAATTAAACTTCACAAAAATAAGGATTGGAAAAACTAAGCCATGTAAAGCAAAAAGAAGGTTTGAAAACTTGGAGATAGAAATTTTTAAAGACTTTGGTGCAGGATAATTGCTCTCTTGCACCTATGAGGCATTGAAGGGTTTCCATATAAATGATAGTGTTTATCATTCATGACATAGTTGATAAATGACATGCTAAGTAAGATAAGAAGTTGGCTCTGTTTTGGTGCTCTTTATCCCAAACTTCATTGCCATATGGTTCTCTGCTATATTCTATATCTCAAATGTAAGTGATTTTTATTTTCACGTATTTTCAGGGTATGCCATGCTGCACGATCTCTCTGGTTTACAGATTGGTTTGGAGAGTGGATATGCTGTAAGTTAAATTCTGAATATGTGGTGGAAAAGAAACAAAGACATTTTGCAAATTTACAGTTTATTTGAGTTGACTTTGGGAATATGCCAGATTTCATTCTTTCTGCTCTAAACCCCTTGAAGGCAGGGATGAGTTTTATTAGTCTTAGCCCTGTTAGGCTGTACTAAGCAGCACAAAATCAGTGCTTGATAAATGTTCAATGACTGCTATGTTCATCTAATAATTTATGCATCAAGAATAATTTGTTAATTATTATCAGATATGACCTCTCTGTTTTCTGACTTAGAAGTCCCAAGTGTTTCCAATATATATATATATATATAAAATGTTTTGCTACTGCCCTGACCGGTTTGGCTCAGTGGATAGAGCGTCGCCCTGCGGGCTGAAGGGTCCCAGGTTCGATTCCGGCCTAGGGCGTGTACCTTGGTTGCGGGCACATCCCCAGTCGGGGGTATGCAAGAGGCAGCTGATCGATGTTTCTCTCTCATCGATGTTTCTAACTCTCTATCCCTCTCCCTTCCTCTCTGTAAAAAATCAATAAAATACATTTTTAAAAAAATATTTTGCTACTGATCATAGTTTCTTCAAAGATAAAAAATTGTTGAACGAAATTAATTACAGAGAGCCAAAAAAGGTCATCCAGGGCTTTAAATAATTCTCTTGCTTCACTTTGATCTTAAAGTATTATGCCATCTAATCTCCTTAATTCTTAATCCCACTGACTGAAAATATTAATCTTCTAGCAGGCCTATGGGGATGCTCCTTTGGTGGTAAAAGGGGATTGTGGGAAGGAGGCAGGAATATAAACCATATCTCCAGTTTAGAGCTTTCTTCCAACTTCCAATCTCACATATACAAATTCTTACTTGACTTTTCTACATGATGTCTAATAGTTATCATATCCACTTATTTCCTCCCACTTAAATCATTTCTGGTCCTGTAATCTTCCCCCATCTTACATCTGTATCTTTTTATTTGGCCAATATCTTTATTATTTTTTTACATTTGTCTTTTCTCAAATCCATCTCTAAGCCATCAGGAAACTCTATAGGTTTTGCCTTGAAATGAAATGAGAATCTTGCACTTCCTTATGCTCAATAGCCACCATTCTTATCCAAACCACTAACATCTCTGACCTGGCTTCAGAACAGGTTTCCTTGCTTCACCTTCCTTTCTCATATCTAATCTTAACTTGGCATTCCAATAATTTCTTTACAATGGAAGTCAAATCATGTCATGCCTCTGCTCAAAAGCCTCCCATAGCTCCCCATCTCATCTGGAGTAGAACTAAAGACTTTACCATAACATAGCAGCCACTACGGATTCTCATTTCCTACTGCCACTCCTTCCTTGGGGCTTCTGAATTTCCTTCCTCTCTGCTGGAATGCTATTGTCCAGGTGTCCCCCTATCTCACTCCCTAATTTCCTTCATGTCTCAGATGTTATTACATTATTGAGGCTGCACATGATGGATGCCTGTTAAACATTTGTTGACCAAATGAATGAGCTTGTCAATGGTTAAAAACAAAGAATGGCCTTGTCTATCAACTTAATTTCTCCTCACAATGAACCTGTGATGATAGTGAGTCAGGAATTCTTGGTTCTGTGGTAGAAAAAGAAAAACCAAGATTCAACGTGTCTTAGCACTCTTGTGATCGCAGGAAACAAAGACACACAGGATCTAGACAAACAATAGAAAGAACTCAGCATTATCACATAGGGTGTCTCACAAACCAGACTGTACATGTGCAGCCAAATCCCTGGTAGGATCTCATTTCTCAGGTGGGATGGGAACCCTGCCAAGGTGACTCTCCCCCTTGCCTAGGATGGCTCAAGAATGCACTAAGACTCCGTCTCCCTTTCCTATTTTCTCTCTCCTCTTCCTTTCTGCCACATTATTTTCTCTCTGCAGAGTAGGCTTTTCTGCTCCTTTGCCCACATGGCAGAATGAAGCTTTCCACATTTTCCTTTTATCAACCCTGCTGGGGGAGAAACTCTGATGGGTAAGATCCAATTAACTATGATTAAAGAGTATGCAGACAAGACAGACATAGTTCCCAAAGAAGTGGGGATCATTCTGAACTGATCAAAAACTATTAAAACTATGTATTGAAAAGTGAGAAAGACATTTTGCCAAAGTAACACATCTAAGTAGGCTGGACTTGAGCAGGGGTCTTCCTTTCCAAATCTTGGACTTTTTGAATTCCCCACACATACTCTTTAATGAGTTACCCATGAAGCTTCTACTGTTATATCCCTTTAATGATCATAAGCGAGAATAATTAGGTTTTTTATTTTTAAATAGTTCAAAATAAGATAAAGCGGGCTTAGGGGAAGAAAAATATCGGTGTATAAGCAGTTGCCCTGCTTCTGGGGAGATATCTGCAGCAGCCAGTTTGTTCAGCCTGCTCTTGCATATCATGGTACTGGAGAACTTGGGTGAGAGAAATACCAGTATTTGCTTCTTTTGTGCTTCCAGAGTGTGTGCCCACCTAGTGGAGGATCAAGGGCATTGGTCTGGCATAATCCCACCACTGGTGAGCATCAGCCTGCTCTGTAAAATATTTATATTATCAAATGTATTTCAAATTCATTTCTCTGCAAAAAAGAAATGAAGGTAGCTCAGTGCTGCTATTGGTTTATATATATAAAAAAATTAATGTACTTTACTTTCTGCCCACAGTTAATTTAGCCCCATTGTGTCCTTGCCCCAAGTTCATGGAAATGTGACTTCCCTAGGGAAGAATCCATGTAAAGATTGTACATTATACTTTAATGTCAGAAAGGTGGATGAGTTGACATCGTATAATGGAGAGTATATCACCCTTTTACTCAGAGATGTAATAGCAGAAACTGTCTGACTGTGGCAACTGCCATAATAACTGCTCTGCTCATTTTTTATTGATGATGGATAAAAATTCTCATAATACTGAAGCACAGTAACTTGCTGGAATATAGCTTCAGGCTGCCCCTGGGGCAGACTTTATTTATGCATCCCTACTTTCACTATTTGTAATGATAATAATAGTATTAATTATAATAATAATAATAAATATCAATACTTTATGAATTACAGCAAGAACAAGAAGTTTTGGCTATTGTTACCTCACAAACCACCCCCCACCCCCCCACCCCGGAATCTTCTTTAAGATGCAATGCAAGAAAAACCACTATAATTCTCACCATTGTTCAGGTTGCTAATAGACCCGTGCTAACAATTTGAAACAGAAAAGTAAAATCTCCCCACTGTGGGTTTTGCTGGTTTTGCAACTATTATTGTAGGCTTTTTAAAAATTATTAATTTATAAAGTGCCCTAAGCCTTACAGAATATAAGCAACTGAGCAGGCTGGGGAAATAAAGTTATGTAAATCGCTATTAAATTAGTAGCACAAACCACAGTGACCCTATAATGGCTCAATATAGTAATTTCAGGAGAACAGACACAATAAGGAAATTTCAAACCCTCAAAAAACAAAGTATATTAAAAATAAATAACCTTGTCTAAAGGCTTATAAAGGGAGTGTCAAGGGGAGATTGATGGTGATCCCAAAGAAGCATACAAAAATTCCCATAAGGATAATTTGTGAAATTCTCATTTGATACTTTGATGACTTTAGAAATATTTATGAGAAAATAAAATTACAAATAACATAAAAAGGACAATTCACAATTGATAATCATGCTTTTCCTGAGCTGGATATACAAACACCTGGTCTTGTCACCATACATTTACTGTTTGAAAGCTATTGAGGATGCTGTTCAGTACACTATGTTCAGTGTAACTCTGTTAGGCACAATGAGAGAAATTCTTCTCTGATCTTAGTATCAGGAACAGTAGTACTTCTGGGTAATGAAGTTTGGTTAATTTTATTTTTCCAGTGGGCACCGGGAGCTGTATAATTGACCAGGTTTCCTTTTCATACTGGTTATGAGACAGAAAAATTCTCACAGCCTTTTCATAGCCATCTATAAGTCCTTATACTGTTTTCTCATCATCATTTCTGAATCCACATTTCATTATGTTTAGTTAGCTTTATATGTCTATCTAGTGCCCTATCTAAATCCCCACTGGAAAGAGTGTGGGGATTAAGGAAAAAAGTTGAAAATTTTTAACTCAGATGTAATTATAACCTAGGATAAATTATACAATCAAATTTTTCTATATTTACAAAAAATTACTAAGTTCCTTTTGAGGGATCCATATCTCTAATGGTAAATAGCTTTGATAGTATATGTCAGTTCTAATTTGTATAATGTTTGTGGGTACAATACATTAATCCACATCATATATCACTGCACAATTTAATACTTTGGGATTCTTGCTAAGTTTCTTAATATCAGTTTCAACTTATTCATCTATAAAATGATGGTAGTCGCATGTACCTTGAAGGGTTGTTGTGAGAACTTTAAAGAGAATCTATATGAAGAGTAAGTCTTAACCTTGTTTCTCAGTTTTCTCACCTGTAAAATGGGTATAAAATAGTACCTCTATCACAAACAGGTTATGAAGATTAAACAAGTAGGCATGCATATTATTTTTAGGAAAATTTCCAGCACAGAATAAATGCAACTATTATTATTGTATTTTTATTTTACAGAGGTATTATCCTATATAATAAAGAGCTAATATGCTAATTAGACTGAACAATAGAACAACCAGCCAGACGACCTTTCAGATGAAGCCCGGGCTGCGAGGGCCGAGCTCCTTGCATGAATTTCTAGCATTGGGCCTCTAGAAAATATCCTAAATTGATTTTTTTTCAACTTAAGATTTTAAAACATAACTTTACTTAAATCATGAACTACAGTAGCTTTCATAAATGGACTTTAAATGGCCATTTAAAAAATATATCATGGTCCACCATTGTCTTCATCGGAGTCTTTATTTACATTGTCCCTAAATGCTACAAGATTAGCTGCTGTTACAGCAGTAGTTCTCAACCAGGGGAGATTCCCTCTGCCCCCAGGAGCCATTTTTGGCAATGTCCGGAGCCATTTTTGGTCGTCACAACTGGGAAGGAGTGTTGATGGTACCTAGTTAGAGGCCCATGAGTAAGGCCAGAGAAGCTGCCAAACACCCTACGATGCACAGGACAGGTCCCACAAAAACTGATCTAGCCTCACGTGTCTGCAGTGCCACAGGGGAAAATCCCTGTCGGAGAGAGTTCCCTGGCTAAAAGGAGAATAGCAGAGGGGGCTGTCATGGAGCTGGTGGGAATCAGAGTCTTTCTTACTCAATTACTGATGTTTCTGGATTTTTTCCCCAGATTTTCATTTCCATTTTGTCAGAAGCCTGACAAATATGAGGAGAAAATAAGGAAATGTGACATACATATTTTAAAGAGTGCTGGAGGCTGCTTTAACCACCTGCCTCTAAATTCACAAACAATTCATTTTTAAAAAGCCACTTAGGCCTGGCCTGTCTGACTCAGTGGCTGAGCATTGACTCATGAACCAAGAGGTCATGGTTCAATTCCCAGTCAGGGCACATACCCAGGTTGCAGGCTCGATCCCCAGTAGGGGGTGTGCAGGAGGCAGCTGATCAATGATTCTCTCTCATCATTGATGTTTCTATCTCTCCCTTCCTCTATGAAATCAATAAAAATATATTTTATTAAAAAACAAAAAACCACTTACACCCAAATTAAGAATCTCCAAAAGATCCATCAGAGTCCACATATAGCATATATCCTAGATAAACTCGTGTTTTGTGAGTCTGCAGGGGGCTATGCAGAATAATACCCTTTGATAATGGTGAAACATAACACACAACCTAAATACCCATAAAAAATAAATAGATAGTCATGGGGATGTACAATACAGCATAGGGAATACAGTGAATAATTTTGGTGTCAGATGGGTTCTAGACTTACCGAGGTGATCACTTTATAAGGTGTGTAAATGCCTAATAACTATGCTGTCCATCTAAAACTAATATTTGCATCGAATGTCAACTATAATTGAAAAGTAGAATTAAAATTAAGACAGAGAAATGGATGAAAAAAAATAAATTTAAAAGTAAATAAACTAGATATCTATCAAAATGGAGAGAGGCCAAACACAATATTGAGTGAAAAAAGCATGATGTAGGACAACCTGCAAGGGTAACACCATTTCTATAAAAATCTTAAAAACAAAATAATTCATTGCCAATTAGGATTGTGTTTGGCTGCATTTAAAGAAATTTAACAATGGTGGCTTAACCAAATAGGGGTTTATAATTTTGTCCTGTAAGAGTTCAACTGAAGGTGATCCAAAAGAAGGTGTCTCCAGGATGCCATCTGTCAGGTCCCACCAAGGGAGGGAGTGAGCACTCATACAGTTAACCATGTCTGATGGTCCAGAAGAGGAACAGAGTATATAACACGTGTAAATATGCCTACTTAGTCTACATTTGCTGGGGAACCTGAAAAATTATTCTCAGATGGACTCAAACCTGCAAACCAGTTTCCCTTTCTCAAGGCTCATGGCTCATTCTCTCTTCTTCTCTTTCATCCTCAAGATTACAAGACAATAGCTTTGGCCTCACATTGCATCCTTGCTTCAGATCCAAAGAGAGAGACCATAAAAGATGAATCTGAATATACCCCCTCTTATCAAGAAAACAATGATTTTTCTAATAGCCCCACCTTTTCAGCTTCTTTTTTTAGCCCCTTGACCAAACCTAGATCACATTCTTCTTACCCACCCCTCCACACTTTAGCTGCAACAGACTCTGGGAGCAGGGATGAGTGGACTTCCTGGGCCACTGTTTCCTGGACAAGACCAGTGTTCAGATAGAGTGAAAAAAGGGAATAATAGCCCAACTGCCATGGCTCAGTGGTTGAGTGTCGACCTGTGAACCAAGGGGTCACAGTTCAATTCCCTGTCAGGGCACATGCCTAAGTTGCAGGCTGGATCCCCAGTGTGGGGTGTGCAGGAGTCAGCTGATCAGTTATTCTCTCTCATCATTGATGTTTCTATCTCTTTCTCCCTCTCCCTTCCTCTGAAATCAATAAAAAAAATATTTTTTAAAAAGAGAATAACAGTGAGTAGGTGGGCAATTAGAATTTTTTGCCTCAAATATGACATAATGTTTGAAGATAAATAGTCAGATATAAAAAATGGAAGAATATAATCCCAAATTATGAAAGTGTGTGCTTCTAGGAAGGCAGAAAGAGGAATATAATTGAGTAGGAGTACAAAGAATATTTCCACTTAATTCCTGTTTTATTCATCTATTTAGTATAAAAACGAAGCAAATGGGCCTAAATAATACAGGTTTTATTATCTGAGTGTTAGATGCATGAGTCTTACACTCTATCTTTTCTGTAATTTTTTAACATTAAGGAAAAATCTCACAACCTTTGTTAACCTTCAAAATACTGGGGCTAGTGGTAAACATTTTTTGCCTTGAGAGAAAAAGAGACATGAAAGTATTTGCCCAAATAATGAGAGGAGAGACTGAGATGAAAATTCATGGAGCTCTAGTCCCACTGGCCACTGAACTGGACAATTCTTGGAAGCTCCAAATCCCAAACTCATATTGCATACAATGTCTCCCAGGTGCATACTCTGAAACAATTAAGCTAGAATTTAAGCAGAACCATGGGGAAAAAATTTAAGTATTCATGATTCATCTTGTTCTCACTAAAAGTCAGCATAAAAGCTTATACGTACAATGTTTCCAAATAGCTGACTGTCCTAACATTTTCTTTCATAAGAGATAGGTCATGCAGGATACTCATACAAGAGGTACTTTCATGAAAGGCACTTTATCCACCCCACCAGCAAAAAAAAAAAAAAGTGTAATGAATTATTTTCCAAAGCTGATGGTTTCAGAGCATTCATTTTCATGAAAGTCAAAGTCACCCCACTCAGTAATGAATTCCTTTTGGATGTGATTCAGACTTTCCAAGGTTACCAATTCAGGTTTTACAGAAAAAAATTCTATCTCTCTGACGAGAGCTATCCATGGGAAGTTGAGGGACAAAAAGTTAAGGAATTAGAAGACAGGATGCTGTGACAGGGCATTTAATGAGCACTTAAAGAACTTACTTTCATGCCAAAGAAAGAAGCCAGTTTAGAATAGGTTTTAATTTATGCAAATGAAGAAGTCAGAGAAAGAAGAGAAAGGAGGACTTACTGTTTCAGTTTCACTTTGACTTGCTGCAGACTCTTGTCCCCAGTGACCTAAAGTGCTGGTATGAAAGAGGAAGAGCTGGGAAGGGAAGAGGGAAACTGAAAATATCTTCTGTAAAACACCCCACATATTCCATGTCGCTGTGCCTTTCTCTTATTATCTTAATTGTCTTAGAAAATATGGTAAGGGTTTCAGTGTGGCAAGGACAAAAAAAATGACTTTTCTTTTTCCCAGCTCCATTCAATATAGAAAAGAAAACAGTGACATAATGAATCCCAGTGCCACAGAAACACAGCAGCAGTTTGCTTTGAACAAATGTGCACAGCCTACATCTCTCTTTGATTCCTCTAACATTCCTAAAGATGGAAGCTGTTGGGAGCAAAGCAGCCCATGTCCAATGAAACAGAGTGGTAATTTAATTACCTTTCAATTATGCCAATAGATGTTGTTGTCATCTTATGAAAGTGGCTTTGGACCCACTTTCAGGGACAGCAGGACCCATTTTGCCAGTCAGAGCTAACTTTGGAAAATTTCAGACCAATGGGAAAGGCAGATCTTTTCAGCTTTTTAAGTTGGTTTGTGCTTGCTGATGGAACAGAATCATTTCATAATGAATTCCTGCCTGGGGATCCTAACCTTTGGACTTGAGCCTCTGATCAGCCCCAAAGACATGACCTTTGCAAATCACTTGGCCCCTCTGAGCATTCATTTCCTCATTGGACTAAAAAACAAAGAGCTTTTCTTCTGAGTGGTTGTGAGATAGAAAGGACTGATGCGAAAGCCTATAAACTCTAAAATGCTGGGCAGGTAAAATTATTTTAAGGGTATTATAGATATTACATGTTATTAGCAGAAAACTGAACATGTTTAATTTTTTTGTTTTATTGTGTGATTTTGTTTGTATTTTGCTCTTATGACAGGTCATTTTGGTCTTGAATTTGCCATCCACTGGAATACAACTAGGACGACCTGACCCTTCTCTTCTCCCAGCTTTTATTCCTCGGCTTTGAAAGAGGTAAGATCTAACATCCCTTCAAGCTCAAAGGCTCCAAAGGTATGTGACTCAAAATACAAATAAAGAGCAGAATCTATCTTGAGTAAAATCCTGTGTGGGCAACATTTGAAAGGAAGTCAATAGCATGATACGAAGTGAAAGAGCATTTTTTTAGGTACTTGAAAGCTAAAAAATAGAAATTATAATCATTTGCTCAGGCTTCTCCAAGAAGTTGGAGAAATGAGGTCTGTACTCTTTGGAAGGTTCTGATTGAAAAGAAGGTTTTTATTAAGTTTTAGAAAAGCCATATAAGGCAAGGGTGAATTCTGTGATAGCTGCTCAAATATTTCCTGAACATTATCCCTTTCGAGGGATGGGAGCTTTGATGAATGTGGCTGTCATCCCCAGAGATGCCATGTTCTGTCTAATAAATGGATCAGTGCCTGGATGTTTAGTCTTCTGTGGAAGAACACAAAGATTTGAGGGTAAGCTGATTTTGCTTGGTGCTGATTTTGCATCAGTGCAGGTGGGTGTGCGATTTTAAAACACAAATTACCAGGATGCTGTAGATAACCAGTGCTCAGGATGTATGTGCAGTAGAACCAGAGATGTCTGAGTTCAGTCAGGTCTGACTCAACAGTCTCCAAAGTGGAAGCAACGGAGGATCCAGAAATACCAGCCGTTGCCACTCATGCCTTTGACTCTCAAGCCAGAATAAACTGGGCTAGATGATTTTTTTTTTTTGTCACGTCTGATTCAGCAGCGTGTAGCTTAATGGGCTGCTTCCCCAAAGAGAAAAGTGGTGGACATCTGCTCTTAAAAATGACTGGCATGTTCCCCAACCTAGCATTTTCTCTAAGGCTTTTATGCCACATATCACTTAAGTATAATTTTAAACTTTTTTGAAAAAGTACTTGCAAAGAGTTCATGAAAGAGATTGTAATCTTCAAGTATAGACCAAATATGTCTTTCTTCTAAGATTCTTTGGCTATCATTGAGATTTCTAGAATGTGATGACCCCAACTACTCTTTCCTTCAGCCCAGTGAATCTCTGTAAAAAAAAAAAAAAAAAAAAGAAAAGAAAGAAAAAAAAAGCTCACTGCCCCTCACATGTGACAAACAAGCCTCCTCTACCTTGGGCATCTACTAGGAATACACTTTAGATTGTTGTGAAGGTCCATACAATGCTTTTAAGATTTCCGTGGTGCTTTCACATGAAGAGTGTCCCACCACGTTGAGCATAGAACTGTGGCTGAGTTCAAACAGAAGCCTCTCCAGAAGAGCTGCATCCTTTGAAAAGAGGACAGCAGATTATAGCCAAAATCGTTATAGGTGCAAGATGAGCTCTTGCAATGTTTGAGGGATCCTACAGCGGCCAGCCCACAGAGATCAAGAGCCATCAACCTACAAAACATATTTTCAAAAAACAAATAACTTTCATTTCTTTCAAATCAGCCCTCTCAGATCGCCTTTCGTTTTTACATCCCTCTCATATTTCAAAGTGCATGTTGGGAGCAAGGCTGGGTTCTTCAGGTTCTACACAAAACCCATAGAGAACCAAAACAAGCCCTTCGCTGGCATGAAGATAGGTGGTAGAGACCAAAGTTTATGGAGGTTATAGCAGCATTTTTTCCCCCGAAAGACTATGGATATAAATTTCCTCAAAAGCAAGGGCAATATCTTATTCATTTGTGTATCCCTCACATAGCCAGCAGTGGCTTGTATATAGAAGGCATTAAAGGATATTTGTTGATGCCATTGATCATCCACAGAATAAACCATTATTTCACATGTATCATTAGAGTCTATGGGACACAGAAAGATGAATAAAACAAGGTCCCAACTCCAGAATCTATCACAGCACCATTTGGTCTAGACTTCAAATTTATAAAAGGTCTGAACCATAGACATTTTTCATTTCTTCAAATGAAGATATAAATGCCTTCATAGAAGTAATGCTGACCAGATTGGGAGCAGAAGTTGTTCATCAAACAAATTTAAGTTAAGCCACAATTTTTGTAACATTTTTATGTCTTTTATCTTTAAATATTTAATTAAAAAATTATCCCACTTATGTAAACTTTATCTACCTAGTATCTATCATTTTCTATCTATTTTATATGAAATAAAATATTCATGAAAGAATGGCCTCCAAAGTATTTATAATGTCCATTGAAGTAAGGTGGACCAGCTATAATACTCTATTACACCCAATGGTTTATTGTTCTGTATGTTTGAAATCTTACATAGGACACACATGACATATAATCAAAGAAAAGCAACAAAAGTGTGTTCATTATGCAAAGCAAGAAATAGGATTCAGCAAATGTGTGAATGAGGCAAGTCAATCAAAACGCTTGAGTGAAAATAACTGGGATGGTGGTTCTATTATCATAACAGAAACTGAGGGTTCAGGAAAAGGAACTGAATTGGGAGAGGACATATTCCAAATCCAACTGTGCACATGTTGAACTGGAAGTGCTAGAAAAGCATCTCCTTGGAAATGTGGGAGAGGATTGGGAAAAGCTGGTGATAATACGCTTAAGGGGCCATTGGTGGGAGTGATATGGCAAAGCGAGAGATTAATCCAAATGGGCAAAATTAAAGTTGTACATTTAGAGAATAAGGAATTAAACAGACCCATAGCTATAGAAAGGACCCATCACCATGGGAGTGGAGGAGGCCACAAAGAAAATGCATTTCATAGCACCAAAGGCAGAGGGTTAAGTGGATAATGGGCCTGTGGTATTTGGTGATTAGGCCTATTTCTACATTCACACTGAGGAGTAGGTGGGCATTATGTCCTCAAGAATAGTTAAAATTAGGAAAAGCTTAAGAAATGATAATAAATGAGTAAAGCAGAATATATATAGTATGGATTTAGTTTTGTAAAAGAGTTCTAGATATAAATAAGCACAGAAAGAAGAATGCACTCAGCAGTAGTTTGGGAGCAGCTAGCCACTGGGGACAGAGGTGAACAAGACAGGTACCCTTGACCTCTACATTATAGGTAGGGTAGACAGTGAACAAATACACATATAAAGATAATGTTGACTAGCAAAACATGCTATGAATAAAATAAAGATTGATGTGATGGAGATCATTGGGAAAGGGGGAAATTGGTGACCTTTCTGAGGGCCTTTCATTTAAGCTGGAATCCAGATGAAAAGAAGAGTCCAGCTCTCAGAAAATGGGACTTGGAGCTGGGGGCTGTCCCAGGAAGAACAAAGTCCCCAAGACAGAAAGAAGCTTGTGAATTCTGGGAACAGACAAAATTTCAGTGTGTCTGGAGCTACATGGTTATTATAAGATATGGCTCATGCCCTCAGACAGATGACAGGTTTGGCGGAGACAGACATATAAACAAATTGTTACATATATTATGATAAATACTGAGCAGAGAAAATGACAAAGTGCTATGAAAGAAGAGTCAGTTCTGGAAGCAAGCAGATGTGATCGTTGAGCTAAGCTTCTGAAGCTTTTGGGGAGGGTTGCCAAGTTGGTGACCACTGAGTGGGAAATATTGCTAGAAGGGAGAATTTTTGTAAGGAGCAGGGATGGTGTCACCAAGGCAATATAAATAGAAGCTGTTAGGTTAGTAAATACAGGAGAAACTGCGTAGTTCAACCAGACTTAAGAAGAGGGGAAATCTTCTGGGACCACTGACCTATTTATTACTTATCCTATAGACCCTAGGCCAAGACCACGATAAGTGATAAATCCCATAGCTCTACACCTGCATTGTCTTACCTGGTGTTCTCATCAGCATTGCTTCTTCAAAGGAAGCCCTCGAAATTAGGAACCCAGGACTAGAGAATGCCTCTGCTATCAGATGATGCCCACACTCACTCTCCTGGGGTTCCCGTAGGGTATAGAACAGTCTCCTTCTCCCCTGGTCATCAACTCTGCGTGGGGAAATGGGCCACCCCTGAGAGGTGAGGGGTGGATAAACAAGAGTCGGTAACAGAGTGGTGGCATGGAGGACATTGCTGAAAAAGAAACAGCAGTTTACACAAACACATAGCAGTGTACAGATTAAAGACGAGTTTAGGGGACCATGAGTAGTACATTATGGTGGCAGCTGGATGTATGTGTGTGTGCAGTGGTGGGAAACAAAGTTTAAAAGTTTGTGACCAGCCTGTGAAAAGTGTTAAATGATTTCCTTGGGACTTCATGCTTGATCTTGTTGGCACTGAGGCATCATCCAAGTGTTTTAAATAAAAGAGACATATGCTCAATTGTGCATTTTAGAGCAGCTCTGAATGCAGTTTGAAATATTATGATGGAGTATAAAACCAGGAGGTTGGATGACCAGTCGAAAAATGACTGCAGTCACTGAGGCAAGGAATGATGAGACACTGAATTAGGAGAGTAGCAGTTGATGTAGAGAGGGTGGCTGCAAGACTGAAAGGAATTATAAGCAGCATAACTGGAAGAATTTTGGGATTACTTACGTAGGAGGGATAAGAAAGAAGAGCGAAGGGTCAGTTTTAGCACAGTGGCTTGAGTGGCTGGAGATGCTGCTAACATTGTACGGGGTACAGAGGCAGGAGGGGAGGGGAGCACATAAGGCATTGGGCATATTAAGATATGTATTCTAACCCAGCCGGCATGGCTCAGTGTTTGAGCGTCGACCTATGAACCAGGAGGTCATGGTTTGATTCCTGGTCAGGGCACATACCCCGGTTGAGGCTTGATCCCCAATGTGGGGCATGCAGGAGGCAGCCAATCAATTATTCTCTCTCATCTTTGATGTTTTTATCTCTGTCTCCCTCTTCCTTCCTCTCTGAAATCAATAAAAATATGTCTATATTTTAAAAGATATGTATTCTATATATAGAGTGTATGATACTCAAAGAATATCCAAGACTGGCTGCAAATTCAGGCATGGAGTCCAGGAAAGGTTGAAGTTAGATCCCAATAAAAACCCAAAACTTATAGGAGTTTGTTGAAACAATAGGGCTGATAATATAATTACAGCTTTTGACCCAGCTGTTAGCTGTCACTCAGGTCATATGGGAACCTTTGAATAATAGGGAAGAACATTCTTTGCCAGAAGGTAGAAACAACCCCCAAGATCCCAGAAACAGAGCCATCTGAATTCTCCTGCTATGCACTTGGCAGAAGCTGAACAACAGCATCCACAGAGAAAACATATTTTGACTTGTAGATCCAATTTTCCTTGCCCAAATTCTTAGTTTGGATAGAAAGACTATATGATAGCTGACATACGGTTGGTTTAGGAATTTTTGTTTTCTTCAATAATTTGATCAGATTTGCATATGATCCATTTGATCACTTACCACAATCAATTGTAAATTTAGTAAATATTTAACAGAAATCTAAAAAGCTTACATACACACAAGTTAGATGGGCTATGGCTACAAACTTGGAAACAGATGCACATATTCTTTCAGAAGTTTTCTCTTTCAGGGTTCCTTCATTCCTTATCTCTCCCGGGGAAATCAGCTTGACTATGAAATTCAATGTGAAATTCTTCTATGGTTGGTTTTAGTGGCACCATAAATGTTGGAAGGTGAAAGTGTCAGAGCAGTTGTCACAAAGTATCGCATGGTATTCATCAACATCCAATGAAGTGTTTTGGTCAGTTTGATTTTCCTGTGGTCTTAAAGGTCTAGTCATTATTTCACTTCCCTGGGCTTGATGCTTCCCAAGGTAAGTAGTATTTGGCATGGGTTAAACTTTTGATTTATCTAAAGCACCTGAAAATCAAACCTAAGTTATAAAAGTAGTCTTTTGCTTTGGTGAAAGTGATGTGTTTTGTCTTTATTTACAAAATGATATCAGAATACCCTGTACATAGCAGTAGGCTCTGTAAGTTGGTGAGGTTTCTTTTTATTAATAATTGTTTTCAAAATTATGAAAGGAACACATACTTAAAACCTGCAAACTATAAAAAGCATAAAGGTAAAAAGAGAGAGAGAGAGAGAGAGAGAGAGAGAGAGAGAGAGAGAGAGAGAGAGAGAAGGTGGAATGTCCAGGATCAGTGGAAACATGAGCATATTTCATACAATTAAAGCTATGGATTATACCGGTATTTATAAAAAGAGTGACATACTAACCTCAAGGTTTGTGCTCTTACTTTTACAATATCTGTAATTGTTCCTTATCAGCACTTATGGATTTATTTTATTCCTTTTGAAAGCTACATGGTAACATGTAGTATAAATGCTCCACAACTCAGTAATGACCCTGTTGGTGCTGCTATAGAAATTACTATTGGTGGATACTGTACTGCTTTGAACAGCCTTATACACACATTTTTGCATACATTTATCTGTAGAATATATTCATAGAAGTTGAGTTGCTGGCTCAGATGATAAATGAATTTTTATTTCTGACTGATATTGCCAAATTGTCTTCCAAAGAAGTTGTACCAATTTGCATCTTCACTAGCAGTGAATAAAAATGTCTGCTTCCCCCAATCCCTTCTAATACAACATTCTAAAATATTTTTGAATCTTTGCCAACCCAATGATTCAAAAATGGTAACTGTGGTTTATTTTGCATTTCAAAAATGGTATTTCATTGTGATTTGATTTGCATTTCCTTAACTATTTCTTTTTCAGTGAACCATATACTTATATATTTGGCTCATTATTCCAATGTGTTGGGTTGTTTTTTTTCCTAATTTGTAAGAACCCATTCGCTTATCAAGAAAATGAATGCTTTGTTACATTTGTTGCAAAAATACTTACTCAGTTAATTCAACCTGTGAATTCACTTATGGTGCTTTTATGATGTTAAAAGTTCAACTTCGCAACTTAAAATTTATGAATCATCTAAAGGTTTATAGTTTTATGTTTTTCTTAGAAAACATTCTCAATATTGTAAATATAAAAACAAAGTTTTCTATGGTTTTTATTTTTTCATTTTAATGTTTAATTCTTTGATCCATCTGAAAGTGTTTTGGATAAAAGGATTGAGGTAAGGGTACACTTTGATATTCTAAAAACCTTAAACCAGCTATAATACTCTATCACACCCTCATGATTTATCACATAGCAAAATCCTTATATAATTTAGTCTATTTCTTGACCTTATTCTGTTCCATTTTTCTGCCTGCCAGAAACAAATTCTCTTGGTTATTGTAGCTCTATAGTATATTTAATATACTGAAAGCTCTCTTTCATTTTTTCTCTTTTTAGTATTTTCCAGGTATCCTTCATGCTTATCTATAATAATAAAAGCATAGTATGCTAATTAGACCAGATGTCCTTCCGAACAAAGCTGGGGCTGCAAGGGAAGCCCAGGTCCTGGGTGCCAGAGGGAAGCTGGTGCTAGCAGCAGGGGGTAGGAAGGCCTACTCTTGCATGAATTTCATGCATCGGGCCTCTACTTTTATTATAAAATGTTTAGAATCAGCTAAATTGAAATTGTATTGATATCACTGTAAAGATTGTTTTAAATTTATACATCAATTTAGAAGAAATTAATACATTTTAAAATATCATCTTCTTACTACTCCCCAAAAGAATATATCTTTCCATTTGTTAAATTATTCACTAATGGTCCTCAAAATAATTTTAAAGTTTTCTTTACATGGATCTTATACATTCACTAGTGGCCTGGTTCATGAAATTCATGCACATTAAAAGGAAATTAATTAGAGGAAATATTTTAATATTGCTATTTTCCCTTTCTCTATAATAGAAGTATCAGAGAAGAAAGAAAATTAGTAAAATGTATATGAAAATCTCCTTCCTATCAGAGTCTGGGGCAAGCCGCAGGTCCTAGAGTCAAGTCCCTGCCCACCACCTGCATGCACTTAGAAAATGCAGGAGACCCAAACCCAGCCAGCCCCACCCCTATTGAGTGAGAACCAGACCTGGCTGGCCCCACCCCCGTCAAGCCCCGCCGGGTGGGGGGCACAGCCTCAGGTCCCCCGGCCTGGCGCCAGGGTGGGTGGCACAACTTGAGGTCCCCTGGCCCAGCACTGGGGCTGGGGGGACATGGCCTGAGGTCCCCCATCAAGCCCCACCAGGCAGGGGACACAGCCTGAGGTCCCTGTCAAGCCCTGCCAGGTGGGGGGCATGGCCTAAGGTCCCCCATCAAGCCCCATCAAGTGGGGGGCACAGCCTGAGGTCCCCTGTCAATGAGTTCCCTTGCCCAGGTCATGTGCCATGCAGCATCAGGTCCCTGCTGTTTGGTCATGATGTTATGGCATCCCAGCTAATTTTCATATTCCTCTATTATTATATAGACTAGAGGCCCATTGCACAAAGAGATTCATGCAATAGGCCTTCCCTTCCCCTGGCTGCCGGCACCGGTTTTCCTCCGGCACCCAGGACCCAGGCCTTTGCTCCGGCCGGAGCCTTCAGTCTTCTCTCTGCCACTTCGCCCCTACATATGCAAATTAACTGCCATATTTGTTGGGTTAATTTGCATACTCTCCTGATTGGCTGGTGAGCGTAGTGGGTGGGGGGGGGTGGTCAATTTACATGTTTGTCTATTATTAGGTAAAATTAAATTTATTTCTGTGTATTTTTCAGTTCTAATTCATTTTGTATGGAAATCTCTTCTTCAAATACATATTCTGTGTGATGTTTGTTTATATAGAGAAAAGCCATTGATTTTTTTCAGGATTTTAGATTACTTTTAACTAGGGGCCCAGTGCACAAATTCGTGCACCTTGAAAGGAACTATTCGTCTCAAGGCTGCGGTGGCACAGAAGCAGGTCTTGGCCCATTCTCCACGCTCCCGCCTGGCCCCTCCCACCGTACCCCCCCCCCAGCCCCCTGTCTGCTGGCAGCCCCTCGCACCCACCACTGCCACTCCCATGCGCTGATGCCGCTGGCCCCGTTCGCACCTGCTGATAGCATGGAATGATTAGGGCTAATGCCAGCAGTGGGTGCGAGTGGCAGCTGCTGCCACGATTGCCCCCCAGGAGCAGGACGCAGTAGAGAAGCCCTCAGGGGCAATCAGGGCTGGCAGCCACCGCTCGCACACGCTGACGGCACCGAGCGATCGGGGCCGACAATGGGCGCCAACAGCGGGTTCAAGCAGGGTCGGCGCTGGCAGCAGGTGCGAGTGCTGGGCGGGACTATGGTGCGCCAGAGCAAAGAATTTTCAGTAACCACCAGAGGCTTGCACCAGCAACTGGCCTTGGTCTGGTGCCTCCTCTCACCTGCTCCACCATCCTGCCATAGCCTATGCCCACCATGTTGCTTGCTCTGCTGCCTGCTGCCGACGCCCACCATGTTCTGCGCATGTCCCCTGGTGGTCAGCGCACATCATAGCGACTGGTTGTTCAGTTGTTCAGTTCTGCTGTTTGGTCTATTTGCATATTAGGTATATATATATATATATATACATACACACACACACACACATACATATACATATATACATATACATATATTTCCTTTGGTTTTTATGTGCTTTTTTTGGTTATTCAAGACTCAATCTTCAACAAAGAAATGATAAAATTGGCTCGTCTTTTCTAATTTCTGTACCTCTCATTTCTCTTGTATGAGTGCACCAAAAGGAAAAAAATAGTGATGTATTCGTGATACCTTTGGCTATTCAGAAATTTTACAGCTTTACATAAGAAAAGCTGTCCGTCTTTGCTTTCAGAGCTTCTGAGATTCACATCTTTCTCTGAGAGATATTTCCCATTCTGCAATGCTAAAAACACATTTCATGTTTTCTTCTAATATTTTATAGTTTTCAGTTTTACATTTAGATTCTTTAATCCATCTGGAATTTATTTCTATATATTGCGTGAGATAAAAATCTAACTTTATTTTTTCCAGATGGCTTGCAAAATTTCCCAACATCATTTATAAAATTGGTCAGTCTTTCCTCACTAGTTTGAAATGCCACTTTAGTCATACTCTAAATAGATCATTGTGGTTTTTTTTTTAAACCAGAGCTTACAATCTAAATGAAATGAATTACAGTGGAGAACAAAGATAGGTAATTCAAACAAAAAATGAACATTGAGATAAAGTTGTAAACAAACTATTTAATGTATATATAATAAAATACAAATGTCATTCATTGCAAAATAGTATAAATATGAGTAATTAAGAGAAAATATTCCTATAAAATATTCAGAGGCTGAACATCCATAAGATATAAGGTTATAGCGGTTGATTATTAAAACATTGTTTAGAATAACTCCCATCATATGAAACGTTATTTGAAGCCTAGGAGATTTAAGCATCCTCCAGCTGCCTAGTTTAACCCCAAATCAGATGTTTCTGACAGTGGATCAGAATGTCCTTTAAGTAAAAAAGCCAAGTCTGAAATTAGAAAAAGTGTAACAATCTCCTCTTATAATTCAAGATTGTTTGGTTTTTCACTTACTTCTCTGAGGCTCTGTAATATTTCAGTATCTCATTTTCCTGGCAGTTGAGTGAGCCTGGACAGAGACTTGGCCTCTTGCAATTGTTTCTTTTAACAGGAGAGTTGATTAAGAGTCATTGAGATGAAATGCCAAAGATAATAAAAGTCAGTGTTGACCTCTGAAACCTGGATGGAAATCCTAAAGCATGCACACCTACAACTCATGCCTTCCCATGGCTTTGAAAATTTGCTCTTAAGCTAATAATCAATATTATAATAGCGAATCCTGATTTTTCTTAGCCATGTCTCTCTGGTCTACAAATCCTAAGGTGCTGCTATGAACTGCTGCAAAGCCAATTGACACATTTGTATAACAAGCTCATTTTGGAAGATTAAAAAGAATGTTATTGACAATGCAAGTTTTTATTTTCGTATGTTGTCTGTATCAGCTTCAATAAAAATTAACAGAGTCATCCAAGACAAAAACAGATTACTCATCTTGCAATGCCAAGTCAGGTCCTCTGAGACCCAGCTAGGGAGGGGAACAACACCAACAAGGTGGTTGCGAGGTGAGTTTTTACACAGCACACTGTATGTAAAACATGCACACTGTATTTTCTCACAAGTGAGCTATGTTCTGAGGGAGGACATTTGATTGAGCTTTCATCAAGCAGTTAAAATACAACAATAACAAATAAATCACTTTCTTCAGTGGTTGGGGGATTGGCGTGTGTCTGTAGGGGGTGGTACAGGGGTATGGCCTGCATCACAGTATACAGATGATCTGAGGCACTTATTGCAAATTACAAGGAGACAAGTCCCAGGATGTCAACATATGGGATGTAACTGTTGTTCTAGACACTTCATAGAGAACAATTGATGTTTTCAAATATTACCATGTTTGGCAATCTACAATAAAGAAGTACAGTAACAATAACTTTTTAATTTTTCATGAGGGGTCCTAGAGATAAAACCTGGACTTAAGTTTTATTTTTAAATAAGCTAAATGAAAAGAGATTTTCTTTCTGCAATAAAAACACTAAAGTCAAAAGGGTGGGAATGCTGGCAGTTAGGTGAACAAAGGATGCCTTTGGCGGATTTTCCTGGAAAATGTTGCCGGGGCATGTTTCTGTTTTTCACCATTGATTGCTGAGATGGTTCTGGGTGCTCTTTGCCTTCTTGGGACTCCAAATGAAGCTAGACTCTGGACTTTACATTTCCAGGCCTTCGGAGGAGTGCTAATTACAAAATACTTTACTAAAACACTAGAAACTCATTCACAAAGCCAAGCCAAGTCTCAGATTTGAAAGCATTTAAAAATATCCTTGCAACAGCCCGTATTACTTTATACTCATCTATTTTTAGAGCCCCAATGTTTGTTTTGCTGGAAGAAAAAATTAAAACATGTAAAGTATGCCATGAGCAAATCTGCAGTAATAAGTAGCACATACATGTTGTGGAGGAAAACATTCACCATGAAACAGTCAACATAAAAACAGATTCTGTGGAGGCGGTTTTATAAATAGCAGCTATTATTTTGCTTTCAATTATTGTGAAGCATTTTAAATAACAAGCCCTTAAAAGTTGTCAAGTTTCTTCCTTTAGATAGATATGATTTCCTGATCTTTCATAAAATTATTATGGAAAATTATAAATGGATCCCATTAGTTTCATGTGTAATTTTACAATCATATTGTTAAAATTAGAAACACATGGGAGAAAAGAAAGAAATAGGAACATGATATTAGGCACTGAAGGAGCCAATAATTGGGAATTATTCATTTCTCTATATAAAAACAAAAAATGCCTATGGAACGTTTAATCAAATCTTTTGAACAGATGTCATGCCATAGAGATTTATAGATCAAATTGTTCCAATTAATTGCCATTAAGTCCCACCCACCTTAGGGACATACCCTGCCTTATCTTTAGCAGGGTCTCTTTGAGTTCCTGAGCATAGTAACAGGAGGAACTGTGTTTTGAACCCCAAAAGGACAGTTTGGCACTGTTTGCCTCATATAATTACTGTGATACAGCCAGGTAAATTTTCCCACTGTATCTTTAAAAGCAAACATTGTTTTAGTATATGTGCTGCCGAAGCAAGCACAAAAGCAAACATTGTTTTAAAAGGTTCTGAATCACCTCCATCTGAAATGTATAGCAGTGTATAAAGGAAAAGTGTGACTATGACAATATTGGGGAAATGAACTCTTAACGCAGGGCAGAAAGGTGAATTTCCCGATTTCCACAATGCTGTGCCACACAACTTCTGACCCCATCACTAATCAAGGGCTGCTGGCAGTGTGTAGAACTGATGTAAGCCCTGTCCCCAACATCTTCCCTGGGACCAGAGGCCATCTCCAGCAGTGGCAGTTCAGACTGCTGGCAGGCACCAGAAACTAGGGTCACCCTTAAAGGGCCTGTAGCCCCGATCCGCACTGCTGCAGTGCTTACTTGCGCCAGCCCACATGAGTGGACTTGGCTATGCAGAAAACGTCGACGTGCAGTTAAGAAAATACTGACAAATGCCGCCAATCACGCTCCGAGTGGAATTTGTGACTTCGCGACATTACCAGTATTTCCTGCCTCGCAACCGGTGGATCTGTAACTGAAATGGCTTGCTGTGAATTTTGCAGTGCCCCAGCCAGAAGCGATAAAATTTCTGTAAGAGCATATGCGCCATGACAGAATGCCACATCAGCCCAGAAGAATGATTTTCCCGGGAAGGTCTGTGCAGAGAAGCTGGGCAGAGATTTTCACTGTTTCCAGCCCCCAGTGAGGTAATGTTAAAGGCACATTTTCCTTTATTGGTTCTGCATTCACTGAATGTAGTTTTTTTCTCTTTTTTTTAATGTCAGAGGGACATTGCAGAAAAGATCAGATGAGACAGTCTGACAATGGAGCCAAGGTTGAAAGCTCCTCTGTTTTCAGGTAACAGCCCCGGACGGTTTGTCTGCACTCAGTCTCTTGAGGGCATGTCGTTGTAACCCTGCCCATAGCTTGTCAGACAGTTCAAGACAAACAAATCACTTAGTTGTTGAACAACTATAACATCTGATACCATCACACAAATTGTAACAATAGCCACTAATCAAAGTTCTTTTCATTCAGTTTAAGAAAGAGAACTTCTCAGCTTTGGCTTGATTACCTAAAAGTAAAAGCCTTTCAAAGTGAAAGGCAACAAGCATTTATTTGAGATCAATAAAAAAAAGCTCCTCAGAATGCATTGATTCAGGCCGAAGCCCAAATCGTGCTCTGATTAGGAGACAATGGCAAAGGGTATTTATGAGAAAGGAAAAGGGAACAATTACATCAATAGAAGAGAGGCCTTTCTATTGGTGCAGATAACATAGTGCCACTTATTCGAAAAATGTTTTTGATTTTTGGTCAGGTAGCCATCAGTCCGGTAGTCAAAATACCTACTTTCTTACTATCCTTGCAAACACTTCTTTGGGACACGTGGTTGCGTTAGGCTCGGTCCAGAGGCTGTTTGGTCCTGTGTTAACATCCCAAAGTGTGAGGCACGTGACCTGCAAGGCAGTTCCTCTGGCCTGGCAGCTCCTGCCCCGTTTCAGAGTGGCTCTGCTTATATCATTTTGACGGGTTCAGGCCCCTTTTTGTTGTTCTTTTGAAAATTACTACATGTAAGGTTTAGAAGAACAGAGGGAGGTTCTGTTCGTAAGAAGAACTGGGGCGTCAAGCATGCGGCTGCCCATAACGAACTACGGGGTGGGGGGCGAATCCTCCGAGGCGCCTGGCGAGGCTCGCAAAGGCACAGCCATGCCCTCCTGGGAGCCACCCTCCCAGGCCCCAGGGGAGACCCCGCTCTCCAGGGGCTCGGCAGGGCCGCACCGCTCTCCTTTCAGGACCTCTGGCTGCCTTCGCAGAGAGGCACGGGCGCCCAGTGCCAGGACAACCAGGCGGTAGAGGTGTAACATCACCACGAGGAAGTTCTTTACCGCAAAGAACACCAGCATCTGGTTGAAAACTTTGTAATAGGCCATCAGTACGAGACGCACGATGAGGAAGGGACCGTCTTGTATGAAGACGCTGATTCCAATGTTCCACAGATCGGCACTGTATTGGCAAAAGAACAGGCTGGGGAACCCCCTCGCCCTCAGAGACAAGGGGCACACGACATGCTGAACTGAAAACACAAGACACACCAATTAATGCATCTCTCTGAAACGTCAGAAAGGAAGACAAGAATGAAATGGGAACAAGTCTCCAACACTGGGTGCCCTCCTAGTTCATGACTGAGAGTGACTGGGATTTCATTCAGTCTGAACAGGGGAAACATCCTTGGTCATTGTATATGCAACGATATGCTATGTTTCCAATAAAGCACACCAAAGACAGCCAGTCCTCTAGTTTATGTGCATGTTAGCAATTCAGATCACCTTCCAGTCCTCACACTGGGAAAAGCACAATTAACCAGGATAGAGAGACTCGAGAACAGAGGAAACCACCACATTAGTCCCTGGGTCTGCAGTGTGGGGAGGCTGCACAGCGGGTGCCCTGGGCCTCCTCAGGGGGCCTGGCTGCCTCTCCTTGGCTTCCTCATTCTTTGGCAGGAAGATGCTGGGCAAGTTCATCTGCCTGAGTCTCATTTTCCTGCTTTGAAAAATGGGATAACAATGACATCTGTGAGGAGAAAGTCGCCATCTCACTGATTCTTGTTTGTTTCCATTAGAATAACATCCTTGGCTCCTTTCTCCTCTCTCACATTATCTTCTCGGGATAATGAGTGACTTTGCTGACTGCCAAGTCTGGAGATGCAACAGAGTAAGCATGACCCGGAACCTTCGGCCTCTTCTCCTTGAGAGCTACCTACTTATGGATTGACTTACTTAATCCTCTGTGTACATTGTGTTGTGAAAATTCAAGCACTTATATTCAAATTCAAACTTAACTCCTGTTCAACATATTTTTCTAATGGTGGTGAAAAAACGAAAAACATAGCCATTGTTATTTTGTCTAATTCCTTATGGTTTTGTTTCACAGTTTACAAGAAAAACTGGATATAATTACTGATTTTCCAGTTGAATAAAATGAGGTCTAATCAACAAATGAACCTTTTTGTTTTAATTTCTAAAATGTGAATTTAATTTAGGGTCAAGGGCAGAAAATAATCCTTTAATAATAATGAAGCCTTCCATTTGGAGCTTTCAAACAAAGAATGCCTGTCTGCTAAAGCCTGCAAATATTATGAAGCTGCTTTGATATGAACATAATGTTGTTCCCTGGAAAATACAATAGTAATTTAGTCAGAAGTAACATTTGGTCTTTGTTTTTCAAACAGCTGCATAACATTATCACCCTCTGAAAGTTTACACAATTTCTTTCTTAAATAATTTTTTTTTTAGCAAGGCTATAAACCATAAGATATGGGAGGGTGAGGACCAGCAGATTGAAAGACAATAAACAACAACAACAAAAGATCAATAATAGTCTTCCCAAAGAAGTGAGAGTCAGGAAAAGGCTCCCAGCGGACTTCTGAAGAGTATTATTGTTCCATATGTAGAGTGATGGTGCCTAATATTCTGTCCAAAGACACCAGCCAATTAATGGGTATAGGACACCTTGCAGGGCACATTATGCCAAAACCTCTCTCTATCTCCTTTTCTCTCTCCCTCTCCCTGTCCCTCTTCCTCTCCCTCTCTTGTGTGTGTGTGTGTGTGTTTGTGTATGTGTGTGCGCATGTGTGTGTGTGTTATTGGCATACATTTGTTTGTTTGTAATTATTAACTGGTAATTAGGTTTTTGGTATTTCCAAAAAGCTACAGCCACTCTTTCCATCTATCCTAGTGACAATTTTGTTTCAGAAACGTAGATGCTAAGGTTTAAAATGACCCCTGAAATGTCTAGGCCTATCAAAGTGAGCCAAAAAAAGATGCAGAAAATTTTATTTTTTTATGTTTATTTTATTGAATTTATTGGTGTTACATCGGTTAATAAAAGTATATAGGTTTCAGGTGTACGATTCTTTGCTACATCATCTGTATATGGTATTGTGTGTTCACCACCCAGTCAACTCTACTCCCATCACTATTTATTCCCCCTTTACTTTCTTCTACCTCTCCCCACCCCCTTTTCCTTCTAATAATCACTATTTTCTGTGTCAATGTATTCTTTTTTTCTTTGCTCAGTTCCTTCATCTTCTCACCCATTCCCCCAGTCCCTCCTCTCTGACAGTTGACAGTCTAGTCTCTGTCTCTCTAAGTCTGCTTCTATTATGTTTGTTAGTTTATTTTGTTCATTAGATTCCACATATAAATGAAATCTGCAGATGGCTTTCCTAAGTTTTAATCAACTTTTCATCTAAACTGAACTGGAACTAACACTGAGATATCAAAAGATAAAAATGATAATTCTCTTAAATGCCTCCTTAGCTCTATTATAATTTATGATCAGGAGTTGTAATTTTCTGTTTCATTGAGAAAACATCAAGACACTTACCTGCCAGGTCAAGTGGAAACTGCAGCATGCTCCAGGTCCAAATACAAAGGATGCCGTAGACTAGGCTAGGGTTATTCCTAGAATGCAGACACATTTTAAATTAGCAATTAAAATATGATCACATTCAGGAAGGAGAACTCTTTTCTCTTTCTTCTCATATTTTAGTATACCCTAATAAGTCTTACTATATTTTGCTGATATAATAAATCCATGAAAAATCCATGCATAATTACAATGGAATAATGTAAAAGATGGGGGAAAACACAGAGTCAGAAAGGTTGGCCTTGACCACCACATGTGCCAACATCTGTGTGAATTATGGCAAAGCCATGTTGCTGTCTTTAGTTTTGCAAAATCATGCCAACATTAAAGGAGAGAAAATCTGGGGGAAATGTTTGGTGTTGACCTGGAAACTCAGAGGGCTGATATGAAGAAATTTCAAGGAGAAAAAGTGAAAATTCTTCTAAGATCCTAAGATTCAAACTTTAAAATACATCTCAAAAGTGCTAGATGATGCCCAACAAGTAAAAGCTCAGCATTAAAAGAAAGCTATCCTCATTTGGAAAACAAGTGGCGAGATAAATCCAATTATCAAAGATTTACACCAGATGTTAGAATGTAAGTCAAGGAACATGACTGTTTTATATACCTCTGTATCCTCAGTGCCTAGAATAGTGCCTGGCCAATAATAGACACTCACCAAATATCTATGGAAGAAACTTTTGAATGTACAAAAGAAGGACCCACACTTGGCAAATATACAAATGTCCTAGATCTAGAAGAATAGTCTGGAAGACTAAAGTCATAAAGAATAGAGGTTACAAAAATACAAAACATATTTCAAAGTATCAAAGTCACTTTTTTTTTTTTTAGCAAAAATATCAGTGATCATTTTCAGGTTAGTGATGTAATAACAGATCTTGTTGCCAACTTCCCTGTCAAGAGGGGTTTTCAGATTGAAGAGAGAGAGGGAGAAAAAAAAAGCATCAGAGAAGAGAAATTGAAATCAAACTACATGAGGTGATTGTAAGGAATACCTTTAAATGCTTCAAGTATTGAGTGGATCAAAAATTAGATCTCAAAACTCAGAGAGAGTTTCTAAATGAGAATTCTAAGCCATCGTTATCTGTCTTGGCAGTTAATGGCGGAGACAAGGTGGTAACAAAATAAATAAATAAATAAATAAATAATTGAAGTTCTAACTTTCAAAATGAAGCAGAAGGATATCTTAAACTACAAAAGACACACTTACTATTAATCCTTAGTTAGATTATAGGTGACTGTTTAAAAGATTTCTGAGAGCCCTTATGGAAGACAGTAATTTTGAGGAGTCAGCACTGGTAACCTAAGAATAATTAGCACTCAACTATGATTATTTTCTCTCTCTTTTAAATAGAAGTAGGGAAAAATAGGGAGAACATGAGGAACACCAAGATGGCGGCATAGGTTAACGCCTGAGTTTGCTGCCTCGAACAACCACTTCAAAAAAAACAACTAAAAGACGGAATGGACATCACCCAGAACCACAGGAACGCTGGCTGAGTGGAAGTCCTACAACTAGGAGGAAAGAGAAACGCATACCGAGACTAAGAGGAGGCGCAGTGCTGAAGTCAAATACTAAGGTGCGGAGTGCATGCAGAGCGGGCTGGTGGCTGAGGGCGCAGTTGGCGTTTTCAATCAGGAGGGAGTCGCGACTCTGAGCTCCAGATCCGGGTGAGTCTTTAGGGACCCAGACTCAAACAGGAGAAGCGGGACTGTCTGGCTTTGGTCAGAACTCGAAGGCAGCTTTCTCTCCGAGGTTTGCAGTGGTTGCTGGGACTCAGAGAGGCAGAGCCCCTGGGGACAGGACTGAGAGCAGCCATAACTGCTTGCTCAGGCCCACCCTGTTGATCCCGTGTGACCCGCTCTGCCCAAGCCCTGCACAGAGGCATTTGCCGGATAGCCTCAGGCAAAGGCTAGATTAGCACCTCCCTAGAGGACAGAAGCTGATTCTCACAGCCAGTTGGCCTGGAGGTCAAATCCCCGCCAGTATTACCGACAACAATCTAGGCTTAACTACAACAAGACTGCGCATAAAGACCACTAGGAGTTGCACCAAGAAAGCATAAAAAATGTGGAGACAAAGAAACAGGACGCAGATGTCAGAAATGGAAGATATAGAGCTCAAACCACACTTTTAAGGTCTTTCAATAATTTTCTAAAAACTGCCGATAAATGTAGTGAGATCCTCAAGAAATCTGATGAGACCCTCGATGTTGTGATAAAGAACCAACTAGAAATTAAGCATACACTGACTGAAATAAAGAATATTATACAGACACCCGACAGCAGACCAGAGGAGCGCAAGAATCAAGTCAAAGAATTGAAATGTGAAGAAGCAAAAAACACCCAACTGGAAAAGCAAAATGAAAAAAGAATCCGAAAATACGAAGATAGTGTAAGGAGTCTCTGGGACAGCTTCAAGCGTACAAACATCAGAATTATAGGGGTGCCAGAAGATGAGAGAGAGCAAGATATTGAAAACCTATTTGAAGAAATAATGACAGAAAACTTCCCCCACCTGGTGAAAGAAATAGACTTACAGGTCCAGGAAGCGCAGAGAACCCCAAACAAAAGGAATCCAAAGAGGACCACACCAAGACACATCATCATTAAAATGCCAAGAGCAAAAGACAAAGAGAGAATCTTAAAAGCAGCAAGAGAAAGAAACTCAGTTACCTACAAGGGAATACCCATACGACTGTCAGCTGATTTCTCAACAGAAACTTTGCAGGCCAAAAGGGAGTGGCAAGAAATATTCAAAGTGATGAATGCCAAGAACCTACAACCAAGATTACTTTATCCAGCAAAGCTATCATTCAGAATTGAAGGTCAGATAAAGAGCTTCACAGATAAGGAAAAGCTAAAGGAGTTCATCACCACCAAACCAGTATTATATGAAATGCTGAAAGGTATCCTTTAAGAAGAGGAAGAGGAAGAAAAAGGTAAAGGTACAAATTATGAACAACAAATATACATCTATCAACAAGTGAATCTAAGAATCAAGTGAATAAATAATCTCATGAACAGAATGAACTGATGATTATAATAGAATCAGGGACATAGAAATGGAATGGACTGACTATTCTTGGGGGGGAAAAGGGGTGTGGGAGATGCGGGAAGAGACTGGACAAAAATCGTGCACCTATGGATGAGGACAGTGGGTGGGGAGTGAGGGCGGAGGGTGGGGCGGGAACTGGGAGGAGGGGAGTTATGGGGGGAAAAAAGAGGAACAAATGTAATAATCTGAACAATAAAGATTTAATTAAAAAAATAAATAGAAGTAGGATTACCAGGCAGGTAATGATATATAAATTAATAATTGACATTGGGATTTTACCAAAGCTTAGGAAAAGACTCTCATAGTGTTCCCATTAACAAGATTAAGAAATATTTTGGGTATGAGTATAGTTAGGTGGCGTCCTAACTGCGTAAAATGACTCTCCAAAGGGAGCTCTCTAATGGGTTGCTGCAGGCTCTGCCTTTGATCCTGTTCTACTTTGTATTTCATCAATGACTTGGTTGCCAACATTGATGGAAGTCTTCCCATATGCACATACGACATGGAGGTTGGATGGGAAGCTAAAATTCCAGGAGACATGGTCAGGACCCCAAAAGATCTTGACTGGATAATCTAGAATAGGATGAAAGAGGTAGCATTTCACAGAAACAGTCATAAAAACACTCAAATATGTTTCCTTACTATTATCTAATTATGAGTGTACAGTGCTACATGATTTATGATTTTCCAAAATCAAATACAATCATAAGTTGCTTTACAAGAAGAATAAAGACTAGCATTTTAAGTGGAAATGCCTAAGGAGCACAATCAATTACTTTTCCTTCTTTGCAATGTCAATGTCTATCTATAGTAGACCTTCAACAAGTACCTGCATATGTAAATAATTTTGCTTATAGGGTCTGAACTATGTGCAGGCAGTTTTCTAAGTGTTTAACTCTATGATCACACGTCATCCTAATAACAACTCTACATAGTACATACACTATTTTTCTTACTTGACCAGTGGGGAAACTGAGGCATACAGAGTTGAAGAAACTTGTTTGAAGTCATGTGATTGTAAGTGGTGAGTGCATAAGTCAAAACTCAATAGCTGATTTCAGCATCCACCCCTTCAACCATTATACTATACTATTTCCATGAAGGAAATGGAAAGTTTTACTCCTGTTCTATTCTACAATGTTAAGAATATATCTGAAATATTATATGTTGTGCTTTGTTTTAGGAGAAAGAATTAAAAACTTTTTGGTTCAAAGGAGAGGAACAGTATGGTAGATAACTCAGAGCCATGTTATATGTGGAATAGTTCAAGAAACTGAAAACTAGAGAAGATTCCTTTAAAACTTTATTTCATACATTTTAAAGGGCTATCATGTGGGAAATAAATTAAACTTATTTCTTGTGACTTCAGGGAGCCAATTCAGGTTGAAAGGACTTCAGTTGCACCTATAAGAATCCAAATTTCATCCGAATAGAGGAAAATTCTTTCTAATAATATTAACTTAAAATAGAATAACCTGCCCCTGGGGTAGTGTGTTCTCTGTTAGCAAAAATTTCAAAGAAAGGCTGGACAAAACTTATTGAGAAATTTTTGGAAAGGATTTTATAATAGATGTAAAATAAGTGGTCACTTTTGAAGTTTCTTCGAATCCAAAACTTTAATAATTCTACCAAAAACTCATGTACAATTTTTCTTTAAGGCAGCAGAAAGTGTTGGGAAAACATAAGCTCTAGTACTAGGTTGCTCGAGTTCAAATACTAGCTCCACCCTCACCAGAGAGATCTGGGCCTCCAATCCCAGACTGATCATTAACTAGCTACATGAATATGAAGAACTAACTTAACAATGATATGCTATAGTATACCCATCTTTGACATGAAGGTAACAATAATAGCTATTGTATTTTATATGATATTTTTATTAAGTATGTTGCTTAAATACATTAAACATATAAAGCTCTCCATATAAATACTCCGTAAAGACTATGAAAGATCACTATAACTTAGTTACTGCCTTTATTTTCATTTGAGCTTGAGACTTTCTCAACTTCTCTTACCTGTCACTGTTCAGCTTAAAAAATGATGGAAATGCCCATCCAGCATAGCTTAGCTTTTGAGCATCGACCTATGAACCAGGAAGTCATGGTTCAATTCCGTGTCGGGGCACATAACCAGGTTGTGAGCTCAATCCCCAGTGTGGGGCATGCAGGAGGCAGCCATTCAATGATTTTCTCTCATCATTGATGCTTCTATCCCTCTCTCTCTTCCTTCCTCTCAGAAATTAATAAAAATATTTTTAAAGTAAAATATATTTTTTAAAAATGATTTAAATGATAGTATCTACTTCATAGTGTTATTATAAAAACTAAATAACTTATCACAACTAAAGTCCTTAGAACAGTGCTTGGAACACAGCAAATAATAAATAAATATTATCTAGTAGTCATATTTTTTTATGTGAACATACTTCTTAAATTCTTCGTGTTTTATTTTTATTATACAAAATAGGGATAAAAAATATACTAACCCTAGCCCTAAGTAACCCAAATTCTAATCCTAAAATAATGAATGCATGTTTTTTGCATATGCAAGTTTTATTTGAGCACACACAAAATAAGGGAGAATGTGTGTGCTGAGAAACTTATTAGTAAAGTTATTAAAATAACTTTGAAAATGATGGCTAGATAATTTTTGAAGCAGACAAATTTGTATTATTAAATCAAACAGTAAAAGTTACTCAGAAAGGTTAAAGGTTAGGATATAAATAAATCACTGAATTTAAATGGCAAACACTCAAAAAATTGTACAGGAATTTTGGAATGAATTTGTCCAACATTATCTGCATTATGTAACTGTCTCCCGCAATTGTCTTGCCCTATTTTCTCATGTATAATCTGTCTCCATAAATGTCAACTGAAAAGCATGTAAGCAGACAATGGACTCTATTCATAAAGAGACAAAGGCTCTGGAGTCGTATAATTGTAGATGTGAGCATCATCACTTCTATACTTGGAAAACTGAGTAGGTAAAAGACTGGAATTTGGTGCATCAGTGCACCATATCTATTAAGTGATAAAAATAAAAATAAAGTCATACCTTACTAATTTGTTTAACTATTTCTGTTTGGAAGTATAAATATTCCTGTAGATAAAAGACAATCAATGAATAAAATTCATCTTGCTTTTACAAACAAACCTCTTGGAGAGGTGGAAGATAAAGGAGAGAGAGAGAAAAAAAAAACCACAAGAAAATGAAATCATTAATTTAGCCTGGAAGAAATGTTTCACCAGGCAAAAAGAGCCAAATAAAAGGAAAATAGTGTAAACATAAGAAAACCCTCCTTTGTGTGGTCAGATACTCAGAGTAAAGTAACAGTAATGCTATCAGAACATATTTGTTCTTTTTAATAAATGATCTATGCTCAGAAAAAACTGAATAGACTGATCACCAAAGATGTAAGATGTAATGATGACTTAACTCTTCCTGGCAATGACATTGAAATTCAGACTTGTTACAGTGTTGGAGGGTGGCTGTAGCAGAATGAGAAAGTCAGCAAATTCTCTCCCCAACAAACATACCTAACGCTGGACAAATTGTTTAAAAAAAAAAAAACAAACAAAACAAAAACCACTTTACATCTCTGGATTATAAATAGAGTAACATTTGTTCATGAAAATCTGGTAGAACTTTAGTTATGAGCAGTGGAGTCTGAGGCACTCTTGCCCATGGGATGTTCCCATATTCTTCCAGCTCAGCTATGTCAAAGACAATTTGGACCCAACCGAGTTAATAAGGCAAGGAAGACTGTATTCAAGACTGTTGCAATAGTGGAGAGAGACTGAATTCACCCCTACTGAAACAAAAGACAGGAGAGATGTTAAGCACTGGGTGAACTAGTGTAGAGAGGGAAAAGCAGTGTAAGACCTGTACATTAAAAATTACAAAGCACCCCTGGCCGATGTGGCTCAGAGATTAAGGTGTTGGCCTTCCCTGGCACCGAAGGTTCATGGGTGCCATTCCTGGTCAAGGGCATATACCTGGGTTACGGGTTAATTCCTGGGCCTGATTGGGGTACACGAAGGAGGCAACCAATCATTGTGTCTCTCTCACATCAATCTCTCTCTCTCTTTCTCTCTCCCTCCTTTCCATTCTCTCTCTAAAAAAAACAATGGAAAAAATAGCCTTGGGTGAGGATTAATAAAAAATTTTATAGAGCATTGTTGAAAAATATTAAGGAGCATTTTAATAAAATATGAGATAATGTCTTCCATAGATTGGAAGATAATATTAAGATGTCATTTCTTCACAAATTGATGCTTAGATTTAATACAGTTCTTATCAAAACTCCCACAGATTTTTTTGTAGAATTTGACAAACTGATTATAAAAATTTATGGAAATAAAAAGGACCTAGAGTAGCCAAAACAATTTTTAAAAAGAACAATGTTAGAAGACTTACAGAATTCAGTTCCAAAACTTTCCATAACACTCTAGTAATCACAATAATGGGGTACTGGCATAAAAATAGACATATAGAGCTATAGAACCCAATAGAATGTCCATAAAAAAAACCCAAACTCTTACGTATGTGATCAGTTGACAAAGATGCCAGAGCAATTTAATAGGGAATGAATAGTCTATTCAACAAATGGTGCTAAGAGGATTGGTCCTAGCTGGGGGAAAAAATAGTACTGGAACAATGCCCAAAACAAAACAAGACAAAAATGAACTTAGAACCTTACCTCATGTTACCCCTCCACCAAAAGAAATAAGTAAAAATATTACAGAGGAGAATATTTCTAATTTTAGGTGAGGAAAATATGTTTTAGATATGACACCCAACGTACTATATAAAAGAAAAAATATAGATACATGGGACTATATCAAAACTTTTTAAAGTGTTCTTCAAATGACATCTATACTAATGAAAGGGTAATATGCTAATTAGACCAGACGTCTTCCAGACATCCTTACAGATGTCCTTCTGGACAAAGCCACGGTGGCGGTGGCGGGGGCCGAGGCAGAGGCGGTTAGAGGTGATAAGGCCAGCAGGGGAAAGCAGTTAGGGGTGATCAGGCAGGCAGAGGAGAGCAGTTAGTAGTGATCAGGCCAGCAGGGGTGAGCAGTTAGGGGTGATCAGGCAGGCAGGCAGGCAGGTGAGCAGTTAGGAGCAAGCGGTCCCAGATTGTGAGAGGGATGTCTGATTGCCAATTTCAGACATCCCCCGAAGGATCCTAGATTGGAGAGGGTGCAGGCCAGGCTGAGGGATCCCCCCGCCCCCCAACATGCACAAATTTCATGCACTGGGCCTCTACTTAAATAATAAAAAACAATATGCTGGGAGAAAACATTTACATTTATACATATAATAAAGGATTTGTATCCAGAATATATAAATAACTCATAACTCGATAATAATAAAAAATCAATCCAATGAAAAATGGGCAAAAATTTGAACAGATACTTTACAAAGGAAGATATATGAAAGTCTAATCAGCACATGGAAAGATGCTCAACAGTATTAGTCATTAGGAAAATATAAATTAAAACCACAATATGATCCTACTATGGACCCACTACAATGATGATCATCAAAGACTGGGGGAAAAAAGTGTTATTGAGGATGTGGGGGAAAAAAGGAACTCTCATTGTTGGTGGGAATATAAAAAGGTACAGCCACTTTGGAAAAGTTTTGAAGTTTCTTAAACATTAATCATGTACTTAACATAAAGCCCAGTCATTCTACTTCTAGTTATCTATCCAATAGAAAGAAAACAGATCCATCCAAAGGCTTGTAAGTGAATGTTCATAGCAATATCTTTATTAATAGCAAGCAAATAGCAATACATGTATATCAACTATGAAATGGATAAGTAAAATATGGTATATGCATGGGATACTATTCAGCAATTTAAAGTTACTGATAGATGCAACAATGTTAACCCCAAAGCATTATGCTATGAGAAAGCCAGTCACAAAAGACTACATATTTCATGATTCCATTTACATGAAGTTTAAAAAACAACAGAAAGCATATCAATGGTTACCTAGGATTGCTAGTGGGAGTGAGAATTGACTGCAAAGAGCCATAAGAAATCTAGATTCTAGTGATGGTTATACAAATCTATACATTTAGTAAATATTGAACCATTGAATTATAGTAGTTGACTTTTATGCTATATAAAGTCAAGTAATTAAGAAAAAATTGCAGTATGTAAATTTATAAAAATAAGGCAGATTAACTTCATATGGGCATAATGAAGGAAATTGATTTAGGTTAAAAAATTGGATTTGAGTTTTTAGTCAGGATGTGGGAAAGAGGTAGATATTATTGGAATGTACATATCATTGCAGGCTTTTTCCTAATCAGCCCAAACTATGGAATAAAATAAAATAGAAAATAAAATATTGTACTAATATAGATAACACTAAGTAAATTATAATAAAGTAGCCTCCTTTGGTACTACATGTAAATATTCTTTCTGTGTATATTAAATTTATTCTTCATGATTGTCTTTTTGAGGCCACAGGGAAAAGCTATGCCATAATGGGAGGGATTTCAATCTCTCCTTTGAAGAAAGGGAGATTAGCAGTGTCAATTCTTGCAATATAGATGGGCCTTGAGGTAAAATCAGAATTTGGGAGGAGAGTTTTAGGAGAGAAAAAGCTCTAGGTTCTTTCTGGGCCTTGATTTTGGAGTCTTTGAGTAGAGTGACGGAAACATGCAGGAATGGAGTAGAGACTACAGAAGATCACGGACACAATGCAGTTATATTAAAAGTAAAGTTACTTCCATCTGAAAAGAAATTTAAAAACCAAAACGATGCATAATTTATTTGATCCCATCTTCAGGACATTATACAAGCTTAAAATGAGGGGGGGCAGGAAGATTTATGAAACATTCTGATCAGAAGAAATTGCTGAATTGAAATTGCCTCAGTTGGGATAGAACTGTATGTCCTTTCTCTCATCACTTGCTCACCTTTTGTTCCCCAATCTCTGACCAATACATTGCCTGGCACATACTAGATAATCAGTCAACAGTGGGTGGAAAAATGAATGTAGACAATGAATCATGACATTTGTATCCCTCCTGAATACCCCATTTCCTACCTAATAATCCCTCTTACCCCCTTGATATTTAGCATTTATGTGTTTATTTCTATAGAGATGTAGTTAATTATCTTTATATTCTCATGTTCCTGTCACTGTACCTGTAGTTATTTCTTGTTTTTATGTACTTGGTAGGGATTTCTTTGTGTTTTTCTTGTAACTCCATTGTATTGTGTCCTAAAGTATCTGAAAATTAGTCCTATGATGAAAATCACTGACCCAATGGAAGGTATTAACTATGAAACTAAAATAAACATTTTGAGGATATTAGATCAACTTAGATTGGATTATTTTTAAAATTCTATGCCAACTTAATGAGGTATAAGAAAAATAAGTATAAGTGAGACAAGAAATAATCATGTAAAGGTAACCTGTGGTTATAAATATACTTTGCACTATAATTGGGGTATTATTTTACTCAGTGTATTTTGTTGAGCTTTATGTTTTGTTTGAGAAACACACAGCATACAGTAAACTGTAGCATTAAAAGCCGGCCTCATTGCAATTTATTTTTATAGCATAGTGCAAAGCAAACCAAGCTGAAAGTACATTCAGGCACTGAGATTTAAATCCCTTATGGTAAGAAAGTAGTTGCATAAACAGTTGTGATCATGGATTCTGAGTTTGTTTGCTTGTGGCAAAAATAAAGTACCAACTCAATAAGTTTTAATTTATAGGCATCTACTCCAGAAAGCCTTGGGCACTTTGAAAAAAACTAAAAATAAAATTTAGTAAAATGAAACCTAATATTCCCCATTCTCCATTCACACCAGGGAATATAAATTTTCCAGCTGGGTAGGGGAGAGGTTTTGCCAAGTCTCTTCTAGGTGCTTTCTTGGAATTATAGCTGTGCTATGCTCTAGAAGAGGATCTTACTACATTCCTGGACACTTGAAAGTGTGAAAGTAGAGCTAGTGATGGTCATCCATCTCCCTGTGGGCCTGCAGACATGCAGAGCTTTTCTGTCTCACTCGTAGAAAATACTATTTGCCCCTTTTCTTTGGCGGAAACCTCCTTTTTGTATTAAAGTCTATCTCTGTCTCTGTCTCTATCTCTATCTCATCTCCACTGGGCTGGTACCCAATATGTATATGCACAGCATCAAATTCTATGATTCTGCCATTTGGCATATAGTTTACTAAAAATCCTTATTCATGCAGAATAGAAATGATGGAACAAAGAGACAGTTGTGTGGGCTTTGACCTTGAAAAGAAGTTCTTTCCCTTGCAGGGCCTTTCACTGTTTACCTCACAGTATTTTCTGCCAAGGTCTCACTTGTGAATTCCAGTATGTCAGCAGCTGTCCCCACAAACAAAAGGAGAAGTTCAGAGAGTTGGTCCCGAGTGATTGTGCCTCCAATAGGTAGAAGCCATCTTCCAATTATTAGCATTAGCAGGAATGTCTGATGGAGTCCCAAAGTCCAGTCTTTCTCACATACTGTAGATAAGTTATTTACAAACACTTTGGCCTGTTTAACAGAAATGCCATACAGACAAAAGGATTATGAGTTGCTACCTTGAGAGAGATACTTTCTTCACCGTGGCTTTCAATCAAGAGTTAGCTTCTGTGGAAGGTTACTTTCAGAGGATGATTCTTCACTTACTAAAGAAAGTAAAACTCCTTTAACTGAACACTCTGAAAAATTTTAAAAAGCTAATGTGGTCCTTGAAATGAGAAGCTTTGTAACTACAAGTACTTAAAACCTTACATTCGCTAGTAGGATTCTTTTGAATGATACTTAAAGGGCCAATTTTATGATGTTTTAAAGATCATTTTTTATTTTATTATTCTCTGTAACTAAGTATAACACATATCAAATTTTTTAAATTCCCATGTTAAAATTAAAAATTTCCTTATATTTTTCTTTCAGCAATTTCAAGACTGAATTTACAAATCTGGGAATATCTTAGCATGGTACAAATCTTCTCTCTTGTTTTTATTGTTTTAAAGCGCTATTATATCAAATGAGAAAATATAATGTTTAATCATTACCTAAGTGTAAATAAAGAGAATAACTATAAAGTTTTTTCTGAATATTTGACATGTTATTCAAAAGTTCAGAAGCTAAAAATCACATTATAGTCTACCTTTATTCTTGGACTCTAAGAAAAATTTACATTCCATTTATGTATTCTGGATAATATTTCTTGCCCACTTAACTTCTCAAAAAGTTTTGAAAGTATATATCATTGACGCTGAAAGTTATGATCTTTTAAAGACTACAAAGCATAGGTCTCAAGTGGATTGGATAGTGATTCCAACTGATTTATGCAGTAATTTAACTATGTTTGTGCAAATCTGTTTATCCCTTTAGATCACTTGCTGATGTCAAGTGCAAGGGTAGAGGGAAAATAAAAGACAAGCCAGAATGCTAACCTGATCAAAGCCATGCATGAAGATCAATAATCTTTCATTTGCACACTTCTTTATATTTCTTCTATGAGACCTCACATACATCTTATTTATTTCTTACAGGGAGCATACTAGCATGGAATATATTAATATTTTCAATTACCAGATTTTAAAAAAACCTGAGATACAGAGACTTAAGTGGTTTGTTCAAAGTGATATTGGTAAGTTGTGATTGGAGTTTAATTAGAACCCAAGGCTGGTTCTATTAAACCTCACAGAATCAATAGCCTATCTTATTGTTGAAATGTGGTTCAATGGTAGGCGACTTGGCCTTGATCTCTCCCATACATTATTTTCTAATAGGGCCATGGTTAGTTTTCAAAATATCAGGCATGTGAATAACAAAGAAGTGATTCAATTTTGGCTGGAAACCTTTCTTATTTTATTAATATGAACACCTAGAACAGTATAGGGCAGATCCCAATTTATATTATCCCTTAACAAATATATGTATCTTACTTTATACATATATTGTCTGACCTAAGAATTAAAGGTTTGTTAATACTGCAAGTTAAACATATCTATTGATATATATGTGTGTGTGTGTGTAAATATGCCTATTATGCATGTTAACTATGTTTAATTAAACCAAAAATACAATTATTTTGCAAATTCCTGAGTCCAACAAACAATGAGCAAATTTCCTTAGAACGAGCTGAAAGGTGTGGAGCACACTATCCTTGCCAGGTGAGAAGCTTTGCTGCATCCTTTTAATATACTGTGGGGAAGCTCTTACCGTCTCAATGAGACTATCGCCTCCATGGGCTTGTTCACTTGACATCAGAGTTTGATTGAAGTCTTCTTTGCTACTGGTATTCTGCGACATTCCTTCAGATTGGCTACCACAATACTAAGAATTTTGTAAAAAGGCAATATGTCAAAAACAAAACAAAACAAAAAACAACAAAAAACACCCACAGTAGGTAAAATTGAAAATGGCTGCAATATATCTAAGGAATTATGAGCAGATATATGGAATTTAAACAGTATGCATAAACATTCCCAAAACTCAGATTATATGCTTGAGATATAAAACCACTTTTTAATTGTTCAACTATATGTCTTATTGCTCCACAAGTCTATGAAGATGTTGACTCTCTGAGTTCATTGTAGAGAACTCTAGAATTCATCGATTGATCAATGGGGTTCCATTTTGAACCCTGGAACAACTGTAAAATAAGCCAACAATCAATGGCAACATTAAAACATGCATGATCCTGGTCAAAGCATTCATTCTAAGAGTTTGTTTCTTGTCCCAAGAAGCCTCTTTACCTAAATACCATTTTGTTTAAGTAGATGATCCAATTATTTTTCCATCTTGCCTGTTAAGCACTGTAACAATAAAAAAAATTAACATTAGCCCACCAAAATATAGATTTAGTATCAGCTTAGAGGTCAATTTAAGTTTATAGAAATTTTGATAATAGATCTAAAATAGATTTCTTTTTCCTCCTCTTTTTTCCTTGATTTTTCATGTAAATTTCTGCAAGTGAGCTGTGCATGATTTTTATCCGGCCAGATGCTAGGAATCTGAGGTAGAGAAAGTAAGAGAGGAAAGAGGTGTCACTTAAAAAATGTAACTATACCTATGATTATTTCCCAAATGGGTAAAAAAAAAATAATAAGGTTTAAGATTTCTTTAAACAGCTGCAGGGCTAACATACTTGTGAAACACACTCCACCACCACCACCACTCATCCATGATCACACATTTGGATTTTGAGAGAAACTATTTTTTTAAAATATTTTATTGATTTTTTACAGAGATGAAGGAAGAGGGATAGAGAGTTAGAAACATAGATGAGAGAGAAACATCGATCAGCTGCCTTCTGCAAACCCTCTACTAGGGATGTGCCCACAACCAAAGTACATGCCCTTGGCCGGAATCGAACTTGGGACCCTTCAGTCCGCAGGCCGACGGTCTATCCACTGAACCAAACCGGCTCGGCAAGAGAAACTATTTTTTAAATACTAAAGCTGTAAGAAGTGTATTTTTCTTAATTATTTTGGATACTTCATCAATCATTCTCTTAAAAGGTAGAAAATAAAGTCTGTCAAGAGGCTATTTTTTTCCTACCCTCTATCAAAAGTACTAGTGTTATGGGTGAGATGATAAGAATAATTAAGAAAAATGGCCATGTGCCATATCTCTAAGAGTAAAATACAACTGTTTGCACACTTTTTTTATATTGCTAAGGCTCTAAGAAAAGATAATAAAGATAAAAAATTAGATAGTTGAACCAAGTAATAAATTCTAATTGCAGAGTAGTTTTGTGACTAGTTAAAAAACCAAAAATTTGACCAAAAACCTTTGATTTTTTTTTATATCCTTGTCACTAAAACTCCATAGATATCTTTTTATTTTAAAGAAGTTACCTGCACTGCAGTACAAGATAACTTAGTAGCAAACAGCTGTCATCCATATTTGATGTTATAACCAACCTGAGTCCCTCTCCACTCCCGTAATTCTGCTTATAATACATTGATGAAACTTCCCTTTAAGTGGCAGCTGCATTAGGACTTCAAAGACCAACTGGTTTGACTCCTTAAACCTAATCTGACTTTATTGTTTTTATGGTAATACTAGTGTCCCATTGCATGAAATTCATGCACATGAAAAGGGAATTAATTAGAAGAAATATTTTAATATTGCTATTTGCCCTTTCTTTATAATAGAAGTGTCAGAGATGAAAGAAAATTAGTAAAATGTATATGAAAATCTCCCTCCTGTCAGAGTCTGGGGCACGCCAGAGTCAAGTCCCTGCTCACCCCTGTGCCTCGAAATCACACGAGACCCAGACCCAGCCGGCCGCACCCCCATCAAGCCCCGCAGGGCTGGGGGCACAGCCTCAGGTCCCCCGTCAAGCCCCACCAGGGGGGGGGGGTTCAGCCTCAGGTCCACCATCAAGTCCTGCCGGGTGGGGGAGGTGCAGCCTCAGGTCCCCTGGCCTAGCCTCAGGTCCCTCAGCCCCGACATGAGGGCACGAGGGTGTGATGACCATTTGCATATTAGCTCTTTATTATATAGGATTGTTTACATTAGCACCATGTAGGTGAGTTCATGTAGATGATCTGGGTGCCAACAAGCCACTTTTTTATGGTCTATGTCTTAAAAACTCTTATTAGCTTCAAAAATATTCCTTTGGGTCAAACCAAACTGACTCCATCAAGACCAGCAAGTTTCCATTGCTTTAACTGTACCACTTCATAAGTAAACCTAAGAGGTAAGGCCATAATTGTTGTCATAACCATTTTGTTTCCATTCATGCAGTCCTTGCCAGATTCAGAAATAAAAGTACATAATTGATCATTGAAGAGGAATGTCTGCCTGAAGTAGGTCAGAATGTTTTCCTAATGCCAAGTCATAGGTTAGAACATTTAGGATTCAAAGTAAATGGAAAAAGTGAAAGGAAATTAAATTACTCTTTCCCATCAAGAAGAATTTAGATGATTTTGATGGTAAGTCCTCTAAAACATGGAACACATAACTGAGAAAGGCAGTGTGGTTAACCAAGTCGGGGTCAAGCCATAGGTTCTAAGCCCCAGAAAGTTGTTGATTAGCTGTATGGCCTTGAGAAAAGTACTTAATCTTTTTGAGTCTTGGGGTCCTCTTCTATAAAACACAAGTGTATATACCATGCTGAACTCATGTAGTTGCTGGATTTATAAATGAGAAAACATGCCTCAAATTATTTTGACATAAACAGGAAAAGTGATTATTATTAAACCCAAAATTTCTTAAATGAATGGACAAAGAGAATTCCTTTATTCTGCCATCTCTTATCTCTTTAAATGCAATTCCAATACTTTTTTGTCTCTTTTTCTCTCACTTTTTTTCTACCAGGTATTTCCATCTCTGCCCACCCTGCCCAATCCAGTCTTTGGGCATTCACTTTAATTCTTCATGTCAAAATAAGTCAATTGCATTACTACTAAAGGTCCAATTTCTTTTGTAGTATAAAAATGAGAGAAGTACTGCCTGTGGCTCAAAAAATCTTTTTTTATTAAAAAGAGAGCTTTTGGTTGCAGGCTATTTGTTGTAATGGGATTTGACCTGTATATCAATTAACTGTGCCATACACTTATATTATAAAAGCATTTGGGGAAATGAATTGTTCTTGTGGATGATAGCCATGTCATAGAATTGGATATGAAGGGAAAAAATGATTCAAATCGCCAACTTATTTCCATACCCCTGAAAGTAGTAAGCAGTAAGAAAATTGAAACAGTTCCCTAACTCCCTATGGTACAGTTTTTAAAAGTCATGATAACTTGAACCAACCAATCTACAGTTACATAAATACTTTTTTCTACAGGGATAGAAATATCCTATCACCTTAATGTTTTTTTAAGCAGGAGATTTAAGGCAGATCAATGTTTTCCTTAATGCCTGTATTATTGGTACGTGCTTGTGGAATTTTTCAAAAACAGTCCACAGAGCTAACTTCCCCTCTGTGTGCCTAAAATTTGGAGTATTTTCTTTCTAGGTTCCAATATCTTAAACATATATAGGAGGCTTAACTTTGCTATAAAATGATGAATGGCAACAAATAAATCTGCGGAGGGGCAAATTCTCACAGATCTTACCAAATGTATTTTATTAGTGAAGGTAATAAGATAATATTATATCATAACTATAGTTTATCTGTAAAACATAGTCTTGTAACCCCAACCCTAAAGATGTGAAGTGCAGGCTGGTGTCTGATGGATGTTACTAACGACCTCCCTGGTATTGTACAGGCACATTAATGATAAGAAATGGCTGAATCCAGCCTAGAGCCTGCTGCGTAAGATTGCCCAAGTAAGAAGCAACTCACTTAAAAGTCAGAACCTCTGTCTGTATATAGACTGGGGTCTCTGATTGAAAGCCATGGTTTATTTTCTAGGTCACTGTGGTTCTAATCCATATAGTCCACATTTCCTCATGGTGGGTCTCATGAGTCCTCATCTTTCATGTTATTTTGGGGCTCTAGAGCAGATTTCCTATTTCCTTAAAATAGCTCATGGGGCCCTCAAAAGTGAATCTCGTGTAATCTGTCTGTATTTAAGATAATCTCAAATAGACCCTCCAAATTTGATTGCATTTATATAGCACGGTACAGATGATGGGGTTTGTTTTTGTTCTTGTGGTTCCTAAAAATGTCATTTTGTAGGATGCCAGATTATGGAGCACTGCATATGCTTAGCCCCATATAGGAGCTCATTGCCCCTGCAAGGGTTAAAAACAAATTTTTACACCCTCATGTTAACTCTAGCATATTGGGGGAGGGAGGGTATCTTAGGAACAAATCCTAATACAAATTGTTAATTAATTATATAATCTTAAATCTTGAATGTACTGTTTTTATTGGTTTTGACAGATCATGAATTTGCTTCTGTTTGTTGATGACCTCTTTTTATTCAGTTCTTAATAAATCCAATTCCTTAGAAAAGTACATTTCTGACACAAATCAGATTAGAATATGAAAGTAGTTTATTGTTGAATGTTCCACTTTTCTATTTTCCAAAAGGATGTACCTGGTTCCCATGTTGCACTTCAAGAATCCACAATGATGGGACGATGTTAATCAGATACACAAATATGGCTGGTGAAAACCTGTGAAAGAGGGGGGGGAAGATAGTTCAGCTTTTACAAAAAAAAAAAAAAAAAGAAAGAAAGAAAATAAATGCACATACCCTGACCACAGTGAGTCAAATCTTTTCATCTCAAGTGTTTACTTCAATGGGAAGAAAACAACATTATGTGATTTCTGCCATATGGATTATAGAAAAACAGAGTAACTGTAAAAGGCACTAGCAGCTGTCATTCTCACTGAATTTCTAATCCAATTAATAGACGTTAATTTTAATATGGTTTAATGAGGCACTGCCAATTAATTTCAGGCACAAAACGGGATATTTTGTATTTAATATGTTTTACAAAAAGCAAATACAGAATGAGTAAATCTTCTTGGATTTTTCAGCATTGCAATTTCAGGAGTATTGACTACATTTTTTAACATTAACCTGGAATTCTGAAAGCTCAAATAATAACATCCGGTTAGAACACAAAAATAAGATGATAATGAATAGAAATGAGCAAAATCAACTGGCTTTATCTGTATCTGCTAAAAATAAAAATACACATGGCAACAGAGGAAGGGTTTTGTATCTTTTTTAAAGACTAGTTATATTCATTACTAGTATTTTCTGGCTCAAAATTCAGAGGGCTACCCAAAGAGTTGGTTTTGAAGTTATACACAGGTTCAAATGCCAATTTTGACCTCTCAGTTTCCATCCTAATCCACAGAATGAGGACAATCAGTGTATTAGTCAGCTTGGCCTGCATAACACAATACATAGGCTGGGTGACATGAACAACAGAAATTCACTTCCTCCCAGTTTTTCATATTGGAAATCCAAGATCAGGGTTCCAGTATGGTTGAGGTTTGGTGAGGGATCTCTTCCTAGTTTGTGGATAGCCACCAAATTGCATTTTATTTTAGATTGAACTCTTATAGACCATTTCAAAGCCAAAATTGTGAGTAAATGTAATTTTATTAAAATACTTGAAGTACACACATGTACTCGTTTTAAATGACCTGAAAAATAGAAATGTTAATTGCTCAACAAGTAGAATTATCTGAGATGTAATGCTACTAAAACTGTACTATTATAATCCAGGAGAGAAAAGTGAACAAATCTAAATGGAAAAGAACATTTAGAATGGACTTTTTAAAGGCTTTCAACCCTTTCACTAATATCTTTCAACTTATGGGGAGAGGAAGAGAGGAGGGATAAGAGAAAAAGAGCTCTTTAAAAATAGTCAATATTTAATATAGAAACTTTTCCACCTTTGATTTTTTTGCAAAATCCAATTTTGAAACAAAAGGTTATTGGTCACCTTATTAAAACCTGACTTGGGCCAAAACCGGTTTGGCTCAGTGGATAGAGCGTCAGCCTGCGGACTGAGAGGTCCCGGGTTCGATTCCGGTCAAGGGCATGTACCTGGGTTGCGGGCACATCCCTGGTGGGGGATGTGCAGGAGGCAGCTGATCGATGTTTCTCTCTCATCGATGTTTCTAATTCTCTCTATCTCTCTCCCTTCCTCTCTGTGAAAAATCAATAAAATATATTTAAAAAAAAAAAAAAACCTGACTTGGGAGATGGCTGGGCTGCAGAGAGATATCAAAAGCCTCCAGTTTGAACATGCTCTTAAAAAGGAAAGAAACAATTAATTTTGTGACTTTCCATATCAAAGGAAACATCAGGAGAGACTATTTCCTTTGTGAGATTGGGACAGGAAATAAATTCTAGTCAGAGGGACAGTTGCAATATGTAAATGTTTGTTTGGATACCTCTAATGTTAGCTAGACTGCAATTTTGTTGACCCTCTTGAGACTGATTTTGGGATTAACTCCCTGACAATACTGTTACAATAATAATCTATGGAAACCATAGATTGAAAATATAACAGCTCTTGAAAGAGGTTAAAAATAAAACAAACAATACCTATAACATTTTCTTTTATTTTCATTCCCTTTATAAATATTTTTCATTGATTTTGGAGAGGAAGAGAGAGGGAGAGAGAGAGATAGAAATATCAATGATGAGAGAGAATCATTGATCAGCTGCCTCCTACATGCCCTCTACTGGGGATTGAGTCAGTAACCCTAGCATGTGCCATTGACTAGAATCAAACCTGTGGCCCTTCAGTTCACAGGCCAACTCTCTATCTGCTGAGCCAAACCAGCTAGGGCCCTATAACATTTCTATGTATAACATTTATTTCTAAAATTGTAAAAAGTACTATCCTATTTCAACTTATTTCCTCTAACTTGGACTCTAGTTATGTTAAAAAACAAAACAAACAAAACCAAAAACAAAACAAACAAACAAAAAACAACCCACAAAAGTCAAGATCCAAACTTTTCTGTGTTTCCTACTACAGAAAATCTAAATTCCATAATCCGATAGTCTAAGCTTCCATTATTTAGCTTTATCTCCACTTCCCCTTCCGCTTCCCTTACCACATCCTATCAAGCTGAGCTACTTGAAACCCACTGTGTAGATCCAACCTGCTATGTATTTAAAACAAACAAAACAAAATGTTTTGGAAAGTTGCCCTCACTTCAGTCCCTCTTCATTAGACTTATTTGATATAAGTGAAAAGGGGATAAAGAAGGAATCACCTTGAGGTCTCAAAAATTAATCATATTCAAATCATGAGTGTCAGAATCCATGGTCTTTCTCACCATATTTCCCACCCTCTTAACCCAATATGTTGTACCACGAACTGATCAATAGCAAATCAGAATCAGGAGCTTCCTTCTCTCCTTCCTCTCTGTCTAACTCCCAGTAGCAGGCTGGAGCAGTTGTACAATTCAAATTCTTTAAAAAAATATGGAGAAAATAAAAGTCTCTATTACCTAGAGAAGTACAGTGGGGCCTTGACTTACGAGTGTCCCGACTAACGAGTTTTTTGAGATGCCAGCTGTCTCTCGGCCGATTTTTTGCATTGAGTTGATAGAGTAATTTGAGTTAACGAGCTCGGTCTCAGAACGAATTAAACTCGTAAGTCAAGGCCCCACTGTATTAAAATACTAGTGGCCCAGTGCACAAAATTTGTGCACTGGGCAGGGGGTGTCCCTTAGCCCAGCCTGCACCCTCTCCAATCTGGGACCCCTCAGGGGATGTCTGACTGCCTGTGGGATCAGTTCTAAACTGGCAGTCGGACATCTCTCTCGCAATCCGGGACTGCTGGCTCCTAACTGCTCACCTGCCTGCCTGCTTGATTGCCCCTAACCACTCTGCCTGCCGGCCTGCTCATCCCCAACTGCACCCCCACCAGCCTTCTCACCCCCAACTGCCCACCCTGCTGGCCTGCTCACCCCCAACTGCCCCCCACTGCCAGTCTGATCGCCCCCAACTCCCACTCCACCAGCCTGATCACCCCCAATTGCCCTCCCCTCCTGGCCTGATCACCCCTAACCACCTCTGCCTCAGCCCTGCCAACATGGCTTTGTCTGGAAGGTCTCCTGGTCTAATTAGCATATTACCCTTTTATTAGTATAGATAGGATATGACATACTGCCGTAACTATAACATATCCATCAGCATTACTCTATGAGAATACATACTTCATGTGATAGGAAGGCATCTAATACATTACATTGTATATGTTGTAAGCAGTAGGAAATACTGTATTCATAGCAATAGTATACACCCTGTCACTTCCCTTCCTGACTTGGGAATGGTTCCCCAGTTCTTTGAATGTTTCCTGGCCCCTGATGTATTTGGAAAGAAAATAGCTCTGAGTTTGGAGAAATTAAATTACAATCATGACTATAATTCAACTGCCTCCTGTACTTCCAGCCAGATAACAGGAAAAACATCCCGGGGCTAGTGCTGCCTATGGCTGAGCTCCGGAGTGAGGGCCTGCGGCCCGGCGCTGGGCGGGTGATGGCAACTGGAGGCACCTTGGGTCTGTCTTGCTGTCAGCCCAGCAACCAGGGCCCTCTGCTCCCAGCCCTCCTGAGCCCCGGTGCCTCCTAACGGGATCCCGAGGCTGCGCCTCTGATCCTGCTGCCCTCTCCTCGCTAGGGACCGGGGTGCGGCGGCGTGGGGTGCAGGCATCCCATTTTCATTAAAATGTTCAACCTGCACCAGCTCCACCGGCGTCCACAGGCGGCCCAGGGACAGTGATCCCGGAGGCGCTTGCTGCCCCCACCAGAGCTCAGCCATGATGGTCTGGGGTGAGAGTGCCCCGCCAGGCATCATAACTGTGACTTGGACCCGCTTCCTTAACCAGGGACCTGGCGCTGGGTGGGCAGCAGCAGTGCTTCCTCCCCAGCCCGTGCTGGAGCAGGTGCCTGCAGTTTCAGAACCAAGCTCTGAGGGCCTTCCCAGGTGGCAGTGGCCCTGAGCCTGCTGGCTTTCCCTCGATCCCACCAAGGCTTACTTCTCTCACTTGTTTCTCACACTTGCTTCTCACACTTGTTGAAAGACCTTCTCGGTCCACTTGCCATAGTAATCAGTTTGGGCTGAAAGGACTGGGGGACTTCAGCCACCCCCCTCCCCACCCCACCCTTGCCGCAGGGCTGAAAGGACTGGGGGACTTCGGTGGGGCTGAGGGGACTGGGCACTGCCATCTTTGTGACCACGTCACTGTCAATTTGCATATTCTGTCTTTATTAGAGAGGATGTTATTTTGACTGAAGAATACATTTCAGCCATCTATGTTTCGTTTGACCATGGGTCCCCCTAAGAATAAAGTACTCTGTGCTCCTTCACTTGGTTAATCTACAAGAGAGGTTCTAAAATGGCTTTATGGTGAATGTCCCTCCAAATTATAATTTTCTGTTTCAGAATACTCTCCCTTTACATCTCTACCCTTCAACATCTTACCTGTATTTCAAAGGCATACCAGGAATTAATCTTAACTTGTATTTCTCCTGGGACCCAACACATTCTCACTGTTTTATAATTATTTATATATAAGACTTAGATTTCCTAAATTCCTTGAAGGTGGATCCTGAATATTTTATCTTTATGTCCCTCCCCACTTCCCTTTCCTTCATCTTATCCTCTCCTCAGTGGTATCAGGTATCTTACTAAGTCTTTAATTAATGCTTGTTAAACAAATGTTTATTTGCTTAAAAATCCATGAATTTATGAATAAGGAAGGACTGAACAAATGCAGTGAATGGAGGCTACTAGCATCTACCAGGACCTTTTATTTCTATTTCAGGAGGTCCAGTGCCAAGTGTGCTTTTTTCGTTGTGCCCCTTGAGGAATTGTCACAGTAGAAAGTTCACAAAATTAAGAGACCCAAATTTGAACCTTGCATCTTCCATTCATTTATCGTTGGAAAATCGCTAACTTCCCTGAGACTCAATACCCTTGTCTATAAATAGGGATAATAATATCCACCCCATAGGGTAGTTGTAAGGATTAAATGAGACAGTGTGACTTATGTGCCTGATATTGTATTGATACGGAGTTTTTGGACTGGATTGCACCATGTTCCCCTGGGCAAGATGGTGTCCTGGGCTCTTGTCCTGTGGAGGCGAAGAATGAAACTATGGACAAAAGGTGGTATAGCAAATGTGACAGTTACTGAAGAACAAGTACAGACTCCCACGTGGGTAAGGGGAAAGAATCTCACAGCACAGACTCCCTTGTGGAGAAGGGAGAAGAGTCCCACCGAGTTCCCTTTTCCCGGTTTATAAAGGCTGCAGTTTTTGTGCCTCGATATCCCCTCTGATTGGCCATCACTCCCCTTTGATTTGGTCACTGTAACAACTCCTGAGCTCAAAGGTCAAACCTCATATGGGACACATAAGGCCCTCCTTTATTTTGTAAATATAGACCTTTTGCTACTCCCAGTTCCCTTATGGAAATATAACTGCTGCCTCTCCCAACTCCCTTGTCTTATGGAAATGTACCCTTTTGCAGCTCTGTAGCCCTGTGCTTTTTCCATGGACACCCTTAATTTTAAAAATTCCCTAACCCTGCCCATTTCACCCCTAAAAATTCCTATTTCAGTATGCGCTCAATACACATGAGTTGTTGCCTTATACAGGCTCAGTTCTGCAAATACATGCATGGCTGAAAGAGGACGGAGAGGATACCCATTTAGAAGACTCTCTTAAAATAACATAACCAGTCCTATTTTTAAACTACGATTCTCAAAACTAAGCCTATTTAAGACTCCTTGAACTAAGGGAAGTTGTTTGTGCTGCTGCAGACAACATTATGCCTAACTTCACATTCACTGGACAGGTCGTGGTTTGCAAGGGCCATTTGCCCACTATGGCCTATAAAATGCCACACCATCAGGGCTACGTACCTCTTGGGCGCTGTTGCTTACAATTCTTCCTCACCGTGCTACTCTAACAGTGTTTTTCTTTCAGTTCTAGAAGTGCCTTCCTAATTCAGGCCATCACTCATATATATTCCTCTCTCTTGAAATACTTCTTTTCCTCACCTTTCACCTTATTATTTCTTTCTCATAGTTCATGTCAGCTCTATGGGACTCTACAGAAAAAAAATTTCCTCTCTGCTGCATCTAAATTAGATCCCCTTGTTATACTTGTCCCGTCACACTCTTCACTCTTACCCCATATATTTTCAAAATTCATAATTATATATTCACGTGTGTGCACTCGCATGGCCGCCTCCCAGCAATTCTAAGTAATACAAGAACTGGGTCTGTCTGCTGATCATCGTATCCTCATCTCCTTCCACAGTGTGTGGCACGTGGTGGTGGGCTCCCCACAAATACGTAGTAATCGGATAAGGCCATGGCTGATTAAAGCTCCTATTTTCTTGCCTCTCTGTTGCTGGTTTGACTAGAAGCCTCCTCTTGAAATATCATCATAAATTGATTTTATCAGAAGTGTTACTGAAGGAAACTAATGATTCTGTTCTTGTGTGAATTTAATATTGTCCTGCTACTATGAAAAATTTAATATTTCAAAGTTGCATTTTAGCCGTTACTTATTATATTGAAGGTTTGCCATATTGTTGATCGTGCACTGTCAGTGCAATTTATTTTTGGAACCAAAGGGAAATATGCATTCTAAAAATTAAAAACTAGGCCTGGTCCTACCTTGTTCTGTGTAACTAATGAAACCAGATGTCCTTTCTCAGAATCATTTGACTCAGTCTTCATGTCTTAATGGCATCCGAAGTAAGTAGGTGCCAAGCATTTTGTATGAAGACTAATACCATATCAGTGGTCGGCAAACTGTGGCTCGAGAGCCACATGCGGCTCTTCGGCCCCTTGAGGGTGGCTCTTCCACAAAATACCAACTTCTGCACATGGGCCACGAAGTTTCAATCGCACTGTACATGCGCGCCCGCACGTGGTATTTTGTGGAAGAGCCACACTCAAGGGGCCAAAGAGCCGCATGTGGCTCGCGAGCTGCAGTTTGCCGACCACTGCCACAGATGAATCTAACTAACTCAAAAATAACTTAAATTAGGTTTCTGGATACTGGTTTATAAAATAAGACATACTATTTATACACTAACAAAAACTGATAAATGTATGAGTAAATGAATAAAACATATCCAAGTGGAAAATATTTACAAAATTGAGAATACTCTATTGCTAATAAGCTATCTTGCCCTTAGAAACTCAGATTTATTACAATACCAATTACCACTATCTTATCAGCATTTAGGAGATACCCAACATTAATACTTTAATGCCCAATTACTTTGCCTTGGCTCAGACATTTTTTTCTCAATTAAAACCTTCCTAAATATATTTTTTCTCTCCACAGACATTTTTGTTTGTTTGCTTGTTTCTTATTTCACAGCCCTTAGCCAGCATACCAGTTCTCTCTAAAGTACCCAGCTGGAGCACCATCTTAAAGGATTTTTTCTCTATTTTTTTATGGACCAATTTACTAATAAAATATATTTATAGGTCTTGCTACATGCTAGATACTGCTCTGAGCTCTTAAAGAGCTATATTCATTGTATTTCTTTTCAGTTCATTTCACCCAAAAATAAAATATTATTTATCACACAAAGTTGTCATTTCAGCAAATTATAATGTTTTTCACAAAATGATTATGTCATGACATTTAGCAATTTAGCCCTGCAATGAATTATATTTACTTCAACTCACCATTAGTCTAGAATTAGGATTCCATTTTCATCTTTCTAAATATGACAATTATTGTTGTTTTCTTATTGAAAAGTAACATGTATTCATTTTAGAAGCATATAACAATATAAAAAAGCAAATAGGAGAAAAATTAACCATATCACTGACTAGCCTGTTCAGCTTTGTTCTCTGCAAACAATGAGGATTCTAGTCTTCCAATAATATGCATAAACCTGAAAATAGATAAGATTTAAGTGAAGCAAAAATAATGTTCCAAAATTATTTCTGTGCAAATTGTGATTTCAACTTCTCAGAATTTTCTACTCTACAAATAGGAGTGGACTTGTAAGAATACTAGACCTACGTTTCAAAATCTCACATTAAACTGCCTTGAGTGTCCTCAATAAAATTTCTGGTGCACTTTATAATAATAATAGGCCTACTTTCATGGAAATAAGAAAAGTAGGTCAAGATACCCTTTTGTGGGCCCCTAAACCCTGTTTAACAATTTAAGAATTATCTGTCCTCCGTACAAGTACTGTAGAGTGCTTTTCTAAGGGGGCTTTAACACCCACCCGCGCCACCTGGGCTGCTCAGTTAGGCCTTTCTGTTAATGCAGGGGCAAAAAGTGGCCAATACGACAGCCTCAACATATGGCCTACTTCTCTCATTCCCTCAAAACTCACCCCATGCTCTTGCAGAACACACAACCCTTGCATACTTGCAAAGTCACAAATCTGATTCCACCACCCACTTGTCTTCCTAATTAGAGCCCCCTCACAACCACCTCTCTCCAAGAGCCCTCTGTCTGTATCTGGCGCTAAAGAGGGAGGGAAGACTTAAATGGCCATAAGCTCATGAAAACCACACCCAAATGGAGAATTAAATATGGAGTATGTATGTTTTAACAGGTGCTGACATCAGATGATAGAGTTGTATTGATGATGTGCTCTATATCAGTGTTTTTCTCCCTCTCCCTTCCGCTATCTCTAAAAATCAATAAAAGCAGATCTTTTTTAAAAAAAGGAACAGAAGAGACGAGGAGGAATTTTAAATGGGTTGGGAATACTCATTGCAATGAAATCATTTTTTATATCACCCTCCAATCACAGGATCGGCCCCTTGCCCAGGCCTGACGCCTCTGGCCTAGGCGTCTGGCCCGGGCAGCAAGGACCCACAGCTGCAGCGGCCCCGCGATCGTGGGCTCCGCTTTAGGCCCAGGCAAGGGCCCCTAGCTCCTGGGACTGCCAGCTTTGACCGTGCCCAGCTCCCATTGCTGGCTCCACCCCTACTTCCTGCTATCACTGGCCAGGGTGGAAAAGGCACCTGATTCTCCGATCATGACTGGGGGGCAGGGCAAAGGCGGCCCCAGGGCCGCCTTTGCCCTGCCCCCCCAGTTCTTAGCTTCCCCCTGGGTTTCCGATCACTGTCGGTGGCAGGGGGCTTCTTCTTCCTGCTTTCCCTTTTGCCTCCCTGCATTGAGCCTACATATGCAAATTAACCGCCATCTTGTTGGCAGTTAAGTGCCAATCTTAGTTGGCAGGTAACTGCCAATCTTAGTTGGCAGTTAATTTGCATATAGCCCTGATTAGCCAATGAAAAGGGTATCATCGTACGCCAATTACCATTTTTCTCTTTTATTAGTGTAGAGATAATTGTCATTGTTGCTGCCCATTTTAAAAATAAAATCATAATCCCAAATTATGATATAAACCAGTAGCAGCAGTACTATAGTCTTCACTTAACCTCAAATGCCCCAAGAGGATATCTAAAACAAGAACAAGCATTATTAAAATTGAAGTTGTCCACATTCAAACCTCAGCAGTATGCTTCGCTATGAGCAAACTAGTTATAGGAACAAAATATGCATCAGTTTTAGGATGCATGTACTATTTTTCTCATAAAATTTCTGAGGCAAAGCAAATCATGACATCTTCCTAAATGAATTGGTTCCAACTGAAACCCTAAGTACTGCCATCACCATAGTCCCTCAACCGGAAAAGCCCTTCTTTCTTCTCTCCACTCTTGTAAAACCACCAGCTACTTCAAAGCCAGTGAATAAATCACAAGAAATTTTCTCTGTCTAACAAGTTCTACCATACTGAGTGTATCTTTATTCTGCAGTCTTTCTGCACTCCTGAACTTAATTTGTGGAAAAGTGTTTGGTTCTCAGAGTGTTGTTCTCATGTAACTGCATATATTGTCCTGTTCTCATACAACTGCATAGCACCTAATACAATACATTATTGTCTAACTAGAGGCCCGATTCATGAAATTTGTGCAAGGGTCTTGGCCCTTGCAGCCGTGGCTTCATCTGGAAGGTCATCTGGAAGGTTGTTCGGCTGTCCAGTCTAATTAACATATTATGCTTTTAGTATTATAGATGAATAAGTGAACAGGAATTTTAATGGTCTTTGGAGGACAAAATGCATTGCTGACATTATGTATGTAAAACTTTAATTTATTTTATTCTATAAAAAACAATGGTATTTATTTCTGTTCTATAAAAGAAATTGGCTTTCCACCTCAGGACCAAAATAAAGACAACCTAGGATTTTTCCCCCCTTCTGTTTCCTTTTACATTCTGTTTTGGTTTTTAAAAAGATGTCTGCTCCTGCAAGAGTGTCTTTGAGCCATGTCCCTATGCAGTCTGAACTTTTCTACATTTTGTTTTAAAAGCAGAATTATCCCAGTGCTCATTAGCAGGTTACCTGGGATTAACCTACCTAACTTTGAAAAAGAAAAATATATTGCAACCCCTTCTCTAGTATAGGGAATCCTTGTCCCTAAAAATATATGTAGTTGTACTATCCACAGGCAAAATCTAATTTGTTTCTTAAAAGCAGAGGATAATAATTAGGCTGGTGGAATTTGATCCTGGGGTGGGGAATCCTTCACTAAGCCTCAGCTTTCTCATTTGTCAGTAAGAGCACGAATAGTTCCACCAGCGCTATTGTGGAGAATAAATGAGGTAATATGCGTGCAATGCCAATGCCTGATTCAATAAATATGAGTGCTCACCGGAAGCTAGGAATTATATTTGCGATTTATTATTACTAGTTGTGACCTTAGATAAACAATCTTGCCTTGCTGTATAACAATGTCCTCATCATAAAACAATGATAAAGATGTAAACTAACTCCTAGGGTCATTGTGAGGATTACGTGAGAAAATGAATGTTGAGCAGGCTGGGAGCATTGTCACTACTCAATAACTGATACCTGTTACCACCTCCATTATCACCATCAACTTCATCACCATTCTCATGTCTGTTATCAACAGGCTGTCAGAAAATGGCACAGCCATTTTATTAAGAGGTTATTTCAGGTGGATCAAATAGGTGTGTGGGACAGGAGGCTCAATCAGGGAAATAAAAAAGAAACAAAGAAATACTGCAAAGCATGAGGAGGGCTGACAGCAGCGCTGATGGTGGAGAGGACATTTTTATTCACGAAGAATTACTAACATTTACTCTAATGAACAAACAACATTAAGGCAGTTGCACCCCCAGCAACCTCTTTGAGGTCAGTCAGACAAACTGAAGATAAAATATAATCCCCCTTCTCCTAAACAACTATGAATAAGTAGGCTTATATTCAGAAAAAAAGAAAATATGTCTCCACCTGGCATTTTATATTAACAATCTTGATGTCTTTTAGTATTATTCGAATATGAGTTTCAAAAAAAAGTGCGTTTTTTGATACCAGTATATAAAAAACTATTTTAAAAACTGGTTTTAACAAATGGTTTATGCCCCCCAGGTTTAACTGTCATACCAGTACTTCCAGAGTAGTGAGGGACATGCACAGGGGGAGAATAACCTTTGATGTAAAGATTAATTTTCCATTGTTAGTAAAGAAGTTAAACTATTCAGATTTGTCCTGATGCTGTATGCATAATAATGCCACCACCAAGAGAAGGGGAAGTGCATGAAATTTAGCAGTGGTTCATGGGAGCTGCCCACACTTTGTTTTTCTCCCAGTCTGGTAAAAGAAGCTAAAGAATATTATAAGCTTAATTTTCAGTTCAAAATGTCTCAGTTGAACATACTAAGCAAGGACATTATTCAAAGGTTTAGTTTCTCAGGGGTCTCATTAAGCAGACTTAATAATTGTTTTGATCCCTCCCAAGTCCATTGTGAAATAGAAAAATATGGCTTTTTCTTGAGAGTGAAGCATAGTACTCATTCAAGGTAGCATAAGACTCTTCTTTCTAAACCCATGACTCAGATCACGAAAAACAAAGTCATTTGCTGATAACATTCAACATATGCTTCCCAAAAGGATGCAAAGTTAAGACACCCTTTTGCATTGAGCTCAAGGCTCAGGAGGTAAAATGTGCACATACAACTTTGAATATTGCACCTCTGGAATCACATAGTAGGTGGCGTGGATAAATTCAGTGCACAGTGGAAAGTGTTACTGGAATAACTGAAATACTAAGGAGATATTTCAGGAAGTATGGATAGCAAGTGTGAACAAGGAGAGAAATAGTCTATCTGCTGAGAGACTTTCCAGCACCCAAGCTGGCCATCTGGCAATCACAGGGTCTTCTTCCCAATCCCTTCATTTCATCTTCCCTGATACCCAAAAAGGTCATCAGGAGAAGACTGCTTTTACTTCCCAACTTCCTCTCTGGCTTTTTTATAAACAATTTTGATCAGGAAGATACATGTGTCAAATACTACAGAATTACATCATATTGAGTTCCACACTACACAAAACTTGTTCAAGATCAGAATTCATATATTTTCCGTCAGATCTAGGTTTTTTATTTCTGCTCTTGAACTGTCTAAATACAATTAAGTAATCAAAACAAATTTCATTGAGGGGTGTTCATTGTTGCTGGTTTTTTGTTGGTTTTTTACAGAATTTGTTTGAATTGAAATCCATTTAGGATAGAATCTCTTCTTAGTCCTAATTTATCTTTTTGTTTTTCAGTTGGGAGACACCTAGACATTTATAACACATGATGTTCAAATGAGATGTGCTAAAGATATAAAATTTAGAAGAAAATTTCCCCTTGGAGGTAGGATACATGAGGAGGAGAAGAGATAAGGAAAAGTAGAAAAGGAAGTCAGTGTTCGTCTGTCTTCTGGAGGTATGTCAGAAATGTCCCAAGGCACAGCTAGCTCGTCCCTCCCTCGAATTTTCATCTCCTTGGCTCTTCCATGTCTAGCTCCCTCTCTTCTTTAACGGACTCAGCTCAAATGGCTTCCCAGAGAAGCCTCTCTGACCACCCAGTGGAACCTTCCCCCTGGTTCTCCTTCCCTCTGTAAGCCATGCCCCTAAGGCCTTCATAGTTTTAATAATTCATTTATTTATTTGCTTACTGTTATTAATTCACTCACTTGTTTATTTAATTTGGTATTTCCTGGCTCCCCTGATTAAAATGTGAGTTCTTTTAGGACAGGATTTTACCGGTGTTATTCACTTGTGTATTCTTGGCACTCAAACAATGTTTAACACATATTAGATATTCCAGATATTTTTGTTGAATGAAGAATGATAAGGCTCTCTGTACTTGCTCCAGAGAAATCTGCTCAACTGTCCCTACACTCACCAACCTCAGAATATCCCTTATCTACACAGTCTTTGCACTCCTCTCTCTCACCTATTTTTCCTGCTGCAGATCAAATACCGTGAAGTCTCCTTTGTCCGCCTTCCCCTCCCCACCACAGTAGTACCCATCACATCCTTTCTCCTCTAAATTGTTGGAGTCTTAATATCCCTCCGCTCCCAATTTCCAACTAAGTGATCCTAAGTAAGATGATTTTTAACAGCTCCGTGCCTCTGTTTTCTCATCTAAAAATGGGTGAAAATAGAGGAACAAAATAATTGTAGCTTCTATCAGTATCAAATGGGATAATCTGTATAAAACCTTGAAAGAACCTCAACATTAATAAATGCTAAATAGTCATAATTATTCTTCTTCCCACACATTTGAGTGCTTAATCAAAATGATTCCTTTTATTTTAAAATTTTGAGTCTTTGTTTTCTGTTTCCTCTGCTTGCGCATGCAGTGTCTAACATAGTATCATGCTTACTAATTAGACGGTTCAACTAATAGTTATCTGATTGCACTTAATAAAAGAAGAGGGAAAGAGAGATAATGACAAAAGGTGCCCAAATAGGTGAAGTATTTTATTAACTCAATTATATTTACCTTGTGTTTTTGAAATTCCAATGAAGAAAGCTCAGTGCTTAAAATTATGTACTTTTGCCAATAAATTCAACTTATATATCTACTTATTCTCAAATGTTGTCTGCTCTCAAGTAAACAAGCTTCAAATGTGTCACAATCTTGGTCATCACTATTGGCTAGAAAGCAACTGAAATACTGTCTTCTGTTTGATTTTTGCCTAAATAGTAATTCACAGGTCCATTGGACTGTTGCCTAGATGATAGAAAAACAAAATAAAGCAAAGTGGTACTAATTTCTGTCTTATAGAAATGTAAGTAAATGGGCAGGTGAAATTAATAAACACGAGGTAAAAAGAAACGAATTCCACTAGCATACATTTATTGCACTTAACAAGGGGTGTGTTGTTGGCTTACCCTCTCCTATAGAATTCCAACAAGTTAAATTTCTCCAACTGGCAAGTTATCAGTGTTGATGTAATGCTGCTTGTCCCTGGACAGCTGAGTTCAGCAGCTCTAGCTCCATTTTCCTTTCCAAAGAATAGCTAAAGAAACATTCTTTGGACCAGTGTAATATGTTTGCTACATTTCAAAAAATTTTCTTCACATTTTCCTCTATAGCTCTGTTTATTGTTCCATGATTTCTGTAGATTTGATTTATTTGGGGCTAGGTGCCAAATATAGTAAAAAGAGCAATGTTCAAACTAGCTCAGGGTAATCTAAAGGAAGTTTGTAGATTTGATGTTCTAGAAAAGAAATTTTCACATCATGTGTTGTACAGAGTTTAGTCCACCATTCAGGCATTACTTGATTGATTGATTGATATTCTGTATGGGAAGGTTTCACCTACTTCTATTTCTACAAAAAAAAAAAAAAACAGACCTTATATACATAACTCTGTAACATTATTTTCCTGACAACATATTATGGACATCCCTCCAGGTCAATAGTTAAATCTAGCTCATTGTTTTCAATATCAGCAAACTACTCTATATTTGGGTATGTTACAATTTTCAACCAGTCTACTGATGGATAATTGGGTTGCTTTTAGGTTAATTTTCCTCTAACAAGATGGAAATTATTATTTTTTACATATATATTCACATATAGGTACTTTTGGTTCTACAGGGTAAATTGCAAAATATAAGACCAATAAATAAAAAGATACATATCTATACTAATATAGATCTCTATATAGATCTATATTGAAATTTTCCTATATAAATGAATAGGTACTGCCATATATTTACTTTGTGTGTTTTTTTATTCCATCAGTCCTGGTTTTCTGATGAAACTTCTCTTAACACTCAGAAAACAACAAAAAGTTATGCCTTGCCTTACCTAGAAAACATCAGCCTAGGAATGAAATATGTCCCAAGTCAAACACATTTTAATGATTACTATATTACATCAGGGGTAATTTTCTATATATTTTATCATTCCATCTTCTGATTTCTTTTCTCAGATGACAGAATAGCCTGAGTGCTTTGCCCACAAAAATTACCATATTTTCAGATTCAATTATAACATCAGTAGAATAAGGCATTACAAATCACATTTCAATTTAGATAATTTACAAAGACTCATTTGTCCCTGAAATTTTATAATAAGCCAAATCTATCATTTTTTTTCTTATTTTAAGTATTAATCTAGATAATGAGCCAGCAAAATTTTTGTGAATTACATCATGAGCCTATTCTAAAATAAAGGTAAGAATTTTCTTTCTACTTTTTGGCTCTGAACCAATGGTTTATTGACCAGTCCCTCAAATAAAGATGTACAGACAGAAAAGGTGTCCAGTTAACACAGAATGCTTTTTAATAAGAAGAAAAAAAAGAGAAACCCTAGGATCTAGAAAAGACCATTCCTTTTTTATTTTTTATTTTTTATTTTTTATTTTTTTAGTTACACTGTACTAGGATAGAATGAACCACCTCAGTAGCTTCTGAGGCTAATACATTTCTATCACCACAATTACTTTAGCAAACCTGGTTCCTTTCACTTCTGCAACATCATGCAGAGTTAGTGATCGAGTTTACACCCTTTTTTAGTCATTAATCATCAACATGTTATTTCATTTAATTCATAACAATCTATAAGATAAGTATTTATAGTTGAGAAAACTGAGGCTCAGAGAGGTCAAGTAACTTGCTCAATGCCCCACAGAAAGTAAATAGGAAAGCCCAGATTTTACCCCATTATCTGTCTGAATATGTCCCTGGGCCCTTATTTGACATTGACACATTGACCATCACCTATTATTTTTGCCTCAACTTTCTTCTCCTCTCATGGTTGTAAGTTACATGTTAGTCTGAATCAGCCCTCAGTGATAATATAGACATGAAGTTCCATTAGCTATAGTGTTTCTATACAGCTGGAGGGAAATTTTGATTTCATGTGAGCTAAGGACTCTGGTTTACTCTTGGAGAGGGAGGAGGTATATTTCAGAACCGACTGAGCTAATCCCTCTTCTGAGGTTGACATTTCTTCCAGAAGCTCTAATGCTTGGTGGTAGAACATTTTTCAGATCTCAGACTTCTTCTTCCTATTATTGAAGATGTTTTCTACCTTAGCATTTTAAAGTGACTCAGTAAAAACTAAATCAATTTCATATGACCTGGAAGGTGCACACTTTTCTCCCCTTTTGTTTCTTTAACACTGAAACCATTGAGAAGCTAACACCATTTTTTCTTTGAGATATTCCAAAAGGCATACTGGAAAGTACCTTAACTACCCCCTGCTTATAAGCTGTTCATAGGGTGAGGGGATTGGGGGTGGGGCGGGGGAGAAGGGGCAACAACATTCCAATTCTTATTGTATTAAATTAAGATCCTACTCAAATACTTTTTTTCATTGGTAATTTTAGAAATTTTTCAACAGTGAAAAATTTAAGCAAGATTTACATCATTTTAAGAGACAACACATTCATCCCCTGCACTATCATGAAATATAGTCTTTTGTAGTTTGATGGGTAAAACTGTAGAGAGGGGTTTTGTTTTTTTTTGTTTTGTTTTGTTTTGTTTTGTTTTTAGTCCCTCAATATGGTGGCTAACTATAATTGCATGCTGTGTGTAATTCTTGAATTGGCTAATACTATGTTTTCTTTCTCATAGAATTGGGTAGTTATAAAACTACCCAGTTGACATACATGAAAACACAGCCTCACTGTATTTTAAAATTAATACAGGAAGAGAACAATCTTGGAAAAGTTTTGGGATGAAAATCTACTGGGAATGGAGGGATGAAGGTGGAGGTTCTTTGTAAATGGCAAGGGAATCCTTTTCTCATTTCTTCTATTGTATTCAAGTCTTTGGGGGAGGAAATGAGCATCACGCTGAGCCTGTAATTCTTGACACTGAGGTTAAGGCTGAACCACCCCCTGCTGGTCCCTCCACCAGCGTGGCTACCCATCTTGGACCAGATGAGCTGACCATTAGCCAAGCTCCGAAGCAACCAAACCCAGACACCTGAAGCTGGTGCCATGTTTTGCCTCTAGGGCTGGAAGGAAACTAAGCGGCTGAAAGCACAGACTGTTGTGCGGTCAGGGTCTTGTCGCCCTTCATCGCTGTCCCGTGCACACAAGCTCTTGCCAAAGTCCCTGATGGCCAGCGAAGGGCATTCCCATACTTGCATGTATGCAGAGTAACCCGCGCGCACAGGCACACACACACACACACACACACACACACACACACACGCACGCACGCACGCACACACACACACACACACACCCCAAATTCAGAAAGGTCACATGACACCCCCTTGCCCCCCAAACTCCCTCATTTGAAGCACTTTCTGCAGACGATTCCTTTCTTTTTTCTCATATTCCAAGTTGCCAAAGCTGGGACTGGGTGACGCCTGGCTGTGATTGGAGTCTTCCTCCCAGTGATGCCCTGGGACCCTGAGGTGCCCAAGGGACGCGCGCGCATCTCGCGCTCCTTCCAAGCTCCCAGCGTGAACAAAGGGGGTCATATTCCCAGTGAAGAGTCAGTGGGCTTCGGAAGGAAGGCTGTCGGGCTGCCCGCGAGTACCGTGGGGGACAGTGCCCGGAGATTCCGCGCCCTCCCATCCCCTCCGGGGTGAGCTCACCATTTGTAGCCTCTGCCGCGCTTGAACTTGAGGGTGAGCGCCGTCTCCAGAAAGAGCAAGAGGTTGAGCAGCGCCAGCAGCCAGTACCTCGGCTCCTTCTTCACCACGGCCACTCGCCAGACCCCAATGAGCGAGTGCAGAAAGAACAGCAGCCGGGTGACCAGGGCGTTGAGCAGGACCAGTCCCTCCATGCCGGCGCGCGCTCTGCCCTCGGCCCTCTCCGGTCCGCAGACCCCGCCAGGAGCACCAGCCCCGCCCGTGAGCAGGAACGTGACAGCTCCGAGACCTGCTGCCACTGAGGTCCCTCCTCACCCTCCCGCTCGCTTTCTACGGGAGAGAGCAACTCGCCCCTCCCCCAAACTTCCTGAGAACTCTTCAAAGAGGGGCGCCTCTAAGCCCAGCTTCTCTAGACTGCTGGACTTTCCCGGGAGTCTGGGGCTCGCAGCCCAGGCTCCTGAGCGTTATTCTCCAGCGCTGCCCACCCCGCTCCCATTCCCGGGAGCTAGTCTCCATCCCTGCCCTCTAGCAACCCCGGCCTCCTTGGAGTCCAGAAGAACTTCCTTCCTCCGAGGGAGAGGGATCCGAAGGAGGAGAGGTGGACAGGGTGCTGCATAGCCAGCAAGGGGGAGGAGGACGCATCTGGGTCATCTCCCCCTTGCTTTCCTCTGCAGAGCTTGAATTCACTCACACTTCTTACAGGAACAGGCTGTCGTGGTGACTCTCCGCTGGAACGGAGGAGAGCCAAAGAATCTGCTGTCCCAGCAGTTTTGGGAACAGGGTTTCTGCCCAGAAGGGAGAACTACAACTTCCAGGGACTAGAGGAAATGAGACACCCCGGGCTTTCTGAAAGCTCCTTGAACCTCATCCATGGGTGACTGGTCACTTCTACTCTTTGGACACAGTGCTAGTAAAGAAATAGTCTTTATTGTGTCATCTGCCACTCTCATCGTCCACCCCCACCACTTTTTTTCTGAAAGCATGTTGTAGAGGAAAAGAGGGCAGAGGGGCACCTGAGGAAGGAAATAGAAGACAGAGAGCCAGGAGTTAGAATAGAAGGAGAAATTCGTGGAGCAGGGAATGAACTGCACCTTGAGGTCAATGACCAATAAATTAAACGCTGGTCTTTCCAGCATCCGGGGCAAAGAGGAAACTGAAGTCAGGGTTTCCCGAAATACCTTAATGACTTCTGGTTCCCTGTTTGGTCTCCTACACCTGTACCACTATTTACTTAACATTTTCCTTTAAACAAACTCAGATTTTTAATGAAGTAATTTTAAAAGGAAACTTTATACCACTTGTAAATGGAAAATCAGTATGGTAGGCTATAGATGAGAGGCAATTACAAAAGTAAATAAAATGAAATCTCCCTGGGCATTAATCATTGCTCTCCAGGGCTCTGTGCTTCAGCGTCCCATTTTCTAGGGAGAGAACCACTCATATTACTACCAAGCCAGAATGCTTTTTTGACCACATTAGTAAAATTGAAAGAAAAATGCAAAGGAAATCCTTTCTTGGTTAGGTTTATTCAACTTAAAATCCTACCATACCTTTCTTTCTTAAAGTTAGGTTGAAAACTATGAAGTAGATGATTAATATCTTCTTAGGTAAAATAAATAAATAACACAGCCGCTTAAAGAAGTTCATTTATTTCTGGTACTGTGAGTAGGGAGGGACTTTTCTTTTTCCTGTGGGTCTGCATTCTCTCATAGCTTACAGGAAACCCGGCAGTGATATCCTGGGGTTGCTTGTTATAGTGCCCTTCAATGTAGGCTGATGACACAGTGGCCTATGACCACCCACTGTTCCCTGAAGTGCTAGAGCACAGTAGACCACCAGTCCAGCAGAAGGCAGCATGGCATGGACATGGGAGCCGTAGCACCTGGCCAACTTGCTGCCTTGGACTCCTGGCTCAGCCACTTATATTTTTGTAACCTGTTTCCCCATCTATAGATGGGGTACTAAGCCTATGGACTCAGGGCCATTGTGAGGATCATATTAGTTAATCCATATAAATCACCTGGTAGGTAATAAGTGTTTAGTAAATGTTGGTGATTATTGCCTGGACCAAGAAAGCTAGTCCAAGAAAGCTGCTCTTTGATGACCTGAGACAATAATAGGAGTGGAGCCGAGAAATGAGGCAGGCCTAAGGCCTGTCAAAACCCACCACCTGAGCACCACCAGGAACACATCTGTTGCTGAGCGAATTGGGTTATTACTCTTTCAGAGAAGAGCACGCTCCATGGAGAACCATGGGGCATCTCAGAAAAAGGTGTGAGAAAGCTCAGCAAGGACTGATTAGAAAGGATTTCGGTTGGTGTTAGGTGATTTTGGGGAGGGCTTAACAAAGTGGGGCTGATTTCAGGAAGTGGGTTTAATTCTGTGATTTGGGGTCTTAATAAAACTTCTTAGGTAGAGGAATGTTTGTACATGTTCATCATTTAGACAATATTCATGTTTGGTCTGTATTTAGATATGATTGCAGAGTGGTCCTGTCCTATTTTGTCTTGACCCATCACATTCACAAAGTGGCCTTCTGTGTTGCTGTTCTGTGAAATTTTGGGGTTCAACAGGAGGATACCAATGCCTGATTGAAGGTATCAGACCAGTTGCCTGCTCTCAGGGGTAGCTTTTCTCTTTCTCAGCCTGCTAGGAGAGCTCTCTGGGAGAAGGGTCAGTCTGGCATCTTCCACACAGCTTTGCAGTTCCATGTTTCGAAGGTTTAGATTCAGTCTAGATTCTGTTATCTCTGGATCAGAAAAACAAAGCTGTTACTAAAGAGAATGTTAAGGTTATTTATTTTTTCTTTTCTCCTAACCCCATTTTAGAAGACTGAAGTCTCTGAGAAATATCTTGGAACCTCCAATCCAATAACCCAAGAATTTTATAAAAAGAAAATAAATTAAGCCACTTTTAAAAATATACTCTTTTTTTAAAAAAAATTATTTTAGAACATTTTCTTAAAGTAATCTCAGTCTCATGCACCAAGTCCCTGTGTTATAGGCTGGGATTGCACAGAAGTGGAACCCACTCATCCTGTTGTCTGAGGGGACAGCAATCACAGGCCCCTTTTCCTTTCTGAATGCAAAGTAAACACAGTTTTCAGGATTCTCTTCAATTAGAGTGATTTTGGTTGCACAAAAAGTCCTTCTCAAGCTAGCTCAAGTAAAAGGAGTAGTTATTGAAACGGTACACATAGCCCAACAAGGGAGCTGGAACCCTGCAGAAATCAAGCACAGGTTGTTCTCAAAAGCCACAGCCTCTTAGTAAAGTTCATTCTTATCTTAGCCCCATTTTGATCCTATTCAGACATCACTCTTATATATACACATGTACATATCTTTATATATAAAAGCCTAATGTGCTAATTGTCCCTCCAACCGTTCAACCGTTGGACCAGTCACTATGATGCACACTGACCACCAGGGAGCAGATGCTCTGACAAGTAGGTTTGCTTGCTGCTAGGGTCTGGCTGATCGGGACTAGGCGAGACAGGCTGGATACATTCTGGAGCCCTCCCACAGTCCCTCCCCGGCCTTGAGCATGCACCAGTGGGGTCTCTCAGCCTGGCCTGTGCCCTCTTGCAATCCAGGACACTTTGGGGGATGTTGGAGATCCAGTTTCAGCCCAATCCCCACAGGCCAGGCCAAGGGACCCCACCAGTGCACAGGCCTCTAGTGTTACATATATATGTGTGTATAGTTATATAATACTAGAGGCCTGATGCACGAAGATTCATGCAGGAATGGGACTTCTTTCCCCTGGTTTCTGGTTCTGCCTTTGCTCCAACTGGAGCTGCCTTTCCGCCTTCCCACACTGCCCAGAGGCCCAGAGCAGCTGGGGGCGGTGCAGAATGCCTGCGTCATCGCCATGGTGATGACACAAGTGTCTCGTCTTGCCCCCGGCCGCTTGGCGCCTGCGTATGCAAATTAACCCAACATCTTTGTTGGGTTAATTTGCATACTCACTCTTGATTGGCTGGAGGACGTCATGAATGTATGGTCAATTTGCATCTTTCTCTTTTATTAGTGTAGATAATCCATGAGGGAAAAATCATACACTATAGGAGAGTACATTGTATTCCCCAGAGGAATTATTCACAATTAATACCTTCCATTATTAATTTTCCTGGTAGTTACAATTATATCTTTTAAAAAAAAAATCTATGTTTCTCCCTTTCTTGATTTACCAACTTACAAAAATGTTGAATTCTCAGTTTGAAAGTTGGAGTGCCCAGTACTTCTACAATACCTTCTTTCTTTCTCACTTCCCCTCTACTACCTAATTTTTATTAATAACAACATTCTGTTCTCTAGCTATAATTAAATCTACTGTTTTGTCAATTGGTTAATCCTAAAAATTGAAAGTCAACAAACAATATCTAAGATATGTAATTATTATTCAATGTATTTTTCAGATATAATGTATATTTCCTCTAACCTTTGAAAACAGTGATTCTTTTCTGGAAACCAATATTACTGATAAGAAGTCTGATGACAATGTTCATACCATTGTCTTTCTTTTTATATAAATATTTTCCAGTGTCTGAAATTTTAAGATTTTTGTTTTCCTGGGAATGTTTATCATTTCAATGTATTTAGATATTGAGCTTTTTTTTTTTTTTACATGCTCTACCAGGTGCAGTAGTCATGTGTCTTTAAGTGAGTCAAACCATCTGTTATTTCTTCAATAATTTCTTCTTTATTATTTCTGTTTGCTTTTTCTGAAATGCTTATATTTTCTATCTTGTTTTTTGTTTTGTTTTTTTTTCAGAGAGGAAGGGAGAGGGAGAGAAAGATAGAAACAACAATGATGAGAGAGAATCATTGATCGGCTGCCTCCTGCATACCCCCTACTGGGGATCAAGCCTGCAACCCAGGCATATGCCCCTGACTGCAATGGATCCTGGGACTCTTCAGTCCCCAGGCCAATGCTCTATCCACTGAGCCAAACCAGCTAGGGCTCTCTCTTGGTCTTTTTGATCTATGTTCTGGTAGAGCTGCTTAATTTTATTTTCCAGATGTCGACTAAACCTTAAGATGATTTCATTTTATTGTTCAACTCTATCAGTGATTGTTTTAGTCAACATATTTTGCAACAAACCTTTCTTATTATTGAACTTTGTGTGTTTTTTCCACACCATCTTGTTCATTTTTGATGGACTCAATATCTTTTTAAATTATTTAGAAACTAGAGGCCCAGTGCACAAAATTCCTGCATGGGTAGGGTCCCTAACAGCTGCCGGCTGCCAGCTGGGGCCTCCCTTCCTTAGCTGCCGGCTGCCGGCAGGGCCTTCCTTTATTCCATGTCACCCCCTGGTGGTCAGCGCATATCATAGAAAGCGATTGAACTCCCAGTCGAACTCCTGAGGGGACACTTTGCATATTAGGCTTTTATATATGTAGATATTACTTATAATTACTTAATGACATCTTTCCTGAATTATTTTGTTTTCATCTGTTGGTTGCTCAGTTTATTCAATTCCTTCCTTCAATTTCAGGATTTTATTATGTGGTGATCTTCAAATGATCTAATGATCTTTTGTTCATTCATATTTGCAAATAAGGAATTGGGCTGGCTGAAATATATAGCTGGTATAAGTGTTCTGAGTTGCCATCTGCCTATTACATGGAAGAACTGGTTATAGTCCCAGTACATGGACAGGATATATTTGTCAGGTCAGCTTCCTTGTGGGGTGCAATGAGGAGAAACCAGCAGTATTGTCAACATAAGGAGGGCTCCTTTGAAAGCTGGTGCTTAGTGCATCTCACTCAGTCCTTGTTGGAGCTGCCTTGATTTCTCTCCTCTACCTCATCCCCCAGCACTGGCTACTTCATGACACAAATCTACCCCAAAATGCTCTGATTCTCTTTACATCTTTGGTAGAAGTCTCAACCACCCATCTTTCTTTGAGAACAGTTCTCAGATTTTAGCTTGAAATCACTGATGACTATATGAGGAAGCAGAGATGATTTCCAACCATTTCTACTGTTCTAAAAGTAATTATTGAGAAAATACTATGAGTAGAACTGCTCTTTGCACTTGCTGGTATGAATTCAGCTTTGGGGGCTCTCACAGAAAGAACTGTGTTTATTTCTGCTATCTTAGGTTATTTTTTTCTGTCTGGTTTCTCCACTAGCCCTATCCTGTCTGTATTCTACCTTCCTGGAACTCCTCAAAGTTCCTGGTCCACCCCTAATGCTTTCTAGCACTGTTTTTATCACTTCCTTTTTTATTTTAAAAATCATTTCTGTCATTTCAGAGGCGAAGATTTGGTTCCTAGTTCAAAAATTTGAATCGGAAAACTTCACAGATTGTTTTAATGCTCTGAAACAAGTGGATTAAGGGGGAACAGTACTGTAACTATTTCATATTATATATAACTAGAAGCCCGATGCATGAATTCATGCACTGGTGGGGACTGGCCGGCCCACCCTTATTATGACCTATTGTGCCAAGCTGGCCAGGGGGAGGGGACATGAGAGGTTGGCCGGCTGGCCCCACCCCTGATCTGAGTGGGTGATCAGGGGCAGGGCCAGTGGGTGTGTGTGCGGGCAGTTGGTTGGCCGGTCCCGCCCCCTGGTCAAACTCCTGGTCAAACTCCCAGTCGAGGGGACAATTTGCATATTAGCCTTTTATTATATAGGATAATAGAGGAAAAGTAGAGCTTTATTAAGTTAGCAATAATGGTAATCATTACTCTTCTTAAAAAATAATAAAGTCATCAGTAATTATCAGTCTTCAGACAGTTCAACAGCTAGCAAGGAAGAGAAGTCTGAAGTGCAGGTGAAGGATCTAGAGCAGGGGTAAGCAAACTTTTTGACTCGAGGGCCACAATGGGTTCTTAAACTGGACCGGAGGGCCGGAACAAAAGCATGGATGGAGTGTTCGTGTGAACTAATATAAATTCAAAGTAAACATCATTACATAAAAGGGTATGGTCTTTTTTTTTTAGTTTTATTCATTTCAAACAGGCCGGATCCTGCCCGCGGGCCGTAGTTTGCCCACGGCTGGTCTAGAGTGAGGCTGCCTTCTTTAAGTTGCCCTCTTCAAGCCTTGGCTCTACCTCTTAACCGATGTGACTATTGGCAAATGACTTCTCTCTTTGAGCCTTGGTTTCTCATCTATAAAATAATAATGATAGTACCTTCATGTTTACTGTGAGGATAAATTGACTGATATTTCAAAAGTGCTTAGAAAAAACTGCCTGAAATATAGCAAGTACTCAGTAAATATTTGTTGAATAAATAAATGAAGTTATGAGTGGGTGTTGAATAAACAACACCCCAAAATAAGCTATGACTATGAAACATCAAATAATTACATAGTTTAAAAAAAGAAAGTTCATTCCAAATGTGAATTTAAATCATGATGTTTAGTTCATGTAGTTTGTTGGTTGTTTCTTGATTACTTGATTGGACATTTTAATCTATTCTGAATTTGTTCAAACAAGCCTAGGATTATAGTTACAGATGAAGATACAATTTATCATTAAATCATGACCATTTTTAACCACAGGAGCCATAAAGTGAATTACACTGGAAACCATTGTGAGATGTTGCTTCTTATAAATGCTTCTTTAGGTATGATTTAGAACAGCTGGTGAGGGTGCCCTGAAGAGATTGATGAGGTGGCAGTCATAATGCCTTAGTTCCAGTCCCTACCTCAGTGTCTACCTTTGTAAAATGGAGCTGGCAATGCCAACCTTGTATATCATGTTCCATAAAAGAGTCACATGAGGTAATGAATATGAAAATGCCTTGTAAAACTACATTGAGATCAAGGTTAACATTTGACTGATAAATCATATTGATAGTGCATACCTTTGATATATGTGATGAGAATGGCACTTAATCTCTGTGGTCTTCCTCCCCCAAACCCATAACCATACGCTAACCATGAAAAAAATACCAGTCAAACCCAAATTGAGGAACATTTTCGATAATATCCTCCTAGTACTTCTCAAAACTGTCAGTCACAAAAAACAAGCAAAGACTGAGAAACTCACACACCAGAGGAAATTAAGGAGACATGATGACTAAATATAATGTGGTATCTTGGATGGGATCCTCGGACACAAAAAGGGTTTTCAGTGGGAAAACCAGTGAAATCCGAATAAGGCCTAGAGTTTGGTTGGTAGTAATATACCAATGTTGGTTCTATTGTTGTGACAAATGTAACATGGTGACATAAGATGTTAATAAGTGAGAGACTGAATGAGGAGTATACAGAACTCTCTGCATTATCTTTGCGAATTTTATGTAAATCTAAAACTATTATAAAATCTAAAATTTACTTAAGAATAAAATTGACATAAAAATATAAGATTTTATTTGATTGTTTCATTTATATTTTTTTTATTAAATTTATTGGGGTGACATTGGTCAACATGAACATATAGGCTTCAGGTGTGGATTTCTATGTTACAAGATCTGTACTAGTATATTGCACCATGTGCTCACCAACTAAACTCAAATCTTCTCCTGTTACCATGTATTAGGACCCCCTTCTCCCCTCATCCCCTTCCCTTTGGTAACTACCACACTGCTGTTTTTGTTCATGAGTTTCAGTTTTATATCCCACAGATGAGTGAAATCATATGGTTCTTAGCTTTTTCTGACTAACTTATTTCACTTAGCATAATGTTCTCAAGGTCCATCTATAGTTATTTCATTTTATCTGAAAACTAGAGGCCCAATGCATGAAATTCATGTAAGGGTCTCGGTCCTCGCAGCTGCAGCAGCTTGCCTCAGCCCTCGCAGCCCCGGCTTCATCTGGAAGGTTGTCCGGAAGGTCATTCTGCTGTCTGGTCTAATTAGCATATTATGCTTTTATTATTATAGACTAGAGGCCCAGTGCACAAATTTGTGCACAGGTAGGGTCTGGTTGGCCCGGGCTGATGGGGGAAGGGGCCGCAGGCAGTTGGACAGCTGGCCCTGTCCTGATTAGGATGTTGGGGGCCAATTGGGGGCCAGGCGAGCCCGGAGGGGGACAATTGGGGCCCAGATCAGGCTGGTTGGCTGCTACAGTGGTCATAACCACTGGTCATTCTGGTCATTCTAGTCGTTCCGCTGTTCTGGTCTCTGGGTTTTTATATATATAGACTAGAGGCCCGGTGCACAAAAATTTGTGCATTCGGGGGGAAGGGGGGATCCCTCAGCCTGACCTGTGCCCTCTCGCAGTCTGGGACCCCTCGGGAGATAACGCCCTGCTGGCTTAGGCCTGTCCCGGGTGGCAGAGGGCAGGCCCAATCCCTAGGTGAAGCCCCTGGTCGGGCTCAGAGCAGGGCCGATTGGGGAGTTGGGGCGCCGCCCCCTGTCACTCACAGAGCAGGGCCCATCAGGGGGCTTGGGGCTCCTTACCCTGTCACGCACAGAGCAGGGCCCATCAGGGGGTTGGGGAGCTCCCCGCTTTCACGCACAGAGTAGGGCCGATAGGGGAGTTGGGGCACCGCCCCTGTCACACACAGAGCAGGGCGGATCAGGGGGTTGGGGCGCTGCCCTCTATCACCCACAGAGCAGGGCCGATCAGGGGGTTGGGGTGCCGCCACTCTCACACTCAGGGCAGGTCCGATGGGGAGGTTATGGCTCTACCCTGTCACACACAGAGCAGGGCCTGGGGGGGGGGGTTTGGGGTGCTGCACCCTGTCACACACAGAGCTGCAGGGCGATCAGGGGGTTGGGGCGCCTTCCCCTGTCACGAACAGAGCCGCAGGGCGATCAGGGGTTTTGGGCGCTGGCCCCTGTCACGCTGATCCCGGTGCCGGGAGGCCTCTCAGCTCCGCTGATCCCGGTGCTGGGAGGCATATTACCCTTTTACTATATAGGATAGAGGCTTGGTGCATGGGTGGGGCTGGCTGATTTGCCCTGAAGTGTGTCCTGGATCAGGGTGGTGGTCCCCACTGGGGTGCCTGGCCAGCCTGGGTGAGGGGATGATGGCTGTTTGCAGCTGGTCACACACCCTTCAGTGTGCGGGTCCCCACTGGGCTGCCTGGCCAGTCTGGGTGAGGGGCTGAGGGCTGTTTTCAGGCTGGCGGGTGACGGAAGCTCCCAGCTGCTCCTTTTTTTCTTTTTTCTTTTTTTATTCTGGGCCAGGTTTAGCTCTGAGGCTCTAGCTCTGAGGCTTCCGCTGATGAAAGCAGGTATCTGGTTTGTTTCGGTTCTATAATCGAAACAATGTATAACTCCAGCTCTAAGATCCCAGCTAGCTGAAAGCAGGTTTCTGGGGTTTTGTTTAGCTTCTATATTTGCTACAATGTTTTAAACTGCAGGCTCACAGGCCGGCAAGGCAGGCGGGGAATGTTGCTGTCCTCCATCACTGAAGCAAGGAAGCCTCATGTTAGTTTCATGCTGCCTGGCTGCTGGCCGCCATCTTGGCTGGCAGTTAATTTGCATATATCGCTGATTAGCCAATGGGAAGGGTAGTGGTTGTACGCTAATTACCATGTTTCTCTTTTATTAGATAGGATAGTTCATAAATTTAAAAACTTACCTTAAAAATGTCAGATAAAGGAATTTTATGTGATATTTTGGACCATGAACAAGGTACATCCTCCATTTAATTTTATCTTTTAAATTTTCTTTCATTAATGTCTTATAGTTTTCAGAATACAGGTCTTTAACATCTTTGGTTAAATGCATTCGTAAGTATTTTATGCTTTTAGATTCAATTGTAAATGGGATTGTTTTCTTAATTTCTGCTTCTGATCATTCATTACTGATGTATAGAAATGAAGCATATTCCTGCATATTGATTCTGTATTCTGCAACTTTACTGAATTCATTTATTAGTTTCAGGAGTTTTTTTGGGTGGAGTCTTTGGGGTCTCTATATATAATATATATAATAGCATTTGGCTAGGACTTCCAGTAGTATGTTGAATAAAAATGCTGTTAGTGGCCGAAACCAGTTTGGCTCAGTGGATGGAGCGTCGGCCTGCGGACTGAAGGGTCCCAGGTTCGATTCCAGTCAAGGGCATGTACCTGGGTTGCGGGCATATCCCCAGTGGGAGATGTGCAGGAGGCAGCTGATCGATGTTTCTCTCTCATCGATGTTTCTAACTCTCTATCTCTCTCCCTTCCTCTCTGTAAAAAAAATCAATAAAATATATTTTTAAAAAAATGCTGTTAGTGGATATCCTTGTCTTATTCCTGATCTTAAAGAAAAAGCTCTTGGCTTTTCACTATTAACTATGATATTAGCTGTGAGTTTATCATATACAGCCTTTATTATGTTGAGACATGTTTTCTCTATAACCACTTTATTAACATTTTTTGTCCTAAAATAATGTTGAATTTTGTCAAATGCTTTCTGCATCTATTGAGATGATAGTATGATTTTCATCCGTTTTTCTTTTTTCTTGACTTTTTTATTTTTTAATTATAGCTGACATACAATATTATATTAGTTTCAAGTTTATATCACAGTGATTAGATATATAACTTACTAAGTGATCACCCTAATAATCTAGTACACATCTGACACCGTACATACTTATTATAGTATCATTGAGTATATTCCTCATGCTGTACTTTAAATCCCTGTGAATATTCTATAGCTATCAATTTGTACTTCTTAATCCTTTCACACTTTTCACCTAGTCCCTCAACCCCCCTCCCATCTGGCAACCATCAAAATGTTCTCTCTATTTATGAGTCTGTGTCTGTTCTGCTTGCTTGTTTATTTTGTTTTTGAGATTCCACATATAAGTTAAATCATATGGCATTTGTCTTCCTCTGTCTTTTTTATTTTAGCCAGCATAATACCCTCTAAGTCCATCCATGTTATTGCAGATGGCAAGATTTCTTTTCTTTTTTTATTAATGAATCATATTCCATTGTATATATGCACCATTTTTTTAATCCATTCATTTATTTCTGGACACTTAGGTTGCTTCCATATCTTGGCTATCTACACTAATAAAAGACAAACATGCAAATTGACCATACCTTTGTTATGCCTTAAGCCACGCCCACCAGCCAATCAGAGCAACTATATGCAAATTAACCCAACCAAGATGGCGGCTGGCAGACACAGAACAGGAGCAAGCAGGAGGCTTGGTTGCCCCAATAATGGAGGAAGCCAAGATTCCTGCCTGCCGCAGCCGGCTCTGAGCTTCACTCAAAGCAACAAAGTTTCAATTATAGAAGGTAAATAAACCCCAGATACCTGCTTTCAGCCGGCCGTGGCCACGGAGCTGGAGCGAGCAGGAGGCTTCCCTCCCCCTCTCCCTAGCCAGCTCTGAGTTCCTCTCAAGGTTACAAAGTTTCAATTACAGAAGGTAAATAAATCCCAGAATAAAAGAAAAAAAAGAAAAAAATGAGAGGCTGGGAGCTTCCATAACCGGGGGGGTTGGCCAGCCTGGAAATGGCCCTCAGCCCCTCACCCAGACTGGCCAGGCACCCCAGTGGGACCCCCACCCTGATCCGGACACCCTTCAGGGCAAACTAGCCGGCCCCCACCTGTGCACCAGGCCTCTATCAACACTAATAAAAGAGAAAAATGGTAATTGGCGTACGAGCTACCCTTTTCATTGGCTAATCAGGGCTATATGCAAATTAACTGCCAACTAAGATTGGCAGTTAACTGCCAACAAGATGGCGGTTAATTTGCATATGTAGGTACAATGCAGGGAGGCGAAAGGGAAAGCAGGAAGAAGCCCCCTGCCACTGACAGTGATCGGAAACCCAGGGGGGAGCTAAGAGCTGGGGGGCAGGGCAAAGGCGGCCCCAGGGCCATAATCGGAGAATCAGGTGCCTTTTCCGCCCTGGCCAGTGATAGCAGGAAGTAGGGGTGGAGCCAGCAATGGGAGCTGGGCATGGTCGAAGCTATCAGTCCCAGGAGCTAGGGGTCCCTTGCCTGGGCCTAAAGCGAAGCCCACGATCGTGGGGTTGCTGCAGCTGCGGGTCCCCGCTGCCCGGGCCGGACGCCTCAGCCAGAGGCGTCAGGCCTGGGCAAGGGGCCGATTCTGCGATTGGAGGGTGGTGGGGGTCAACGCCTGAGGGCTCCCAGTATGTGAGAGGGGGCAGGCTGCGCTGAGGGACACTCCCCCCCACACACACACCCAGTGCACGAATTTCGTGCACCGGGCCCCTAGTCCTATTAATAAAAGGGTAATATGCAAATTGACCCTGACAGCAGAACAACTGTGAATGACTGGTCACTATGACACACACTGACCACCAGGGGGCAGACGTTCAATGCAGGAGCTGCCCCCTGGTGGTCAATGCGCTCCCACAAGGGGAGCTCTGCTCAGCCACAAGCCAGGCTGACAGCTCCCAGTACAGTGGTGGTAGTGGGATCCTTTCCTGCCTCCTCAGCAGCGCTAAGGATGTCCGACTGCAGCTTAGGCCTGCTCCCCGCTGGCAAGTGGCCATCCCCCGAGGGCTCCCGGGCTGTCAGAGGGATGTCTGAATGTCAGCTTGGGCTTGATCCCCCAGGGAGCAGGCCTAAGCCAGCAGGTGGACATCCTCAGAGGTGTCCCAGGCTACAAGAGGGCTTAGGCAGGGCTGAGGGACCCTTCTGAGTGCACAAATTTTTGTGCACTGGGCCTCTAGTTGTAAATACTGCTGCAATAAACATATGGATGTATGTGTCTTTTCAATTTAATGTTTTGGGCTTCTTCAAGTAAATACCCAGAAATGGAATTGTGGGGTCCTTCTTTGTCTCTTCTTATAGCCTTTCTTTTAAAGTCTGTTTTGTCTGATAGGAGGATTGCTACCCAGCTTTTTGTTGTTGTTGTTTCCATTTTCATAAAATATCCTTTTCCCATCCCTTTTCTTTCAGTCTGCGTGTGTTTTTTGATCTGAGGTGGATCTCTTGTAGACAGCATATGTAAGGGTTTGTTTTGTTATCCACTCATCTTCCATATGTATTTTGACTGGAACATTTAATCCATTTGCATTGAAAGAAATTATTGATAGATATCTATTGCTATATTATTATTATTATTCCTCTTCTCCTTCCTCTTCTTATTCCTCTTCTCCTTCCTCTTCTTCTCCCTATCCTTCTCCATCTCCTTCTCCTTCTCTTTCTCCTTCTCCTTCTCCTTCTCATTCTCCTTCTCCTTTTCCTTCTCCTTCTAGACCAGGGGTGGGCAAACTTTTTGACTCGAGGGCCACAATGGGTTCTTAAACTGGACTGGAGGGCCGGAACAAAAGCATGGATGGAGTATTTGTGTGAACTAATATAAATTCAAAGTAAACATCATTACATAAAAGGGTACGGTCTTTTTTTTTTTTTTTTAGTTTTATTCATTTCAAACGGGCTGGATTCGTCCCGTGGGCCGTAGTTTGCCCACGGCTGTTCTAGACCCTTTAACATTTTTTATAATACAGGTTTGTGGTGATGAACTCCTTTAGCTTTTCTTTTCTGGGAAGCACTTCATCTGTTTTTCCATTCTAAATGATAACATTAGTGGGTAGAGTAATCTTGGTTATAGGTCCTTGTTTTTCATCACTTTGAATATCTTGTGGCAATCCCTTATGGCCTGCAAAGTTTTTGTTGAAAAATCAGCTGACAGTTTTATAGGAGCTCCCTTGTAGGTAACTAACTGGTTTTCCCTTGCTGCTTTTGTTTCTCTCTTTGCCTTTTAGCTTTGGCATTTTAATTATGATGTGTTCTGGTGTAGGGCTCTTTGGGTTCATCTTGTTTGGGAATCTCTGTGCTTCCTAGACTTGTATATCTATTTCCTTCACCAAGTAAGGAAAGTTTTCTATCAGTATTTTTTTTTTTACATAGGTTTTCAATTCCTTACTCTCCCTCTTCCCCTTTCAGTGCCCCTATGCAAATGTTGTTAAGCTTGAAATTGTGCCAGAGGCTGTTATATTATCCTCATTTTAAAAATTCCTTTCCTTTTTGCTGTTCTGATAGGGTGCTTTCTCTTTTCTTAACTTTCAAATCTGTGATTTGATCCTCTGCTTTATCTACTCCACTGTTGATTCCCTGTCATTTTTTCTTCATTTCTGATTGGTTCTTTTTTATGTTTTCTATCTCGGTTTTTATTTTTCCTATCTCTTTGTTGAAATTCTCACTAAGTTCATCTACTCTTTCCCTAAGTTCATTGAATATCCTTATAACCCATGTTTTGATATCTGCATCTAGTAGATTGCTTGTCTCCATTTTGCTAAGTTCATTTTCTGGAGATTTGTTCTGTTCTTTCATTTGGGACATGTTTCTTTGGCTCCTTATGTGGCTGCCTCCTTGTATTTGTTTCTATGTTTTAGGTAGAGCTGCTATGTTTCCTGGGCTTGGTTGAGTGGTCTTATGTAATAGGTGTCCTATAGAGTCCAGTGACACAGGCTCCCCAGTCACCTTAGCTGGGCACTCCAAGGCAAGTCCCATGTGGGTTGTGTACACCCTCCTCTTGTAGCTGAGCCTTGATTGCTATTGACCACCCACTAGTCTTCAAGGGCCAGCTGTGACCACTGTGAAGGATCAGCTGTGCAGAGGTTGGCTCCACAGAGCAGGTCCTCCTTCAGTGAGGCTCTGGTGCCTGCTGAGTCTATCCCTTGAGTGTGTCCCCTGTGGAGGAGATTGGGTGGTGATTCCATATGGTCTGAAGGTGTCCTGTAGGTGCATTGACTCTAGCACTTTCCAATAGGTGCAGGCAAAGGTCAGCCACCACCTGTGCCCTGCCTGGAGCCACCGGCATGAGTTATAAAGCAATCTGCAGGTGGCTGCTACTTGTGCTGGCCTTGGAGGTGCCCAGAGAGGCCAAGATATAAACCAAGTCTGGCTGCCACTGATATGGGGCCTGAGGCCACTTAGCAAGAGGCACAGGGTACACAGAGGCCAGATGCTACTTGTTTGAGATATTTTTGGAAAGTCTGAAACATGAGCCAAGACAGGCCATTTGTATGGAAAAGCCACTGGAAATTGTTTGGGTTCGGCCAGCTAGTTGGTCGGACAAAAGGGTGTCTCAGGGAATCATCAGGATGGGGTAAACAGTGTTAGCCAGGTTGATGGAGACTTAGGTATGGTGCCACCTGCTGGTTCTTTGTGGTTAAGGCCCAATAAAGGAACAATGGCCTCTGCCAGCACTTATATTTAGGAGAAAGCTGCCCCTCCAGCTCTCACCCTCATGCTAGACTATTTAATTCCTCCCTGTGTATCCCTAGTGCCCCAGTGCTGAAACTGAGTGAGTCTGAGTAAGTCTGAGTGGGCCCTCTGTCTCAGCCACAATCTGAGCTGGTTTTTACAGCCAGAAGTTAAGGGGATTTATCTTCTGGGCACTGGAACCATGGTCTGGGAGGCCTGGTGTGGGGCTGGGATTCCTCACTATTCAGGGGGAACCTCTGCATCTGAGATATCCCTTCCAATTTTTATCTGACACTCATGGGAGTGGGACCAGCCCTTTTCATGTTTCTGCCTTCTCCTACCAGTCATGATGTGGCCTCTTCTTTATACCCTTAGTTATAAGACTTTTGTTCAGCTATATTTCAAGCAGTTCTGAATGATTATTGTTGGATAGTTTAGTTGTAATTTTGATGTGGCTGTCATAGGATTTGAGTATCTCATTTACCTGCACTGCCATATTGACCAGAACCCTTTATCCTTTATTTTGTTAATGTGATGTATCACATTGATTAATTTACAGATGTTAAACCGTGCTTACATCCCAGGAATGAATTCCACTTGGTCATGGTGTATAATCCTTTTAATGTATTATTGAATCCAGTTTGCTAATATTTTGCTGAGAATTTTTGGATCTATGTTCATCAAGATATTGGCCTATAATTTTCTTTTCTTTTCTTTTTTTTCAGGGGGTAATACCTTTGTCTTATTTTGATATCAGGGTAATTGATACTGGCTTCATAGAATAAGTATGTAAACATTTTTTTCCTCTTCAATTTTTGAAGTAGTTTTAAGAAGGATAGTTTGGTAGAATTTACCTGTGAAGTGATCTGGTCTTAGACTTATATTTGGGAGTTTTTAAAGTTATTATTATTATTATTGCTTTAATTTCATTGCCTGTAATTGGTCTGTTTTAATTTTGTAATTTTTTTCTTGTTTATTCTTGGAAGGTTAATACTTCTAGAAATTTATCCATTTCTTCTAGATTTTTAAATTTGTTTGCATACAACTGTTCATAGTATTATTTAATTATTCTTTGTATTTCTGTGATGCTGGTTGCAACTTCTCTTTCATTTACAATTTTAATTATTTGAGCTCTCTCTCTTTTTTTCTTGATGAGTTTGGCTAGAGTTTTGTCTATTTTATTTCTTTTTTTCAGAGAACCAGCTCTTAATTTTATTGGTATTTTCTTTTTTCCCTCTATTTTGTTTACTTTCACTTTATCTCAACTATTTCTTTCATTCTGTCTACTTTGGGTTTTGTTTGTTCTTTTTTTTTCAAGTTTCTTTAGTTATAGTTCATTTATTTGGCATTTTCTTGTTTCTTGAGATAAGCTCTTTAGCTATAAACTTCCCTCTTTCTTCTTCAAAACTGCTTTTGCTGCATCCCAGAAATTTTGAAAAGTTGTGTTTTCATTTTGTTTCAATAGCTTTTGATTTCTTGTTTGATTGCCTCTTTAGTAAAATGTTGTTTAGTCTTCACATATTTTCTTTTTCCAATTTTCTCTCTGTAGTTTATTTCTAGTTTCATGCCATGTGGTCAAAAAGATTCTTGATATGATTTCAATCTTCTTGAATTTATTTATACTTGTTATGTGGCCTAATATGTGACCCATCAGGCAGACTGTTCCATGTGCACTTGAAAAATGTGTATTCTACAGTTTTTGGATGAAATGTTCTAAAATGTCTATTATGTCAATCTGGTATAATGTGACATGTAAGGCCATTATTTCCTTATTAATTTTCTGTTTGGATGACCTATCCATTGATGTGGGTGGGGTATTATAATCTCCTCTCTTAAAGTAGCATCATGGATTTCTCCCTTTATGTCCATTAATAACTGCTTTTTATATTTAGGTACTCCTATGTTAGGTATATAGATATTTCTGATAGTTATATCCTCTTCTTGTACTGAGCCCTTTATAATTAACTAGAGGCCTGGTGCATGTATTTGTGCACCAGTTGGGTCCCTCATCCTGGCCTGCGGGGATTGGGCCTAAACTGGCTCTCCTACATCCCCCGAGGGGTCCCAGATTGCAAGAGGGCAGTTCTCGGAATCGGGCTCCATCCTCTCTGGGTCCAGGGTGTGGGTGAAGCAGATTCAGAACCAACAGTGCCCCAGCAGCAACCAAACCCATGGCCAATTCTATGAGGAATGGGGCTCCCTCCTCTACTGGTCGGAGCGTCTGCCCCCTGGTTGGTGGTCATTGCACGTAATAGCTACCAGGCAAATGGTCGAATGGTCGAACAGTTGCTTAGGCTTTTATATATATAGATGTCCTTTTTGTCTTTTTAAAATTTTTTTGTTTAAAGTCTATTTTGTCTGAGTATTTCTTCTAGGCTCTCTTTTCATATCTACTTGCATGGAATACCTTTTCCCATCCCTTCACTTTCTCTGTGTCTTTTGATTTGAAGTGAGTCTCTGGTAAGCAGCATATAGATGGATCATGTTTCTTTTATCCATTCAGCTATCCTGTCTCTTTTTATTGAAGCGTTGAGTTCATTTACACTTAAAAAAATTATTGAAAAATATGAACTAATTGCCATTTTATTAAATGTGTGTGTGGTCTCTGTGTGTGTGTGTGTGTATGTGTGTGTGTGTGTGTTTAATAGTTCTCCTCTGGTCCTTTGTTTGTCTCTTGATTTCTTCCCTTTGATTTGCTGGTTTTCTTCCGTGTTTTGTTTGGGTTCTCTTCTCTTTGTTCTTTGTGTATCTTTTATAGACTTTTGGTTTGTGGTTACCGTGAGGTTTATATGTACAATTCTATATCTATAGCAATCTATTTTAAGCATATAGGCATTTACGTTCACATATATTCTATAAGGACTACATTTTTACTGGCCCCTCCATGCTTTATGTTATTGATATCATGTTTTAGATCTTTTTGTGTTGTGTATCTCCTAACTACTTATTGTAGTTCCAGTTACTTGTTTCCCTTCATAGTAGCTTCTTAAATGTCTGATTCTCGCTGTATTTATTAAATATTTGACTTTACCTGTGAGATTTTTCCCTTTGTCATATTTTTCTTTATTTTATTTCTAGTTATGATGTTTCTTTTTCTGCTTAAAGAAGACCCTTTAACATTTCTTATAAATCTGGTTTAATAGTGATGAATTGCTTTAGTTTTTCCTTGTCTGGGATGCTCTTTATCTTTCCTTCAATTCTATGGTATCTTTGCAGTAAATTATTCTAGTTTGTAGCTTCCTTTATTTCAGCACTTTAAAGTTGTCCTGCCATTCCCTCTGGCCTATCAAGCTGCTGCTGAGAAATCAGCTAATGGACTTATGAGGTTTTCTTTGTAACTCATTGTTTTCCTCTTGCTTCTGGGATTTCTATAATGTGAATGTTTGAGTACCTGATGTTATACCATAGGTTCCTTAAACTATCCTCATTTTTTTTAATTCCTTTTTTTTTTTTTGCTGTTCTGATGGGTTGATTTTCACTAATCCACCTTACAGGTCAATGATCCATCTTTCTGTATTAGCTAATCTGCTGTTGATTCCTTCTAATGTGTTGTTCATTTCAATTATTGTACTCTTCAGATCTGCTTGGCTCATTACTATACTTTCTAACTCTTTGTTGAAGTTCTCCCCAAGTTTCTCTATTCCACTCTCAAGTTTGGTGAGTATCTTTATGACCTTTACTTTGAATTATCATGCAAATTACTTATCTCAATTTCTTTAGGGTATTTTTCTGGGGATATTTCTTTTTTTATATTTTTTTATTGATTTTTTACAGAGAGGAAGGGAGAGGGATAGAGAGTTAGAAACATCGATCAAAGAGAAACATTGATCATCTGCCTCCTACACACCTCCTACTGGGGATGTGCCCACAACCAAAGTACATGCCCTTGACCGGAATCAAACCTGGTACCCTTCAGTCTGCAGGCTGACGCTCTATCCACTGAGCCAAACCAGTTAGGGCTGGGGATATTTCTTATTCCTTCATTTGAAAGATATTCTTCTGTCTTTTTATTTTATTCAACTTTGTATATTTATTTACATGAGTTAGACAAAATAACTTATCTCTCCCAGTCTTGAAACAGTGTTCTTATATAGACATGACCTCTACATGGGTTGTACGTGCTGGGTGGTTTTGGCCAGTAGGAACTGAGTGGGTGCCTACAACATCAAGAGCACTGGCCTACCAAGCCAGAGAGGACCTGGGTGAGGAGGCCAGGTGCATGTAGTAATGCCCTGTTGATCCTGCTTGCCCCTTTTGTTCAGGGATGAAATGGGTTCAGGTGATGTGTCCAGGAAGCCCTACGGCAGTGATGGCGAACCTTTTGAGCTCGGCGTGTCAGCATTTTGAAAAACCCTAATTTAACTCTGGTGCCGTGTCACATATAGAAATTTTTTGATATTTGCAACCATAGTAAAACAAAGACTTATATTTTTGATATTTATTTTATATATTTAAATGCCATTTAACAAAGAAAAATCGACCAAAAAAATGAGTTCGCGTGTCACCCCTGACACGCGTGTCATAGGTTCGCCATCACTGCCCTACGGTGACCTTGCATGTAAGCCAGAGCACCTAGATAGAGGCCCTACCTGCCCTTTGGAGGTGGAGGGGGGTATAATCAATGGCACTCACCAGTTCCTCTCACCCAAAGAGTCCCCACAGTCCCTGGAGAGCTCCCTCAGCTCCACAGCCTTCTCTATTAAGTCGCTCTCTCTTGTTTTCGTAGAGAAAGTGGTCCCGTGCAGAGGTGACCTTGGTTTGGGTTTTGGGAAGCTGACTAGGACCAGCAAGAGCTTATGTCACCTGAGCCAATGGTCTTCAAGGCTAGAGAGTCTCCCAACAGTGAGGCCAAGTGCTTGCGATGACCCCATTGTTCCTGCATACTCCCTTTGTTCTCAGGAAAAGGCTCCAGGCAATGTAGCTGGGAACATGCCCCGGTGATGTTGCAGTTTAGAGCTCCGCCTGCCCTGTGGAGGTGAAGGAGAGCATGAACCATGGCACCTACGGGCTCCTCTCTCCTGGAGAGGTCCTGCAGCTCCACCAGGGCCCGTGGCTTCCCAGCCTTCGCCATTTGGTCCCTTCCTCATGCTCGCTGTTCAGATGTCCATTTAGCTCTCGGTTGTTTTGCAGGAGTCATTGCTATCTATATACGTGGATATTTGAGTTTGCTCATGGGTGGGGGTGAGTTCAACATCCTCCAATGCTGCTGCCATCTTGTATCTTTTTCAAGGTCGGACGTTGGAGAACAAAAACAATAAGTAGAACTGTGTCCCTTTTATGTAGCAGGCCTGCACTAGGCACTAAGGATTTTAGTCTGAGCAGGATTTTATAACCGCACAGCATGATCCAGGAAGCAGGCACCTAAGCTGCTTTACAGTGAAATGCCACAGTAAGCCCATGGTTAAGCTCATGTATGTGGTGGGAAGCTCTGACAAGAATCACCTGACCCGACTATGGTGCCATCTTTAAAAAACCCTTCTTGAACTATTGACCACCTGAGACACCTTAAACATGAGTAGTAAGCCACATAGAGAAGAAAGAGGAGAGGGATTCCAGGCAGGCGAAGGGACTTATTCTCTGAGATTGCAAGGAAGGAAGGAAGTGTGTGGGTGTAGATAAGGCAAAGGCTGAAGGGAGACAGGAAGTCAACAGAGATCAAGCCTGAGGACCTCAGTGGTCACAGTGAAGTTGGCTACCAGGGCATGCACTGATAGTAAGGGGTGAGCATTGGTTGGGGAATGTGAGGAGAGTGGTCAAGGTTTGGGCCTATGTCTGAGGGAAAAGAGAATAGAGTCTAAACAAAAGGAAATAAGTTACTAATGAAAAATTATGAGCTGATATTAGCACCAACCTATAGGAATACGCAATTTCTTCTGGCAGCTGGCAGCTGTCCCCGTGTTGAGGAGTGCAGAGAAAGTGGATTCTAGCATTCATATTGGGTTCAGTTTTCCCAGGCAGGGTCAGAGGAGTATAGAGATCTAAGGGAACCAAGGATGACGTATCACTTGTTCAGATATCAACTCTAAAGTCCAGGATGGGAAGGGCAAAAAAGGAAATGGAGGAAGTCAACAGACTGGAAGAAAATAAAGGCAGCATGGACTTTGATGTCTCCATAAGGATAAGGGAAAGTAAAACTCCCTTAAAACTAAATGTGGTAGAAAAATAGATTGATCCCTGTGTCAGACTTCTAAGTACATAAACTGATGTGTCCAGGAGGTTCAAGAAGCAGAGGACATTAAACCCAGATGGCATTGCTTTCAATGGAGGATGACACTCACAAGAGGGTAGACACTCTTGAAAGAACGCATCTTAGAGTATTGGAGTTGTCAGGGTGCAGAACTGCAAGACAGTAAGGGATGAAAACACATCAAGGAGAGGAGCTAGGTGGAGATGACATTTGTTTGGTGACTAAAGATTGCAGAAATGGGAGCAATGGTTAGAATAGATGCTTCAAATATGGCCAGGAGAGAAACAGCTCACAGTGAAGGCATGGGCTTTGGTATCAGACCAAACTGTGTAACTACAGGCAAGTACATTAACCTCACTGAGCCTCCCTTTCCTCAGTCATAAGGATACTGCTCTAACAGGCTGTTGTGGCACTAAGGAAGGTAATGTGCCTTACCATAGTAAGTGGTCCATAATAAATGAGAATCAGTGGTTTTTTTTTTATCTCAACTTTGACTGTGGTTTTCCGTGGTCTGGCCTATCTGTACAAGTCCTGCACACACACAGTGGACAAAGAGGTGGTGGTGCCCTCGTGCCAGGCAGGCAGAGTAGCAGTGGGGGGTTGTTATGACTGAGGGCTTCAGTTTGAAAATCAGTAGCAGGAGTTTAATATCAATACCTACTTAGAGATACAAAAAATGGTAGATGGAGGTTAACATCTCAAATCACTCCTACAGATACATGACCTAAAAGCTATTCCTTTTTTTTGGCCTTGATTGCTCCCCAGAAAGGTTAATCTATTGTCCATAGGTATGGAAGACACATGTACATGACAGAAAATAAGGAGAGGAGAAAGGAGTTGAATAAAGAGTTGAATAAAGAACAGGAAGAGATGAGGAAAATCAGTACAGAGGCAACATTGCCAAGGAAACACAATCAAATTTGATGGCTCTGGGCTTAGGTTGTGTTTATGAGGAAAGGGCCATTCATGAGATCCATGGGGTCTTTAATTCTCATTATATCTAACATGCTGGTTATATTTATAAAGTAGAATCATAACTACATCTGGAATTTTTACACAGAAATTGAGGTTGACGTATGTGCCAGATTGATTTATATTCCCTGATAAGATGGTAAAGTAAAGATTTATTTTACTTTGCACTCTTACAGCTTGGATTATTATTCATTCTTTATTTTTGCAAATTGGTGGTAACCCAAATGCAGCCAAATCAAGAGTTCCCATGCCAAGTTTGGTCAGAAAAAGTTTTTGCATTCAATATATACTTGGCTGCAAAAATAAGGAGATTGAATAATGGAAGAGAAAATAAAGTGTTTTATGTACTTTGGAGGTCAAAAACAGATGTGAGTACTGTTTTCATGGAGTGAGTCTAGCTAACATCTGGAAATCCCTAATGCAGCTCACTGTCCATTTGTAAGTTTCCCCCAATGCTTAATATCAACAGCTATTTGGGAATATAGGTACTTGCACAAAGAATAACATTTATAGATATCAGAGACAAAGTCAGAAAATCACTCTGTTCTTGGCATTCATCCTTCCTGGGCAAGAACTCCATATTTTCGTTCTGTCGATGCTATGTTTAATAAACCTATGTGACTGGTTAGGTTTTGATTGAGCTGAACTGAACGTGTTTTGTTTTGTTTCTTTGCTATGATTTAGTGATGAAAGAATCATAAAACCTTCTGTTTACTGTAATCAAAGAACTCTAGTTTTTTCTATGTAACCTGAAGAAGAATTAAGAAATCCCCAGAAGGACGAGTTGTGCCTACAGTTGGGGAGGAAGGTGACAAAGGGGTGCTGAGAAAGGTGGATAATTTAGCTTATGTTCTTCTCTTGACACAAAGTCTGTTTGAATTCTTGTTCCCTTTCAAACAACCTCCTTCTGCAATTACAACTCCCATGAATGGCAGAATTTGGAAGGCAATTTGCAGAGGAGAGCAGGCATGTCGGTATTTCTGACCACAAAATTTTAATAGACAGAGGGACATGCTGCAAAGTTGATGAACAAGATAATATGATTCCCCTTGCTAAATGCAGCAATTAATATTAGACATGTATTCTCCACCCCAATAGAGATCCATGTTGCAGTCTATATGTTAATAGTAATTTAGACATTCTTTGGCAGAACAAGCTGGCCCACAGGAGTGATCAATTAGTCACTAATTCAGAGATGACAACCAGGTATCTTGTGTGCCTACTGGGGCCCCTGGTAGTGACTGCTAAGAATATGAAGCATTAGAATAATTCTAAGGCTCTTCACAAGCTCAGTAGGAAAGTGCCTCCTTGGTAGATTTTGGATGTCTGCCAGGGCTGTGGTCAGGTACAGTAGCAGAACTTGAGCTGCTTAGTTATCATTCCTGGTTTATCCAAAGGTGTATCATGATAAAAACTGTGCCCTAAGGTTTGGAAATTTTTAATTTAGGTAAACCTGCAGTAATAAATGCAAATGTATGTTATACATTAATGGTAATAAAACAAAACCATATGATGATGCTCTATATCTTTGGAATAACTTTTACATGTGTCATCTCATGAGATTCTAAAGTGATGTCTTTATTCTCATTTCTAAATGAGGAACTGGATTTACTCTCCTCCTTAGTATCTCATAACTTATTATGAGGATAGAATATTATGGACAGAAATGTGTCCCCTTAAAATTCACATATTGAAGCTCTAACACCCAATGTGACTGTGATTGGAGATAGGATTTTTAAAGAGGCAATTAGGGTTTAAATGAGGTCCTAAGGGTAGGGTCCTAATCCCATAAGACTGTTGTCCTTATAAGAAGAGGAAAAGGCACCAGAGATTTATCTCTCAATCTGCACACCCACAGAGGAAAAGCCATTGAGGACATGGCAAAATGGTGGCATCCTCAAGCCAGAGAGAAAGGTCTCAGCAAACACCAATCCTAGAGACCCCTTGCTCTTGGACTTCGAGTCTCCAGACTGTGAGAAAATCAGTGTCTGTTGTTTAAGCCACCCAGCGTATGGTATTTTGTCATGGCAGCCCAAGCTGACCGGTACAATGACCAAAGTCCTACCTGAGGTGTTTGTTACTATCACAGAAGAAGGAATTTATTTAAAGTATATTAGTCCAATAATTGTCTACATCTGCTAAACCATTTTGCTAAACTCCAGGCTGGGCATAGATCCTATATGAGTCTCCTTTTTAAAGGACATCAGAAGACATATGTTTCTGGTATTTTGAGGGCTGTATTATAAAGAATGAACTACTCAGTTTTCCCATGCTGTTTTAAAAGCAGTGTGGTGAACCTGCCAATAGTAGGGGGTGACTGGAAGAAAGAGGGGGCAGTCTATCAATTTTAATGAGTGCTTACCATATGCTGAGCTTTGGAAATACAGTGGGGAAAATTCCCTCCCCTCAAACACTATTCTACCTAAGTTTCAGTGTGGGGATAGACTATTTCTTTCTCTGAAACTTTAAGGCTGTAATGATAAAAATTTGATTGTAAAAAGTTTACTGGGAGGTTCTAGCAGAAACCCCAGTGATGTATATGGGGTTAACCGGAGGTTACTTCTCCCTGACTTGGAAAAGTATTCACTTTTACACTTATCACCTTTGGCTATCAGCAGGGGTAGCAGATGCTATAGCCTGGTTATCCTGACATCTTGAAATTGTGCTACCACCTGGGTTGTAGAAGACTTGATTTAGATCTGAGGAGTTTGCAATCAAAGCATGCCTAGAAGACAAAATAGACTAACAAAGACAGTGTCTGGAGTGTGTGTGTGTGTGTGTGTGTGTGTGTGTGTGTGTGTGTGTGTGTGTGATGTTTTAAATCCTACTATACAACCAAATTCTAGGACCCTAATTTGTTGTGAAGCCCCTGTGTTTGTAAGGAGGTAGTTTTCATTCTTTGGGTAAGACTATTTTTTTGGACAAAGTTGAGGAGAGCTCTTGAAATTTAATGCTGAAGAGCAGCCAAACAAGGGGTGGTTTGTAACAACACAAGGTATTTCAATTTTTCACTGTACTGCTTTCATGGGTTTTGGAGGTAACCTATGTAGCTCTAAATAAAAGCAATACATTTTTTCTGTGAAACAATTTCTAAACTCCACAATAGGTGCAATGTTTGACTCACTTAGTAGATTGGGATAGACTTTCTTTGGGGGAAACTAAAGTGTTGTTTTCCCCTTTCTGAATCAAAAGTTGATAATGTAGAAATATTGTACAAATACCATGACCATAGCATCTTTTCTTTTTATTGAACAGCAGTTGTGATTTGAAGAGTAACTTTCTTCAGAAAACTGTGGGGACTTCATAGCAATGGCTGAACCTATTTGGACTCTCCAAATTACCTAATGGAACAGGTAAGTTGTATGCCTTTAAAATGACTATATATATATATATATATATATATATATATATATATATATAGTCATTTGAAGCCTCTGGTATAGAACTTTTCAACTTATATTTTGTATTGATCCAAGAATTACACCAATGCTGCCTTTGTTTTCCATAGAGCCTTAAGAAAAATCATATATTACACAGCTTCTGCTTAGTTACTGACTTGTATCAAATTGCCCTTCTAACAAAAACTATAACAAACTCCCAATGTTGTGGTAGTAAAATGAATGATGAATGATGAATGGAAACAGTAGGGAGTAGGATAATAGACAGTGGTACTTTTCGCAAGAAATTCAAGGAACTTAAAAAATAGTCTCAAAATCAACTCAATCTAATTTTGAGTCAAGGTCATGCAGGACAATTTTTGTCATTTTCTAAAACTAGTAAAAGTTGAAAATTTAGTCACAGATAAAAATATCCTTAATGGAATTAACTAAAAACAATTGATTATGATTAATGAAAGACTTGGTGTGACTGAGCACATAACCTATCAAGGAATATTGAAGTCAGATTGAGGCTTGGACATGCTGGCATGGAAAGTAGATGTAGATGACAGTTTCCCTTTCCCCCATACTTCAAACTCCCCCTAAACTCCTTTACTTCCCCCGCCCCCACCACACACTCCCAATCCCACCCTCTATATAGCTACTGAAAAATTGCTCTTTTGCCTTCAAAGAGAAAAGGGTTGTTTATTCTTGCCTTGCCAGTCCTACTGCTACTCTGCACATTCAAAACTAGACCTAGTCACGCACCAGGCTCCTGTGGAACCCATAAGCCTCAAATAACTTGAATTCCATCCACAGTAAGGATGTAGACTGATGGGAGATGAGTGTAAAATGAGAGACAAATTGTGGTAGGACCACTGCAAGGCGGGCCGGTGACAGAAATCACCTACCAAAACGGATGAAGGATTCTGGCTGTCTGAGTCAAACTCAGTTGAGCAGCCTACATAGGTGAGGAAAAGTGGTCCTTGATCTCTGTGAGGTTTCCGTGTAACTCCTCCAGCCCTGCACCATCTACATGCATTGGTGGGTATTATAGCTAGTTATTACTAGGGAACCAGGCCATTCCTCCATGGGACGTACCCTGTAAACATAGGGTGTTCAAAGAGAAAGGCGTTTTTTGTGTTTTTAAAAAAATATATTTTATTGATTTTTTACAGAGAGGAAGGGAGAGGGACAGAGAGTCAGAAACATGGATGAGAGAGAAACATCAATCAGCTGCCTCCTGCACACCTCCTGCTGGGTATATGCCTGCAACCAAGGTACATGCCCTTGATTGGAATCGAACCTGAGACCTTTCAGTCCACAGGCTGATGCTCTATCCACTGAGCCAAACTGGTCAGGGCAAGGGAAAGGCGTTTTTTAACAACAGAAGAGAACTAAAGACACAAAGGCAAGTGGTCATGAAGCTCTAAGTGCAGTGTGGCCCTAATGATGCTCTAGAGGGAGATGTCAATAACAGACCAATATCACCAAGTGAGAAACTAGAGCAAGAGCCCTGAATCAGCAGTCCTGGCCCTTCCAGAGGTGAGCATCTGTCACAAGAGCACTGACCCTCAAACAGGGCAGAGGGATTATCAGTTATATGCATGACAACCATCTGCCCTCAGAACTTGAGGAAGGGCTCTTTGGTGGCTTTATCTACAAGCTGGAGAGCCTCAAGCTGGAGAGACCTGAGAACATTTGAATTCTTATGTCTTAAATCACATTTATTATTACAGAGTGAACCAAGTGTTAGGCATGTAATTTAGACCCTTTCCTTCTAGCTTGATGGACCACCTGCTTTTACGTTTGTTTTATTTGGGTTGCTTCATATTTAATCAAGAATGGGCAAAAGTGTGTCTATTTCATATTTAATTCTAAGTCTTTTTCTAACAAAAGAGATACCTTATTTTAAATGCTGTACTCCTAATACTGTCCCCGTGAATCGTATTTGTACCTTGAGTTCAGAACTAACAGTAGCATAAAAGCAATAGTTGAATGCTAAGGTCCAACCCCAGCAGGTCCAGGGGTTCCCAAAGGTGTGGACGGAGTCCACGAACAGGGAATCACATGGAGACAGCATTCAGCTGATCAGCAGCCTAGCCAGGATCTCCAGCCAAGTTCTGTGTAGGTTCTCCAGCCAGGTTCCTCCTAGCCAGGTTCCTCTCTTTATTGTCCTTTTACATCTGTATTTATACTATTTGATCTTAATCCTATCCATTCTATTCCAAAGGTTAGGGCGTTTCTTATCTCCATACCAAAGTTACTCTATTGTTCTATTAAGCTACAAGGAAGTAACTGAAGGAGGTTATTCTAAGTAAAGATTATGTAGTTTAAGCGTGATTGTTCGTAGTTAAAGTGATTAACTACCCACCTGGCACTTAGTTAAGGGGTTTTACTGATAAAAATCCTCACCTGGGGAAACAACCTTTCTCAGAGAGGTGGTCCTTTTTAAAACACAGCGTTAAGAGTGGGAGCAAACATATTAAGAACAGTATGCCATATATGCCAGGTCCCTTGAAACATCCCTGCAGCGACTGCGTCAAGCAGCAAGGATGGATGGCTTCCAGCAGTTGAATACTGAGAATAGAATGGGAGGAGAAAGTGTAAACAGTTAAAACTCAGCCTATGGGGATGTGGAGGAACCCTAGGAGAAGCAAGAGTTCAAAGCCAGTTGCTTCCTGCAAAGATCAATATACCCAGATGTTTATAGTAACTAGTAAAAACATGATTTTTATGTTTACTTTAAATATAGAACAAAGTTGACTTATGCATACATATATACACATATGCATATATACATGCATATGAATGAGGGATTTCTATATAAGAGGAGATGTATATAGAGATTATATATATAGATGTATAGAGGGGTAAGCAAAAGTAGAATTTACAGTTGTGAATATGCAAAAACTCAGTTTAATCTTCTATTACTATTTATTATTATATTATTTGTATTATAACTATAAACCTACTTTTGCTCACCCCTGTGTATAGATGTATGTAAATCATAGATGTATATCTGTAAGGTAATAGCAGGATAGGATAAAAGAGAATTTACTACTTCTGATCCCTTCCTGTCTCACACCATTTCTGCCAGTGACTGCATTTTGGTATTGCTTCTGTTAGAGGGACCTTGTTTCATGGCTTAAAGCTTTCTCTGGACTCCTTGCCCTTGTTCCTACATGTAGGTTTAAAGGAGGTAACAGGCTCATAATGCTCCCAATCCCTGAGTTCTTCAGCACCCTCTATTGGCTTCTTTCATTCTACCCACACCTTTGTAAACTGTTTCTCATTAAACTTGTCTCAGTTAACCTTCCGAGGATGCCAGCTGTCCCATGACGAGACCCTAACTGTGATAAGACAGCCTAGGCCACTTTGATCTCCCTATCAGACAACCAAGTGAAGATATAGAAAGGCAACCAAGTTGTGTCTAGAGAAATCCTAAGGCTGGGAATGCGGAAAATAACATTTAAAAGTCTTCATCATGAAGATGTAGGAGGGAATAGTTATGACATTTTGCTCCCCAGGAAGCTAACCATCTCTTCTTGCTGACCTACTCACCATCTTGAATTACCATTTTGTTGGATTCAAGGTAGTCCTGGACTGTTCCATCCTCACATTCAGAAAGCCTGACATCTGTAATTAAAACCTGAACTAATTATCTTCCTTCTTCTAAGTGTCTACAAGACCAATCTCCCCAGGCCTCACATCACTATTTACCTTGGTTAAGAACAGAATCCAAACTGCCCGGCCTCCATTTTTGCCAGGAGTCTCATCTCCTTACTGCTGTGTATATTCCTGTAATATGAACAAATTCTTCCCTCCATTCTAAACTCTTCCACTTTAAGCAATTTTAGATTCTTAATCATATTTTATTTAGTCTATGCCCATAACGGGTTATTCAAAACATGGCTAACATTTGTTCAAGAAGAGAACAAAATAAATTCAGTTAAGCCATTTGTTCCTAGTTACAATACACACAATGAACTTCATCATTGAACAAACTTCATGATAAACATTTGGCCACAGGGACAATGAGCTAAATTATACTGGTCATTTTTTTTACTATTTTGCACTGACATACATGGCAATACAGAGTTAATTAGATCTATAAATACTCTCTGTTAAGTTTAATTAGTTCTCTCTGCAGAATCACCAGTTATGATAACTGGTGATAATTTTGGAAAACTTTTTTTAATGCTACAGGGTGCGTTTTTTGTTTGTTTGTGTGTTTGTTTTTTATATATAAAATTCACCTAGAATGCTCTGAGAGAAAAAAAAAGAAAGAGGAAAAAAATCAAAAGAAATTGGATAAAGAAGTGAGAAATAAGAGTATGAAAAGATTAGCTACTCTGTAAAAATCCAATATGATTTTAGAAGTATTAAAATCCCTGTAGGAGATTTACAGAGAAGCCTGAATTTGATATCAAATAACTTAACTGAACTCATACAATTTCTGTGCCATTTGTAGTTGAGTTAATAGCATATGTTCCTGGAGGATTACAGCCAATGATTAAGGAAATTAGGTTTTGTTTGAATTTAATTTAGTTATATAAAGCTGCTACTATAATTTACAGCTTTGATATTTAATATTTAATAACCCAGATCTTAGAAGAATGCTAGCTATCGCTGTGTCATTATGCCTTGAAATATTATTCCCATAAGTCATTTATATTTGCAGGCTGATAAGGATGTTCATCAACTAGATGGACTCAACGTGAGTCCACTGATAAAGCCAATGCAGTTTTACAGTTTGCTGAGTCCCTTGTACCTTTCCACTTCATTTCCCACACCTGTAACTTACTGAATCATAATTTATCTGGCCAGTCAATTGTCATAATAAAGAAACATCACAGCCTTTACTTCAGCAGCCAGCTGTGGGAAGGACTCCATTCTGCCTTTCTCTCACATTTTATGTATCTGTGACTTTTAGTCATGAAAAATCATGGGAATTTCGCTGTAAATATTGCCCCCTCCATATTTTTCTTTCATTGTTTTGTCACACTTTTTCCCAGTCTGTCTCCTTGAGTGTTTCTGTCTTTTTTTTTCCTCTTAATTTTTCTGAGTTTCTGTAGTAATGATTCCAATTTCATTAATTTTTCTTCTCTAATTTACAATAATTAATTCTAAATTTCTGACCCTATAGACTAATTTTTATTTTCAAACATTACTAATTTTTTCTCCCTACACAAGACTATTTATATTAATTAAACTATTTTCTCTTGTAGTATTTGTGATTTAAACCTTTTATGTCTTTTACTCAGGTATCTTTTGTTGTCCTTACAACTTCTGAGAATCCTTTCCATCACTGTTCTGATCAGGGTTGTTCCTCTCACTTGCTTTTACTTCCTAGCTTTGGCTTCCTTCAAAGATAGGTTAAGTCAGCCCTTCAAAAAAAAAAAAAAGTATATATATAGTTTTTTCCTTTAAATAGGTAGCAAAGAGTAGAAATTAATAAAACAAATATTTAAAGTTGGTCAACACCTAAACATGGAAGTTGAAACACCAGGAGTTTTTTGAAAGGTTTAAAATATATTAATACATTCTAAAGAAACGGGCTTCTTTGTTGCTTTCCTGCAGCCCTCTAAAAATTCCAAATTGGTGATCACATTTAGTAATATTAATGACATTGATAATAAAGCATAGTGATTAAGCATGGGTTCCAGAACTCAATTGGCTGGCTGTCAGTCTTGGCTTCACTGCGTTTTTAAAATATATTTTTATTGATTTCATAGAGAAAGGGAGAGGGAGAGAGAGAGAGCAACATCAATGATGAGAGAGAATTATTGATTGCCTCCTGCACGCCCCCTACTGAGGATCTAGCCTGCAACCTGGGCATGTGCCCTTGACCAAAGTGGAACCTGGGATCCTTCCATCCGCAGGCCAATGCTTTATCCACTGAGCCAAACCAGCTAGGGCTTGCCTTCACTACCTTATAACTGTGTGACTTTGGATAACTTAACCTCTCTGTGTCTCGGTTTTCAAATCTGTAAAATGAGGATAACAATAGTTGATGGTTTTTATGTAAAATCATGCCTCAGACATTGCGTATAACTTTTGACTCCCCAATAACTTAACTGTTAATAGCTTACTGGTACTGTAATTGGAAGCTTTACCTATAACATAAACAGTCAATTAACACATATTTTTGTATGTGATATACATTATATAACATATTTCTACAATAAAGTAAGCTAGAAAATGTTATTAAGAAAATCATAAGAAAGAGAAAATAACATTCACAGTATTTATTGAAAAAAATTCACCTATAAGTGGATCCTCACAGTTCATACCTGTGTTGTGCAAGGTCAACTACAATAGGAACTAGCAGATCAAGTGAACATTAAGATTGCAGTAATTTCATAGTCATTGACCTACTCTATATCTTTTGACATTTTTTGCTATATTTCTGAAGTTAAAAATTCTTAGGTATTCACTGCAATAGCCCTCTAATAAAACATATTGAAGTCACCAGCACATTATCAACAATCACTCTTCCTTGCTCAAAAGTAATGAGGAGTTGAATGAAAACCCTACATTACACATGTTTGAGTTGGAAAGTCTTTTTTTTTTTTTTGTACCTGAATATAGTGAGCTGCTTCAAATTCTGCAAAGCTTGTAGCTCTGGTGGCTATTAAAAATTCCAACTCAAGAAATAGAGAAACAGTATGTTTCCATTAGTGTAAAAAATAGAATCATAAAGCAACAGCCAGAACTAGATCAAAGGATCTCAAAATTCAGGTTAGAATTTCCTAATTGATTTGAAGAGAATTCATTATGTATTTGAAGAGAATTCCTTTGTAATGCAAAGGAAAGGGAGGAGAGAGTTGATTATATTTCAGTGAATCATGAAATAAATCAGAACATTCCATGAGAGAAAGAATGAAACTTCAGATTGATCAAGGAGAGAAACAAGTTTGACTTTCTCTAGCTATGTTTCATTTATTCATGAACTGGACTCTATAGAGTACTGGGAAAGGGTAAAAATACATGTAGTAACTAATACCAAATAAAGAATCTTTAACTAAAGGGGAATACAGACAGAATCTGCAAGATATAGAAACATAGCAGCAGGAACTTTAAGAAATGTAGTTTTAAGTTATCAAGGGGAGAGAGGAATAGAGTGGCTAATGATGGGCATTCCTGAGGACAAGATTGCCAGGAATAAGAAATATAAGGAGTAAAAGCAGAGTCAAGCCCTAACCAGTTTGGCTCAGTGGACAGAGCATTGGCCTGCGGACTGAAGGGTCCCCGGTTCAATTCCGGTCAAGGGCATGTACCTTGGCTGAGGGCACATCCCCAGTAGGGGGTGTGCAGGAGACAGCTGATCGATGTTTCTCTCTCATCAATGTTTCTTACTCTCTATCCCTCTCCCTTCCTCTCTGTAAAAAATCAATAAAAATATGTTTTTTTAAAAAAAGCAGAGTCAAATCCAGGTCTATTACAAAATTACTTTCAATTACTTACACATTTTTTTTAATATATTTTATTGATTTTTTACAGAGAGGAAGGGAGAGAGATAGAGAGTTAGAAACATCGATGAGAGAGAAACATCGATCAGCTGCCTCCTGCACATCTCCTACTGGGGATATGCCCGCAACCCAGGTACATGCCCCTGACTGGAATCGAACCTGGGACCTTTCAGTCCGCAGGCTGACGCTCCATCCACTGAGCCAAACCGGTTTCGGCTACTTACACATTTTAAATAGTGTGATAGTTATAAAGTTTTAGGGATTGCCAATATTTTTTAATCAAAAAATTTGACTATGAGTCTGTGCTATTTATTAACCCCATAATCTTGAACAATCATTGAGTTTGCTACACCTCATTCTTTTCACAATGAAGAATAGTATCTACACATACCACCTTATAGGGTTTTTACAGTAGTCAAATGAAATTATACTTTGAAAACATAGAGCACTGTTAGAATGAAATTATTAATATCATCCAACTTTTGCTTGATTTTCCATTGATGAGGATATCACTACTCGGATGTGAGGGCAATCTGGCTGCGACATTTGTCACCCCATTGATCGCCAGGGTTGATTAGGCTGATCTGGCTGGCTAGGCGGGTGTCCCCCTCCTCCCTCACCGATCCATGTGCGTCCCACCTTCAGTCCAAGAGGACGACCTTCCCCCCAGAGGAGAGGACCGGTCTTTGATCAAGGGTATACGAATAGCTGCGCTCCCCTGTTAGAACCTCCAAACAAGCTCCCAAGGATATCACTACTTGATCATATTATTTATGAACAGCTCTAATTGATAAAGGGAAAAATTCTCTCACACTGGTCCTAGCTATTTCTCATGGTGCATCAGAATTAAATTTAATCTACTATCCAATGGTATTTCTTCAGATATTTAATGATAGCAATTATGATACCCTTTAAGTTTTCTATTCTTATATTAGAGAGAAAAATTCAAGGATTGGTTAATTTGGCTGTTTAATGCTATTAGAGCCATGGATTGTGCCTAGTTCTATTATTTACTCAAAATAGGACTCAGTTTCCAGGCCCTGGAAATCAGGTCATTTTCTTCTAGATTCTTTAAACCTTCTAAAATTAAATTTAGTCAAGAAAACACACATACATGGATGTTCCATGTTTCAAGAGTGATATAAACAAAGCACTATGGGAAGTAAAAGGATGCTTAATGCTTAACGTAGTGGTCATGCAAAGGCTTGTATGGAAGTCTTAGGAGGCTATTTTCAGGATCCCTTGTTCCTCCTCTAAGGACAGAAGGGGGGGGGGGGCATGGGCGGGGACTACCACATGATTAGCAACATGCTAGAGAAGGAGAGGTCTGGAGAGTCCAAACCATATGACCAGTGATAAGCCAGGGGGTTTAAAACACATGACTAGCTATATGTCAGGGGGGGAAAGGTCACCTTTGGGACAAGGTCCCACCCTAATATATTGCTAGGCAACCACCCTACTAACCTTCTGTATCTGACCTACTGTCCTTGCTCTGCTCATACCTAACTGCTTGCTACAAGTTCTCTTGTTGATTTTGGGCTCATTCTTCAATGTGACATATACTATTTTTTGACTACCAGTCATTACACAGAAAAGTTACTCAGTTTTTCCAATTGTCTTCTTTTGTACTTTTTGCATAAGTTATTTAAGATATAAAATAATTGATTAAAATGAAAGGCTAATAATTTTCCTGGAAAATGAAGCAATATTGTAAATATTGTGTATTGGATGCTATGCTTCATATTCCCATTCAGGATCAAGGTTCTTGTTGCTAGATACTGATAGTGTTGGCTACTGACAGCACATAGCTGAGTCTTTCTCCAGGAACTGTCCATGGCCTTGCTCATTTTATCTCCTTCCTGGAGGCAGCCTGTATCCATTGACTGGTTGATGTAGCCCCTTTGTTTTAATCCAGGTCAATTTGGAAGAATCATTGCAGCTCTACAGCTCCCTATGGGATCAGCTGAAGCCTCTGTCACAATTTCATCACAGTTGCAGTTCAACTTTCTCTTTGCATCCCTCCCTCTCTCAAAGGCATTATTCTCTCAAGCACTCCCAATTAATTACCTGGGGACTAATCTCTATCTCAGTGCCTGTTTCCCCTGAGGAACCCAACCATAGACGAATTGCAAATCAAAATCTCAGTTGGTATTTTTTGCCCTGACAAAACCATTTAAGACATCATTTAAAGTATCAGGATTCTTTTTACATTTGAAAAAGAAGATTAATGGAAATAACTTTTCTAAAGTTATGTTAATTTCATCAGTATGGCACTGATGCAACAATAAAGAGACAAATTAATAGATGAGAATAGATATCTCGGAAACAGATCCTACTATATACAAGAATTTATTGTATTATCATGGCCATTGACATCACAAAAATATGATAAAGATTAATGGCATAACAAATCAAAGAGGAAGGGAAAGATTATTCAATAAATGGTGCTGGGACAACAGGGTGAGAAAGTAAATTTAATTCTTACATCATAATCAAGGAAGCAAATTTAAATATCAAAAAGATACTATTTTTTTGCTTCTCATATTGGCAAAAAGAGTGTATTAATGAGAACGTGAGGATAAAAGAGTATCTTCATATACTGTAGGTAGAAGTGTAAATTGTTAGTTTTTGAAGGACAGTGTGACATTTACTATGAAAAAATTTGAATGTATATTTTTGATTTAATTTATTAACCCTTTAAATTGAAGAATAGTATAATATATTATGAAAAAATGTACATGTGATAAACTTCACATATCTTAAGGGTTTTTACACATTTATACTAGTACACTTGTACATGTGTAAAAATAAATATAAACCAGCAGTTGGACATCCCTCTAAAAATCCGGGACTGCTGGCTCCTAACCAACCCGCCTGCCTGCCAGCCTGATTGCCCCCTAACCGCTCCCCCGCCAGCCTGATTGACGCCTAACTACTCCCCTGCTGGCCCAATTGCCCCCAACTGCCCTCCCCTGCTTGCCTGATCACCCCCATCTGCCCTCCCCTGCAGGCCTGGTCACCCCCAACTGCCCCACCTGCCAGCCTGATGGCCCCCAACTGCCCTTCCCTGCTGGCCTGATCTCACCCCCAACTGCCCTCTCCTGCTGGCCTGGTTGCACCCAACTGCCCTCCCCTGCAGGCCTGGTTGCCTCCAACTGCCCTCCTCTGCAGGCCCGATCACCCACAACTGCCCTCCCCTGCCGGCCATCTTGTGGTGGCTATCTTGTGATGATGTTTTGCGTGACGCCACCTAGGCTTTTATTATATAGGATGTGGAAATCAACTGGTTGTGTGGTTTTCCTCTGGGCAGAATGCAAAGGTGATTTCCCGGGTTCTTGTGCAGGTAGATTTGAAGAATGAAGCCATGGATAAAAGATGGTATAGGAAATGATAGAAATTTATTGGGAAACAAGCACAGACTCCCACATGGGGAGATTTCAAGGGAGAGATCCACTAAGTCCCTCTTTCTAAGGTTTATAAAGGTTGCAGTTCTTTGTGCCCTAATAGCCCCTATGATTGGTCACTATAGCAGCTACAGGACTCAAACCTCACGTGGGTTCCCCTCATTTTCTCCCCCTGCTATGGTAGAATTCTCTATATTCTAAGAAATTCTGTTTTCCTTTTTCTCCCTTTTGTTTTTCTACACCTTGTGGCTTTCCCTTTATCTTCTGTGAATGAGTATCTTCCTCTCCCCTTATTCTGTGAGCCTTTAGTTCTTTGTGAATGTATGCCTTTTGGCAGCTCCCAGTCCCTCCAGTCCTCCCCCAAGGACCCTCTTTATTTCAAAAACTCCCTAAAACTGCCTATTTTACCCCTAAAAACTCCTTTCAATAATAGTCATCCTGAGAGGTAAGTGATATCTCATTATGGTTTGAATTGAATTTCCCTGATGATTAGTGATGTTGAGCCCCTTTTCATGTACCTGCCATTTGTATGTCTTCTTTGGACAAAATTTCTATTTAGTTCCTCTGCTCCTTTTTAATCACATTGTTTAGTTTTCTCCATTGATTTGTATGCGTTCTTTCTATATTTTGTATATTAACCAAACTGGAGGTGAACAGTCGGGGGCGAGGGGGGTGTAGGAAGCAGTGAGACGGGCCATCATAAGTATCAGTACTCTAGATTAAATTGTTTTGAGTTTGGCAGTTATGCAATATTGTATATGTGTCATTAAAATTTTCATATTCTTTGACTTGAACTTTTACCTCAGGGACTGTATTCTAATGTAATGGGCACAAATATGCAGAGATCTTTATGCATTCCATGCAGCCATAATTCAAACACACCATTAGAAACAAAATAATGCACAATAATGGTAAATGGTATATCCATGAATATCATATAGTCATTTAAATTAACATGGAGAAATGCTTAAGCTATAATTTTAAGTGAAAACATGTTTTTATGTCTGCTTGATATATTATCCTACTATGATCCCTGCCTCTGCAGACCATACCTAGCCTTAGTCCTGCCAAAATCAGCAACCAGATTTTACCTCAACATAGCCAATCCATTTAAACTTTGGACAACCTTTGGTGGGTCTATTTATATCCTATGTCCCTAATCTCTCAGATCTCATCCCACTCGATTTAAGACGGATGGCATTCACTGTCTTGAGGAAACTTGTAATAGGACTTAAGTACATTTGAAGACTGCAATCAAATTGACTTTCTATATATAATAAGGAACATATTAAATTAAATTATAAATTGGAACTAGGAGATAATCTGAAAAATCTATTAAAAATATAAAGAGGAATGTTATAATGGTCAATGTAGGTGAAAGAGAAGAACAGTCTACATGAAGTTTAGAAAAAAAAGGAAGCTGAGAATTCATATTAGTTATTGTATTAAATACTCTGACGTGTGGCTAACAGGCACTCAACCATCTGTTAATGACAATGTTTTAAGTTAGTTTTTTTTTCCCATTAGAAGGCAAAGTATTTGAAGGCTCTTGGCTGCTAAATTACTTGTATAGAAACTTGTATAGTACTGAACAGTTTACATTTAAAATGTATTTACTTTATTCCTAAAACAGCTAACCTCAAAAGCAGTAGACTGAGAAAGCATAGATTGAGCAATCTCAGGAGAATGGGATTGGGAGAAGATTGTAGAAGACAGTCATTTTTTAATTTATTCAAATATTTTTACTTTATAATTTAGTATTACCTTTTGACATTCTTATAATTTACATATAGATTTTATTAAAAGGAAATATGTAAATGCATATTACTATGCTTTACATATTCTTTCATTGTTTTTTAATTATATAAGTGCTTTCATTGTTTTTTAATTATATAAGTGTTGGAGGAATGCATATATAGTTTATATTAATCACATTCAAACCCAGGATGAGAAAGAGTTGCTTGCATTAAAGCCAAGATAAGAATAATGCTGATAGTGGTTGTGGTAACAGTTATAATAGCAGTGGTAGAAGTACAAGTAGTATTAGATAGAAGAAGTAGAACCTTATGTATGTTGATTTAACTCTTTTGGGTTTACATGACTTTGATTATCACCTTTGTCCTATTAAACAGCACTGTGAAGTCATTGTGAAATCATTCCCATTTAACGAAAGGGAAAAAAGTTTAATTTTTTGCCTGAAAAATGGTATGTAGCTGGCAAATGATAGAACTAATACAAAATGTTGTCATTTGATGCTTAGATCTGCATTAGTATCATTATTTTTCTAGGCACTTTCATATCCAATCATCCCAAGACAATACACACAACATATTGGCACAAATATTTGGGCTAGCAATATATTATAATTTTAAGAGTGATATAGTTCTCAATATGAAAGAAAAGTTATATAAGAATTTTAAATCGATTTATTCTAATCAGTAAACCTAAGAGAAATAGTGATGACCATATGATCTGATTTTCTTTATCTCATTGTCAATCACCTTTTCCCCAGAGAGGGTAGAACTAGATAAGTGTAAACATAAAGTTCAGTGTGTCCTTGGGAAACATTATAATTGTGAAGTAGTTTTGAGTAGGAAATGATTTACTATAGTGGCTGAAAATGAAAATTTCTGCAAGGTCTTCTGGACTTCAAAAATTATTCTAATGAATCCTAAGTTTAATATAAACTTTATGTGAGTTATCACCTTATAGTAATTTGTGCTAACAGACACATCCCTAAATACTATCATTTGATGACAATAAATAAGCCTTATAAAAGTTTTGTTCCTGAACAACTCACCTCTTGCTTAAAATATAAAAACTGTAAATCTTCACTTTAAACTACAATTTTGCTGAGACACACACTTTAGCTGTTAAATTGGTGACCATTTTAGAAGTGTGAATTTTAGCATCCATGTAGTCTGCCAGTTTGTTATTTTCATGTGGCTGTGAATCACTTCTAAATTGTCATTTCCTTTTACTTTTCCTGTCTTTCCTAAAGCTTTGGCATAATCTGGTACTCACTGGAATACTTAATACTTTGTTATTTCTCTAGTGGCCGTGCCCTCTTCTCTGTGTCATGGGAACTCATCCATGCCTCTATCACCTCCACCACCACCTCAGCTGTCAATCAAAAGACTTGCCCAGCACCTCCTCCAGAGCACAGTCTGGGTAAGACCTGTTCCTTTCCTTGCAAAGGAACCATTCCTCTTCCTTGAATGTTCAAATATATTTTCTTCTTTAAAGTACTTCAATAGCAGTTTTACATTTCTTCTTTGCATCAGTGGGTTATATTTTCTATTTAGAGTCTTGTGTCATGAAGATATAGGAAAAGATGGAACTGATGCTGCTGGTGATTTGAAATGCTAACATTGTGACTGGGGGTGAACATTTATGCCGTGCATTCAATTTGAGCAGAAGAATGAAAAAGTGAAGCTTAGACCAAGAATCCTTAGAGTCCAGAAATATTTTCCAGCAAAAGACCTTTTAGAAGTGAAAACATGAGATGAGAAAGTACTCCCCACTCTAATGTATTCAGATACACTGCTCTATGTTTTGGATATGATTTTTTTCATGATCTAGCAATTTTGGGGGGGATTCATTATATACCAAGCACTTTCAAGCATTTTGCGTTCAATATTTCATATAAATATCACAATAACTTTAAATATAGATATTATGTACATTTTATAGATTAGAAACAAAGGCTTAGCAAATTTAAATAACATCCAAATCAAATAGCTAATAAGAAACCAGAGCCAAGATTTTGACACAGATTATTCCCTAGATAGAATCCAAACATTCAGTTAAGTTTGGGAAAGGGTATCCAAATCTTCTACTAGATTCAATAAAAAGTTTTTGTGGGACATATTATCTATGTCAGATTTTAGCTATTTCACTCAATAAACATATCTTAAGCACTTATTGTGTATTGAGCACTATGTAGATACTGGCATTAAAGTTTCAGCATCTTGGATATAGAAGAAAAAATGTAAACACAAAGGAAATTACATAGGTTGAACTATAAAGCAGTGAAAGTTACAGGTCTGGCACAAAAATAAGAAGGGACTGGTTATGCATAAAAATAGTGGAAATGATATAGGGCTTATAGCAGATTGCAAGTTTGCATATCAGTTAGAAATGCAATACTGTTTGAAAAGAACACAAACACATACATGTAGTATCTGCAAATAATCTATCTGCGTTTAGCTTTGACTGAGTTTTATGGGAACAAGTTGTCCCAGTGTGCCCACATTATAAGCAAGATACGGGAAACTTGGAGAGGGTCCAGAGGTCTATAATGAAAATAATTAAAATGTAAGAAGAAATCCTCAAGGAAATATTTAAGGGTTTGGGATTATTTTGTCTGAAGAGAGCGATGATATGAGCAAGGAGAACCTTAATAACTACTCCAAAATACGAAAAGAATTTTTCAGAGGATGGAAAATAGTTGTTTCCCTTTTACACTAAAGAGAGAACAAAAGAGATGTGTGTTCCCCAGGCTCAGAGGATAATGCCATAAAAGTAACAAAAGGCCATTCTTTATCCTATTTCAGAAGAGTCACCTTAATTCTCCCTCTTGGGACTTGTCAGAAGACAGAAACAAACTTTAAAATGGTCAGAGGACAGAAGTTTCTGTTCTCACACCATTCCTGACACATCTAGCTAAAGAGTGTTTACCTACCCAGCAAAGACATAAACAATAATGCAATGCAGATGTTGCCCCCTTTCCTGAAAGAATGGACAGCATAGGCCAGAGGTCTGAAGCTCTTTTAGTTTGCCACATATTTAATAAAATTGAATTATTTAGTAAAATCAAAATATTTTTATTTTCGATAATAGAATTCTCTTATTTCTCTAATTTCCAAAAAATCAGAATATCTGGCCCCACTCAGTGCTGGACATGTATAGGGCAGCCCATATTAAATAGTGCATGGGCCCTCCAGTGTACCTGGATCCCCACCATTTCCTATCATACTCATGTCTGGCATGTGTCACTCATTCTTGCGGCGTGCCTACTGTCTTTATGCATGTTATCTCTAACCTCGGGTGTAAGTTAAGAGGCAGTGAAAGGGGGACCATTCAATGACTTTGCCAAACCTCACTTGCTTACAGAGTTGCCCTCTAGCACCTCTTGCCATCATTTTATCTAGAGCTATGCTACCAAGTTCAAACTAGTACAGAATCCCTGGGCAATAGTGCACGATGAAAAAATATGAAAAGGAGATAATCCTCCGTGATCTTCCAAAGTATTCTGTGTAGCCATACTTCTCTAAGATTGAGACAATATGGTAGGACCCAGAAATTCCACTTCTGGGAATTTATTATAAACAAAAACAAAAACAAACCCGAAACACGAATTTGAAAGAATATATGCACTCCTATGTTCATTGCAGTGTCATTTACAATAGGCAAGATTTAGAAGCAACCCAAATGTCCAATCAGTAGATGAGTGGATAAAACAGCTGTGGTACATTATACAATGGAATACTACTAGGCTGTAAGAGAGAGAGAGAGAGAGAGAGAGAGAGAGAGAGAGAGAGAGAGAGAGGAATTTTACCCTTTGCAACAGCATGGATGGACCTGGAGAAGATTATGCTAAGTGAAATAAGCGAGTCAGAGAAAGACAAGTACCATATGATTTCACTCATATGTGGAATCTAATTAACAAAATGAACTAACAAGCAAAATAGAGACAGACTTATACATAGAGAGCATGGTGACAGCTGTGTGTGGGGAGGGGGGCGATGAGAAAGGGGTGGATGGATTGAGAGAAAAAAAGAGAAAGAACTCATGGACACAGACAACAGTTTAATGATTGCTGGGGGGGAGGAGGATAAGTGGAGGTGGAGGAAGGTATGGGGGTGTTAAATGGTGATGGGGGGAAAAAGAAATAACAACAACAAAAGAGAGAGTATGTGGCAGAACCACAAAGAACTGTAGTAACTGGATCTTCTTGGAAGATTATTTTATTCAAAGAGGAGTAATTTAAAACATGATTTTATATTAAAATATAGTATTATATTATGCAGAATTCAAGAACATTTGCAAGATAAAGCAGGAAATTTCAAAGCCATTTCTCACTAGTAACAGGAACCAGGTTTGCTTATTTCAGCCATGGGGGGTATTTTTTGGCAGAGCTTTAGGAACATTTCTAGGTTTCTTCTAACTTCAAATCATTGAAACTTCTCTCCCCTGTGGCCTCAGTGTCTCCTGAATCTCTTCTTGGAAGTCTTGTAAGCATAAGGGTAATTAAGTTGTCCAAAGCGCAATTAAATCCTAATTAAAATTATTACCACAAAAATTAAGCAATCCTTAACTTGGAATGTCATTTTAAAAGTTATCTGCAACTAAAGCACCATTTTGTCAAAGTGTCTTGGTTAAGTACACCTCTCTTGAGTCAGATTGCTTAGGCTGTCTACACACAGTCGCTAGGTCACCTTAAATAAGAAGCTCACACTTTGGGGTCTTCAGTTTTGTCAGTTATCCATAAAATTATGAGCTTTGAATAATGTCAACACTTGTAAGGCATCTCAGTAGTGCTCAGAATGTAATAGGGGAGCAAACCTTATTGTAGGGAACACTGAAGTTTTATTTTTCTAAAATTTTACTCTCAGGTAGAAGTAATGTTCCTTTTCGTAAAAGGAGCTTCATGACCTCATCTGGAGGTGGTAACACTGAGTGGAATATATCTATCAGTCCACTCTCTAGAGATCCAACCTTCGGTAGCATTAGAAAGGAAGGCAAAGTGCCAAAAAAAATGAGAACTTCAAACTCCAAACAGCTATATAAGTGTTTTTACATCCCCCAAAGCAATAGAAAAACTAGGACTTTTGAAGCACTACCTAATAGCATTTATTTCAGAACTATGAGTGAGTGATCTCTAAAATTCATTTTAAATAATCACATCTATAATAATAAAAGCATAATATGCTAATTAGATCAGAAGTCCTTCCAGATGACCTTCCAGACCACGGGCAGACAGCCTCCTCCTTAGTGGTCATGACTGTGACAGTGTTACCTCTTCATATATATATAGATGAACAACTATATATATTTGTGAGTATTTGGGGGGGTTGTTTTGTTTGGTTGGTTGGATTTGTTTTTGTCTGATAGATTCTAAAACCATAGATTGTATTCCAGAAGCCATATTCAAAAGGTTAACTATACCCAACTAGATAACTTTTTCTAAGAGTAAGGACTGATGTTTTTGCTCTATTGTGATATATTTTATAATTTAATGGCAGTAAAAACCTAGCAACCTCAGGTTTTCTGATGAGCCTTTCCTTGTAGTTCTCAAACATTTTGGTCTCAGGACCGTTTCACTCTCTTAAAAATTATGATGAATTCTGAAGAGTTTTCGTTTATGTATATTATATCAATAAACATTTACAGTATTAGTACATTTTTAAGTAAAAATTTTAAATATTCCTGTTTTAATGCTCTTAAAATGACATTAAATAAAATGCAAGCTAAAATGAACTATATACTTGCATTTAAAAATAACTATGCTTTCTAAAGTCAAAAAGAAAAAGAAATCATTAGTGACAAGAGTGGCATTGTTTCACATTTTTGCAAATTCTCCCAATGTCTGATTTCTGAGAACACAGTTGAGTCCTCATATTACCTACTACATTTAATTTGCTGCAGTATATTTGGGTTGAAATATCTGAAGATAACCTAGCCTGCACAGATATGTATTTGGAGTGTCAAGAGTATTTTAATTGCATTCTAAGACAATTTTGGATATTCCTTGATACTACATTCAAACCTGACAAGTGCAATATGGAATCTGAAACCATAAAATTGAGCTTTATGTATGTGTAGTGATTGATATCTATAGGACTGTCTTGCACTTTCAGGACTGTCATGCATAATTTTGTAGTATCATGCACTGGTCAGAACCTGACACTTACTAAGCACCCTTTAAAAGTTTATTAAAAGCAAAGAGTGAAAATAACAAAACGATTTTAGTCATCATTCTTAGACTTTGCCATTGACTTGCTCTGTGACTTGGGTTAAATCAGTTATGCTACTGAGAACCTGCATTTCCTCACCTATTCTAGTAAAACTGGGATAATAGTGTCCTTCTTACCTAGCATGAAGAATAGGCAGAAAAATGACTTCCCCCAATGGTGTCTATGCATTAATCTCTGGAACTTGTGAATATGTTTTGTTAGATGGCAAAGGGGACTTTGCAGATATAATGAAAATGGCAGATCTTGAGATGGGGAGATTCTGGATTATCCAACTGTGCCCAATCTAATCACATGGGCCCTTAAAAGAGGAGAATTTTATTCATGGGAAGCAGAGGAGAAGGCAGAAGGGGATGCCAGGAAGATTCAAAGCTTGAAGAGAACTCGGTCCTCATTGCTGGTTTTGCAGGTGGGAGAGGAGACCATTAGTGAAGGAAAGTGAGTAGCCTATAAAAGTTGAGATTACCACTGGCCAGTAGTCACAAAGAAACAGGGACCACAGTCCTACAGCCATATGGACCTGAATTCTGCCAACAGCATGAATGAGCTTGGAAGTGAATCCATGCATAGAGTTTCAAGAGAGGACTACAGCCTGACAGATTTCACCTTTGTGAAATCTGATGTAGAGAACCAGCTAATCCAATCTGTGCTGGTACCTCTGACCTATAGAATTGTGAAATAATATAGAACTATTATATTAAACCACTGAATTTATGATCATTTGTTATGGCAGAAATAGAAAACTAATAGATATGTAATATAGTAGTTTATAAACTAAAATGTCAGACAAATATGTGCTCTTGTAATTTCTTACTGTGATATTGGAGATTTGGGGTTAAAGAATATACTGACCAAATGTTGTGTTTATTATAAAGAGGATAAGGATAAGAGACAAAGAAAGTGATGTTAGAGTCATGAATTTAATTTGTTCTTTAAATGTTTAACTTTGAGGTTGCGTCTTTCCAAATCCCTGGAGATTTGGCCTTCCTGCATACAGAGAGGTTTTATTAAAGCTCAAGTCCCTTGTAAAAGCTTTTAATAGCTTTCTTTTTTAAAAAAATTCTTAACTCTCCTGTGCTGTTCCCCTAAATGTAAGAAAGCACAAAGATACTAAAGGAATACAGGAGAGAAAATTAAATCAGGGGTCCTCTAGCTCCTTCATTATTCAAAACACTTAATGGACTATAAATGATTTAAGAGTGATACAACCAGACTTCCCAGAGTAAATAGTTTTTATTTTCCAGATTGGTAAGCAGGAAAAAGAAGGTTCCACATTCCCATTAGCAAAGATTCAGAATCATCCTTTGCCAAAAATAAGAAAGCATCTTTCTTCCTGTCTAGTCTACTTTTAAAAAAATATGGAGGCAAATCAAGAGAAAGAAAAGGATATTACAACTTTATTACTGCTTTTATTGGATAGTTATGATATGCCAGCAGGCTGCCAGGCACTGAGCAGAATATAGAAATGAGACCCTAAGTGCTTGATCTGTAATGTAAATGAAGTCAATCAGAATGTTAATCTTACTGCAAGGTTCAAACCACAGCTATGGTTTTGAGACTCACAACATGCTTCATAAACACTAATTAATTATGCTGGGATTAAATTTAATTCCTCCAGTGGATAGAACATATGTACAGATGATGAAAGAGTCAGCTGTAACCTAGTGCTCATTCTATATCTGGGTTGTAGGATCAGCTAATAATCATCACAATAATAGCTGACATTAGTAATCTTCAAAATGCCCTTTAAGCATTTAATTTTTTTAAAATATATTTTTATAGATTTCAGAGAGGAAGGTAGAGGAAGAGAGAGATAGAAACATCAATGATGAAAGAGAATCATTGATTGGCTGCCTCTTACACACCCCCTACTGGGGATCCAGCCCACAACCCAGGCATGTGCCTTGATAGAGAATTGAACCATGACTGCCTGGTTCATAGGTTGACATTCAATCACTGAGCCACACACATTCAACCATCACATCACCCAGTGGGAAAGACAAATGTTATTCTCCTCATTAATACGCTAAGAAATTGTGTTTTCAAGTGGAATGGTATGGCCCAGAATTCCTCCAAAACACCCCAACCAGCAAGTGGAGAATCAGAGTGCCTGCATTGACTAGGACACACGAGATTATGAGAGGATGTTCAAAGCAGTGAAATTTTCAGAGTCTTCTATCACTAGAGAAAATGTCCTAGGGTACATCTTGAAAAGAGGGAAAGGGCAGTGGATGGGAAAGCCGGTATGCGCCCAGAAAAAGTCTCCAGTTCAGGGCATTTCCTTTGACTGCAATGCATGTTTCCCCAATTCCTCCAATCGGTCCTAGAATTTTCACTAAATTAGCTTAAAATAGGGGGTAAAAACTTCCAGCCAAAGCCATATAGAGCCCACAGGTGTAACTGGCCCACAGAGTGTTTTATTTTTCATGAAACCTTTCGGGTGCAGACACACTAGCATGCTCTGCATTGGATACGAGACAGTGCATTGGGCACCCCTGGGAGTTAACATGTGTAGAGCACCTGGTCTGCCTTCTTACACCCAGAATCACCCCCAGCTCAGGGTAGATGATGTTGCCTTTCTTGGAACCATCCTTGGCAAGGACAGCTGAACTGAGGGCGCTGAGTGAGTATCTCCAACTTACTGCCACCATTGCAGTCTTTTCTCGCCGTCCTTCTTCCCACCTCTTATTTTCCTTCCTTTTCAGCCTTGGTCTTTCTTTCTTTTTCTTTTTTTCTCTCTTTACTGATTAAGGTATTATATACTAGTATGTGTCCTTATCTCCCCCATTGCCACCCCTGCTCATGCCCTCACCCCCCTGGTATCTGTGTCTGTTGGTTAGGCTTATATGCATGCATACAAGTCCTTTGATTGATCTCTCCCCCTTACCCCCACCCTCTCCTACCTTCCCTCTGAGGTTTGATGGTCTGATTGATGCTTCTCTGTCCTTGGATCTGTTTTTGTTCATCAGTTTATGTTGTTCATTATATTCCACAAATGAGTAAGATCATGTGATATTTATCTCTCATTGCCTGGCTTATTTTGCTTAGTATAATGCTCTCCAGTTCCATCCATGCTGTTACAAATGGTAATAATTCCTTTTTTTTTTTTCTTTACCGCAGCGTAGTATTCCATTGTGTAGATGTACCACAGTCTTTTAATCCACTCATCTGCTGATGGGTACTTGGGCTGTTTCCAAATCTTAGCTATGGTAAATTGTGCTGCTATGAACATAGGAGTGCATATATCCTTTCTGATTGGTGTTACTAGTTTCTTGGGATATATTCCTAGAAGTGGGATCACTGGTCAAATGGGAGTTCCATTTTTAGTTTTTTGAGGAAACTCCAAACTGTTCTTCTTTCAGCCTTGGTCTTTCCACTTCTGTCTTGTCTCCTTACTCCCAATTCAGGCTTTCACACTGACATTTCCCTCTGCTGGAAGTGTTTTTCTCCCTCTGTCTTATCTACTCAAATGTCATTCCCACTCCATCCCTGACATGTCTTATATATCTTCATAGCAATTTTCTCTCTTGAAATCACACATATATTTGCTGGTTTAGTTTTTAGCTTTCTGACTTTCTCACTAGAATGCAAGCTTCATGAGGACAGGTGTCTTTTATTAACTGCTGATCAGCGCTTAGATCAACACATCACACACACTAGGCAGGGAACAGTGTTTGGTGAATGAATTAATAAAATGTGAACATAGTTCCATGTTGATATTTATGTATATCTACATTATTATTTTAATTAATTTATTTATTTGAGAGAGAGAGGAAGGGAAAGAGAGAATCACTGATTTGTTGTTCCACTTATTCATGCGTTCACTGGCTGATTTTTGAATGCATCTTGACCGTCAATCAAACCCCAACTTTGGCGTATGGAGAGGATGCTCTAACCAACTGAGCTATCCAGTCAGAGCTTACTTTATTATTTTAATATCTGAATAATATTCTACTAATATCTACATTTAATAAACCATTTTGTTTTGTTTTGGGGAATTGAGGTTGTTTCCTTTTTTAAAAAAATTTTGAACTAGCAAACAGGAGATCCTGTTGGGAAGGGGAGAAAATAAACAGGAAGAAGGAATCAGAGTGAAAAAAAACAAAGCCACTCTGTTTCTTGGTCATCCGGGGCTGCTCTGCTCCCCTGTGACTCAGCTGATTTCTAGAGACCTCATCTCTTTTAAGCCTGGTTTCTACTGCTATCCTCCCAGCGCGAGTGCCTTCAGCTGCTACTTGATTCCCAGGTCTAGTTATCTGGACCCCAGTTCCTGCATAAAGATGATGAAGTATGGAACTATATGCATGAAATCTGCAATGTTGAGTCCCTTTCTATTCTTACTGATCAAAGGCAAAGGCACAAGTTCATGATCCCTTTAGCCTTTACGCTTATCCTGTGTCTTATCCCATTGAGAGCTAATCAGGGATAGAGTAATCTAATTACATAAATTTAGGAAAATGCATTAATGCAAGAGGTTTTGAACAGCCAAATAATTAATTGCTGACTTTGGAGCCTTTGGAGTGATCATCAAGCTCTGTGATTTTCAAAAACAGTTCTAGGAGAGGCAGGAGAAGTTATGGTCAAATTGAGGGTGTTCGTGGCTACTCACAAATGAATCACATTATCTGGAAAACAGACTGTTGAGTTCACAAAGCAATCCAATGCCCTATTTCCCCAGCTTCTGACTTACATTCTGGAGGCTTAGCCATCAGGATATTTTAGGCCTATCCTCAATTCTGTCCTCAGTTTCTTGACTGCAACTTGGCAGGGGAGTAACTGATGTGAAGTTAGTGTTCAGACCAAGCATGTGCTTCCTTGAGGATAGATTTTGACCTTACATTACAGTAGGCCTCTCCTTTCCACAATGCATACTAGAATATAGCTTCTGCTTCTCATAAAATGCAAGGTTGCTGAATCTATTTCCTAGAGGCAAACAGTATTAATACCTGGAATGCTGTTTATGTATTCATCTTTATAAAAGCACCTGTAGGTTTTGTCATAAACACATACTGTTTAAGGAAACTAACTTAATTACATGCACTTTAATATTGAAAGAACAAAATAAGAAACCTTACCTAGAATGCATATTTTATCTGTCTTGCTGAGAGGAAAACAGATGAAAGAAAAATGTGCTTGTGTATTCATTTAATAGTGTGGATGGTAAGGGGCAAACATATGTGGATGAAAAATTATTTCTATAATCAGATATTTTTAAACTAAATGAAATAGAAATGTTTATGGCTAAAATACAAATGTAATCTCAGAAACTACTGAAACAAATATCATCACTAATAAGATATTTCTTGAGGCTCACAAAAATATAATCAATTTTTCAGTTCATAAAATTTAAAAAAATTGAATTTACATTTGCTAAACCAATTAACAAATTCTAATTTACACAGTGTTGATGTTTCTAATTGGCAGCCGTGCATTTTTATGAGTGTTCTTGTTAATCTTTTATGGTAATCAAACTCACAAATTTAAAATTCATTGGTATTCTTGAAACATGTAACTAGTTAAAATTCTTAATTAAATTAGGGTGACTAAAAGAAAAGTCATTTTAAAAGTGAAATTATAAAGTGTTATGACTAATGCTGTACAAATTAGCATAAAGTAGATTTGGGGAGAATCATTCTGAAGACTTTGCAATTAGCAGCACCTGCTATTAGTGCACTTGTTAAACTTTTATCAATTAATCATTACTCCCTCAAATAGCAAGAAAAATTGAATGTTGTGAATATGAAGAGAGTGATTAATTGCAAGTGGCAAATTGCTGACTGGCTCCATTATTACCTGTGCTTTAAGGATTTTTAGAAATAAATGTCTATTATCAGTTTTATGATACATAAATTACACTAATTCATTCAGTATTGGTTGGCTTTTCTGTCTTATTCAGTAATAGTTGTTTTCTCAAAGTTTTAACGATGTCTTGAAGAACATGTATTGTGTAATAGGATATTATTATGGCTTCATCAAAAACATTTAGTGATTGCTTTATTTAATTTTATTCTCTAAATATACACTATCTATGTTTTTTATTGAAAAGAGCATGGGAAGAGGGAAAAGTTGTTTTCTTATGGAGTAGAAATCAATTCCTATTTTAAGTACAATTTAGGATTAAACAATATAGCACTATGGCTTCGAAATGTTAATTAATTCTGTTTGGCCTGCTATTCTCAAACCTAAGCAGTTAGATTGCAAAGGGCACTTTGGTTAAGACTCATTTTATTACAAGTTAAAGTTGCAAAAAAAATTGATTTAAAAGTGTGTTTCTAAATCAATGCAGCAATGTCAGAGTATCTAAAGTATTTGCTAGAATGTACTTTCCATTACTCCAGAATTCACACAGAGATGTCTAATGGTCCCTGAAAATCTAGAGATTATCAAGAAATGTGACTTCAAGTGCTATGCAATTGCTATCACTATTTATTTTAACTACTCATAGATAATGCCATCTAACTGCTAGACCAAAAGAGTCTCAAATACAGGAAAGACTTCAGCTATATTTTATGTATTAAAAACTATAAGCCCTAACCGGTTTTGCTCAGTGGGTAGAGCATTAGCCTGTGGACTAAAGGTCTCAGGTTCAGTTCTGGTCAAGGGCACCTACCTCAGTTGCAGGCTCAATCCCTGGCCCTGGTCAGGGCATGTGTGAGAGGTAACCAATCCATGTGGATCTGTCACATTGATGTTTGTCTCTCTGTCTCCCTCTCCCTTCCACTCTCACCAAAAGTCAATGGAAAAGTGTCCTTCGGTGAGGATTAACAAAACAAACAAACAAAAAAACAATAACTATAGGACATTGGTCTAAATTAAGAAGTATGGGGGGGTATAGATGAACTATAAACCAAATGTTTACAAATTCCAAATTCAACCAAACCATTATAAATATCAAAGGGGAATGCCTTCTTACCTTCTGGGGGAAAAACATCCCACGTTGCATCACCTCATGTAGAAGCTCTGGTATCCCAAGCTGCAGCGTCTCATTTCCCTGAGCTCTTGCACAGGCCTCTCCGGTCATGTTCATTACTACCTGAGCCATGAGAAGGAAGTCACTAATTTATGACATTATAGCACTGGCATGAAAAGACAAGTCTAGCTCAGGGTTTCTCTACTGACATTTTGGGCCAGATCATTCTTTCCTGTGGGAGGCTTTCTATAATGGACCATGTTAGGCAGCATCTGTGACTTTGATAGCACTTCTGCAGTCATGACATCCACAAATATCTCTAGACATTGTCAAATATTCCCTTGGTGGCAAAATTGTTCTCCACTGAGAACTAGTCATTCAGTCTCATCTAAAATTCTAGATATTTTTAAATGTAGTAAATCAGGTAGATTCAGCTCCCAGTAATGGTGTCCCCTTTTAGGTGTTGGCAGCTATACTACCTTCATTCAGTATCTAGTTCAACCACTCACTATCCACATAACTTTGATTATCATCTTTAGGCCTCAGTCTGTTCATCTGTAAAATGGGGATAAGTTCCAATTGAATAGGATTATTATGGGGAATAAATGAGATGATGAATATAAACATATAGCACAGTGTCTGACACATTAGCCCTCAATAAAAGTTTGTTGTTACTTTGGTAGTATTATTGTTATTGTTATTATTATTATTATTATTATTATTATTATTATTATTATTATTTTGGTTGTCATTAGGTCAGTACCATTTCTAAAGCTATGAAATCCTAAGTGTCTAGATATTTTCTCAAGTTGCACTGGAGAAAGTTTCATACATAAATAGTAGCAATAACTTATATTTGTTTAGCCCTTTAGGGGGTCTAACCCTATCACATAGTTTTTATTTTTCAATCAAATAATGTATTTTTTATGATCAATATGCCCAGTAGTCTGTTGAACACAGTGAAAGAGGTCAAAAGAAAGAAAAGTCTAGTTTGGAGCCTGAAAGAACTTAAAAACCTAGTCAGGAAAATTAATCTTCAGCCCATAAAATCATTAAAGAAAAATAGATGATGTTGTTTCATGCATACTAGTATTTACTATATTGCAAACTAGGTGAGGATACTAGCAGTTAGACAACTCTGTAATGTCCCCACTGATACTTTAGAAGTAGAGGCAGCTCCATAAATATTGGTGAGATGAAAGAATAGAAGGAAAGTCAGCATAAGAAATATAATTTCTTCCAAATTGTCTCTGACTTATTATATGGCCCCATTGAAGTCTGTTATGTAAGTTGGTCCCTCAATAAATAGAGATGATAATTATGCCTAATACCTGACATTTATGTAGCCCTACATAGTTTGTAAAGCATTTTCATTTATCTGATCATATCTTATGATAAAATATCATCAGCTACATTCTCCTCTGAGAACTCAGCAATTTAATTACTGTAGCTATAGCCTGGGTCTTGGCCCTGGAGTGTTTCTCAGCCTAGGACATACTTCAGTCCTTAGATGACCTTGAGCGTATAAGAATATGGTTTTAATAACATCAGGTAAATTTTTTATATATTTATAAGGTTAAGTTACAAATAGAAAACCCCTTAGAATATGATGGTACAGAATCAAGGAACTGAGTGGACTCCCAAGAATCTGTATTATTTTATCCATTTTCAGATTAGGAGATACAGACCGATGGGGTAAGAGAATTTCTCAAGTTCTGCTGGTGAGTCACTGGCCAAGTCAGAATTAGAAGCTGATTACTCTTCCATTTTCTCATGGTATTAATCATTAAAAAATGCAGAGGATTTAAACCTAATTCAAATTAGTCAGACTTCCTTTGGCTCCATGGAAATATTTTACTTGTAAGAGCATGTAAATTTTTTAGCTTCTCATTTATTAACCCATAAACTAATGAGCACATAATTTAGTTTGCAATATGGAAAGTAGTAATGTAGTACAGCTGATATCCCTTCACCAGTCATTTGCTTATGAAGTACAAATGGAATTTCTTTCTCCTCAATTTCTGCTTTAACATCTAATATACACTGAGGTGAATGTCTTCATTTTAGAGAAATTTTGCAACTATCATTAAGTGAAAACGAATTAACTATTTTCAAGCATTTTAGGTACCCATCATGGACTTTTATTTGCATTTCACATTCACTTAATATTTTTGGAGATTGAATTAATTATGCAAAAAGGTTTGCATGGTGCTTTTTTGATGTACCTCTTCATAGATTTAGACAATGAGTCTGTTACATTTTTGGACACAGACTTGTAAAAGGGGGTCAGTAAATATTGAAAATGTGGGCAACTGCCTGCTACGATTTAAAAGAGACACCAACTATAATTATGCACTTGATCTGGTGAACCATCTTTATATAATTTGAATGTTTGTAGGTTTCTTTATATAGAAAAACTTTAATAATAAATACATAAAATGAGGTCTGAGTATGACAACCAGCAGTAATTACATTCAAGGCTAGAATTAAGTACCTTTGTGAGTTATGGAATCATTGGTGAACTATTAAAGAAGAAGTTAGTGAGGCACTGCTCATGGTCAAGTTTGGCTGATAATAGGAAGATTGTGATAAGTTACAAACTTCTAAAGGATAGAGATAACTTTTTATCCACTTCTATATATGCCAACATGCAGTAGGCATTTAATAATTAACCCAACCAACTCTGTCTCTAGGATATTAAGTTAGCTATTAGTCTACCTCTGAAAGCTAAGGATGGCACAACTCCCAATGAACTTCTACTTGCACCTAAATCCACAATTAGGTTTAACCATATGTGTTATTTTTTGAGTGGATGCTAACTGGTTGCCAAATTTACCTGTAAAGTCTCTAGACATTAGCGTGGCTAATACTGTGCCACCTTGAGCCATCTCACTATTCTTTTTTAAGCTAAGAAAAATGACCTATTTAAATAGAAAATGCCAAATCTTAAGTCCTGAATCAAGAGAAACCTGGAAACCATGGCCAATACCTGCAGGTGCCTCAGCAGTATTAATACGAATTAAAAAGAACCTGGGTGGAGTGAGATCCTAGTTAGTAGAACTTGGTAGGTGAGATTGGTTGTGGAGGCCCCTTTATAATTTATCAGAGCCCACGATAGGCCACTCAGGGAACCACAGACGATCAAAGCTTAAGGAGGAGAGACCCATTTTATCACAGTCAACAGGCTTACCTCTCTTAGGAAGAGGAGATGGCTGTGACTGGTGTTCTACAGTCTTTTTTTCTGTCACCTTAAGGGAGAATAAGTCAATGACCCACAGAAATTGCATTCCCTGCAGGGTGATTTAAACAGTCTTTGATGCCTCTATCGGCCAGTGGTCGGCAAACTCATTAATCAACAGAGCCAAATATCAACAGTACAACGATTGAAATTTCTTTTGGGAGCGAAATTTTTTAAACTTAAACTATATAGGTAGGTACATTGTTATTAACTTAATTAGGGTACTCCTAAGGCTTAGGAAGAGCCACACTCAAGGGGCCAAAGAGCCGCATGTGGCTTGCAAGCCACAGTTTGCCGACCACGGCCTACCCTAATAACTACTCATCACATCCAGTAACTTCTATCATGGTTTCTTGTAAGATTCCATGACTCAGAGGCTTGTTTTTTCCTAGAAAAGCCCGGACACAGTATGTGCAACCTCTGGGCCTGTACTCAGTTTAGGGAACTGGTGCCCTCCCTTATCCTTTTCCAGATTGAGGAATTGGATATTCTTGCTGTTATCCATCTGAGCCCAACACCTCTTGCGCTTCTTTTTCTCTGTGCCTGTTCAGAGTTTTTCCACTGTGGAGGGAAGGGCTATTCCACTTTGGCAGAACCAGGACTCCCTATCACAGAAAGTTTTAAAATTTGTAAAAACCACAATCAGCCTTTATTGCTTTTTACTTAACATGTTGCACGCAAACCTGGTCAGAGGTACATTTGGCTGCCCAGCCCTTCTTGTCAAATCAGACCCTAGAAGATCAACAGCAGACCAGGCTTAAATCATCGTTAATATGTTAAAAGAAAGTGAGGGGAGAAACCTTTTCCCTGTGTAACTAAGGCAGAATTTTTTAATATGTCCTTAGATGATAAATGATAAGTGAGAATATTTGATCTAGGGACAAGTGCAATATTTCCTCTGGATTTATACCTACCATTTAGCACCACCAAGTTCAGTTCATGAACACATTCAATGATAAATACCCCTTTTAGGTTAATTTTTCTATATCTAAAATAGTAACCCAGTAGGGAGCAATGACCAATCCATTCCCCAGTGGCTCAGGTAGGGAAATTGCTGGGTTTATCATTAATCTTACCTTTCAGTCCTCCATGGAAGATTATCTTTGTAGAGCATTGTAAAGCTAAATAAATTTAAAAGATTAGCAAATAGAGGTTATAAATCTAAGCAGAAGTTCCCAATTCTGGTCACCCATTAAAATAGCTATGGGACTTAGAAAAAAAATACTAATAACTTTGAATTACCCCAGAACAATTATATAAGAATATCTTTAGTGGGGCCTGAGCACCAGTATTTTTTAAAATTGTCCAGGTTATTCTAATGTGCACCCAAGATTGAAAATAACTCATGTAGGCAGGTGTTGTTTTCCTTGACAAGGAAATGTATCTGTTATAACAAATTGCAGCTATCATACCAGATAAAAACACACTGAATAGATGTTCTGGTTATATAAGTTAGGCAGCTCAAAGCTGTTTCTTTCAAATTGTTCCTCCACTTTGCTAGTGGCTTAGTTTGCTACCAGGAAGTCCTTTCCAAGCAGATAAAAGAATGGACAAGGTTCTAAAAATATTTTTCCCCAACAGGTAAAGAATAAAGTGATTCTGGAGAGATGAGTGCTCTCAAGTTTAAATCTCTGATACATACATTGTGTTAATAACCATCAAGTTCAGTCCATTGGGTTCCTTAACTTTTGGCCTGACAACATGCTGACTTCATGATTTCTCAGGTGTGACTAACTCCCCGTATAGGTAACCATCTCAGATGTCCTGAGGTTTCAAAAATGAAAACTCTTGCTTGGAAATGTTCCCCATGGACAAAATGAGATTGGTTTTCCAGGTCCAAGATGAGCTCGACACCAAGAGCAGTGGATTCAGGGAATGCTCTCTACACAGTCAATCCAACAGTTTCAATGCTCTATGCCTGGTGGGCTCACTTGTAGGTACTTTATGAAAAATAGTTTCTGTTCTGTAAGTCAGCTAATAAGTGCTTAATATTCACCCCAGCCCTGGAGTCAGCAAGACTCAGTGAGGAGGTGAGCCTCCACACCCACCTAGTATCCAGGAGGTAGAATAAAGTGGTCTGAGGCAGGGCAGCAGACAATCCACTTACCTGATGGACTCTCTTCCCAGGGGTCAGTGGGGCCCATGTGTAGCCAAGCCTCCAACCCCACCTGGTGTCAAAGAGGCAGAAGAGGTAGTAAGAAGCAGGGATAATTGGAACTCCACTCCTTCTCATCTAGTGTTTTAGGGGCTTAGTGTGAAGCCAAGCTTCCAGCCACACCCTGCAGTGCCCACTTTTGCTAAGGTGGGTAGACAAGGTCCTGCAAGGAGCTGGACATACCTTGAGGTGCACTCTAACTAGAACCTGGCCTGTACAAAATAGGTGGTCAAATAGGAACCAGAGTCTCATAATATAATACCCAAAATATCTGGGGTACAGTGGAAAATTATGCATAATATCAAGAATGAGGGAAATCTTGACATGAATTAGAAAACCAACCAACAGATGACAGCACCAAGATGAACCAGATGTTGGAACAATTTGGCAAGGATTATAAAGCAACCACCATAAAAAAGCTTCAGTGAGCAGTTACAAATTCTCTTGAAACAAATGGAAAAATAAATAAAAAATTTCAGCAAAAAAAAAAGCAGTTATTAAAAACAAAAAAGAACCAAATGGGAATTATAGAACTGAAAAATGCAATAAGTGAAATGAAAAACCTTGGTGAATGTGCTCAGTATTAGACAATAGAATCAGTGAACGTTAAGACAGATCAATAGAATTTGCCCATCTAAACAGTGAGGAAATAGGTTGAAAATAAAGTTTTAAGGACCTGTGGGGCAATAGCCCACATAAAAGTAGAGACTCAAGAAGCTGAGCAAACCACAAATAAAATAAGCACAAAGAGGAGAGGGATAAAGACGGAGAGGGATGGGAAACATCTCTAATGCTATCAACAATACAAAATATTTTAAAAAATAAAAATAAGTGAAATAAAAAATCACAAAGAAATCCATTAAACTTCAGAAAATTGAAAACAAAGGGGAAATCAGCAAAGCAGCCCAAGAGAAATGACACCTTACTTATAAGAAAACACCAATTTGAATGAAAGCCCATTTCTCATCTAACAACACAGAGGCCAGAAGAAAGTGACACAACATTTTTCAAGTACTGAAAGAAAAGAACACAGGTATATCTGGTGAAATTATCCTTCAAAAATTAAGGGAAAATAACATACTCAGAAGAAAGAAAGCTAAGAGACTTTGTTGTTAGCAAATCCATTGTTAAAGAATGATTAAATGACGGTCTCTCACAGAAGGTAAATGGTAATAGAAGGCTTTGAGCTTCAGAAAGGGATAACAGAATGGGAAAAATGGGTGTAAGTATAGTAGAATATCTTATGAGGTTCTTATATCATTTTGATAATTACGGCAAACATTATAATACCATGTAATGTGAGATTCAAAGTATGTGAAGTAAACACTTAAGATAATTTTATTTCAAAGGTGGAAAAAATAAAAGAATCTAAATGGAAGTAACTTTCTAAATACTCAAAATGGTAAAATATTGTTAATAGCAGGCTATGACAACTCACGTATGCATGTTGTTATACCCAGGACAATTGCTAAAAAGCTAAAAAATTATATAAGTGAAAATTAGAGGGACTCCTTAAAAGGTGTTCTCATAACCCTCGGGAGGGAGGGAGGGAGAGAGGGAGAAATAGAGGAAAAGGAAACAGGAAACAAACAGAAGACAACCTTTTCCTCTGTACTTTTTGCTGTCTAAAAAAATATATCATGTGTCCGCATAAGAATGTGGCGGTGAGATTCATTCATAAAGAAGAATCTGAGACATTATTGCCTAGGTAATGGGTTCAGTGAGTGTACAAATGACTTTTTTAGAGTGGGGGGTTTGAAAACAGTACTCAATTTTTCTTTTCTGCCCTCAAAATTGTAGCTTTCATTTTGGTGAATGTTTGGTTTTTCACATAACTGATATTAAAATTAGTCCCATGTGGTTGGACTAAAATAAGGTATTTTCTATTTTTAAAGGGCTACCTTTTATTCTTCAAATATTATGGAATCATTAACTTATTTGAAGAGCCACATATTAAAATATTTTAAAATATTTTTATATAGAAGAAATAAAATGTATTAATAAATTGAAAGCTAGGTTTCTCAGGCCAACATTTTCCTGAAAGAAGAATTATTTAAGGTACATTTTTTTATTCTGATCACTATTATATGTTTTAACCATCTGGTAAAATGATTACTCAAAGTAGTAAAAGACTATTAACATTATTACATTATTACTTTACTAGAGGTCTGGTGCATGAAATTCATGCACTGGTAGGGTCCCTAGTGGCTGCCAGCTGCTTGCCGGGTAATCCCTCCCTTCCCCCAGCTGCCTGCCAGTGCCAGGGCCTCCCTCCCTTCTCCTTGCTGGCCGGTTCCTGAAAGAACTCTGGTGGAGGGGACAGTTTGCATACTATGCTTTTATTATATAGGATGGTATTTTTCTTTCTGCTTATTTGTACTTTGTAAGATTTTTTCAATAAGCATTCACTTATCTTATAATAAGATAAAAATTCCAAGTTTCTGTTATATAATGGCCATTAGCAAATTCTAGTTTCTCTCTATATATTCTCCCCCAAATATGCAAATTAAAGAGACCAGCAAATAAATAATAATATCACAGAGGATACTGAAAGAAGGAAAATATTTAAATTATTTTTTAGGTCAGCATAAAATTGAAACTATAAATCTGGAAACTCAAACAAGTAAAACTATAGATGATTTCACTTTGAAAATCAAAGCAAAAATTTAAAATAAAGTATTAGCAAGCAAAATCAAACACATTAAAAAATAATATGTCCTGACCAAGTAGGATTATTAAATAATTCAAGAATGGTTCAACATTTTAAAAAGCCATTAATGTCATGCAGCACATTAATAGATTTAAGGAAACAATATCATATATTCCCCCAGGTGCTTAAGAGACAATTGAAAATTTAATGTCAATTTCTAAGTTAAAAAATACTTTCTGAAATAACAGTCAATGAATCCATCTTTAACACGAGGTGTGTGTGTGTGTGTGTGTGTGTGTGTGTGTCTATGCCTCAATCCAAAATATAACATTTACTTATAGAGAAACACTGGATAAATTCTAAGACAGGAATAAGACAAAAATGCCCATCATTTGCATTACTATATACTCTTGTTTTAGAGATATTATCTAATGTAATTATTTTAAAAATTAGGAATCTATCATTACAAAAGATATAAATATATGTATATGTATAAAATATGGTAGTATACTTGAAAAATATCAATAAAATATGATTACAAATAATATAATTTTATGAGGTATCAAGATATAAAATTACCATGTAAAATTAATATTTCATATATTTCAAAAATTATTAGTTTGAAAATATAATCAAATAAAGCATCCCATAACAGAAAAAGTGGAAGAAAACAGAAATAAAATAAGCAGTAAATGTATAAAATCCATACAGTTGACCCATGAATAACATGGAATGGCCATGGGTCTACTGGTATCAGGCAGATTTTTTCAATAAATATTCAATTGCCCTTCTATATCCCTGAGGTTTCGCATTTGAAGACTCAACCAACTGTGGATGGAAAACATTATTTTTATGATTTGTGGTTGGAAATCCAGGGATGGGAAGGGCCTACGGCAGAGGTCCTCAAACTTTTTAAACAGGGGGCCAGTTCACTGTTTTAAAAAAAACTATGAACAAATTCTTGTGCACACTGCACATATCTTATTTTGAAGTAAAAAAACAAAATGGGAACAAATACAATATTTGTATTTGCATGTGGCCCGCGGGCCATAGTTTGAGGACCCCTGGCCTACAGTATGCATTTTTCTACATCATTTCATATTAGGGACTTGAGCACCTATGGATTTTGGTATCTGTGAGAGTCTTAGAACAAATCTCCAGCAGATACTTTAGGAAGAGTCTAGTTAAGTTTTGGGGAGTCAAAAGTTTTGTGTACATCAATTTTCTACTGCTCAGGGGTCAGTGCCCCTAAATTCCATGTTGTTCAAGGGTGTTGGAGCACAGGCCCTCGGACGCCAGGTATTAGAAGAAGAAGATATGAGAAGTCGTAGGCATATCAGAGAGCCTTTATTGCAAATCAAATAGCCATTGCTAACAAGGAGTCATCAGACAAAACAGTTCTTCAAAGTAGTCTCACAAAGCAGCTGCACACAGGCTGGTCAGTAACACATCTTTATACCAACTCGTACAAAAGAGGCTTCTTGCCAAATAGTGACATCAGTATTTGGGTTATAGAAAGGTACACCTGCACAGTGTGTACAATAAAACTGCCGTGTCATTGACTTTGCACATGTGTATGGCAAATTGGCCTTGAATATCCAGCATACTCTGATTAGGGTTCTCACAAAGGGTCAACTGTACATGGAAAACAAAACACTATTGAAAGATACAAAAGAAACTTGAACAGACAGAAATACAACCTATATTCTTGGATTGGGTGATTCTACTCATAAAGAATCTATATCATTAAAGTTAATATTAAAAATGACATATGATAGCCCAGCCAGTGTGCTCAGTGGTTGAGCATGGACCCATGAACAAAGAGGTCACTGGTTCAATTCCTAGTCAGGGCACATGCCCAAGTTGTGGGCTTGATCTCCAGTAGGGGACGTACAGGAGACAGCCAATCAATGTTTCTCTCACATTGATGTTTCTCTCTATCCCTCTCCCTTCCTCTCTAAAAATCAATAAAAAGAAATATTTAAAAATTACATGATAAAATTATGTGATCCCAATGAAAATACTAGTATTTTTGTAAAGCTAGAAAATTTGATTCTAAAAATGCACAAGCAAATAGTCAAGAAAATGTTGGAAAAGAAAAATCAATGAAAACAAACCATCTTAAATCATACTACAAGGGCTCTGTGTTTAAGAGTGATTTTGCCCTGGCCTGGCTCAGTTGATTGAAGCATCATCCATGCACTAAAGGTTCAATTATGGGTCAAGGCACATGCCCAGGTTGTGGATCGGTGTGGGCAACTAACTGATTGATGTTTCTCTCTCCCTCTCCTTTCCTCTCTCTCTAAAAATCAATAAAAACATATAAAAATTTTAAATAAAATGTGATGTTAGTCCACGAATAGACAGTCAAAGCAATAGGATAGAATAGAAAGTATAAACATAGAAAGTATATAGGAATAGTTGATAGATAATAAAGGTGGCATTTCAAATTGCTGGGGAGAAAGAGATAGACTTTTTAGTAAATGATCACAGGACAGTTGGATAATCATCTGGAAAGAAGATACAATTGAATCCATACCTCCCGCTGTTAAACACCAATAAAAAACTTCCTATGGGTTAGGTATCTAAATATAAAAAAAGGATATTACATATATTGGAAGAAAATATGGGTAAATTAATCTTAAAGATGTTACAGAAAAAAATAGATAAATAATAAATAGCAACATATTTTAAAACAATGATAATTGATCATATAATTATATATCTATTTCTGAACTCTCAATTCTATTCCATTGATCTAAATTGCTATATATACATCAATATAATACTATCTTATTTACTGTACATTGTTAGTAAGTCTTAAAATCAGGGAGCATTCCTCCAAATGCATTACTTTTTTCAAAATTCTGTGTTTTATATATTTTGTATTCCCATATAAACTATAGAATCAAGTTTGACAGTTTGGGATTTTAATAAGGGTTGTATTATTTTATAAATAAACTTAGATAAAATCAATATCTTTACAATATTCAGTTTTCCAATTCATGAACATTGTGTCTCTCAAATTGTGTATGTCTTCTTAACTTCATTCAGCAATCTTTGGTAGTATTCATTGTACAGGTATTATACATATTGTTAAAATTATCTATAAGCACTTTATGTTTGTTTTTTTAAAACATATTTTTATTGATATCAGAGAGGAAGGGAGAGGGGAAGGGAGACAGAAACATCAATGAAGAGAGAGAATCATTGACTGGCTGCCTTCTACACTCCCCTCACTGGGGATGGAGCCTACAGCCTGGACACATGCCCTGACCAGGAGTTGAACAGTGATCTTCCGGTTCATAGGTCTACACTTAACCACTGAGTCATGCAGGTCAGGCAGCACTTTATGTTTTTGATGTTATAATTGTTCCTTACTAGTATCTAGAAATACAATTAATTGATTTTGGTGTACTGGTCTTGTGCCATGTGATGCTGTTTTAGTCACTTACTATATAGGTTAGATTTTATGGCAGTTTTTAGGAAGTTCTATGGAAAGCATGATGATATCTAAAAAATAAAACCAGTTTTATATCTTCCTTCCATTTGAGTGTGCATCTGTGTGTTTCTTTATTGCACAGGCTAGGATTCCAACACAATGTAGAATACAATAAATGTGAGCAAAATTCTTGCTTCGTTACCAGTCTTAGAGCAGGAAATTATTTAGTCTTTCATCAGTAAATATGATGCTAGTTGAATGTTTCCTTCTCTTACCCTAATATTTACATTTTGCTGAGAGTTTTTAGATTAGTGGGTGATGTATTTTGTAAAATGTTATTACTACATCTATTGAGATGATCATATGATTTTCTCCATTATTCTCTGTACATGGGAATTACATTGATTGAGTTTAGATTGTTAAACCAATCTTACACTCCTGGGATAACACTAACAATTGATCTTTGTGTATTACCTCTTTTGGTTTATTATTATTATTATTATTATTATTATTATTGCTTGATTTGGTTTTCTAATATTTTTTAAGAATTTTGCATCCAGTTTTATGAGGCATATTGATCTTTAGCTCTGTTTTCTTTATAATGTCTTTGTCTGGGTATGGTATCAGTCTAATGTTAGACTCATAAAATTCTTTGGAAAATGTTGCATCCTTTTTTATTTTTTAAAGAATTTATGTAGGGTTGGTATTATTTCTTCCTTGAATACTCAATATAGTTATCCAGTGAATCCATCTGGAACGAAAAAAAAAATTAGAGAGCTTTTAAGTAATGAATTTAATTTCATTAATGAATATGGATGATTCAGGTGTTTGTTTCTCTGTGAGTCAGTTTTTAATTTATGCCTTTCAAGAAATCTGTCCAATCCATTTAAGTTCTCAAATTTATTAGAATAAAGCTGTTCATCATATTCCTTTGTTATCCTTTTAACGACTGTCAGATCGATAATGTCATTTCTTATTTCATTCCTGATAATGATAATTTGCATCTTCCTTTTTTTCTTCTAGATCCATCTACTTAAAAGTTTATCAGTTTTGTTTTGCTGACCTTTAAAATAATCAACTTTGAATCTTATTATCTCTATTTTTTTCTGTTTTCTCTTTAGGTTTGTCCTCATATTTATTATTTACTTACTTTAACTTCCTTAGATTTTATTGCTCTTTCTTTTAGCTTCTAATGATGGACTTGGATCATTGATTATGTACTCTTCCACTTTATTTAAAAAAGCTTTAAAAGATATAAATTTATCTGCAAACAGTGCTTTAACTGTATCTCACAAATTCTGAAATATGGTTGTTTTTACTATACTTTTACTGATTACTTTTTTGACTTAAGGACAATTTAGAAGTGTGTTGATTATTTTCTAAATATTTGAGGATTTTTCAGTCAGCTTTCACTGATAGATTTTTGTGTGTGTGTGATGAATTTTTTTAAATTGCTGACTCTATTACAGATGCTCCCTTTTTCTCCCTGTTTGCCTCCACCCTGTCCCTGCCCTGCTAGGTCTTCACCACATTATTGTCTGTGTCCATGGGTTATGCATATATGCATATATATTCTTTAGTTAATATCTTCCTGTCCTCCCTCCAGACTCTCCTCCCCTCTGAGGTCTGTCAGACTGCTTCATTTATCCATGCCTATGGTCCTATTTTGTCAGTTTAGATTGTTCTTTAGATTCCACATATAAGTGAGATCATGTGATATTTGCCTTTCTCTGATTGTTTGCTTATTCTGTTATAATCAGAGAAGATATCCTGTATGAACTTCAACTCCCTCAAATTCAGTATTAACTTAACTAATTAATTAATTTAGTATAAATTAAATTCACCTAGATGTTTTATTACCTTATCGGGTATTCAGAAAACCGACCCCCACAATGTCCACAATGGAATCTCTAGAACCTGGGAACCCTTAGAACTGACACATGAGAAGGGATTTTGTAGAGGTGATTAAATTAAGGATCTTGAGATGGGAAGATCTTGCATTATCTGTGTGAAAGTACAAATATATGTTGAATTTTGCTAGATTTTACCTGTTCCTTTCCATAAGAATTATACTATTTTTCATTCTCACCAGCAATATATGATTGTGTCCGTCCCTGAAGCCAGGATAACAGAGTATCTTGTCAAATTTTAGGATTATTGTCAGAGTGGATAAATCAAAATTTGTACCTCAATAGAATTTTAATTTGTATTTAACTTTTTGTGATCTAGTTTAGCCTACTTTCATATGACATGAGTCATTTGCATTTCTTTTTTTAGGTGAGCGGTTTTTGTTGTGTTTTATGTTGTTTCAGTCTAGTAGCTCTTTTTGTTTGGGATATTTGATATTTGCCTTTGATAAAAACTGCAAGCATTTTTTTTACCAAGTTTATCATTTGTCTCTACTTTGCTTGTGGTGTTTTTTTGCCAGATATATGTTTACATTAGTTTGACTCAGTATTCTGACCATATCCTAAAGAGAAAAAAAGAATTGAAACTAAACTTTAAACCATACTTAGAGTTTTATTACTGGCAAAATTAGAATTTTTAATTTTGAAACTATTTTATGTGTATTGTACAATAAAGTAAATGTGCTAATTAGAAAACAAGGATTTCAATATAAAACAAACAATATAAATAAAAATTTAAAAATTTAAGACCATCAAACCTCAGAGGGAAGGTAGGAGAGGGTGAGGGTAAGGGGGAGAGATTAACCAAAGGACTTGTATGCATGCATATAAGCCTAACCAATGGCCGCAGACACCAGGGGGGTGAGGGCATGAGTGGGAGGGCAATAGGGGGATAGGACACATATATAATACCTTAATCAATAAAGAAAAAAACTGAAGAAAAACACTGTAGTGCAAAATTTGAATTGGAAATACATAATATTTAAGTATATTTATATTTACATTTATCTTAGTTTTACCCACTGAAATTATCTGAAGGCAATAATCTATATATATAAAAGGCTAATATGCAAATTGTCCCCTTGGGAGTTCGACCAGGAGACCAGAGTTTGATTGCTTGCTATGATGTGCACTGACCACCAGGGTGTGGCGTGGAATGAAGGGAGGCCCTGGCCAGCAGCTGGAAAGCCCCAGTCGGCCCTGGTCACCAGCCAGGCCTAGGGACCCTACCTGTGCATGAATTTCTTGCACCTGGCCTCTAGTACATTAATAAAAATCAATACTCCTGACACACAGATCTTGGTTTCTAACTGTCAATTCCCAAAGAAAGCAGAAGTCATTAAGGAAATGGCTAAATTGAGGTACAGAACATAGAAGATACAAAGTGAAGCTGTAATATCTTCTTATGCCATAAAGCAAAAATTTTTTCAGAGACCACTGGAGTTATGTCAAAAGGACACAGAGGCATTTTTAAGGGACTTACACAGCCAATTTTGAAACTGAATATTTGAGTCTTGAGATTTGAGTATCAAAAGGGGTAATTATTTCAGTTGTCTGAGATTTAGATATCAAAAGGCATAATTAATTGTGAAACATTGAGTAAATAACACAGAATTCTCAAAATGAAAGAGCCAAGAAAGAAATTTGATGTGATTAATACATGGAATTATTTGATAATTTATTATCCAATCTGTTACATTTTGAGAGTGAACAGAAGCACAATAATATTTATGCTGGAAGAAAAGATAACTAGAACTGTCCTGGACAAAATGGAATAGAAAATAGAAAATCATCTTACTATTAAACCAGTTCCTTACTCTGACAGCTGGTAATTAAAGGGAAGAAAATGAGGAATTTCTAGATGGAAAAGTACTTTTTTTCCCCCCTCCAAATCTTGTGATAAACATAGAAAGAGTAACACTATTACAAAACCATAATTTTATGACATACCCTATGAAATCAGTGATTCAGGCAAACATTTATCAAAGTTAAAATCATTAGGTAGAATGTTGTTGGGCTATAAGATATGCACATATTGCCAAAGGAAAACATGCCTTACAATGGAAAGGTCTGCTGGTCAGACATCAACTGTGATCAGACTTAGCATCACGTCTTGATATGATGTAAAAACAAAGCACACGCCATCACCTATAAAATGTTTTCCAAATGATCACTGTGAGTCTAGTCTTTAGGCCCATCTTCCAATTTTCTAGAAATAACAATACAGAAAAAGGGTGAAGACACCAAAAGGAAACAATCAGATATATTCAAAATATGGGACAATCCGTGAGAAAACTGACTTTTGTTTGAAGTCAGTATAATTAAATACACAAATAAAAAGCTACAAGACTAGAGTTAGAAAATACTAGAGACAAAGCAAGGAAATACAAATATGGCCACCACCTGTTGCTGAATCTGGATGGTGGATATTCATTTTTGTTTAACTTTACTGCATGTTTTGAATTTTTTTATAATACAATTTAAAAAAAAAAAACGATCCATTTATTCAATAGTATTGCCTTGATTGGAAATTGATAAATTAAGTCAAAAGGGAAAAATGATAGTATATCACCTATAGATACTGAATTTTCCTCTCTTTCTGACCATCTAATTAGTTAATAGGACATACCACTTTAGTGACTTGTTTTATTAATTTACCCTATACTTGCAAAAGACACAGAAATACTCATATTTGAAAAATTAAAATATTCATTATATCAACAGAAATTTCTGCTTGATTTATTATGCACAGATGATGGTGGGGTTGTGATTTAGGCAACGTAAAAAAAGGAACAGGAAGCCAGATAATTAAGATTCTCAAGTCTTTTATTCAATTTTAATTGTTTATGTCACCCACAGTTCAAGCCAGCTGGTATGTTGAATTCAGAGAAAAAAAAAAAAGATGACATTAAGCATCAACTCTGTCTTTGTGAACCAATATTTGGTCCCCTTAATTAAGCTTGGCTTGTGACTATTAAAAGAATGTCTAAAATTATTCACTCCTGGGTGGGGGGAGGAGGGTTAGAGAACAACCAAAGGACTTGTATGCATACATATTGGCATAACCAATGGACACAGACACTGGGGCGGTGGGGGCTTGCCTGGGGTGGGAATGTCTGTGGGGGAGGGAGGGGTGATTGAGGGAAAAGGAGACATATGTAAAACTTTAGACAATAAAAAAAAACCCTGAGGTCAATAGTAAAAAATAAAATAAAATTATTTACTCCTTCCCCCCACCCCCCTCCAAATTAAACAGGTTGTCTTTTAAAGCAAGCTCTTTGGCACGAAGTCCTGGTAAGCAAGTATCATTACAGTTCTCTTTGTTAAAGTTTTGCTATTTATAATTTCCATCAATATTTTCAAGGCAAATAGGTAACAAAATACCTAGCTGAAAGGGGTTCTGATTTCTTCTATCATGATTAGCAGTATAAATATTAGTTTCATTTAGACTATAACATGAAACTCTGTCTCAATATTATGAGTCTTAGATTGGGAACTAGTATAAAGCAGGAATAAGTAGAGGACTAGCACTTGTAGAGCTTACTAGTAGGTTGTATACTGATGGTTGTTACTTGATGGTGGGTTCAATTATATCATGGATGTGGGCTTTGATGTTCTAATGGGACCAGGAGCTCTTGCACTATATTTTCAGTTGACCCTTCTCTGAGCCTGTATGAGTAGTGATTTGTAAGGAGAAGCAAAATATTGACCACAGGTTAAAGAGCATTCAAAATACCTTAGTTGTTATCAATGGCTCAGCAACTAGTAACATCTTCATAGACCAGAGGCTGGAATTCTTTTTTATTTTCCCCCTGAAAAGAGCTACATAGTAAATAATTTGGGCTTTGTGAGCCAGACTGTCTCCCTCACAACTACTCAATTCTTCCATGAAGTACGAAAGCAGCATAGACAATACATAAATGTGGGGGTGTGGCTGTGCTCCAATCAAACTTCATTTATAAAAATAGGGGGCAGTGCAGCATTGACTTGCAAGCTGTCGTTTGCCAACCCCTATCATAGATGATCAAATCATTCAATTAGCAGACAGTGCCTGATATAGAATTTGGTTCCTGAAACAGCAGAATTTAGGAAGTTAAACTAGATTGTCGTCAGAAGATAAGAAATTACTCATAATTTTTCATTTTGTCTTCTTTATAAATTATTATTTGCTAGGAGTGAAGAGTACAAAGGATTTTTAAAAAATAAAAGGCCATATTATAAACAAAGCAGTCAGCTAAACACATATGTGTAATTGATTTACATATTTTCATTCTTTTTTGTCCCATGAAACCATGCCAAGTTAACATTTTTCACTTCTCAAAAGAGGAAAATAATATTGAGTTTGGGGCTCACACCTTGTTGGACAAAGGTCAAACACTGAGCAACAGAAGTTACTTCTATGTAAGGGTCTTATGTAGAAACATGGCAAAATATGAAAGGATACAATTTCCTAATGTAAGAAATATTGGAATATTTCGGTGTATTGTAAAGAATTCCTTCAGGTCCAGCAGTGGTCTTCCTGCCAAATGCCTGCATTCTGCCCCATACCTTTCATGAGGATTGAAGAGGACTCAGGGAATATCCAGCTCAAAGCCTGGCACATAATTCTTAAAATAACACTATTGAGGGACTAGTCTGAGAGGCCACATACACTGGTTAAGAGTATGGATTCTGGAGTCAGACTGTTCTGGGCGTGAATCACACATACCTGACAGTAGGCAAAGAGATTAACCTGTCTGTACCTTAACTTCTTCATCCGTAAAGTAGGGATAATAATAGCGACTTCTTAAAATTATCTTGAATAATTAATGAGCAAATATGTATCAAACACTTGGAAACACTAGCATGTAGTGGGGGGAATATAAGTGTTGAGTGCATTAGTACAAACTAGTTTTCAGTCTCTGTTCGGAAGCAGGAAGTTATTTTATGGCTCATAAGTAAAGAGAATAAGGGAATCATGTGATTAATACCTCTGCTTTTCTATTCTATTCACAATAGATTTTTAAATTTTTATGGTAGATATTACTGCTGCTCACAGAAGGACTGTACTTTCTACCCACTTGAAGTTATCAATATACATGACTTTTTGGTCAATAATATGTGAGCAGAAGTGAAAAATGTGAGGGTACATCTTTCTAATCTCAGATATTTCTTTGGTAATATTTATGGGTACGGGTATTTATCAAATTCTAGGAAAATCATAATGAACACTAACCCTTGGTGTTATAAATGTGTTTTTAAAATACTATATTTGTCTAAGAAACCATTTATAAATATTATATTAGAGAACATTTATTTATTTAATATGTAAAATTCGCAAGAGTGAAACTATTTAATTCCCCATTTGGTGATCACTTGGATACAAAGAGAGAATTCCAAATTTTTTATCTCCAATTCCCAGTTCTCATCCTACCTACTTTATTGAAAATGGTGGTTCAAAGGCTGTTTTCTGTGTCCCACCTTGTCTTTCTTTTTCATCTTTGTGTGATATAAACATTGGCTGAAAGCTAGGCCTTTTGAGGAAAAAATGGAATCTATTAAAGAAGCAAAGTGTAGATTTTAAACAAAATTAGAACCCCCCCAAAGATGTCTATAGGTTTCTTTCCATATCATTTAACCATAACAAGTTTTATAGGTTTTACAGACACTAAGTGGAGTTTATATTCTTGTTCTATCTGAAATGGACCATGCCCTCTGCTAAACATGTTATTTATATACTAGAGGCCTGGTGCACATAATTCATGCACAGGTGGGATCCCTAGGCCTGGCCGGAAATCAGGTCCGATTGGCATTCAAGCTGCCAGCTGGGGCCTGCTAGACAGGGGGAGGGACCAGGGGAGGTTGGCTAGCCTCAGGAGTTTGGCTGTGGGAGTGCACTAACCACTAGGGGGCAGCTCCTGCATTGAGTGTCTGCCCCTTGGTGGTCAGTGTGCATCATAGTGACCGGTCATTCTGGTCGTTCCAGCGTTCCGGTCGCTTAGGCATATACATATATCTTTCCACACATTCAACAACCCTACTATGAGAGCATATTTTACAAATGACTCGGAAACTCAAAGAAATGGCATTCATTGGCTCCCTAATGTATATTAGGCATTGTTACAAAAGTTTTCATATTCTAAAAACTTTTCAGGGGTAGTGTTACCATATTTTCAGGTGAGATAATGGAATCACAGAGAAGTTTTTTGCCCAAAATTTAGAGACTCAGATTTGACCCACTCTGACTGGTCCATATCTCTGTTCCTTCTACATTCTTATATTTCTTCTCATTTTAGAACGGATTCTTATTTTCAATCATTTTCTTATACTTTCCCCTTCCCCATTAGACAAGAATCTTTGTGATAATTTATTATTCATCAATAAATAATTAATGCAACTATTAACCAAGTGACATGCTGGAGAACTGGAAACCCCCCTTTCCTCTTCCCACAATTGATTTAACAAATATTTGAGATTTCACATGTCAGACATTAAATATTACCCCTGCTCTCAAGCAGCTTTTCCTCTAATAGTGGAGGAAGGGAGAAAAAAATTTTAATTGGGCTTTTTAAATTACCCCAAGGTAAGTAAAAGAATAGAAATAAGAAATAACTTGCAGATATAAGTGAAATTAAAAACAAACAAATAATAATCAAGTGCAAACGTTGATTCTGTAAGAAGATTAAATGATTGTATAACCTCTAGTTAGAATGATTAGGAGAGACAGAAAATGAGGACACAAGTTATCAATATCAGGAATGAAAGATAGGACATCTCAACAGAAATAACTTTTATAAAGACAATAGGTAAGTTTTATGAATAGTAGTATTAAAAGTGCTTTTTCAAAAATTTAAAAATATAAGACTTCTACAGTGAAAACTACATAACATTTTTGAAAAATTTAAAGCAGATATAAGTAAATGGTAAGATACCTCATGTTCATGAATTGCAAGACTCAATATCATTAAGATGTTAATTCTCCCCAAGTTAATCTAAAGATTCAACACAATTTCATTCAAAATCCTTTCCAGAATTTGTTTTAGATATTGTCAAGCAGATTATAAAATGTATACAGAAATGCAAAAAAACTGAAATGGCCAAAACAATTTTTTAAAAGAAGAGCAAAGTGAAATGAATTGTATGTACTTGATTTCAACATTTCTAATGATACTGCAGTAATCAAGTCTATGTGGTATGGAATTAAGCATAGACAAATAGATCAAAATAACAGAATATATATTCCCGAAACTCACTCACTCATTTATGTTCAATTAAACTTTTACAGAAATACCACAGCAGTTGAATAAGGAAAGAAGAGTCTTTTCAGCAAATGATTATGAGAAACCTGGGTATCCATAAAGAAAAAAATCAATTATTCCTACATCACATCACATACAGAATAATTTCATGTGCATCATATACTTAAACACAAAAGCTACAATCATAAAGCTTCTAGGAGTAAACAGAATAATAGCTCTATAAATTGGAGTCAATAAAAATTTCTTAGGCCACAGAAAACATTAAACATAAAGAGGAAAAGCTTGTGCAATTGAGCGTTAGCAAATGAAAAACCTCTGTTCATTAAAAACGACCATTAAGAAAGTGAACAGGTAGACTTTCAGTCACGGTGGCAGAGTAGGTAAACACTTTGCTTGCTTCCTCCCATGACCACATCAACATTACAACTAAACTACAGAAAAGCCATCATTGAGAACTGCCTGAAAACTAGCTGAACAGAAGCCCTCTAACTAAGGATGTACAGAAAAAGTCACGGCGAGACTGGTAGGAGGGTCAGAGATGCCAACTAGCTGGTTCCACAACCCAATGTGGTGGCTGAGAATTAGCAGGTTCACCCTGAGAATGAAGGGGTCCCAGCCCCACACTGGGCTCCCCAGCCCGGGATTCGAGTGTCAGGAAGAGAAGTGAAGTCAGTCAGACAGAGAAAGGCAAATTACCATATGATTTCACTTATATGTGGAATCTAAAAAATAAAATAAATGAACAAAGACACCAGAAACAAACTCAAGGATACAGAGAACATTTTGATAGCTGCCAGATTAAAAGAAGGTTGGGGACATAGGTGAAAAGGGAGCAGGGATTAAAATGTACAAATTGCCAGTTATAAAAACAGTCATAAGGATGTAAAATACAGCATAGAGAATATAGTCAATACTATTGTAATAACTATGTATGGTATCATATCGATACTATACTTATTGGGGTGATCAGTTTATAAGTTATATAAATGTCTAATCACTAAGTTGTATACCTGAAACGAATATAATATTGTATGTCAACTGTTATTGAAAAATAAAAATATTATTTTAAAAAATGAATAGGTAAATCACATTCTGGGGAAAAGTAGTTATAGTACATATACCTAGAAGATACATATGTCTGTAATAATAAAAAGGCATGCAATATAATTTTTTTTAAAAAAATCAACAAAGGAGATCCAATGGAAAATAATGAAATTGGACCTCTGTCATACACTACTCACAAAAATGAACTCTAAATGGATGAAGGACTTAAACATGAGACCTGAAGCCATAAAACACCTGGGAGAACACATAGGGGAAAAGCCCTTGACATTGTTCGTGGCAATGATTTCATAGCTGTGAAATCAGAGCAAAAGCAACAAAGGCAAAAATAAACAAGTGGGACTACATCGAACTAAAAAGCTTCTGTACAGCAAAGTAAACCATCAATAAAAGAAAAAAAAGGCGACCTACAGAATGGGAGAAAATATGTACAAATCATATATGTGAAAAAAGGTTAATATCCAAAATATATAGGGAGCTCATATAACTCATTAGCAAAAAAACAAATAATCTGATTATAAAATGAAAGAAGAACCTGAATAAACATCTTTCCAAAGAAGGTATATATGTGGCCAAAAAATTCATGAAAACATGTCTTCAGCTCAGTGGTTAGAGCATCGACCCACCAACCCAAGATTCACAGGTTCAATTCCCAGTCAAGGGCACATACCTGGGTTGCAGGTTTAATCCCCTGCCCGGTCAGGGGTCAAACACTGTACTGTTTTTATAGTAGCTGTACAAGAACCCTGTCAAGGAGCTTTTCCCCTATGTATTCTTCTAGGTGTCTTATGGTTTCAGGTCTTATGTTCAGGAGGCAACCAATTGATGTGTCTCTCTCACATTGGTGTTTCTCTCTCTCTCTCTCTCTCTCTCTCTCTCTCTCTCTCTCTCTCTCTTTCTCTCTCTCTTTCTTCACTACTCTCTCTCCCCCCTTCTTTCCTTCCCTTCCACTCTCCCTAAAAATATCAAGGAAAAAATATCCTTGGGTGAGGATTAAAAAAATAAAAAACACATGAAAACCTGCTCAAAATTGCTAAATATCAGGGAAATGCAAATCAAAACCACAGTGAGATATCACTTTACACTTGTTAAATGGCTATTCTCAAAAAAGATAAGTGCTGGTGAGGAATGTATAAAAAAGGCAACCCTGCTGTACTATTGGTGGGATTGTAACTTGGTACAGCTACTATAAAAACAGAATGGAATTTTGCCAATAAATAAATAAAAATAGAACTACCATGTGATTCAGCAATCCCACTTCTGGGTTTACATATGAAAGAAATAAAATCACTATCTTTTTTTAAAAAAATATTTTTATTGATTTTTTACAGAGAGGAAGGGAGAGAGATAGAGAGAAACATCGATGAGAGAGAAACATCGATCAGCTGCCTCCTGCACACCTCCTACTGGGGATGTGCCCACAACCAAGGTACATGCCCTTGACCAGAATCAAACCTGGGACCCTTCAGTCTGCAGGCCAATGTTCTATCCACTGAGCCAAACTGGTTAGGGCTAAAATCACTATCTTGAAGAGATATCTGCATCCCCATGTTCATTGCAGCATCATTCATGATAGCCAAGATATGGAAACAACCTCTGATGGATGAACATATGTGTATTAAATCATCATGTTGTATAGCTTAAACTTGCACAATACTATACATCAATTATACCTCAAATCTGGAAAATAATTTTTATTTCAGTGAAAGACTCAGACACTTCAAAGAGAAAAGATAAATGAATGGTTAATAATGTTATGACAGTGTTCAACATCATTAGTCATCAGGAAACTTCAAATTAAAACCTCAATGAGATACCATTCTATAATCAGTAAAGTGGCTGAAATTAAAATGACTGGCATAGCAAAGTTAACAAAGATGTAGAGAAACAGGCACTTTCATACATGGCTGATGAGAACATAAAATAGTAACTATGCTTGGGAAAAGATTAGGTTGTTTAAACTCTTAATAGAGTTAAACATACCTTACCCTATGACCCAGCAATTCCATGCCTAGCTAATCATCATTGAGTATTGAAAATATATATTTCCTTAGCTCTCATGGCACAATGAATCATCAAAACCTGTTTGTAATAGTGAGACCTGCCTTTGGTATGTCTGGGATTAAGACATGTTTTAAAACACTGCTTTTTCAAAGCAATCTTTAACTTGAAATAAGAGGTAGAAATAATTTCCTGTCCACTGGGAAATTATTTCTGACTGAAGGAGTCATCAAAGCAAAATTTTCAAAGACTGACTTTTTCCCAAGTAATTTTTCATAGGGTTCATTCCATTCAACCAACATTATTTAATGCTCCTATGTGCAGTCTATTGTATCAGAGTTCAGATGTTAAAAGTTATCAGACTTCACTGAACCCATGGCAGAGTTGGGAAGATGAACACATAAATATCTTATCTAAGGTAGACAATGATAAATGCTACAATGGAGATAGAATGCATTTGCTATGAGAATATAGCCGTGGAAACAGAGATTAATTTGTCTGGGAGTATAGGGCAATTATTCTGAGGCAATATGGAATTCGAACTGAACTTTAGCAGGCAGATATGGCACCAAAAATAAAAGTCAGTGGCTCAAAACTGACTCCAACATTGTCCTAATTTCTTAAAGCTTTGATCTAACTATGTTAGTAAATGTTGAATTTATACAATACATAGTCAATCAACAAATATATACTAAGGACCTAGTCTGTCAAATCTGACATTTGACATACTAGATATTTAGTAAATACTTATATTTCATACACTTCTTTAAATTTCCATTACAACAACCTGTAGTCCAAGCCACCAGTGATCTCCTATTTGGATGGAATGACTTGCTAAGGGGCTTCCCCTTATTTTCTTTTAATGTCCTCTGATGCAGTTTCTTCAGCACAGAATGACCATGTAAAACCCTGCTAGAAACATTGTAAGGCCATTAAGTAAGATGATACTTGTTCTTGGAATGTGCCTTCCCTGCTTTCATGTGGTGGTACCCTTCTAATACTTCACATTTTATTTTGCGTTCCCACCCTTAGTGCTTCCTTCTCCTGACAACTCTATCTAGATTGATCTTCCCAACTCAAAACCCATCTTTATTTTAGCATCATTTCCATTTTGAATTTCGTACTTAAATATTGGTCTGGTTCTGTATTTTTGGTCTCCTTAACAAGACTATAGATCATTCAAGGACAGGAAATTTGCTTTTTTGGCTACCACATAAACACCTAGCATCTAGTATGGAGCCAATACATGGTAGACATTGAATATTTAGTTAGCATTGTATTGTAGGCAAAATCAGACACAATCCTTGGCTTCATGGAACTAACAGCCTGATGAGGCAGATAGCAATCAAATAATCACAGAAGTAAACGGGAAATTATAAATTGATAAGGGCTTGAAATATAGCACATGATTTTATGAGAGCATGTAATAGAAAGATGAGACCTACTTAGAGGCCTCAGGAAAGACTTTCCCAAGGTGAGGGCATCGAGCTGAGTTACCAGAAGATGACAGGTGAAAAATGCTTTTCCATAAGGAGAAAGGCTTTGTTCTGAGATCAAACATGATGGGTTAGAGTTAGACTTAGAGCAACGGTTCTCAACTGGGCACTTGGTGAGGTCTGGAGTTATTTTGAGTTGACATTATGGAGGAGGAACGTGCTAGTGGCATCTAGTGGATAGAGGCCACAGAGTCTGTTAAACATCCTGTAAAGAACAGGGCAGCTCTCCACAGAATTATCCACTCCAAATGTCAATAGTGCCAAAGTTGAGAAACCCTGGGTTAGAGCATTGCTTCTCCAACATGTTTACTTCAGTAAGCAATGTATTTTACAGCATAACCCAGTAAACAACACAAAATAAAGTGTTTACATGAAAATAATATTTACCCTTTGTCTTGTGATGTACTTTCTTTTCTTTTCTACTCTATTCTATTTATTTTTAATGCTGTTTTCATGACATACTATTAAGCCTCAATCTGTGGTTAGAAAAATCCTATGGTGAAGGACTTGAAAAAGGCAACTGGCTGGTACACAGAAATCAAGGGGAAGATTGGGAAGCAGTAGAAATGGGGAGGAAGGCAGGGATAAGATTCCTTAGGGACATTAAGGGCATGTTAAGGATTTTGGTCTTTATCCTTAGAGTAACAGAAAATTATTGAAAGATTGTGAGCAGCAATATGACATAATCAGACTTTTATTATGATACTAGGGGCCCGGTGCACGAAATTCGTGCACTGGGTGGCGGGGGGGAGTGTCCCTCAGCCCAGCCTGCCCCCTCTCACATACTGGGAGCCCTCAGGCGTTGACCCCCATCACCCTCCAATCGCAGGATTGGCCCTTTGCCCAGGCCTGACGCCTCTGGCCTAGGCGTCCGGCCCGGGCAGCGGGGACCCGCAGCTGCAGCGGCCCCAGATCGTGGGCTCCCCTTTAGGCCCAGGCAAGGGACCCCTAGCTCCCGGGACTGCCAGCTTCGACCGTGTCCAGCTCCCATCGCTGGCTCCACCCCTACTTCCTGCTATCACTGGCCAGGGCGGCAAAGGTGCCTGATTCTCTGATCATGGCTGGGGGGCAGGGCAAAGGCGGCCCCAGGGCCACCTTTGCCCTGCCCCCCAGCTCTTAGCTCCCCCCTGGGTTTCCGATCACTGTCAGTGGCAGGGGGCTTCTTCCTGCTTTCCCTTTCGCCTCCCTGCATTGTGCCTACATATGCAAATTAACCACCATCTTGTTGGCAGTTAACTGCCAATTTTAGTTGGCAGTTAATTTGCATATAGCCCTGATTAGCCAATGAAAAGGGTAGCTCGTACGCCAATTACCATTTTTCTCTTTTATTAGTGTTGACTAGAGGCCCGGTGCACAAAAATTTTCCCTCAGCCCCACTTGTGCCCTCTCATAGTCTGGGACCCCTCAGGAGATAACGACCTGCTGGCTTAGGCCCGCTCCCGGGTGGCAGAGAGCAGGCCCAATCCCTAGGTGCCTGCCCCGCAGCTCCTGGTCGGGCTCAGAGCAGGGCTGATTGGGGAGTTGGGGGCGCCGCCCCCTGTCATGCACAGAGCAGAGCGGATCAGGAGGTTGTGATGCTACCCTCAGTCACGCTCAGGGTAGGGCCAATTGGAGGGTTGGGGCACCTCCCCCTGTCACACTCAAGGCAGGGTCGATGGGGAGGTTGCGGCACCACCCCCTGTCACGCACAGAGCAGGGTGGATCAGGGGGTTGTGGTGCCACCACTGTCACACACAGAGCAGGGCCTATCAGGGGGTTGGGGCGCTGCCCCTGTCATGCACAGAATAGGGCCCATCAGGGGGGTTGGGGCTCCGTACCCTGTCACACACAGAGCAGGGCCGATCAGGGGGTTGCAATGCCACCCTCAGTCACGCTCAGGGTAGGGCCGATCAGGGAGTTGGGACACTTCCCCCTGTCACACCGAGGGCAGGGCCAATGGGGAGGTTGCAGCTCCACCCCGTCACACACAGAGCAGGGCCCATGGGTGGGTTGGGGCGCCACACCCTGTCACACACAGAGCAGGGCCAATCAGGGGTTTGGGGCGCCTTCCCCTGTCACGAACAGAGCAGGGCCGATAGGGAGGTTGTGGCCCCGCCCCCTGTCACATACAGAGCTGCAGGGCAATCAGGGGGTTTGGGCGCTGCCCCCTGTCACGCTGCTCCAGGGGCCAGGAGGCCTCTCGGCTCTGCTGATCCCAGTGCTGGGAGGCATATTACCCTTTTACTATATAGGATAGAGGCCTGGTGCACGGGTGGGGGCCGGCTGGTTTGCCCTGAAGGGTGCCTTGGATCAGGGTAGGGGTCCCCACTGGGGTGCCTGGCCAGCCTGGGTGAGGGGATGATGGCTGTTTGTAGCTGGTCACACCCCCTTCAGGGTGGGGGTCTCCAATGGGGTGCCTGGCCAGTCTGGGTGAGGGGCTGAGGGCCGTTTTCAGGCTGGCTGGTGACTGAAGCTCCCAACCTCTCTTTTTTTCCCTTTTTTTAATTCTTGGATTCATTTACCTTCTATGGCTGTCACTGGAGCTGAGAGCCGGCTTTAGCTCAGACCTCGGCTGCTGAAAGCAGGTTTCTGTCTTTGTTTACCTTCTGTATTTGAAACTTTGTTGCGAGTCTAGCTCTGAGATACCAGCTGACTGAAAGCAGGTTTCTGGGGTTTTGTTTAGCTTCTATATTTGTAACAATGTTTCTTAGAGTGCAAGCTCAGAGGCCAGCAGTGGCAGGCGGGGAACGTTGGCTTCCTCCGTCACTGGAGCAAGCAAGCCTCCTATTCGCTTCAGTGCCTGGCTGCCAGCTGCCATCTTGGTTGGCAGTTAATTTGCATATCACCCTGATTAGCCAATGGGAAGGGTAGTGAAGTTATGGCTAATTACCATGTTTCTCTTTTATTATATAGGATACACTAGCATTGACTAACAGAAATATAATGCATGCCACAGATTTAATCTTAAATTTTCTACTATCTTCATCTTTTAAAAAGATAAATAGCAATGGGTAAATTTAATTTCTCTAGGATGTTTTATTTAACCCAATAGATCATTTCAACCTGCACTTGATACCTGTTGTACCACTGAGTTACAATTCCCTTAGTGGTTGGGTGCTAGTGTGTATCAGCATGAAGGCATTAGTCTTTCCTCCTCATCTGCCCCAAACTGCCTTGACAGGCAATTATTTTGCTCTGGTTATGTGTGTATGAGTGTGTGTGTGTGTGTGTGTGTGTTTGTGTGTGTGTGTGTTCTGGACTTAAAAATCTACCCACCCAATACAAAAGGTATTACATTTCTTTTCTCTTTGTGATATGTTAAAATCAGATGTCAGCTTATATTGTGCAAATTTCCTGCCCACTCTGGGCTCCATTTCTGGAGCTGTGGTTCATCCAACAGTCTCTTTATCTCAACAAGAACAGGCATTAAAATGCTTGAATGATCTTTCCTATTGTCACATTTTACACCATAGGTTCTTATCAGACAGTCTTCAGATATAAACAGGAAACAAAACATATTTTTTTAAAATTTATTAAGTTATTATAGAAGGTATATATATATATATCCCTCATACAAAATGCAGATAGATTAAATATATATGTTAAGGAATAAAATGGGATGACAGAATATAAATTGCTCTGAACCATTCTTTTCCCACTTTACAGTAGCTATCACCATCTTCCTTTGTTAATAAAACACTCTTTGGCATCTGTATGTATCCACCAAGGAGTTGAGTAAGTTCCCCATCCTTGGATTTCAGATTGCTTACAGCTTTTTTGGTATTATAAACAATGCTGCATAAACATTTATGTTAGTGTTTCCGTACTTATTTTGTTATTTCTTAAAATAAACTTCTAGAGGAAAACATTTTTACATTAAAGGTTATACAAATACTAGGGGCCCAGTGCATGAATTTGTGCACCTTAATAGGAACTGTGGGCCACGAGTCTGTGGTGGGCATGGGGGCAGGTCTTGGCCCATCCTCCGCACCCCCACCCAACTCCTCCCACCGTGGCCCCCAGTCTCCTGTCTGCCAGAAGCCCCACTCCCGCCGCTGCCTCTCCCACACGCTGACAGTGCTGGCCCCGCTCACATTCACTGATGGTGCAAAGCTATTGGGGTCAGTTCCAGCAGCTGCAAGTGGGGCTGTCACCAACGGCAGGTGTGAGAGGCGGCTGCCAACCCCAATTGCCCCTCAGGAGCAGAGGGAGTTGGAGAAGCCCTCAGGGGCAATCAGGGCCGGCAGCTGCCCCTTACACTCACTGACAGCGCCACGCAATCAGGACTGGCACTGGGCACCGGCAGTGGGTGTGAGCAGCGGCTCCAGTGCCAGCAGCGGGTGCAAGCTCTGGGCAGGACTGCAGCGTGTGGGAGCAAAGAATTTTCAGTAACCACCAGAGGTTCGCCCTGATGACAACGGCCGGCACCCTGCCTTTGTCTGACGCCTCAGTTCACCTGCTCTACCATCTCACTGCGGCCAATGCCCACCACTTTCCGTGCTCTAATGCCTGCTGCTGATGCCCACCATGTTCCGCGCACACCCCCTGGTGGTCAGCGCACATCATAGCAACCAGTTGTTCAGTTGTTCGGTTGTTCAGCCGTTCTGTCTATTTGCATATTAGGGTTTTATATATATAGATTAAGGGTCTCACTATAGCCAAACTGCTTTGAGAGAGGTTTGCCAACTTCTATTTCTCCCAGCAGTATGCAGTGCTAGAGTGCCAAAACCACACACCTGCCCAATCAAGCCCTTTATCTTTGCAAATTTGATAAATGAGAAAGTGTCATCTCATCCTTGTATTAATTTACATTTATTTTATTACCAGTAAGTCTGTGTGAATTTTTTTCATGTGTATGTTGGTTATTTGTATTTCTTTACTTGTGCATCTTTTATTCATGTGTCTAGTCCATTTTTCTCTCAGAAAAAAATAATATTTTATCTATTCATAAATGCTCTTACTATATTAAGAATATTAACTTATAACAGTGTATTTTAAATATTTGAGTTTTAAATATTTACTAGTAAATAAAATATTTTAAATATTGGTCATTAACTGGAGGAAAGGAAGTCTTTTGTTATATGTTGGTGTAACTTTTTATGTAGTTTCTGTCTTAGTATCACATGAGCAAGTTGTTCCTCAACAGAGGTTATAAGCATTCATTAATATTTTCTATTATAATTACTTTTATGATCTTATTTTTAATATTTGAATATTTAATCCATATAGATTTAAGTTAGGTATAAATTAAGGATAAAATTTGACTATTTTCCAAAATGGTTAGCCAATTAGAACAACATACTAAAGTTTTCCGTATACATTTTCTAAATCAGATCCAAAATTCAGTTATTTTCCTAAAAAACCTTGGCTTCTTTAGGTGGAAAATATTTCAAGACCCATTCTGGGTGCTAATGGAATGCAACTGAGTTTACCATTGTCCCTTTCCTTTTTCTTTCAGAGGACCTATCTAGAAAATATGTATTTTACTCAGTGATAAATTGATAGGCAATACTGGTGCTTCCATTTCAAATTCAGAACTATAGTGTATATCTGTCATGGTGAGACCATGTTTCCAAAATTATACTGAGCCAGAGGTGCTCTAGAGCAAAACAGTTGCTCATTAGCCTATATATAAAAACCCAAACCTGGCTGATTTAGGGAGGTTAGTGCACAAAGAACAGAAAAATGTGTCACGTGAAAATTGGAAACTTACTATGTTAAATTTTTAAAAATACATGGATCTGTTTTCAGGTTTTCTATTATCCCCCATTATTCTATAGTAACATACTCTTAATTATTGTAGCTTTGTACATATTTTAATATCTAGTAGAGGTCATCTGATGGTGCTCAGCAAGGACTTTCTCTTTTTACTTGCCCCTCCCCCCTGGGTACCCTTGTGTAGGGTACAGTTAGAAAAATCACATTAGTTAGTGGTGTTTATGTTTCTTTATCCTAATGTGCACTATAATTTCTAAGACTCTCTGAGAGGGAGTATGACTATGGATGGGACCCAGAATAATGCCTCTCCTATAAGATGTCCACATCCTAATTCCCCAAGTCTGCGAATATGTTACATTGCATGGCAAAGGGAATTAAAATTGCAGATGTAATTAAAGTTGCTATTCAGCTGGCTTTAAGATGGGGGCAATTATCTGAATTATCCAGGTAGGCCCAGGTAATCACAAGGGTCCTTGTAAGTGAAAACAGGTGGTAGGTGTGTGTGTGGTGATGCATGAAAATGAGTCCACTGGAAATTGCTGGTTTCAAAGATGGAAGAGGATAGAGAGTTAAAGAATGTTGGCAGGCTCTAAATGCTGATAAACGAAAGGAAAGTCCTTTCTGGCCTCCAGAAGGAACTCAGTCCTGCTCACACCTTGATTGCAGCCCAGTGGATTGCATCAGATTTCTGACCTCCAGAGCTGTTAAGCAATAAATTTGTGTCGTTTTAAACCAATAAGTTTGAGGTAAGTTATTACATGAGCTATAAAAAACTAATGCATCATGGAAGTCTTTTTTTAAAGCATTCCACAAATAATATAGTGGCAAACATTGTATTAAATTATGCTTTGATTTGAGTTGAGTTATTCATTTGTTAACTGGAGTCCCGAAATCCAGGCAGAAAGCTAGATCGACCTAGGCAAACATTCTGTTACAGTTTTATCATTAAAATTAGCTCTAAGTGAAATGCAAATCAAAACCCCAATGAGATACCACCTCACACCTGTTAGAATGCCTATTATCAACAAGACAAAAAATAACAAGGTTGGAAAGCTTGTGGGAATATAAATTGCGCCATCAGTATGGAGGTTCCTCAAAAAATTAAGACTAGAGCTACCATATGATCTAGCAATCCCTCTTCTGGGCATCTATTCCCCCAAATTGAAAATCTTTATTTGTAAAGATATATGCACTCCTATGTTCATTGAAGCATTATTCACAGTGGCCAAGACATGGAAACAACTTAAGTGTCCTTCAATGAATGACTGGATAAAGAAGATACGGTACACGAATTCTATGGAATACTACTCAGTCATAAGAAAGGATGAAATACTTCCACTTGAAACATCATGCATAGACCTTGAGAATATTATCCTAAGCTAAATAAGTCAGATATGGAAAAGGACAAGAACCATATGATTTCACTCATATGGGGGATATAAAACAGCAACAAATGAACAAACAAAATAGAAAAATACATACAGATAATACTAGTAGTTTGGTGGTTACCATAAGGGAAAAGGGATAAGGGAGGTAAAAAAGGGTAAACAGAGTCAAATATATGGAAGGAGACTTGAAGTTGAGCGGTGAACATACAATGCAATATATAGAACTGTACACTTGACATTTACATAATCTTATTAACCAGTGTCACCCCAATAACTTTAATTTTAAAAAATTTTTAAAATCTTCCTGTTTGACAACTACTGATGGAGGCCCTGCTGCATGAAAGGCACATTTTAATTATCTCATATGTACACACATGTATGTGAATGCACATACACACAGAGACACATACACACTCAACTCACAAACTAAGTTATTTTAGGTTCCCAGTATTCTCTCCTGCACTACACTCACAGAATTTTATGCTCTGAATTTACACCAAATTTAGCTTTCTTATGTCACACTCATCATCCACTCACTCAAAAGATGATTTATTGAGTACTCACAATGTTATAAGAAGGTGCTTCTCATTCCAGATGTGGAGTACTTCTGGAGAGAGTGGTAATTTTTGAAGCCTCATATCGTATTCCGGAGTTAGAGGCCCACCTCATCTGGGTGTTGGATAACCCCAGTGTATACTTATCCTCACAAATGGGCCATGATGTACCCCCCAAAAAGGCAGTGACCTAAATTATTTTTAATGAGCCACATGGTTCAGACAGATGCAAAGACTTTTTTCCCTGGGCTATTCTGATCGACTGCACTCCCAGTGCTTTGTGACTGAATTCCCGTTTGGCTTTCATTGTGCAAACCCTGCTGCACTGCATCATTGAAGCCTATCCTGGAACTTGCCAAAATAAATGCCACCCGGGCAACACAGGAGATAGCAAGTGCAAAGGCTGTCTTGGAAAAAAAGTGAAACTATATATTTTCTTTCAATCACCCTGATTCCTATTCTGAGATAGACCCATCTCAGATTGATCATTGAGGCCTTTGTCATGAAAAAGTATCACTTTTTTTTTTAAATTTTTTTATTGTTTTATTGCTTAAAGTATTACAAAGGGTATTACATATGTCCCCCTTTTTCCCCCCCGCCCTTGACAATCCCCTGGCCTCCCCTACCCCCCAGTGTCTTATGTCCATTGGTTATGCTTATATGCATGCATACAAGTCCTTCGGTTGATCTCTTACCCCCCTCCCTCCTGCTCCCCAACCCTCCCTGGCCTTCCCGCTGCAGTTTGACAATCAGTTTGAGGCAGCTCTGCCTCTGTATCTATTATTGTTCATAAGTTTATAATGGTCTTTATTATCCATGAATGAGTGAGATCATGTGGTATTTTTCCTTTATTGACTGGCTTATTTCATACAGAAAGCCAAGAGACATATGAAAACATGCTCAAAATCACTTATCATCCGAGAGATGCAAATCAAAACAACAATGAGGTACCATCTCACACCTGTCAGACTGGCTATCATCAACAAATCAACAAACGACAAGTTCTGGAGAGGATGTGGAGAAAAAGGAACACTCGTGCACTGCTGGTGGGAATGCAGACTGGTGCAACCACTATGGAAGACAGTATGGAGTTTCCTCAAAAAACTAAAAATGGAACTCCCATTTGACCCTGTGATCCCACTTCTAGGAATATATCCCAAGAAACCAGAAACGCCAACCAGAAAGGATATGTGCACCCATATGTTCATAGCAACACAATTCACCATAGCCTAAGTGCTCATCAGTAGATGAATGGATTAGAAAACTGTGGTACATCTACATGATGGAATACTATGCTGCTGTAAAAAAGAAGGAACTCTTACCATTTGCAACGGCATGGATGGAACTGGAGAGCATTATGCTAAGTGAAAAGTATAACTTTTAAGTCTGTGTATTTTGAAGTATCCTGAAAAGACCTAACATGGGGCTGCTTGGTTTTTCCACACATAATCCACTCTGGAGACACTGGAAGGGAAAGAATTATTGATCTGAGAAAATAACATAAAAACTGTGAGAAATCCCAGGGACACTGAAGGCTGTGGGGAATTGGTCTGGGAGGAGTCAAGAATGCCCTTTGGACCAAGCCAGCCTGAAAGCATCACTGAAGTATAGATTGGGGCAGATCTGTCAGGTTCTGCTCTTGTCTCACTCCTCATTGCCTAGGAATAATCATCGCCTGCTCATTTGCTTCAGAAATCAGCAGTAATGATAAGGCCTATGGGTGTGGATATCTTAAAAATATTTTTATTGATTTTTAGAGACAGAGAGAATGGGAGAAGGACAAACATCAGTTGCTGCCTCCTGCACACTCCTACTGGGGATCAAGCCCACAACCTGGGTATGTGCCCTGGACCAGGAATCGAACTGTGACCTCCTGGTTCATAGGTTGACACTCAACCACTGAGCCATGATGATTTTGCATTTACTAGGTTTTTCTTTTTATAAAATCAAATTGAGCATGAAATACCAGAATGCATTGCTCATCATAAAATAAATATTATTTTGTAATATGCATAAAGTATATTTACGATTCTCATTTTATAAATATATTTCAAATGAGTCATGAGGTAAAATGTATTTCTTACTGTAGAATAAGGTCAAAAAGTTTAAAAGCCCCTGCATGGCTGATATCCCTAAGGAAGCATTACTTCACAGACAGCTGAGAGATGCAAGCTAGAAAATAAAAATAATAAACAGAACAAAAATAACGGTATGATGAAAAACTGTTGGAACAGATCATCTAAATAAACATAATGAAAGTTCTCAAGCAGAGAATGGAGGATATTAGCAGTGTTAAAGTAGTACCAAGAAGAAAGAAAAAGAGCAAGCTGAAATGTGAAAAGTATAATAGGTGAATAAGGAACACCAGTTTGTATAACAAATTAGTGAGTGGAAATATCACATTGAGAAACCTTCCCAAAAGGCAGTAGAAGAAAATGATGAGACTTATAAAGAAAATAAGACCTGTGGAGATTAGAAGAATAAACAAAAACATAAGGCTAATAAAAATATGAGATGAATATTTTTAAATGTAGATGAATAAATATTTGATAAAATAAGGAAAATAAATGTGCTCAATTTAAAGAAAGATGAAAGATTGAAAGTAGTTTTCATCGAGCACAAAATAATAGATAAAGCCTTACACCTGGTCATATTGTAGTAAAATGTAATAACACCCATAAAAGAATATTCTAAACACTTCCAAGGAAAGAGCAGATGTAGTAAAAAAAAAGAATTACACTGAAAAGAACAAAGCAAGAAGACATAGTATTATTTCTAAGCTGTAGAAAGAGAAAGAATGATTGCAAAATTTTACATGTCCAATATGTCATTTAAATCTGACTGAAGAAATATCCTTGGTTTTATCAGACCTCACAAAGTTTGACAAAGTTTAACCTTGAAATTCCTCTTTTTTTTTAAGTATATATTTTATTGATTTTTTAGAGAGAGGAAGGGAGAGAGATAGAGAGCCAGAAACATCGATGAGAGAGAAACATCGATCCGCTGCCTCCTGCACATCTCCCACTGGGGATGTGCCTGCAACCCAGGTACATGCCCTTGACCGGAATCGAACCCGGGACCTTTCAGTCCGCAGGCCGATGCTCCATCCACCGAGCCAAACTGGTCTCAGCGAAATTCCTCTTTAGGGAAAGGTACTCAAACAAGAATTGAGCTAGATCCAGGAGGATAAATGAAGATATTAGGAAATAAATGTAGTCAGACCACTTTTTTATAATGTGTTGTCACCTAAAAACATAAGAATAACATAAATAAAATACAACTAAAACAGACTGGAACTAAAATTCTAGAAAAATTAACAAGAGATGAAACAATACATGAGAGAATATCTTTTGGAGGGAATATATAGATGTTCAAGAAATCAATATAAAATGAATGGTATTTTAGAATACTACAACTTATGAAAAATAACTCCAGTGGAGATGAAGAGTCAAAATAGATCATTTTAATAGAAAAAAAAATAAAAATAGTAGTTTAAAAGACCCCCGCCCCCACCCCACACAAAAGCACTAGGCCCAGAGGATTTCACAGGAGAATTCTACCAACTCTACTTTTATGAAAAAAATTAGAACACGATACCAAAACCTGATAAAGTTTGCACCATAAAACACACACACACACACACACACACACACACACACACACACACACCTCACTTATAAATAATGCTGCTGAATTTTTATATAAATGATATATGCTTTAGGAAACAAAAGCCAACAACACTAAAGCATCAATATTATGACTAAGTAGAGTTAATTCAAAGAATACATGTGTTTCAACATTGGGAAACCATTCATGTGATTTGTTATTATAACCAAGTAAAGGAGAAAAATACTATTATGTCCATAGACACAGGAAAGGCACTTGACAAATTCAATATCTATTTATTTTTAAAACACTCAATAAAATAGGAATTGATGGAGATGTTCTTAACATGATTTTATCTACCTATCTACCTACCTATATATCTATCTAAATGCAGGTATCCTACTTAATAGGGAAACACTAGAGGCTGCCCTACTAAAGTCAGAAAAAGAAAAGTGAAGCCACTAATTTCCCTGCTATTAAACTGTGTACTGGAGTTACTAACCAATGCAATTTGGCAAAAGTATGTACTATGGACTAAGTGCTTGTGTCCCCCAAAATTCAGATTTTGAAACTCTAACCCCCAACATTTGAAGATGGAGCCTTTGGGATGTAATTAAGTTATAAGGGTGAAGTCTTCATGGTGGAATTAGTGCCCTTTAAGAACAGATGGGAGAGAGCTGCTTCGCCTATTTATCTCCACCATGTGAGGCCATAAGTGGAACCAAATAGGCTGATAACCTTGATCTTGGACATCTAGCCTCCAGAACTGGGAGGGGAAATTTTTCTGTTGCTTAAGCCACCCAGTCTATGGTATCTTGTTATAACAGCCTGAACTAAGACTGTTATATTATCTATTTCTTATTTAAGAAAGTGGGTGGGCCAAGGCCGGTTTGGCTCAGCGGATAGAGCATCGGCCTGCGGACTGAAAGGTTGCAGGTTCGATTCCGGTCAAGGGCATGTACCTGGGTTGCAGGCACTTCCCCAGTGGGGGATGTGCAGGAGGCAGCTGATTGATGTTTCTCTCTCATCTCTCACTGATGTTTCTAACTCTCTATCTCTCTCCCTTCCTCTCTGTAAAAAATCAATAAAATATATATATATAAAAAAAAGAAAGTGGGTGGATATGCAATTTTTAAAGTAGTTAACTATGAGGGAATGGAGGGAACAGGATGGAGGATTTAAGATAAAAGCTAGGCCCACAAAAATATAGTCTAGTTGATCTTTGACAAAGAAGCAAATAGATGAGAAAGGATACTCAATGAGAAAGGATACTCTTTTCAACAAATGGTGCTAGAATAATTGGAAATTCATATGCAAAAAGGTGAATCTGAATATAATGCTTAAACCTTTCACATAAATTAACTAAAATTTTACCATACATTCCATAAATTTCCCTGTTATGTATTTACAAAAGTAAGTTTAAAACTTGTATCAACCCACAATTTTGCACACAAATGTTTATGGTAGCTTTATTCACAATTGCCATAAACTGAGAGCAAGCAGTATTTTCATCAGTAGGTGAACTGGATAAACAAACTGTGATGGTATATCCAATAGAATATTATTTAGTAATAAAAAAAGAAATGAGCTATCAAGTCCTGAAAAGAGGTGGAGGAACCTAAATGTGTATTGCTAAGTCAAAGAAGCCAGTCTGAAAAAGATTATATACTATATGATTCCAACAATATGGCATTTTAGAAAAAGTAAAACTCTAGAGATAGTAAAAAATCAGTGTTTGCCATAGTTTGGGAGAGAGAGGGAGGGGATAAAATGTAGAGCACAGGAGATTTTTAAGGTCATAAAACTATTCTATATGAAATTTTAATGGTGAATACGTGTTACTATGCATTTGTCAAAACCCGGAAAACTGTACAACACAGAGTGAACCCTAATGTAAATGATGGACTATAGTTAATAATAATATATAAATATTGGTTTAATTATAATGCACCACAGTAATTCAAGATCTTAACATAGGAAGCTGGGGGAGGGAGGGGTTTGATATATGGAACCCTGTACTATCTGCTAAATTATTCTGTCTATCTAAAAATGTGCTAAAATAAAATCTAATATTTTTCAGTTTTATTATGATATAATTGATATATATCATTGTACAAAGATCTGCAATGTAATGAATTCATATATGTATATATTAGAAAATAATTACCACAATAAATTTAGCTAACATCCATCACCTTATATATTTATAAAGTTTTTTCTAATGATGAAAACTTTTAAGATCTACTTTCTTAATATGTTTCAAATATACCATCCTATCAAATAAAGAGGGAATATGCATATTCCCTTCCAAAAAGGAGGGAATATGCTAATTGACTGCCACATCCTCAAAGATGGTGGTGCCACAGCCACAAGATGGCTGGTAGGGGAGGGCCATTGTGGGAGATCAGGCCAGCAGGGGAGGACAGTTGGGGGCGATCAGGCCTGCAGGGGAGGGTAGTTAGGGGTGACCGGGCTGGCAGGGGAGGGCAGTTGGGGCGACCAGGTTGGTAAGGGAGGGCAGTTAGGGGTGACCAGGCTGGCAGGGGAGGACAGTTGGGGGTGACTGGGCTGGCAGGGGAGGGCAGTTGAGGGTGACCGAGCTGGCAGGGGAGCAGTTAGGTGTCAATCAGGCTGGCAGGGGAGTGATCAGGCAGGTAAGCAGAAGCGGGTAGGGGCAATCAGGCAGGCAGGCAGACGAGCAGTTGGGAGCCAGCAGTCCCAGATTGTGAGAGGGATGTCCGACTGCTGGTTTAGGCCCGATCCGACAGGGATTGAGTCTAAACCGGCAGTCGGACATCCCCAGAGGGGTCCCAGATTGGAGTAGGTGCAAGCTGAGCTGAGGAACAGCCCCCCCTCCATTGCACAAATTTCATGCACTGGGCCTCTAGTACTATATAATTAACTATAGTAAACATACTGTACATTACATTTCCAGAACATATTTATCTTATAACTAAAAGTTCATAACTTTTGACCCAATTCCCCCACCTACTACCCCTGCGTCTGATAACCACCAGTTTGTACTCTGTTTCAATGAGTTTAATATTATAAAATTCCACATATAACTATGATCATACACTATTTGTTTTTCTCTGTCTGACTGATTTTGCTTAGCATAATGCCTGGAGGTCCATCCATGTTATCACAAATGGCAGAATTTCCTTTTTTATAACTGAACAATATTACATTGTATATATGTTCCACCTCTTCTTTATCCATTCATCTATTAATGGACACTTAGGTTGTTTCCATGTAGATAATTGTAGATAATGTTGCAGTGAACATGAAGGTGCAGGTTTCTCTTTGGAATAGGAATTTCTTTTCCTTTTGATATATACATGGAATTGCTACATAATATGGTAGTTCATCATGTCAGACTTCTATTAAGTATTTTTAAAAATAAAATAAGATGAAATATATGTATATGTATATCTGGCTCGGGGCTTTAACTCACATAGAGATACTACTTCAAGTGACTTTATAACAGTAATTTACTACATATAACTACTGAATAAATCCTAAGGATAAAAGAACTGCAAAAAAACTTAAGCTGTTCCAATAATCATATTACTGGTGCCAGTATAGGTATTCTACTGATACTGTTGTATATGTAATGAGAAATCAAACAAGTAGCCAATATTCCATCAGGCCCAGTGTTATTGGCAACTGTGATTCTCATAGTGGGAAAGAGAACAATCAAATATAATGTAAAACAGTTTAGTAAAAAACAAAAAAACAAAAGCATATTCTGTGGTTCTGAATTAGAATAATAAGAATATTTACATATTTCCAGCTTCACCTATGGAAAAAAATTTTAAATAATAGTCAACTCAATAATAATAATCATCAACTCAAGAGTAAGTAATGTGCATCGCTAGCATCCAGATTATGGCCTTGAAATAGCATTTTACTCTAAAAAGAAGCAAGGTTTTTCAGAAAAATGATGATTCAAGTTTAGGGCAAGAAATGTACATGGTAAGCGTGAATATCACAACCAAAGGAAGAAAACCATAAAAACTACTATAATTGTATTAAAATGTTTTAGGAACTAAATTAAAGAGTCCAAGAATGGAACAATTTGAGCATCAATAATGAAATTAATTTAACCAGTTAACTGCAACGGTATTTTGAATTTAATAAAAAAGGTCCGCCTCTTTGCGTCTATAGTCATTTATGGCATACAAATGGTTAAATCCATGGAAGCACATCAAATATCTTTCAATCCATGGGTTCATGAACTGAAAAGAAAAAAAAAGAATGGGAAAGAAAAAGGAGATGATTGCTCTTTGCAAAGGCCAAATGCTAGAGTTAATTTTATGTGTCAACTTGAACAGGCCATGCGGACCCCTGATATTGGGTCAAACATTATTCTGGGTGTGCCTGGGAGAGTGTTTTTGGTTAAGGTTAACATTCGAATTGGTGGACTGAATAAAGCATATTGTCTTTCTTAATGTGGGTGGCCCTCATCCAATCAGTTGAAGGTCTATATAGAACAAATAGCTGACCATCCCATGAATAAGAATGAAATTCACCTGCCTGACTGTTGACCTGGAACATGTCTTCTCCTGCCCTTGGACCTGAACTTACACCACCAGGTCTCCTGGTTCTCATGCCTTCACACTCGGTCTGTAACTACACCACTGGCTCTCTTGGCTCTCTAGCTTACTATTTGCAGAGTTTGAGACATGGGCTCCATAATCACATGGGCTAATTCCTTAAAATAAATCTCTTATACATACGCACTCCATTGGTTCTGTTTCTCTGGAGAACCCTGACACCAGGGCACCACCTCATTAGATTTGAAAACTTCTAAATAAAAGGAAAAAAAATCAGATATTTATCCTGCCTGTCTAATATGAATAATATCACTGTGAACCAAATAGTAGATGAAAAGTTTGATTCACTTTATGGGAAAATTACAGATAAAAATGAAGAAAGTCATGAGAGAACATCAGAAATTTGCAACCTCTAATGACTTCATGGATGAAGGAACCAATTATCAGATGCAGAGAAAGAAGTTTGTAATATGGACCTCTTGATTGAAGAATAAAATACCACCTTTGAAGAAGGCTCATCAAGCCCCTATATCCAAATATTAATTTATAGGATATGCGTCAACCAAAACAATATGTTAAATGGCATTACAGGGATGGAATCTGTAAAATGCCAACTATGAGAAAACCTACACAACCACTATAGCTTTATCAACAATAGGAGAAAAAAGTAGAAGAAAGGTAGAAGGAAGGAATGAAGTAAGAAAGAAAGAAGAAGAAAGAAGACATAAAATGGGAACCTGTAAATTTTAAAAAATGTTAAAGAAAATTCACTAAGTGGACCTTATTTAGAATCTAATACAAAAATTAGGAAAGAAAATGAGTACTATAAAAATAAATGATTAACCTTCAAGTTTAAAAACTCTTTATATAATAATTGTTTTTGTTTTTTGAAGTTCCTATCATTTAGAGATAATATTTATGGACAAAATGACTTAATATTTGTGATTTTTCTTCAAAATAATGCAAAAAGAGGAAAAATGAGTGAGAGGCAGACATGCAAAAAATAGGAGCCATTAGCTGACAATTGTAAGGTTGATAGTGAGTCCTGGGCACTTTGTAAATTTTTCTGTTTGCTGTTAATGTGCTTATATGTCCATCATCATACATATTTATTTATATTACTAGTACATAGTGAAGAACAAGTGTTCTCTGAACTATTTTTAAAAATAAATCACTAACATTTGCCTAGTGATTAAAAAGTGATGTACTTATAAAAGAGAAAGAGAACAGTAGGAAAAAACAGGAATGGGAGCCAAACTTCTTTGATTTGTAGATTAATGTTGGAACCGTAGAAGTATTTTATGTATTATAAAATAAAATTCAATCAAAAAGAAATCATTCAAAGTCTAAAAATGGAACAAATGAAACTAACTCCATCTCCAGTTGGTGGCATCATCATGCAGAGAAGATCTATTCTAAAAGATTTTAAGATGCAGTAATTTCATTTTATACTCTCAGTGGGAAATAAGCTAAGAATAAATCATTTTTGGTAGTAACGGTACTAACTTTCTAAAACTGGTGTATTTGTAATCCATGATAGAGTAAATGAATATTTTTAACTGAGGTTTTCAACATAGGAGAAAATAATACTGACACAAATTTAATGAGGTTAAGTAAATAATCAGTAGTTTTGCCTGGTTGGTGTGGCTCAGTGGTTGAGTGTTGACCCATGCACCAGGAGGTCACCAGTTCAATTCCTGGTCAGGGCACATGGTTGTGGGCTTGATCCCCAGTAGGGGTTGTGTGGGAGGCAGCCAATAGATGTTTCTCTCTCATCAATGTTTCTATCTCTCTGTCTCCCTCTCCCTTCCTATCTCTTTAAAGTCAATAAAAAAACATATTAAAAAAATTCTCAGTAGTTCTGAATTTGACTTGGAAGTAGTAGTAAAAACACAATGTAAAGGGAGTTCCAAAAAATGTACAGACTCTTTGAATAATTATAAGTTCAGTATTTATTAAAATACATTTCATTTTCAAAATTAAGCCATCACCTTTTACAGTGTGTATACATTTTTGGGGTGCACCTTGTATTTTATCTTCTAAAAATAGATATCTTTTCCTGCTCTAGCCATGAAAAGTCCAAGAAACAATGACCAGTATCAACAATGTATTAAATTTCTATTGCTGCTGTCAGCAAGGGCTGGTTCATTCCAGAGGATCTAGGGGAAGAATTATTTCCTTGCCTTCCCTACATTTAAAGGCTGCCTGCATAATTAGATTTTGGCTCCTTTTTTGCATTGATCTAACCTCTCTCTTTTGTGATCACATCCACTACTAATTCTTATTATCTTGCCTCCCTCTTATAAAGACCACTAGAGGCCCAGTGCACAAAATTTGTGCACTGGGGGCGCGGGGTGTCCCTCAACCCAGTCTGCACCCTCTCCAATCTGGGACATCCCTCTCACAATCTGGGACTGCTGGCTCCCAACCACTAGCCTGCCTACCTGCCTGATTGCCCCTAACTTCTTCTGCCTACCAGCCTGATCACCCCCTAACCACTCCCCTGCCAGCCTGATCGCCACCTCACTACTCCCCTGCCGGCCTGGTCGCTCCCAACTTCCCTCCCCTGCCAGCCCGGTCACCCCTAACTGCCCTCCCCTGCCGGCCATCTTGTGGCTGCTGGCGCCACCATCTTTGAGGGCGTGACACTCAATTAGCATATTCCCTCCTTATTGGCTGTGGGCACCGCCATCTTTGCAACAGCGTGAGGGTCAATTAGCATATTCTTTCTTTATTAGATAGGATTACAATTACAGTGGACCCAGCTGCATAATTCAGGACAATTTCATCCCAAGATTCTAACTTAACACATTGTTTGCGGGTAGTTTTTATCGCACGCTAACAGGTGGCGCGGGCCATTTTTGCAGTTGAATAGATTGATTACCATTATACCTGGAAGTACATACATAATTCACCATTGTATGTGTTAGAGACCCAAATTTTGTCCTTTGGAATTCGTATATCTGCATGTTAGCATCCCTTTAGAGCAATAAAAAAGTATAAAAATAAACGTATTTATACATTACCCGCATTCTACCGCTAGTCTATAAAAAATGTATTAATACGTGTCCCACGTTCTACTACCAGTCAACGTAAAACGTATAAATACGTTTCCTGCATACAATGTGTTAATCATATCTGCAAAGTTTCTTTTACTATATAAGATTATATATTTGCAGGTTCAGTGTATTAGGATGTGACCATATTTGAGGGGCCATTATTCAGCCTAATATAGTCTGTCTTCCAGCTCCCAAAGATTTACATTCCTCCCACATCAAAACATATGCATCCCATCCCAAGATCACCAAAAATCTCAACCTACAGTATCAACTCAAATCCAAAATCTCATCTAAGTATCATCAGTTCAAAAATTAAATATCTCCTCATCTAAACTAGGCATGGATAAGGCTCTGGATATGAGTCATCTTGTAGCAAAATTCTTCTTGCCATGTGAACCTGTGAAACTCAAGAAACAACTTGTCTTCCCCCCAAATACAATAGTGATACAGGCATTAGACCACAGTTACAGATATTCCCATTTAAAAAGTGAAAAATATTAAAGGTAAAAGGGAGTCATTGGGTCCAATTTTTATTTTAATCTAACTGGGCAAACACCTTTAATTTTCAAGTCCTGGGAATAATCCTTTGTGGTTGACAGCTCCACCCTCCAAACTCACAGCTCTGCCCTAATAATCATTCTTTTCCTACTCAGGAAGGGTAGGATATGTTAGCAGCTGGGTAATTTTATCAGCCTATTTCCTGCCAGTAGAATCCTGAGAGTCCAAAAGCTATCTTATTTTTTCCTCTCTCCTACTTTCAGTCCATGTTTGCAATATCTCCGTAAGTATAACATTCTCAAAAAAACCTGTGGGTCTTCCTTGTATTTCACAGGATTCACTACATTACAATGATTGTATCAATGAGCCTCTCTAATACTCAGATAGTGGTCTGAATACCATGTTACACCAAAAGGAACTAGATTCATTATAGAAATGGCTAGTTATTTTGTATAAAATTGATACAAGATTAACATACTAGAAAGATTGTCATACCAAAAAGAAGGGAAGTTACAAAAGCCTACTGAATTTAAACCAAAAGCCAACCTGGTCTAGGATGGAAATTTTGAGTATCAATAAATATAGCTGTTAACAGAAATGGATTGAAATAGATAAAATAAATATGTTTAAATCCATGAGTAATGATGCCAAGATGAATGAATAAGTTAATGAATGAAAGGAATAAGAGCAAACAAACAATACAAAACCAAAGTTTCTTTGGACCCTGTTGACCAATTTTTTTATTTGAAAACTGGTATATAAAGTGAAAGAGTCAAGAATTTATTCCATTTTTCCAATGTGATCTGTATCTTAAGGTAAATGTCATAAAAAGAGAAACAGACATTGCGTATCTCCTGGAAGTATATACTATCATTAATGAAATTCTTTTTTTAAAATGCATAGTTGAATGTAATTCAAACTCCAGATATCTATCAATTTACATAAGATAGGAGATACTACACACCTATTAAAATTGCCAAAATTCAGAAAATTGAAATTACCAAATGCTGACAAGTATGTGGAGTAACAGAAACTCTCATTCATTGTTGGTGGGAATCCAAAATGGCACAGAACCTTTGGAAGACAGTTTGGCAGTTGTTAACAAAACCAAACATACTCTGACAATATGATCCAGCAATCACTTGCCTTGTATTTTACTCAAAGTAATGAAAGCTTAATGTCCACACAAAAACCTGCACACTGGTATTTGTAACAGCTATGTTCATATTACCAAAACTTGGAAACAACCAGGCTGTCTTTCAGTAGATGAATGGATAAATAAACTTTAGTGAAGAAAACTGCTAAAGGCACTAACTAGAGAGTGAATAAGCAGGAAAATACCAGAGGAAGCTAACACTGAGTAGAAGGAAATAGCATGAAGTGAGTTTCCCCCTTTTTACAGTTGTTTTAGCTTGAGGTCAAACCACAGTCAGGATTGTATGAGCTGGCTAAAACTATAATGCAAAACATGCAGGTTAGCTGACTTCAAGAACCAGAGGACAGGGTTCAGAGCAATGATCATCATAGGAAAGTGAAGGGGACATTTCAGGAAGTAGGGAGGAGAGAGAGAGAGAGAGAGAGAGAGAGAGAGAGAGAGAGAGAGAGAGAGAGAGAGAGAGAGAAATCCTCTGGCTGATAACTGAACACATGCATATGTTATCCTAGAAATTGACTATCCCTTTCCCCACTGAGTGCTAGGGGTGAAGTCCTTATGATATCTTGAGAAAAATAATTTTCTGAGACTTTCACGGGAGGATGGGTGATTTTTATTTGCGTGGAATTACATCCCTGGGTTTCCAAAATCCCATTTCCCCTCCAGTGGTAGGCAAACTGCGGCTCGTGAGCCACATGCGGCTCTTTGGCCCCTTGAGTGTGGGTCTTCCTAAGCCTTATTAATAACATTGTACCTACCTATATAGTTTAAGTTTAAAAAACTTGGCTCTCAAAAGAAATTTCGATCGTTGTACTGTTAATATTTGGCTCTGTTGACTAATGAGTTTGCCAACCACTGCCCTAGTCCATTCATAGAAAAAGTACAGCTGGGGGCCTCAGCAGTACCAGAAGCAAAGCCAGTGTCTAGAGTTTCTGTTTCATGTTGTAACTGGGTCCAGTTCAGCTTCAGGCTATTTGCAGCCCATTTAGTCCACTGTGTGTGGGGTCCACACGGCTGAGGTCCATGTGGGTGAATGCAGGAGAGCATGCCTGGAGCAATAAGAGTCCCAAGAGCATAAGAGAATCAATAAAGCACAAGAAAGTAAGTTTCTTTGTTTAGGGGATTAAATATCCCAAATTTCCCACCCTTGCTGTGGCCATGCCCATTCTGGCCAATGACCTGTTCCCAGATGTGACTGATAAATACCTTCCCAATGTCACCCCAACTTTACTGGGCATGCTTCTATCTTTCCTTTGCTGAATCCCTGAGGAGTATGAAGTCATAGCTTCCTGGAAAAGATGCCCAAATGACATGCCTACAATATTTTGCCTCCCTTTCTCCTTTCCTGTTATTAATAACTAGGTTAGTTACAACCTTTTCACATGGTGTAGTTTAGTAGCCTAATGATAAAATAACTGAACTGAATTTTGGGCTGCTATTCCCCTAGAGAAGAAGCATACTTTGAAGTTTGAGTTCAGCTCATTTTGTTGCCTACCAGAGGAAAAACAATCAAGAATCAGTTTCTTTAGAGAAATGTAACAGAACCTAGATTCTCTACAGCATATCATTCCCAGTGTCCAGGATACAGTAAAAAAAATTCCTATAAAAAGAAACAGAATGCTACCTATTCTCAATAGAAAAGATATTCAATGGAGATCAAACCTGAAATTAGTCAGATATTGGAATGATCAAGGAAGGATTTTAAAATATATATTATATCTATGTTCAATGATTTAAAAATGCTTACAATGAATAAAAAGATAAAAATTCTCAGCACAGAAATAGAAACTCTAGAAATAAATTAATAGAAATTCTAGAATTGAAAAATATAACAGAAAATAAAAATTGCACTGGCTGGCTTAACATCAGAATGGAAATGACAGAGAAAGAGAAGATTAGCAAATAGAAATTATTCAATCTAAAGGTGAGAGGGAAAAATTGGGGGAAAGAAAGGAACAGAACTTTAAGGACCCGAAGGACAATATCAAATTGTCTAATAGATGTGTATCTGGAGTTCCAAAAGGAGAGGAGAAAGAGAGTAGAACATAAAAAAAATATGTAAAGTAAAAGGTGATACATATGGTTGGAAAACAACTTTGTGTCTTAAACTAAACCCCAGGTCATTGCCCAGACAAAATGAGCTTTTAGATGGTTTTCAGTGTTAATGAGGCCTCTCACCAAGTGAAGCAAATACTGTACCATATTGGCAAACTCTGTGATGCCTACTAGTAAAGGCAAGTACCAGTCTAATTTCATAACCAACTTTCTCTCTTTCCATAATATTCCCTCCCTTGGGCCCATGTATTTCCTTCTACCAGACAATCAATCAGCGAACTGCAACTACTTCCTGTCTGCTCAATTTCTCTTACTGTGTTAGCCTTTTCATGTTCTCTCTGACACAGCCCAGTATGTTTTACTTTTCTCCTCAATCTCTCCCAAATTAGAGCTCATTATTTCTCTATCCCAGTCACACTGGGCTTTGCTGGTTACTATCTATCAAAAGAGAATAAAGGTAGGAATGGTTGATTAGTAATGGCAGAACTTGAAAGCTTTCCCAGGTGTTTACATTGTAGCCAGGCTTTCGGAGTCTTAACCCAAATGGATGGATGACTGGAATATTCCCCATACTCTGGAAGAGTCCACAGAGGAACTGATTATAGGGGGAGCCTGCGACAGGGGAGAACCTCAGTGGCCGGAGCTCCAAGGCTCTTACTATCATTTCAGAAGCAGCTGATCGGCTTTTTCCTACTTTCATGTTGGGGTTCTGAATAAGATTCAAGAAGGGAAAGAGCATTCTACTATTTCAAATTTTAAAAAGAACAAACACAAGGAAAAACCAGTGAGATAGAGGGCTGTAGGCAGGAACTTCCTGACCACCCCTAGAGCATCTCTGTAGCTGTGAGCCCTGCGAGTGCCTGATTCGATGTTAGAAGGTCTTTATTCCCAGACTGTCCCAGAACCCATGAGTGGAAGCAAAGCATTACTTTACATTCTGGCCTCAATGTTTCTAGTTTTGCACATTAGTACTGCACAATTATTAAATGCCCTTGCAAACAGAAAACACACACACACACACACACACACACACACACACACACACACACACACACACACACATTGTCATCTCTACAGCCATCGTTGATCGTTAACAATGTTCCTTAGAAGTATTATAGATTTGTCGTTATAGTAGAATGGACTTTACTCTCTCTCATTTGAAAACATCTCTGTCGGCTTACTTGTTGCAGCCCCCTGCAGTGAACTAAGAAAACCTTGCAAAGGTTTATAGACACAGGTTGGACTCCCTAAGCAAAAAGCACTGCAGGATGCCTTTATATGTAATGAGAACTCCCCAAAACAACAGTCTTAACGCCATCCAGGTATCTAACTTACTGATGCATTAAATTCACTCAGGTAATACAGTAGTAAATAAAATAACCTTTAACACAGACAGCCTTGGCCAGTTTCTAGGCATCTTCATAAATTAAAAGGTATTTTCAGAATTAAGTTCCTTTAGTTTTCCTTTGTATTGTTTCAACTTTGTTTAAATTAAGATCTAAAGCATAGAGGTAATTTAATAAACATTTAATGTAGAATATTTATCATTAGAAGAAATGTTTGTCATTACATACCCAGCCCCTGTATTAAGAAGCCAGAAATATTGTTTTCATTTCCTCAAATGTTGAAGCTAGAGCAGTCAGTGGGTGAAAGTAATGCTGAATCTACTTCAGCTGCAAGATAGAAAGAAAAAAGTGAATTTTTAAAAAGGAAGGAAGGAAGGAGGGAGGTATGGAGGAAAAAGATTACGTATATTGGATTCCAGTTCTAAATCAGCAGTTTAGTTTTATAATATTTTTAAACATGCCACTGAGGGGTTTAATAGAGGATAATTATGATAGTTGAGTCACTAAATCAATTTAAATCCCATTAATGATCTGTAAGCTTCAAAACTGTTAGTTTTAGCGATTCTGTAGCATTCCTGGTTTCAAATGAGCACAAATGTAATCATGAGAGCTGCTGTCTTGGTGTGGAAGCAAAGGGAGATATGGATCAGCAGTGTCACACTACATTATTATCCAATTGTGCTTAATGGAGAGCTCATAGTGAATGGGCATGATAAGAATTCTTGTGTCAGCCTAAATCCATGTTTTTCTTTGCTTAAAAAGTTACTAAAATATTGAATAAATGTTCCCCTTTAATATCAGTATTATGGAATATAATTATGATTTACTAAAGTTAGTGAAAAAACAATTTTAAACAATTATATAACAATGATTTTAACATTAGTTTTCCTTTATTTTTTAGTAATAAAACATTTGAATCTAATTAATAAATAATTAATAGATTAGATTTTATTTTCTCTGCCCTTCAAATTCTTCTTCCTCCTCCCCCTTTCTTTCAATTAGTGGCATGAACACCCATCAATCATACATAATTAGTCTCTGATAACATTGACTGTAATAAGTTCATAAATATATGAATGAAAATGTATAAACATTATGAATAACAATGCAATATACTTTCATAGTCCAGGCTCAGTGTTAAGTACCAAGGATTCTTCCATGAATGAAATATGGATTCAGTACCTCGATGGAGAAATGGAGAATTTAGAATCCCCACTAAGGACAGATTCTCATGTCTTCCAGTGGTCTCATTAGAACAAAAGAACAGCAGCTCTTAATTCCCAACACAGCTATTCTGAAAGGATATTTCCCATGTCCAGCGAAAACTAAATCTATAATGAGTCTCTAGTCTCCAGCAAAATGGCCACTAAATTCTGTAGCTTAGAAAGGGTGGCTACCTTGTACAATGCTGGCCAAGTCATTTGCCAGGTGTGACTTCCTCTTTACCGACATCCTGTATTCTTAGCCATTAGAAGTGAAACTTAGAAAGAGCAAGGGATGTTTATTTAATGTCCAAAATTGTATGACCATTATTAAAAAGATAAAGATGGGGTTTAACTACAGTCTTCTTTTTTAAAGACCTTTGGGTTTGAAATATAGAAATATGTCATATTTCCAGACATAGCTGAAGAAGAGCTAAAGTTCATGATAAGATACTTTAGCATGATGGACACAGGATGGACAGTGGCCCCAAGAATGGCACAAACTCAAGATAAAGGCAATTTTGGCTATCTCCCTAACATTTTCCTCTCAGCCTAGAAAATGCATTGGATGCAAGTGAAAGTAAAAACACTGATAGAGATGCTATAAAATTTGCTTTCTTTCATAATTAGAAGAAAATCTTGTCCACTTTGGCACAATACTAGTAAATGCTTCTCATTAGCAGATTGTTTGAGATACCCTTCAGAGGACACATCAGAGCGTGGTGACACCAAGGGTTAGAACTTGGAAATGTAATCACTCTCTCTTCAAGTCACACTGCCAAGTGGATGACTGGGTCCTCAGCAAGTACAGGCTGCCACCAACTTGTAGTAGGTGCTGTGGGTGCATTCACGAAGAGCGCCTGCATTAGAGATGCATGGAGAGCAATGCGGCCCTCTTTGTGTTAGGAGTGTGTCTCTCTTGTTGGATGAGTGCTAAAACCTCTCCTCTTCTCTTCACTGTCAATGAAAGTCTTAATTTGAAGCTGTGTTTCCTTTAAGTCTGTCTCTTCTACTAAATTCACAATTCTTTTTGCTATATCTATGCATCAACATACAAAGTGTAAGTAAATACCTAAATACTTGATAGTTTTCTTTACCCTGGCTCACAATGTTTATGTACTTTATCCTAAGCAACAACCCCAATGAATCAAGGTTTGAAATACCTGCTATGTATTTTCTACTACATACTACAGTGTATTGTTATTAAAATCTGTAATGTCCATTGGTGTACCTCCCTGAAACATTTCATCTACTTTACTCTGGAAATGTGGAATCGGTCCTAGAAAAACACTGGTTTAGTGCAATTTGGGATCTGTCCCAATTTTTAAAATGGCATTGTGAATTATTTTAAGTCATATTTTTTAAATGCATGTTTAATGGTTTTTAACACATGGGAAAACAATTCTCAAAGTGCTAATTTGAGTTCGTTTGGATGTCCCAAGAGCTTAGGGAAAAAATAGCATTTGTCAGATACTTTGCTGAAACGATGTTAGGAATATTTTGTCAGAAATAATTGGCCTTAAGAATCTTTTAAATGTATTCACAATAAGTGGACAGTCATTAAGTTGTGACAACTTTCTTATAAGCTTATTATAAGAGAAACCCCAGTCATCTCTTATAATATATCTCTTATAATGTCATAATTATAAAATATTTTCAAATATTTCTTCAGGGGCCTCCTTTCTCTCAAGAGGGAGGCACTTCCCTTGGTTACTCGAGCTGATCAAACCCACCCTTGGGGTGCAGCACATTATAATATCACATGGCCAGCATCATGCTTGCTTCTATGAAGAGACCCTCATGGGAGATAAGGTATCTGGTCTCAAGCAGCTATCTCTCTAGCTAACTGGTGAGACTAAGGCTAACATATGTCAGGTGAGAGACAGAAACAAAATACAGTCTCTAACCAAGGGCTAAATCATGAGGCAGCATCAATCAGCACCGAAGGCAAGGGAGATCAAGGGAACCAGAACCCTTCAGAAAGATTTCATGGATCAAATGGAACTCGGGCTGACCCTGCGATTGGTCACAGTCAGAGCAACAAAAGGAAGGAAAGGCATGCCAGGAAAGATAAAACATGAACGAGGATACAGAGGCCAGTGGGAGTGAGCTGGTCTTTCCCATCCCCTCATGGGGCAATGCATGGACTGATTGTTGCTGGGACTGCCAGCCCTGTGTTTGTTAAAATACATAATTGCCTAGATAAAAGCAAAAGGGATTTAGCTTCCACAAAATAAAAACTTCCAGGAAAACTGCATCCCCTTAAGGTAAAACAAAGCATGGAGAATTTCTGCCCCAAAAGCAGATTTTTTCCGAGTTGGAGATAATAGGGGAACAGAATTGGAAGTCAGTACGTAGCCCTAGGAGGGTGCGGCAGCTACACATTTTTTCCTTTTCTTATATTAACATTATATCCACGCTCACATTTATTTCCTTGGGGATGGGTATCTGTTTCTCATTAGAACCCCTACTTTATCTTCCTTTGTGGTATCCTTTCTCAATTATTAAATGTTATGCCAATTAATCTTATTAATAAAAGACCCCGGATTCAAGTAATATTTTCTTTTCCTTGGGTTTGGAATAGCTTGCGCAGGTTAAGAGTAGAGTCGAATCAATTACTTCCCTGAGCACTAAAGAAGAAATCATGAAAGGGTGTTGCCTCTGAGCTCAGCTCATGGTAACGAGACCCTGATACTGGGATTTTCTAAAGATTTCTTTCACATGGGCCTCTGCCCTTCAGTGTCCGCTGATGATGAATTTGCTTAGAACAGAATTTTTAACCTCACAGCCAGATACACTGCTCTGTTCACAGGGTGCCAAACATCTGGTTGAGAAGAGAAAATACCAGCCCCAAATTGACATTTCCAAATACTCGGGTGTTTCAATATGTGGGAAGAAAACATCTGGGTTTTTGGGATAGTGTTTACCCAAATGACTTGATGATCTTTATGTTCCATTTGAACGATCTGAGGTAAATATGGATTCTTATTATTTGCCTCTAATTTATTATTATTTTAGTATTACTACTTTGAAAAATAGGAGTTCAGTCTTGAAAATTAATGTTAACACTGTACCACAATCCAAATTTTAAATCGCTTTGCTCAGACCGGTTACCTAATTTGCCATCTCCCCACTGAGAACAGGGCTATTTCAGTATCATTCATACAGCAATGGTTTCTCATCCTGGTGGAATTACCAATGAGCAAGCTTCAATATCCAAGCATATACATCGGGGACCCTACATTAATGCTTTCAATTCTGCTAACCTTGGCAGAGATCTTGACATCAACCTGAGACACACCCTCTCTCTCCATTAAAAACAGATGTACCCTGACCACTTTAACTTCAAAATAAAAATGCAGAATCACTCAATAAGCTTGTGTGAGTAATACAGTTGGGGGCGGGGGAGGAGGTGCTAAATTTCTAAAGACTAGACTAAACTGAGAATAGGCTTCTGGGACTCAAATCGACAAATAAAGCAAAGAAAAGAGGGGACACAAACCCATTGGCTATCATTACCTTTTAGAAAATCCCAACCCCTTGTACACCAGGATAACAGAACATCCTGGTGAGGGATCGTGTTCCTGTGTCATGATGCTTGCACGGAGAGGTCGGGCACACTGCAGCGCTCCCAGCAATAGCCTAGGGAACGGGTTTTCCTCTGGGGAAGCCATAAATCTTGCAGCTGTTTACCGTGAATCTAACAGGACCCCTGTCTGAAGGCATGGCAGGCGCGTTCTGACTCTAATCTCTGACATCAGTCTGGGCTGGCTGGCAACGTGCGGTACACAGAGCTGTCCGAGAGCTGTGGCATGTGACGAGTGTCACGGCCTGCCTTGCCCGGGCAGCCTAATTGCCTACCGCTACCTTGCCAAGCTGGAGAAGGCGGGGGGGCGGGGGGGGGGGGAGGGAAGGGCTCCTAAGACCCTGTCTGAAACCCAAGGCATGCAAACAAACGCCAACTAAACAGGTTTCCCACAAGTGTCATCAACCCATTCAATAAAATAGAAAGTCTTGTAGATCCTATTTCAGAAGGCTTTTCAAAAAATAAGATGACAACAAGAAGTGGCTACAACTAACATGATAGATTGAAATTAAAATCCCCAACTTCCGAGGATAGAGGCTGGGAGAGAAACTGCAGGGATCAGACCCAAAGAGCCTTCTCCTCAGATAAAGAGCACCCAGGAGACAGGAAGAGAAACAGGGTTGGGAGGTGGAGGGAAGCTTCCGGAACAAACCGTAAAAGTGCAGAGCTGGGCCTGCCAACGGCGGCATTAAGGAAAGTGGCTGGAAAATCAATAGGGAAAGGAAAAGATTTTTTAAAGAAGTCTTGAGAAAAATGGAAAACAGCCTCATTAAAACATTTGGAAGTGATTATAAAAACCACCTTGAAATAATCAGTGTTAAACACAGCTTCAGAAAAATGTACTGAGATTTAACTCAATTAACTCCTTCAGTCCTACACCTATGACAGTTTTCATAGACACAACATTATGCTAAATATACCCTTCTTCCCCCCCGTACCGGTTTTAAATAGGAACCATTAATGCAAAGGGGAAGTGACTCAAAATTGTCAGAGATATGAATTAAAGAACCCATGCAAATTAACTCTGGCTTTTTTATTTAAATCGTAGGAACCAAAAACAACCCCAAACAAGTCAATCACGATTTTATATAAAAGGGAACAGTTTAAAAATAAAATGCTTGTAATTAACCAATGAATAAATGATATTATTAGATCAGACTTTTCTGATTTATTTGTTAAATGACACCATTTTCTTGGCCAGCAAAGGGTTGCCATGAAAGTGGGGCTTGAGAAAACCAATAACGGGGCATGCAGACTTCCTGGCCTTTCCTCTCGCATCATGGTCCCTGACCAGGGGTCGCTGATGCGTTGAACTTCAGGGAGCCCATGAACATCAGGAATCCAGGACTAATTTCTGTGTAGGCTTATTTACACTTTTTTTTTCCTGGGCAAAAGATCCATGGAACCTTCAGCAGCATATCAAAAGGAGTTTGTGACTCAAAGAAAGGTTAATATTAAGTTCTAATATGAATACATGTCTGCTTTCACAATACGATGGCAGAGCGCAGGTAGCCCCCAGGACCACACCCTAAAAATTCTGACACCTGTTCCCTTAATGTTGAAAATCCCACAGTGAGAACTTTGTTCTGTTTGCTTACTACTAAATTCCATGAAAATAAAAGTCATATGTAGATATGTGTGTATATATATGGGTGTGTATATAATATGTATATTAGGTTGCAAAAATGTTTAGAGCCCTGATTTTGGTTCTTAATACAATTTTCCAATAAAAGAAACCAGGACTCTTTCAAGAAATAGCTGATTCTAGGACTAGGGCATGATGAGTGTGGGGCATCGTATAGTACCAAAAAACAAGGACATGCTCAAACAAACAAATAAACAAACAGGATGTCAAAGAGACATAAAGTCAATTGCAAGAGCTACCAATTACCAAAGTTGAAACAGTTTGTGCAGAAAATTAAATAGTATTGGACTATAACCCAACCTATAAAATAAATATCCATGAGTCCATACTGATATAAATAAATCATTGATAAATAAATAAATGGGGGAGAAGAGACACATCTCCCATACAGAAGCATTCCAAATAATTGCTGTAGCTACTCCATCCTCAAAAGGGACAACATAATCCCCTATTCCATAAGTGTCAGTGGTGCATTAGTGACATTCTTCTAAAGCAGTGGTTCTCAACCTTGTCTGCACATTAGAATCACCTGGGAATCTTTTTAAAATCCTGATTTCTGGGCCCCAATCTCTGGAAATTCTGTTTCTTTGTTACTAATGTTGTGGCCCCACCCCCATAACAAGGTGGTGACTAAGGTCAATATCAATAGTAATAAACCATGGGATAATATGTAACCCTGATATGATATAATGAAAATGGTACTTTACATCTATGGTCTTCTTCCCCCAAACCTGTAACCCTAGTCTAATTATGAGAAAATAGCAGGTGAATTCTAATAGAAGAGTATCCTGACCAATAATCCTCAGACGTGTCAAGGTAATTAAAGACAAGGAAGGTATGAGAATATTACAGCCAAGAGGACTCTAAGGAGCTATGACAACGATGTGTAATGCGGTATGCTGGTGGAGTCCTGGACCAGAAAAAAGAAGGACTTTAGGTAAAAGCAAAGTAAATCAAAATAAAGTATGGAAGGGTACACATCAATATGAAGATATAGGCTGGGGTGGTCAGGGGAATGAGGCTGTGGGGTGTTTTAAAGGCATTCTAGCTGACTCCAACATGCTTTGTTTCTTTTAAATAATACTGAGGCCTTATGTGATGGAGGTAAATCTGGGTGGTAGTTATATTATTATTGCTGTATTATTCTTTTAATTTTCCTATATGTTTTAAATTCATCAGGAAAAAATAAGTACACAATTGTCAAAAGCAGGGGGCCGTTGACCCTTTGAGTTGCAAGTTGTTATCTTTGAACACTGGTTTTCAAACGGAGCTCTGCAGGCCTGTAGTTTTTAGCATGGCCTCAAGAACCATAGCAAAGGTGAGGAACTGAGTGTGTGGGGCTGTAGGAAACCACCTCTCCTTCAAACAGAGCAAGTTGTTCGATCCATTTTATATAATGGGGTGACTGTTTAATGAGTTATGGCATTTCCCTTAGATGAGAGACTGCTAGTTATGTGTTTTGGGTTTTGTTTTTTTTTCATAGGAATAGCATCTTTCAGATTTAGCAGGACATGTGGGCACCTGGAATACATATCCCATTTCCCACGCACATTTGCATAGAGGTGTGGCCACCGAAATTCTAGACAGTTCGAGGTAAAGAAAGTCTCCTTAAAGAGAAGGCCATTCTCTTTCTTTCTCCCCGCCCCCATTCCTGTTGGCTGGAATATGGATATAATGACTCCTATTTCCAGACTTAGTGAACACCTTGGTCTATGAGTTGACCTTGAGAAAGTCAGGAATACACGGTAGAGCAACAAGATAGAACATGAGCAGGAAATAAACTTGTGTCTCATTCATGCCACTACCATTTGGCTTTTAATTTTTTTTCTTGGTCTAATTTAATTCTAACACCATAAAGAAACACTGCTCATTTGGTTGCATCAAGTGAGATAGACCTTGGGACCAAGAGAGGACTTTCTCTATTGTCATGAGTTAGAATGCATATGCTCTAAAGGAAGCTGGTTGAATGTAAGCTGTTTCTAAGGCAGGAAAACCCTCATGGCCCAGCTCCCCAGACACTGAGGCGGGGACTGACTTTGGAAAACACCTGTAAATTATATTGTGAAGAGCAACTTCATGGTAGAGCTGTGAGAGCAGGAGCATGGGTGAGCAGAGCTCTGTCTGACAGTGCAAGAGAGATTTCCTTTTCCTCCCAGGGTCCACCACCAGCCAAAGATGTCAGTGTGTGTGTGCCACGCTTCTTCCAATGGACACACACTTCTTTTCTCCAGCAGGGACACCATGTGACAGCAACAGCAATAACAGCAGTGAAGATCTTGGCCCCTGGTAAACGCATTAGACTATTTAGGTTTTTTTCCCCCACGTTATGTCATCAACTAAATACACACTTCTAGTGTTCTTAGGCTTGTTATGGGAAGGAGAGTACAAGAAAGAAAGAGACATTCCTATGACAGCATGATGGGACTTGGAGTCATTTAAGTTGAATATTAAAAGAAAGTTGACCTTGTTTTCAATCTTTAGATGGTGAAGTGGGGCATATTGGTTACATGTGTCCAATTTCACTTAACATAAGGTTTTACTGCTAAAGTAAGTTTAAAAAATCACTGACTTATTGTGAATGAAAGCTGAGGATTTTACAGTACACCATGGGAAACTTAGACTTCACATCAAGACACAGCATTTGAATCCCAACTCCCCCTTTTTATGTTCATGGACAACTAATTTAACCTTTTTGAATCTTTATTTCCTCTTCCAAAAAGTCTGCATCTGCCTTTCCTAGTGGTGTGTCAGGATAATATTATGCACAATATTATGTGTGTGAAGGAGTAAAGGTGAGTTAGCAGTCAAATGGCCAAAAGGGATTGGCTATGGATAGTAAAATAATGGCTTCTCAAAGATGTCCACATTCTAATTTCAAGAACCTGTGAATGTGTCACCTGGCATGGAAAAAGTGATGTTACAGATATGATGAATTTAAGAACCTTGAGAAAAAAAGATTATCTTGGACTATTTGGGAGCCTCAATCTAATCACAAGGATCCTTATAAGAGGAAGTTCAGGAGTGTCAGAGTCAGAGAACAAGTTGATGTTCTCACCAACTTGTGAGGTGTTCTATTCACAAAGATGTCCCAAGGAATATAGGTGACTTCTGGTAACTCTGAAAGGCAAGGAAATGAACTCTCTCCTGAAGCCTCCAGGAGGAGTGCAGCCCACACTTTGATTTTAGGACTTCCGATCTCCAGGAATGTAACAAAATACATTGTTTTTGCTTTAACCCACTGTATTTGTGATCATTTGTTACAGCAACAATAGGAAACTAATACAGTAGGTACATACGAAGTAGCATTTTTCTGGGGGAATTTCAGCAGTTCCCTCAAAACGTTAAAGGAAACAGCTTCCTGTTTATGAGACAAGAATGTCAAATGAGATAACTAGATCAGTACCAGTACTGAGAAGACTGCATGGGTTGCGGATGAGCAGGCCGGTTTCAGACGATAACTAGATACAAGTTATTTTGTGAAGCCTTTACCTGGAAGAACATTTCTCATGTCTTCAAAAGAAAAACTCAGGCTTTCTGAAGACAAGTGTGACCCTTTGGATACTTGAGACTTTAGACCAGTCTTGTATCCCAGGAATAGTGTACACACTTCCCAACTACGTGGTGATTGAAAAATGACTTTCATCTTGAGCTCTGTTCAAAAATTTTTGTTGCCACCACTAGGAGCACTGTGTTAAAGAAGATCTTGAAGCAACCTGACTTCAGTGGGTAAGTGCCCTGAGTCCTCAGGGATGCACAACATGAGCATATATGCATGGGAAGGGAGTAAGGGGGTCCCATACCTGCCGTGTACTTAGCATTCTTATTCCAGGCTCATGTGATAATTTGCATGTACAAGCACCTATCTTGTAAAGTCAGATAAATGTAAGAAAGAAACCAGAAAATTGGCCATTGAAATCAGAAGTTCCTAAAGAAGGATTTCAGGTCAAAAGAGCAACTTTGGCAACAAAAAACTCATTTATGAAATTTAACCACTCATTTTACACAGATTCCAGAAGGTAATATCTGAACATATGTTTGTTTATATAACACCCAAATGAACATAGTTTATATCTAAATGACTATACATAGGTAAATAACATGCATAAATATGCAAATCCACAGACCATGTCAATTAATTAATATCACCTTTCATCCTCTTTTATCTCAGAAATTCCTGATGATCACCAATTTGGATACAGAAGAGGTGAAGGGCTGTGAAACCCCTAACGGGACACAATTTATGAGAATTTTTTTCCCCATTTATTTTAACTATCAAGCTCACGGTGACTTGCAATGGGATTAAAAGGGAGTAGTACAAGCCAAATTGCCAAGAACAGAAATGGGTATTTGGCTCTCTTCTCCCAATATTGCTCCACCCGGGCTTACCCTGCAGACTGCAATATATGAGCTAAACAACAATAAAAACAACACCAAAGTGAGCTTGATCCTATACTCAGTTATGAGGTAGATCAAGAAACAAGCCATTATGGAAATCACATGAAAACTACCACTTTAATTGCAACTTCCAGTTCAAACTAACTTTGTGAACTTCACTATAACAAACTAAGACAGTTGAGAAACATTCTATACTGATTATATATCTTTGATTAGCTGATGAGACCAAACCTGAGAATCTCTATACTGTCACTCAAGTTATTGCTCTGCCCAGGTGTCTTTCAGGTCTCCATTTGCCTGCAATGTCATAGCCAACCTTATGAAGAAAAACAAAAGGCCTAACAAAACCTCTCCCAAGAAGCCTTTTCAGATATCACCAGGCGTATTAGTCTCTCCTTCAATATTCATGGAGTTTTTTAGACTACACCCATTACTAGTATTAAAATTATATGTATATATTTAAAAACTCCTAGAAAGCTTTCTATATACCCAGCAAGATTTAGCACTTAACACAGAAGATGTACTCATATCCATTAAGACATGTTCAGTCACAAATAATAGAAGCAATCCCCCCAAAATGGCTTAAACAAATGGCATGACATCTCACAATGTCTCTTGGATCCCAAGCTCTATCCAACTCTCTGCACTGCCATCCTTAGGATGTATAAGTGACAGAACTTCCTTGTGGACACAACATGTTGGTTCTAGATCCAGCATTGTACCCACATCTCAGAGAAGAGGAAGAATGAAGGCAAAGAGCGTGCACTTTGAAGTCCCAAACTACAACTTCCCCACCCCCTTCTCCTCAGTTCAAGGCCAGCCTTTCCCTTAATCTTAATGAGCTTTATGGGAGTCTATCCTGTGACTTATCTTGATATCTCATTGATAGGATTGTGGCATATGGCTACTCCTGCTACAAAAGAAGTTGGCAATATAATTTGTAAAAGCCATGTACATTGCCACTGGAAGTGAAATTGGAGATCATTAGTTAGTAAAAATGGGGGACAGATAGATGACATAGATGACTAGCAGTGTTGCAGTGTCTGGAATGTTATCCAGTCATTACATCCCATACTTGACTAATAATTTCTACATGCTCTATTTTTCTTAGTATGTGGTTTGAGGATAATGTTAGCATAGAAAAAAAGCATCTATATATAACACATATTTTTAGACATAATCATTGGGATTATTTCTTTCCCACAGCCTTCATCATTAGACTCAAATGCCAAGAACATTTTTTTAAATCTGAGAATTATCTCAAAGAAAACAAGAGAGTTATTCGCTGCTAGATGAGTCAGCTCTTAATAGAGTTATTTAAAACATAATAAAGAGAGTTTAAAGATCAGAAATCCTCAATATAAGAAAATTGGGTGGTTAAATAAAAACAGGCTGCAAACTATAATTATTATCTAGCTCATTCATTTGTCACTTAATTAAATGTGTCCTCAATCATAATTCTGTTCTTTTCAATAGCACTATAAGCCCTCCTGAGGACCCCAACAAAAATCTATGGTTCATTGAACTCTCAATGCCAAGAGTGCCCTGCATGCAATGCAGTTGGTGCTTAAGAATTCCTTATTGAGGATTCTGGAGAGAAAAGTATTTTCTAAAATTACTGTTGTAAGCACTGAACAAATATGTTATTGACACATTAAACTGAAAAGCATCCAGATTTTTTGAAGTGATTAAGGCCCAATGGGAAACCATATAAATGAGGTTAATCCTAGCTGAGAGCAATTTTGCAATCAAGATTAAAAAATATGATCAGTCTATATTATTTTATTAATTCTTCCCACACCTCAAATATGATGACAGAGATGTCTGTGTTTTAGAGGAGCTTGCTAGAACACAAAGGGAATTCAGCAATAACCTAACCCAGTGGTCGGCAAACTCATTAGTCAACAGAGCCAAATATCAACAGTACAACAATTGAAATTTCTTTTGAGAGCCAAATTTTTTAAACTTAAACTATATAGGTAGGTACATTATTATTAACTTAATTAGGGTACTCCTAAGCTGGCCTTTGCTAAAAACGTCCTCAGTCTGATTGAGGTACGTTCGCTGAGGTTGACCCCTTCCAACTCTCCCATCCACACTCGTCTTGTATACTTGTTTCATCAAACCCTTTGTTTACAAATGAAAAAACAGGCTTGGAGAAGTCAAGGGACTTGAAGCCGTTTTAGCTCTTTAGTAGAATAGGCTTCTGGTTTATGGGGCTCTTGGTAAAATCAGTCCAGGAGACTGAATATTCCTTCTCTATTTAAACATTAGCTTTCTCATGGTGTCATTTTGTTCCACATGGCCTAATTGTTTTACATTAACATGTTTCATCAATGTACGAGAAATGCCTTTTATAAAAGCTGAAATGAGCCCGACCAGTATGGCTCAGTCATTGAGCGTCAACCCTGGAATCAAGAGAACATAGTTCGATTCCCTGACAGAGCCCATGCCCAGTTTTAGAGCTCAATCCCCAGTAGGTGGCATGCAGGAGGTAGCTGATCAATGATTCTCCCTTATTGATGTTTCTGTCTCTTCTCCCTCTCCCTTTCTCCCTCTGAAATCAATAAAACCAGATTGGCAGTTAAGGTTTATGTGCCATTTTGAACTAAGGAGGAGGGGGTGGGGAAGTTGTGATTTGGGGCTTCAAAGGGCATGGAGGCAGTTCACATAAGATAGAAATGTAAGTATTTGGTAAATAAGGCCATCTTTACCCCCGAGCACACAGAGGACTTTGATCAAATGGGCTCTGCCTGGATCCTCCCTGTCTGTCATACTTAGTTCATATTAAACCATAAATATCTGTGGTGATACCTCCCTTTCCAGAGCAGGTCCTCTAACTTCTTTTTAAAAATATATATATTTAATTGATTTTTTTCAGACAGAAAGGGAGAGGGATAGAAAGTTAGAAACATCGATGAGAGAGAAACATCGATCAGCTGCCTCCTGCACACCCCCTACTGGAGATGTGCCTGCAACCAAGGTACATGCCCTTGACTGGAATGGAACCTGGGACCCTTCAGTCTGCAGGCTGATGCTCTATCCACTGGGCCAAACCAGTTAGGGCTATCTAACTTCTTTTAAGCAGCCTGCTAGAAGGAAGGTCAAAAGTTTTTCCTGAGTCTTTTTTTGTTTAAATAAGCAACTTAAATAATATTCCCAAAGTCATATTTTAGGATAACAAACTTAGCTTCCCCTCAATGTAATGAAAAGAAAAGAAAAACCTTTTCTAATCCAGCCAATCAATACCAGTGTGACCCTTGGGGTAACACTCTACCTCTGAGTTTTAGTCTCAAAGTCATTGAAATTAAGTTGAAGGATACACATGTCTCTAAGTTCCCTACAAGGTCTAACTTTAAAGCCTCTAAGTGGTAAGAACTCCATTTTACTGTCAAAGGCTCACTTTATTAACATTTCTTTCTTTATGGGTAAACATGTAAAAAGGCTTATAACCAAATCACTTTCCACTTCATGGGCTTTTTAATATGTTTTCTTACTTTCCAAGAAAAGTGCTGTATTTTACCAAATCTTACAATTGTAATTCCAAACATGAGCCATTATTGTCTAGACCCATTTGGCTTGGCTTATTGGACTATTCCCTACAATATCATAAAAAATACTTGGTTCTTATTCTCGTCTGATGTTTCATCCAACATTTATTTTTCTTTTCCAACATTTTATTTGCCACAACTAAGCCAGTTGGGCAGGAACTGATTCACAAACCCTCTAATCTGTGAGGCACTGAGGTTTCTGACCAACATACCAAACACGTGGGATTCTGGGTTATATTGAAATAAAAATAAGAGAATTCCCCAAGTCTATTAAAACAGCTAATGATATTGTCATCACAAAAACCAAACATTTAAATTCTAAAAATACTGAGAGAAGATAATAGAGTAATTATTATTAAAGCGAAATAATTTAAGCTTCCTCTTCTTTCTTTTGTTGATTCATTCTTTCTAGTCCATCACTCAGCCTGTGAATCAGACCTCTTAGAATAACCTGATTGAGGCAAATTCAACACATTTTAGTTTAATTTTCTTCAATTCAAACACAACTTGCACAATGAGGTGAGCGTCTAACAATTCAAAGGAACAAACCATTAAATTAAAATTCCTAACTTGATTGTTTGAATCATACTGTGCTAAATTTACATCCTCCATAACACTGTGGGAATTCACTCTGTGGGAGATTTTTCTAGCTACATTTTTTTAAGCAAACCTTTCCTTTCTCTTCTCTTTTTTTTTTTAAGGATGAATTACTTGTCGCTGTACCTTTAACGATAAGAAGAAAGAAATAAAACTGGGCTCCGGGAGAAAACAATGAGGCAATAATTTTGAAATTAAAATATAGCACATGATATATCAATATAATTGTCCTGCGTATGTGATGATAACTCTGCTTTGATGGTGTTATTTCCCGAGCACACAAAACCTAATAAAATCTGGAGGGCTGAATTGATGAGAAATTCAGCATTAGAGATTATGAAAAACACACACTAAAATAGCCAAACAACATTACTGAAAAACAATTTCCATGGCAAATTATTTATCTAAGTAATGCAGGAAGATTTATAGAGATCCTCCAACATTAAAATAAATTAGTTACTTAGAACACTTAATTCCCTTGACAAAGTAAAACTCGATTATGTAACTATTTCTTTGACCTTGAACAAGTCAGTTGACATGTCTGTGCCTCATATTTCTCCATGTTTTATTATTCATCCTTAAGGAAACTTTTTCTAAAATTTCTGTGTTTATATCTTTGTGGTGATAGGTGTTTTTTTCCTTGTCCTTTATTCACCTCATTTTTCCAAAATAAAACCATTAATTATAAAACTGAAAAGAAATGTTTGGTAATGTTCAGCTTCCCAGCTGATGATACAAATAGCCAACTGTAACAGATCAACCATGGAAGCATCCAGAATGATGCTTCTAGAATTCTAAGCAAGCATAAAGCATCCAAAGAAAAAAATCATCAAGGTGCTACCTTTCACTACACAATGACAGTTTAACTACACATTTGCTTGATATAATCTTGGGCATGCCATTTAACTGTTCTGTGTCTGTTTCCTTACCTTCAGATATAAAATGGAGATAATAACAGTATCTGTCTCAGCATTGCTGAGAGATTTAAATGAGATAATGCATACATCAACCCCAATACCTGCAATACACTAAAAGCTCAATAAATAATTTCCCTTGTTAACATTATCATCATAATTATTACAGATAAGCTTTCAGCTGTGATCATCACTTGAGGAATAAATTTGAATGAGCAGAATATTCCACTTCATGAGAACATTGCAATTTAACATTAGATAGGAGAGATTTGGTAAGAGAAACTCTTCGGCTCTTTCCTTATAAATAATAAAACAGTCACATAAATAAGAACTAATTGTCTTATAAGAAAGCGATGCACCTTGATTTCATACTCATAAAAAAGGAATTTGCAAGCTAGGTTTTGCTATGAAGAAAGTGAAGGAAGAATTTTCTTTCCATCTCTTGGCATTTGTCCCTAGGTTTTGAATTATTTTCCTAGCTAATTAGTTCTTTGTACTTATAAACCCACTAATCAGACTTTATTAAAAACCCCAAAGGTTTTTTATTTTAATTTTATTTTTTTAATATTTTTGAGAACTTCCACTTCTCCCTACCCACTCACCCTTCTTCATACACGCGCCCTGGGTTGCTAGTAGCTTACTTAGGAGTCAGATTGTACATGTTTTCTTGCTTCTTTTGTCACATGTTAACACATGACAGAATACCAAGGAATTTCTCTAGCTTCAACCTAAACCGGTTGTTCTTAAACTCAAATTATTCGAGTGGGGCAAGTTAATTTACTTGGCATTAATATAGAGATAGATCATGGGTTGTTGTAAGTATTAAATAAAATAATAATTTTTTAGCAGATAGCTCAGGTGGGGAAGGTGCCCCAGGTGGAGTGGAGAGAAGATACCTAGCAAGATGGAGGTTTAGAAGGCATGGAACAGGAGGGTCAGTGTCCAAATACAATGGCTGAGAGACTTTCATAGGACCGTGGATGCTGTATGTTCATCTTAAAGAAACTTCTCATGCAAAAAATGCAAATGTAAAACACTCCCTGCTATAGGTACCCGGCTCAATTCTTCACTCACACCCAACTTTTGTACAAATCTCTTACACACTACATTTTGTGTCATTGTTTCCTTTGATGGATGAAACTAAAGTGGATTCTAGGGTAGAGGTGACAAATCATTGATAACAAGCTCAGAGAGAGAGATTTCCAAAAAGAAAACTAACATAATGAATGACATGATGTGAGCCAGAGAAACCCAAGAATTGGAGGGATTAAGAAGGATTCTTGAGTTTCACCCCCATATACGGAATGAGATGTCAGGTGGATTTTGTGTGGCAAGTACTTACTCGGCATACTTAAGTGTTCAGTGTTAGCTGTACTATTCATATGGTTTTCTTTGTTTTGATTTTGTGTGGTTGTAGCAATAATGATAGTAATGATGAAGTGAATCATAGACTTGGACATATTACATTACACTTTTTAAAATTTTCTAACCGTCTCTACATCCTGACCACAAAAGAATCAGAGATAATTTTTTTGTTATTTGCTGTAATATTTACAACCTATATTTCCCCCTGAGAGCACTGACCAAATTTGTAACCATATATTTATTTTTATAACCAAATTGATTGTCCTTCTTTAATCTGGTTGTGTGTTTTTCTAGAATAAATATTCAGATCTCTTATATTGCTGAATATGCAGTAACAAACTTGTACTACAATTCTCCTCTTTGCAAGGCACAAAAACACACACTTTACTCACAATCGAATCAATCTACAGCTTTCTGTATCTTGTTATTTCTTCTGACTATACTCTGGTTATCTCGAGTAGATTCTGGCGATGCTCTAATTCTGGAAAATACAATCACAGGCACAGGCTTCCACCCCAAATGTAAACTGCACACACTGATAAATGGCATGGGATACTCCAGTAGATGGAGGGAGAAAGAAAGGAAGAAAAGATATTTCATAATCTGAAATCTGCATCATCCTCTAAGTAACCAAGTTGTTTATCACTTAGGTTTTTTTACTTGCAAGCAACAGAAGCCAATTCTGGCTCATATATACATATATATATGAGAAACTATAATATGTTGCCATATAACACTAAAAAGTTCAAGAGTAATGTCCTTGGAATTGTTCAATCGAGGCTTCTATGTTGTCCTGAGTGTCTGGTTTCTCTTCAACTTCTTGTTCAGCCCTCTACCTTGATGGTTTTATTATCTGGGTTAAAATAGTGACAAGAAAGTTCACAGGAACTCTAGCATTGTATCAAACCAGGTTCAATTCAACTAACAAAGAGAGCGTGCATCTCAAACATGCTAACTTCATGGACTTGTCTTATTCTAACTCGGTGATGGCGAACCTATGACACGCATATCAGAGGTGACACGCGAACTCATTTTTTGGTTAATTTTTCTTTGTTAAACGGCATTTAAATATATAAAATAAATATCAAAAATATAAGTCTTTGTTTTACTACGGTTTCAAATATCAAAAAATTTCTATATGTGACATGGCACCAGAGTTAAGTTAGGGTTTTTCAAAATGCTGACACGCCAAGCTCAAAAGGTTCGCCATCACTGTAACTCAACCAATTACCATGACTGAGGAAAAAGAACTATGCTACTTATTTTAAGCATAAGCCACAGGTGCACATGAAGGCCAAAACATGGACTAAGAATGGAGAGGAGATTGTTCATTAAAGGAAAATTAAGAATCTGGTACCTGGAAAATGTAAATAACAACAACATCAGTAATAAACCTAATATTTTATTGGTCTATTGTGTCTTACTGTATGCCAGGAATTAGTGTATATACTTTATGTATACTAATGCATTTAACCTTCACACCACAGTTTAAGTAATCATTATTTCATTTCACAGATGAGGATGTAGAAGCTCAACACAGTTGAAAATAACTTGCCAGTATTACCCAGGTAGTTCCCGATAGAGCTGAAATTTGAGAGCAGGCAGAGTAAAACTGGATTGTCATTCTAATTGTGCCACACTTAGGTAGAATAAAAAAGTCAGTTACAATTGTAAATTTTCATAGATTTCGCTATATACTTCTGCTCATTGATCTACCCTAGACTCTAAGGATAGTATTTGGTGTATAAGAAGGATGTTAAATGAATGAGTTAATAAATGAGTGAAAAAAAATGAATGAATGGTATATGACCCTTCTGAAAATACCTAAACAAACTTTAAACTTCAACTAAAATGTAAACTTCTAGGACAGTTACATCTTATGAGTTTTCTGTATCCTATCCAAAAGCAAGCACAGTGTGAAACACACAAGATGTTCTCAAAAATAATAACTTCTAACCATTGGAAATCTACCTTGCACAGTAAATTTTACCAATTAACATAATTTAGTCTTTACAACAGATGACAAAAATGATACTGAAAAATGTCAAGATGTACTCAAGGTCATATAACTAGTAATGGGAGATTCGGTATTAAAACTGTTGTCTGTTCTCCCATCACTGATGTTTTTATAACCTTTTCCATTTCCCTTTGTCCCTTACTAAAATCTCACACTACAGGAGGTCATGTACTGTAACCAAGCATTTTTTCATATATACACTTCTCATGCTGATGGTTCTGTGCATACATTAAATTCCAAAAATCATATTCAATATTTAAATTTTAAAAATGAAATTTTATAATCATACCCTGGTGGGAGGAAGGCGTGTTTTCTTTCATTACAGTAATAGGAAAAGGAAAGAAAAGAGGAATGTTTAAATAGAGAAGAAGTAGTCAAAGAATCTAATGTGATGCCTTGTCAGGAAAGTGAACAAAAGGCTTTATCAAGTGAGGCGATCCCAGACAAGCACCCTTTACTGAGAATGATTTGACCTGCCTTAAGTCTCCTAAATTCAAATCTGGAATCTGCCAAGGGTGCTCAAATGTATTCAGCCAGTCAACTGCAATAAAGACAATGAATGGGCTCCAGAACTTTCTGTTACTTAACTCATTGTGAAAATTTTTAGGGTTTTGTTTCTGTATTAGATTACTTGTCAGCTGAATCAAAAGTTCAGGACTAACAGTAAGAAATAAATCAGAATGCCTTTCTCCTCAAAGACTCCAATAATATAAAATTACTAGAGCTAGCTAAGTTGGACTATACTGAATAACTGAATATATTTATACATTACAGATGGTGTGGAATGCTGCCAGTGATACCTTGGGGATAACTTAAAGTCTGGCTTTACTAGGAGCAGAGAGATAAAATAGCCAAAATAAAATCCCTTCAAACTTGAATCAAAGAGATGGAATGAAAATGTAAACTCATTTAAAAACTCAAAGGACTTATCTACCTAATATAAACCAAGGGAATAACTCAATACCTTTAAAAATATATATTGTTGCTTATCAAATAATCAGAGTAAACGGTCTTTGGAAAAATAAATAGGCCCACAATGCTACCATACAGCTGAAAAATTGGAGACCGTATGTTCAAAGGCAAAGTGAAAAGGAGAAGAGATGAATCAATTTTTTGTATAATTCACATAAACTGTTCTCCATTTTAAAGAGGCTGGAGGCTCAGAATTCACCATATTGGCAATGTTGATTTAATTAACAGAACAAGTTAGAATTTTATTTTTATGAGAACCAAAAGAACATTTTAAACATCTACTCCAACCAATTTATTGTATCGCTTACACAATCCAGGTTCAAAGGGATTAAGTTGCCTGCCTTATATCACAACACAAGTTTAGCTATAGAGGAAGAATAAATATCGAGGATATTTAACTCCTAGTCAACTTTTTTCCCACACACTATACTTAACTTAATTTCTGTGTCTATTATACATTCTCTGGGCAGTCACGTTTATGAAGATATATCTAAATATAAGCAGAAAAAAAGAATTTTAGGGAGCTGAATTTACTTGCAAAAGAGAATTCTAAATCTGAAATTCAGCAGTAGTAATTTGTTACTAATGTTCCCTTAATATTAATCCTACTTATCTATCTGATAATATAATAAATTCATTAATTTGGTAGGGCAAAAATATCCAAAGCACATGAATGCCTATATCCCCTTGATGCGATCATGTTTTTCCTGTCTTTTCCATATATGACCTCATTGTTGTTATAGGGCTTCTTGACATGTTTAGAGTATAATCATTATACATGTTTAATTTTACAAAGATTATGCTTCACTAAAAAATGTATTTTATTCTTTCTTCTACTGGTATAAAGCTTAGATATTCTTTTCATAAGTCTGACTCCTTGTCATCAGATAATCTATTTTAAATGAATTTTCTTTCCCTTGGTTCCAAAATGCAAATTGAGGCAGCACTCAGGAAAGATTATCCCCTTGATTTTAGACTGCGTTTTTCAAATAAGATGTAGATCTATCTTGCTACCCATAAGGGCCTTTAAGAACTTCAGGCCACTTGTCCTATAGATATGCTGACTAAACGCTGAACTCTAGTTAAGGAAACTACCTGTGGTTTGAATTAGGCAGGACAGTCTTCACTTCCTGTCCTAAAAGAGCAGTCACATGTTCTCAGGGTAGTTTTGTGTGTCGTGGGACCTCTGGGACTATGCTTTGTCCAGAAGCTGGACACCCTGGACACAACTGTTACTGGTGAGAAGGAAAAGGATTATGGTTCAGATACATTTTCAGTGTCAATGTGACAAGTCTAGTCAATCTCCTGAGATGGCCAGGGTTGCTCTCTTGATATCTATATTTTACTGCCTTTAATGGCATCACATTTTGTTTTGGGGGATGTAGAGGAATGGAATTCCTTTTTTTCCAATGAGTTAAGAGACTGGAATTAATAAAGCACAGAATTAATAAAGCACAAATAACAACAATCTCAAAGGAACCGCCAACTCCAGAATTTGACTGTATTCTGAGTTTCTCCAAATAACAGTTCATGAGATCACAAAATACTTAGCATTTGCAATGATCTCTCTCCATGAGAAGGTTTACGGAAACTGGATGAATGGGTCCAGGCTGTATCCAGCATAGCAAACACATCTTCTTTTTGTGTGAATTTAAATTATCTTACCCTAGCCGATTGGCTGTTTTGGGTTTGATTCCCAGTTTGCTGTTTGATCAATATTTCTTTCTCAGATTGATGTTTTTTTTTCTCTCTCTCTCTCTCCAAAAAAAATTTTTTAATAAAATAAAAAAATTATCTCCAGCTTTTCCCTCAGATATAGATACAGAGCCACAAAATTGCATCCTTAAAAGTTACTCTAAAATCTATCACTTAAATCTACTACTTAAGCACTTCCACATTAGTAATGGTCTACTAGGACAAGGAACCTCTGAAAGTAATGAGTCCTATATACTATATACAGTCTTCTCCCTACACCTACGCCCCCTATTGAGCACTTAGGGTATTACTGGGGTCTTCAATGGCACACTCAATAGATAATCACTTTGATTTGCCCCAAATCTCAAAGCTTGATTAAATTAAGCAAAGTAGCTATTTATTTACTCATTCAACAAATATTAATCTGTTCCTAGCCTTTTAAAAGTTATGGTCACAAAAGAAGATATGGAAAAATAACATTATTTGCAAAGAACTTTACCGGTTCCTCTTGTCAAACCCTCACATCACTGGTTTGTAACATTTTGGAAGAGAAGCATAGTGGACTTCTTAGAGAAATTGTTCATAGGCCATACCTGGTCAGTGCCATACTCTTTTCACCCTCCGCATTCACTTAAACACTGTACACATTAGTGTTACAACATTAAGAAGTGGCCCTGATTAGTGTGGCTCAGTTGGTTGAGTGTTGTCTGGTGCACAAAAAGGTCACCGAACTGACTCCTTGTCAGGGCTCATGCCTGAGTTGCAAGCTCAATCCCCAACATGGAGTGTGTGCATTGATATTCTTCTCTCTCTCTCTCTCTCTCTCTCTCTCTCTCTCTCTCTCTCTCTCAAATTAAAGCATATATATTTTTGAGAAGTGAAAACACTAATTTGAGTAACACACACACACACACACACATACACACACACACACAACATTTGCTAAATTTGCCACTAGTTAGATTCATTACTCTGTTGCCAGACAAATTACACATTTTCAAAAATTAAAACCATTCAGTAGAAAGAGTAGAAAATGGTCCCTTTATTTGTATAGGTTAGATAAACACAATATTTTATGTGTCAAAAAAATTTTAGTCTAAAAATTATTTTAAAGAGTAAATTATGATTTTAATGACAAGTAGTACAGTTTTTTTCTCCATGAAGGGAAGAACAAAAAGACATCAACATAATTATACATTGAAAAAATCAACTAGTCCCTGACATTCTGCCTGAAAGTGCATATTATATACTATCTGGAACTGTTGTTTTCATTCATTTCCCCCATCTTCGCTATTGGTACAGTTTCCACCAACATGGCTGTGGCCTCAGCCCAGACCATACTCTATGAATGTGTAGAAAGAACTTCTGGCTGGCAGATCATTATTTCTGCAACAGATGAATATCTCAACTCTCCAATTCATGAAATTTTGACCCACCTTGTCTGACAGATGTCAGCATCCAACTAACTCTCCGAGTTCTAGGCTGACTTATCTCTAAGCCTGGGGAAGGCCATGTGGGGGAACCAGGAGTGGCAGGCATGTGATAGTTCTTACCCTGAAAGTCTCCATATCTTGCAATTCCCAAGACAGAAGAGGCATTTTCCTTTAGCACATTAAATGATCCTACATATAAATCAATTGGCTTTGACAATTTCCATATCCACTAAGTAAATCAAATCTAATCTATGAAGACAAGCATCTTGGAAAACATTTAGATATAAGTGAACCATATATCTAATGGTGTTAGGAATTATTGTTTATTTTTTAGGTGTGATAATAATGATCTATTTTTAAAAAGGAGTTCTCACCATTTGCAAACACATATTGAAATATTTATGGATAAAATGATAAGCTACTGGGGATTTGCTTCAAATAACCTAGAGAGCAAGGGAGTGCTGAAGTATAGATGAAACCAGACGGGTCAGAAGTTAATAATGTGGAAACTATGAGATGCTGGTTGAAGTTTTTAAATTACTCTTCTCTTTTTTTCACTAGTTTGAAAATTTTCATAATAAATGTTCTTTATAAAAAAGAAATCACAAAAAAATGTAGAAACAACCCAAATGTCCCTCAACTGGCAAATAGATGAATAATATGTTGGTACATCCATACAATGGAATATTATTTAATCATAAAAAGGAATGAAGAGCCAATACATGCTACAGCATAAATGAACCTTGAACACATTGTGCTAAGTGATAGGAACCAGACAAAAAGGACCACATATTGCATGATTCTGTTTGTATAACATGTCCAGAATAGGCAAATCTTCAGGAAAAGTAGGTTATTAGTTGCCTAAGGCAGGGGAAGATGTGGGGACTTGGGAATGATGGGTAAGAGAAATAGCGTCTCTTGTGAGGCTAATGAAAATGTTCTAAAATTGTTTGTGGTGATGGATGCACAACTCTATGGATATACTAGAAGGCGTTGAATTGTGCATTTAAAAAAGAGGACACATGGGGAACAGTTTAGGAAATTTGAATATCAACTGTGTGTTAGACACCTTTAAAGAGGTGGTATTAATTTTGTTAGATGATATCATGGCATGGTAGACATGTAAAGAGAATTCTTATTTTTTATAATAACATACTGAAGTATTTAAGGATAAAACTTGAAAGTTTATGATGTCTGGGATTTCCTTTAAATCACCTCAAAAAAACATGTGAGGCAGTATGTTGAAATAGTTGTTATAGCAAAGTGATAGGTGTATGGGATTTATTATATTTTACTTCCTATGTATGTTTGAAATTTTGCAAAACAAAAAATTAGAAAATCAAAATCAATGGAATATGGGGAAAGGAGACATTTTGTACTAAAATATTCATTCCTGTGTGGACCTTGCCTTTTTCAAAAAAATAAAAAAAAGATTATTAGTTTCATGTTAATAATGATTACTGAAAATATTATGTGGTCAAATAAGCTTGAGAAACATTATATTTAAAAAGCTTGTAAGACTTTTCAGCATCTTTATGTGAAGATACAAAGTGAATCTCCAAGATTGAGAATATACTATGTTATCCCAAAAGTTCCTTTCCATATTCATGCTATTTATTAGATAATAGAAATATTAAGGCAAGATCATCTATAAAATGCAAACCATCATATTTTTTTTTATAACTGTGACTTATCTTTCTGTATGCAGCCCAATTTCATACCCGTACCAATAGTTTAATGCAGAGGCAAGGGACTGACAATAGACTAGTACATTTCTTTTTCCAAATTTCTCAAACCTCCATTTGTTTGAAAATCTGTCTGTGGCCCAGAACAAGCCATACTGCAGACTAAGGTATGAGGTTTGAATTATATATTTGATACTGCAGAACTTCAATCTTACCAAATTCCTTAAGTTTTGCCTCATTACATGTGTTCAATAAGCTGAAATTTTTTGATGTTGGAGAAGTACATAGTTTCGGTTGACCACGTCAGAAATTCATGCTTCCGAGCTCCAGTGCTCTGTCATTCGAGAGTCTGGTGCATATTCATGGCACAGACACTTGGAACAAGTTCGATGTGCATAACTCCCTAGAAATTTCATCATCACCTTATGTTAGAAATGATCCTGTCAATCATGGGATGAGGAGCTTGAAGTGCTATTCTATGAACCACACTTGTGCCTTCAGTTTCCTGGATCTTTTGGTGAATCCCTTAGAATTCAGACCTTTTCACAGAAGAATCGCAAAACTTGAATTGCAAATTGGTTGTCACAATTCTGGCTGCTACAGCAAGCTCAGATGTAATAAAATACACCTAAAAAGCACTAAGTCTTCAGCCCAGTAAAATTCGCTTCAAGGTGATTTCAAGAATGGGCTTAAACAATTCAACTTTCACACTAAAAGCATCAACTAAACTGGCCCATTATGGGGAAGTAATTATTGAAGCCCTCTAGACAGACTGTTGTTGTGTTCCAGGGTTGAAAATATCAGCTCTAAAATCAGACCTTGTTTGAAGTTCAGAGTCCCCATATATTAGCTACAGGGCCAAGAACGCCTTCATTAAACTTTCTAATCCTAAATGACCCTTGCAGGGAATATGATAGTACCTAATTTTAGGGCTTTCATGAAGACTAAACAAAATGGATATGGAATAGATAACATGTAACAGTGTTTGCACATGATATGTCTAAATGTTAGCTGTCATTATTGGTTTTTCTATAGGTTTCTACATTTGTTTTATTTTTTCTCAAGAAATTAGTATTCCACTAAACATACTTGGGGATAATCTTGATGTACACAGAATCAACTTCTGCCCTCGGTGTTGAGCACAGTGCCCCTTATATGGTGGGCTATCAAAAGTTCACGATGAGTGATTACATCAGAGTTTTCTAAGCCAATAGATGGAAGTCTTATAGGAGTTTTTGAGCTGGTCGGAGAAAGGAGACCTCTCCTCTTTTCAATGAGTAGCTATAGTGCATTTGGCTAAACAGAACTGGAACACGTTTCTCTCAATAAAGCTTTGTATGACCGAATTCCATATTACGTTGGTATCAGGACCCATTGAATCTGATTATTATCTTAAGCCACATTCCAATGAGTCCAGAGTATCCTGTGGGGAAAATAATTACTTAATTGCTAGTAGTTGGCAGATATCCCATTTAAAAAAGAGAAAACGTTAAACTTGTCCTTGCATTCCTCTTTTCAATACCAGTGGATTGTGATTTATTTGGAGGCATTTTCATGCACTAGCATTTAGAGTATACATTTTCTAAATTATATTTTGTTGGTCTTGTTAACAAATGGTTTAGTTCTTCTTGGATATTCCTTTCCACCTGAATTATATTTTAAGCCTTTTTTTTTTCAGTGAGAAAAGCATTAAAGCTCTATATACACTCCTAAGTGACATATGATCTAGTGATGACTTTGCTTCTTTTTCAGACATTACATTCAGAAACTACTTAAATGGGGGAGACTTATTGCTTCAAAATTGACCTTCTTGTTTAAAAGTTTTAAACAATATAGAAATTGAAGGTATACAGTTCGTTTCCAATTCAGAGGTACAAATGTAATGATTTGCTTTAAAAGTTACATATTTCAAGAAAAGTCACAATGTAACATCTTTTTTTTAAATACAGTTTTATTGATTTCAGAGGGGAAGGGAGAGGGAGGAAGGGATAGAAACATCAATAATGAGAAAGAATCATCTATCGGTGCCCCACACTAGGGCTTGAGCCCACAACCCTCTCATTCAATATAACATCTTTAATTTGCTGTCATTCTTAGGGATTTCCAAACATCTCTCTGGATTGTTTTTAGAATATAATTGACAAATGAGAGAAATTATTTTTTTAAGTTTAAAAATATTTTAGTGGTCAACCATGTAGTATTCAACCTTGGAGTGGTCTGGGGGAATGAGGTCCATGGTTTCTCCCCAGATTTGCCAAATATTAGCTATATTACTAGCATTGGTCATGAAGTCTCTCAAGGGTTCCGTTTCCTCAGCTCTAACACAGGGGATGACTAATGATGATTTCTCAAGTCCCCTTCAGTGCTATGACCCTATGCAAGAACCAAATAGAGCATGGGAAAATCTAAGTCACTGGGAACTGAAAAGAATGTGAAGGAAGCTTTGATAGTAAAATATTCTGAAACACCCACACCGCATTGAATGGGAATCAAGCTATAATGCAAACATCTGGATGTGATTGTTCAAAACCAAATTCAAAAGGAGAATCCAAATTATATTAGATGTTACACTGACTAACAGCAGAACCTTGGGAAAAGAAATGATTTAAAAGAAAAGAACAAGACAGGAATGGTCTATAAGAAAATAATGGTTACTATAAACCAGGGAATATTTAAAATAGGGGAAATGAAAAGATACCGGAGTCAAGGAAACTGACAAAACCAGGAAGGTAAAATACTCCATCAATATAAACCTTTATGTTGGCCTAATTGACTTCATAGTGTCTTATTCTAAATATAATACAAATTTATATCTCCATGAAAGCCTACATGATAGGCATTACCCAGACAAGAGTTTTGTCTTAAAAGTGTTAAATTAGATTTACAGCTACATTTGCCAGTCTGTTAAACATTTTATCTACCCTTTCCAGTAAAAACATTTTTAGTGGTTATGGCTACTAGATGCCGCTAAATTAGATGGAAACACTTTCATGAGTGGGTTTAAATACTTGCTAAAATTTTCTTTGCTCTAATGTGACAATATTGAAAATATCCCTAGGGTCATTGTCATTCATACATCACTCAAAGTTTCACAACAGCATAATCTTGTGAGGCATATACCAAGTTAAAAGCTCAGAACTACGTGAAATCTTAGTAATAATAAAAATGGTGATAATAGCTACCACTCCTACCATTTACTGAGAACCCCAAATATTAGCCAACCAGATACTAGGATGTATTAAGTGGGTGTTAACTCTTCAGTGGAAGAAATTAAATGGAAGCTCAAAGATGTTAAGTAACTTATCTAAAGTCATGGGCCTGGCAAGTAGCAGAGCGAGAATTTGAACCCAGGTCAACCATTCTCTAGAGTCCATGCTCACTCCACTATGCCATGCTGGAATATGTGCATGCAGAATGTGTGTCTGTGAGTGTGTGCACACACATGTGCATGAGCACAGGCCTAGTTCTCTGTAGTGAGAGCCCATTGCTTGGATCGATTTATAGGAGTACATGAGCCCAAAAGGATTACTAACTCCAGCGGTGAATCCAGCAGATCCTGGCTGACTATTTCACTCATGGAAAACATAAGAGAACTAGACGATCTTATCCAATTATTGCATATGTGATCCCATCTGTATATCTTATATATGCATAGTACTTTAAAAATTTATAGGGCTCTTTTCTCATTCTCATCTGAGCCTTGCTAGAATCTCTGATTTTGCACAAGAGGAAACGGAGGCTCGGAGAGACTAGTTATCTCATGTAAGAGCTCAGCCCAAGTGAAGGCTGAACTGGACTCCCTCCTGGTCCACTTCCCATCTGGTCCTCTTCCTGTTCCCAGCATGACACCTCTGGAGGTCGGCCACCAGGCAAAGCCCCCTGAGCCTCAGAGCCTCTGCTCTCTCCCTTGAGCTGGGTCTCTCAAGTTCCCGTTAGTTCTAACATCCTGAAGTTACTGAGTTCCCTGCCACATGCTTGAAATATCAGAGGATCAAGGGAAGAATTTCCTAAGCCTTCCAGCTGTCCACCAGGGAAGGGAAGAACTTGAGTTTCCATTGGAATAATTATATTTTAATGTGTGGGGGGCTTTTGTCTTTTGAGGTTTTCGTGTGTGTGTGTGTGTGTGTATTTTTAAATAAAGTCAATCCATTTCTCCCGGATTAGGAACAGAGTGATTCTAAAGTAATTGAAAAATACTGTCCCCACCAAAAAATTACTATTTCCCTTCCCAGGCTGCTAGAGAATCCAACTGTTCAAGAAAACACTCTTGTTCCAATAGATATCAACTAAAATCATATTGCAATATTGGTAGATGCCTAATTTATAAATCTTCTTAGTGTCATATTTTTCTGACCTCTCCAAAGTATTTACTATATATCTATGTATATATCTTTGAGGCCCTGTTCAATTTCAGAAATAGTCATATATTTCACTATAAGCTTAAATATGCCGAATATACACAAATCTTATGTATATCATTGCTACCCCAAAAAGAGGCTGAGGGAGGCCATGGGGAGAAATGGAGGGAAAATATAGATATATATTGTAGAGTTGTGCAGCCTAAAGTTATGAATAACTCTGCTGGAGCAGGTAGGGAGAAAATGACAGAAAGAGGGCGAGGAAGAGGCAGAGAAAACACATTATACTAGATAACTTAGAATAGCCTGAGATCACGGCTATCAGGGACGTAATGCAGGCAGATGATTCTGTCTGAAATATCTTGTCCATGGAATTACTCTACTGCTTTTCCTCTATCCACCCTATGGTGCAGAGTGGTGGTGCGCGCCTTGGGGCAGACATTCAGGTTTGTGGTCCTATGAAGACTATGACCACCTGCCAACTTTTCTATCTGTTCTACAGCCAATTTGAGCAATTAAATCTCTACAGCCCTGCTTAGATAATTTGGAAACCAGTGATCAAAGATATTGCCTCTTGTCCAATGCACATTCTAGTAAATAAAACTTCCCCGAAAGCTGCCATTCCAAATGTCCATCATGGGAAGGCAGAGAGATCTGCTCTTGTTGGCAAGCCACTGCCAGGGGTTCTTTACAACAGAAACATGTTGTGGGATATCTTTTTGGCAGAGCATCTACCAATGCCCAGTAAACATTTTCAGTGGGAGGATTCTGACTCTTAGGTTCATGTCTTTTACAGGCTGTTGGACATGCCTTTAATTGGTTTTCTGTAAATAAGTGAAAATCAAAACAGACTAATTTAAATCTTAAACACATTCTAATTATTATCCCTCAATAATAAGACTCTCCCTTTAAGCTCTCCCTTAAGGTCATACCTCTAATCTCCTTCACTCTTACTCCCTCCCCCACCCCCTGCCCCAAAATGTCATTCATTTTCCTATATAAACTTCCCTAGATCCTGTCTCATGTTCCTGGGCTGTTTATAAAAACAGATAAAGGAAATGACTCCTCACTTTGTTCTTTTACCCACATGGCATAGATGTGCTAAGAATGGAAGTCACAGGCCCCATGGGCAGAGAACAGAGGAAGGGAGAGAGAATGATTTATGATGGTCAAAGTGTGGGATGGTCCAGGAAGATAAGAGAATAAAGCAATCTCTTGCATGTGCCTTGTTCTCAAGATGATTAAAAACAAACAGCTAGTCTGTTCTTCTGCTTGAGTGAAAGACTTGTACTGACATGTGGGTAGTGAGGGAGGCCATTTCTTCTCATAAGCATTCTTGAAATCAAATCAATCACAACAAATGCTTATCGGATATTTACTTTGTAAACGACTCACTAATTTTACCTTCTATACTTGAATGATTTCTGCTTTATATAATGTTTAGCTAACTTTTTGCCTCTCTTCTTCTCTCCCCTGGATCTTCCAACCTAGAATCTTGCTCAATTCCTGTTTTCCCATTTAATTCTAAGATAATGTAAGATTAAATTAAACATTAGCTGTTAGTCATCAAAGCTCTTTTTCCCACCCCTATGACATTGAGGAGTAGCTCTGGCACATATTTACCAACTTCCTTGCACATTCCTTTCACCAGCAAGCTAAGTTCATATGTACGTCAGTAGCTTTGCGCAAGCCTCAAGGGACATGTGACTCACCTGCCCCAAAGACTGCCCTGGAGAATGTCCATATCAGCACAACTTTAAAAATGGTAAACTTCTTCATTGAGAGACTGGGTCTTGAGTTTCACTTCTATTCTTTACAAGCACAGGGATGTAAATAAACCAGAAACTCAGTAGATATGTATTAAATGGACTTGACTTATTCCCCTTCTAGATTTTATTCAAGCTGAGTTCATATTCTCCTTTTTGTAGCTGGTACATAAAGTGATTTTAGTTCCACTTTATAGGTGGTATTATCTGACATTTGTCCAACAACAATAGCCCAGCCTCACAAGAGAAAGGATAAATTCCCCTGTGTATGTGTGTGTTATATGTAATATATAGTATATAAAAATATGCATATATAAAGAAGCAAACAGTGAAAAAGAAAGAGAAGTTTTGTGGTAGATTTAGTGAGGAAAACATATTTCAATGACAGACAGTGGAGCTGTAACAGGGAATGGAAAGAACAAGTGATTTTAAAAGAACTGACAGAGCACATAGTCTAATGTGAGCAGAGACATGCTGAGGGTTAAATGAGATGATAGATGTCAAGTTTTTGCAAGAGCGCCCAGCCCCTGGCAAGTGCTCAATAAAGCTAATTCTTACCACTGAGTTTTGTCTGCTTACTATGTGGCTTGGACTATGAGGTGCTTGGGGGTACAAGAGGAACCAAGCAGACTAGGAACCAGTACTCACAGAGCTCATGCGTAAGGGGCAAAACAAACATGAAACAAACATATAGGTAAATTAAAAAGTTCAAATTCTCACAGGTCATATTAGAAACAAACAGAATGCTTGGGGAAAACAATGCCCAGGCTCCCCTTTCAATAGAGTGACAGAGAGAGGCCTGAGGAGGGCGGTTGCGCTGGTGGGGGCCTCAACCAACCCAGAAGGTGTCTTCCACCAGGCCTTCCTGCGTTCCTTCTCCAAAGAAAAGGAAATGCGTCTTCCCCTCTCCTTTTATTATGTCCCTGAATTACTCTCGAACTCTTGTCCCTTAGTTACAATTCTCTATAAACCACGCTCAGTTCTTGGTGTGCCCTGTATTTTTTTTTCCTAACTATTGATTAAATGCTATGGTTTTTGGCATCAGACAGATCTGGGTTAAAATCCCACTTATGAACTGTGTGCCCCAGGCCATTTTCTTCATCTGTTAAAAACGTGGAAACTAAAATTGCCTATTTCATGGGGATGGAATGAGATGAATGAAATAATATATGCAATGCCCTTATCACAGTTACTGACACAGTAAATGTTCACTAAATAGAGTCTTTATAGTAAGAATTAGACATTTTAGATTTTCAGAACACTTTAGTGGGTTTATTATTAAATAACTGTGGTCATATCATCCATTTTATTATTCCCAATTAGACTTATTTTACCTTCTTTAATCCAAACGCCTCCTCCCCTCCGCCTGCAAAAGAGAAAAAAAAATGCTCAAAACTCGTATAAATAAATGTTCCTGAAGTTGCTTAGCTATAAACTTAAGTTATGGACACATCAAGAAGCACCGTAGATCTCATCTGGTTGTTTTCTTTAGGTTGATGTCAGTCTCCCCAGTATTACCAAGTAGTTTCCGGTCACTAGAACAATCCATGCTGTTGTCCACATAAATGCTAAAGTTTCCAAAAGCAAAGCCTGTAGTAAAAAATAAGGGAAAGGAAACATTCTCTCCGCCAACCCTTTTCATGAGAGGACAGCTTCGCTTCTTCCAGGTTTGTTAGAAGGGCAGCTAACTCTTTCTTTCACATTTTTTTTTCTTAGAAAATCATGGCTAATCATTTGCATTAAAAAAGTGGCAATTATCACCGCGAGGCATTTGGAGTCAAAGCCACATCCACTCTTGCCATATTTCACCACAGTGTGCCTGAGGCCTGCCCTCCCTCAGAGAGTTCACCCTCAGAGAGTTCCCAAATTCTCTGCATTGACTCAACAAATGGACTTTTAAATGAACTGTTGAAAATATTGTCCAGGGTTATTTTATAGTGAGAATCCTACTTTGCTGCCGTCCACTTACCAAAAGCCCACATACACACTTAGGGAGTGGGTATCACCTACTTGATCCCAAACAATTTAAGCAGTGCCCTTACCAACAAGTTATTTAGCTCCCTGAACTTATCAAGGCTTTTAGGTGTCTATTTCTCTATTCAATCTTCCCAGCTCTGTGGAGCATGGCAGCTGTCATACTCCCAATTCACAGATGGAGGGAAACCAAACTCTGGAGACTTCAGAGAATTTTGGAAAACCACTATCAATAATATTTACTGTTTGCAAGTCGCTCATTAACAGGCCATCTGAAAGAGTTTAGACTGGAAAGGTCTCCTCATTTTGATGAAACAGGAAGCAAATGTTTTCAAGCAATGCTCAGTTGGGATATGTGCTCAAAAATAACCAAAAAGTTTATAGCACACATACTAGTTTAGTTCCCAGAATCATTGATTTTGTCTGGTTTGGACACCTGTTTGGATTCAAGTGTGGAGACAAAGCAGGCTAAATCACAGGTGTGATACTCACTCCAAGTGCAAAATCTGTTTCCCTTTGAGAAAGTCCCCCCCGCCCCCCCCCCTCGCCCCCCGACACACACACTTTGAGCCCAGCTGGCTGCTTCATAAACCCATGTTTCTAGGAACAGCTAGGTGAGACAGTGTGAACGCTTCAAAGCAAACTCCTCACTTCTGGAAGCCTCGTCTGTGCATATGCCCTTTTGCTCTTGGCTGTCAGAGGAGCAAAAATTTACACCAGAAGAGAATGTAAAATCTTTGTTCACAGAAAAAGAAAACATGTAGTTCTTTTACATCACCATGAGGAGGGACATTTTTTAAATTTATTTTAGAGAGGGAGAGAGAGAGAGAGGAGAGAGGGAGAAGAAGAGGGAGAGGGAGAGGGAGATGGGGGGGAGAGAGAGAGAGAGAGAGAGAGAGAGAGAGAGAGAGAGAGAGAGATGTGGTGGCTGGGATGGAACTCACAACCTGCCTGACTGGGGATCCAACCTGCGACCTTCTAGTGTAGGGGATAACGATGCTCCGACCAACTGAGCCACACTGACCAGGGAAAGGGGACATTTTTAAAATCCTATAGAAACACTGACCTCCGCCAGCCATCTGTTTTTGTAAATAAAGTGTTTTGGGGACATAGCCACACCTATTGATTTACACTTTGTCTAGGACTTTCATTCCATAATGGCAGAGAGTCTATGGTCCACAAAGCCTAAATCATTTACTAAGTGCCTTTTACAGAAAGAGTTTGCTGACCCCGACTCCATAACGTGGTCCCAGATTTTGAGGCAGAGTAACATCCTGCTCTAAAGCATAGACTCTGAAGTCTGTTCTGTTGGCAGCCTGGCTCTGCACCTTGTGCAAAGAAAGAATGAACTTCTCTGAGCCTCAGGGTCCTTCTCTGTAAGTCAGGAGGACCAACAGCACCTACTTGGAGGAGTGCGGAAAAGATTAATTGAAAGAATCCATCTCAAGCAGCGGTTCTCAACCTGTGGGTCGCGACCCCTTTGGGGGTCGAACGACCCTTTCACAGAAGTCGCCTAAGACCATTGGAAAACACATATATAATTACATATTGTTTTTGTGATTAATCACTACGCTTTAATTATGTTCAATTTGTAACAATGAAAATACATCCTGCATGTCAGATATTTACATTACGATTCATAACAGTAGCAAAATTACAGTTATGAAGTCGCAACGAAAATAATTTTATGGTTGGGGGTCACCACAACATGAGGAACTGTATTAAAGGGTCGCGGCATGAGGAAGGTTGAGAACCACTGATCTAAAGGGTTTTGAGTATTTCATTGCATAAAACATCATCATGAGTATCCCATTGGCAACAGCTGTATAAACTGAACTCCAACAGAAAAGCTTCAGCTGAGTTTCAAATGGCACTTAAACATGCTTGTAAGAATTTCCAAGATTCATGGCTGTGTGATACAAAGGGAATTCTTAGCTTATTTCCAGTGACAAGCAAACAGCTGACATAAATGACAGTTTAAGAACACAGCCATTTTATATCCTTCCCTCACTCTATCCCCAAACCATTGCTTTTGATGTCAATAGCTTATGTCTACATATGTCATATTCAGACATTCAGACTTCAAATTATTTGATCTTCAAACTTGTCATTTTTCATGGTTTGTTTTTTTTTTCATCTAATCTCCCTTGATACTGATTCAACAAGGTTCACAAATTCTAGAAGTTAAGGAGGATGCTGAAGAGGACCCTCACACTTTTACTTAAGCCAGTGATACTAAAAAGACAATATACTAAGATCCTTGGTGAGATTACTTGAAAGGCAGGTTCAACCCCCACAGAACTTTATTTCATAGGGCTGGGATATTTCTAGAAAACTGCTTTAGTAGGAAGCAAGAGAGCTGATTATTACATAGGTCTGTACTCCTGTTTCCCCTACTTTATCAAGAGAACAGCTTTTCAAGTCAATACAGCTATCATATGTTCCCTTCCTCTCTGGAAAAAAAAAGGCATATATGTACTGGGGGCTGGGAAAAGTGGGAGCAGGGTTAATATTTTTGTGGGCCTACCCTGGTCCCAGCTGGATAGCTTAAATGGACTTACTGAAAAGAAAACAGAATTTTATATCTGTGTGTAGGAAGAGTATAGATTTTTCTGAAATGCGTAATGATGCGTGCCATGTACCAGAGGGTAAAATTAAGTTTATAAGACTTTACAGCTGTATTTGATATTTTGGAACATGAGGATCCTTATAGATCAACTTAAACTATCTGGTTAAACTATCGGATTCAGTAATTACAAGATTATTTTCTGACTTTGCCAGTTTAGATTTGTAACTCCAAGTTTGAGAAAACCATCTCAAGTTAAAGGCTGCTTTTTAAAATCATCTTATTCATCACCATCTCCCCACCCCTTCTCAGCAATGGAATGAACTGTTAGTAATATGCTGAGGGTGAACAGCTCTGCCAAGATTTACTTCCTGTTTCTACTTGAGCTGGTTTAGTATTATTTTCCAATGTTCTGAAATTACATGTCAGAATTTATTTGAAAACATAATAATTTGGAAATGGCTACCCTGCTAATTGGAGCATCTGTCTCTCACTGTGGCTTTTTTCTTTTCTTTCCTTTTCTTGTAACACCCTGATTTATAATGATCATCTCACCTTTGCAGATATTGTAGTATTTAGGAATAATGCTCCATCCCATTCTGTCTCTGGATAACATAAAGTCATCGTGGGTTATGCTATGATTCCACCACCTAAGAATCATCTCTGTGCTTTGTTCCCTATCAGTTTGGTTTGTTGCCAAAGCGATGATTTCTGATTGCTTACTTCTAGACTATATTATTGTGCTGCTTTTAGATACAGACTAACTGACTAGACTCTGAACAGAAAGGAACACAGTTCACTTAATCAAGTGTGTTACACATAATTGCCTGTTCCCTCATGGTTCTCTTTCCTAAGGTGGGATATGGTGTCCATAGCACCAAAGTCAAAACCCAGGCAATTCCTACTGATGACTTTGAAGCTTACAGATCTTAGGTTTCTAGAATTAAAAGTACCCCTTATACCTGGCATAGTAAAAGACCTGCTGATATTTCAATTATTAGAAGTTTTATCCAAACAACTGTCCACACTATAACTGATTTTATTTCTGCCCTTAGTTTTTATTGAGATGTCTTTTAAGTTTCACCCGGGTGTATACATGCAACCTTATCCTTATGAGTTGAGGCCTTTGGATGGCCTTGGGTGAAGGAAAGAAGGTCCAGGAGAAGGAAGGGGTTTCTCACATACTCCAACATTTCTCCTCCCAGCAGGTAACCCTAATGTGCATTCCTTCTTCTTTTTAGATAAGATCCCCAGCCTCCTATGTGGTTATCTCCACCATGTATCCTAGATTAATTTTTCTTTTTTTCTAGACCATTTGCTATCCACTAGATGTTTGTTTCCCCAAATTTCATATGTTGAAAACTCTAATTCCCAATGTGGTGGTGTTTGGAGATGGGACCTTTGGGAGGAAATTAGGTCATGAGCGTTGAACCCTTGTGATGAGATCGGTGCCCTTTTAAGAGGAGAGAGGAGAGAGTTAGTTTCCTTTCTCTTTTCTCTACCAAATGAGGACGAGGAGATAGTCTTTGTAAACCTGGAAGGGGCCTTTTATCAAGAATCCCATCATGCTGGCACTCTTGCCTCTGAGCTTCCAAAATTGTGAGAAATAAATTTTGGCTGTTTAAGCCACACAGTCTATGGTATTTTTGTTACACCAACCTGATCTCAGACAGCACTCCTGAGGAATTTCACATGGCAACCATTCAAAGAAAAAGATAGTTATCACTTTTCTCTTAAGCCCTTTCTCCAACTAAACATGCCCAATTTCTTTCCCTATCCCTCACAATCATAGTTTTCAAGTAGTTCACTCTTCTGTTCAAGTTTTTAGCAATCACTTATCATTATCAGTTTCTCTCCCTGCCACTAACCAGCTCATGTGATCCTGCTAATATAGCACTTAACCATTTCCTAGTTTATGTTCTAACAAACGTACATAGGTTGTACCTTTATACTCAAAATCTCTAGAGTCTAAGAAATCCACAGAAGGAACCCAATTCAAAAAAGACAGCAAATGAAGCACTCTGCACAACTCTAGAGGAGAAGAAACAATTATATAATATATATTATGTAAATAGGAGTAGGCAAAAGTAGGTTTACAGTTGTGAGTATGTAAAACAGAGTTTATTCTTGTATTATTTACTAATTATGGTATCATCTTTCACATGAACAACTTTAAACCTACTTTTGCCCAGCCCTGTATAAAATAAAATATTCCACAATAACTAATGAATTAAGATTCCTATTTATTTGCTAAAAGAATGGGCATAGTATTCTTTTTAAAGCTTGAAAGGATAGAATCAAAATTACAATAATTACTCTGAGGTGAAAGTATTATACTTTTTGTTGTTTTGCTTCTTTGAAACGTCTAATTTTTCTACAATAAGCCAGCATTATTTATGTAACTCTTTTTAAGACAGTCATAACAAAGACCCAGTATTCTTAAAACAATGTATCAATTAATTGTTATGGCATAGGCAACTCCCAAATGTTTAAACTCTGGACATTAAAAAACTTGGAAACTATCTCTGAAGACATTTTAGCATAAAACAATTATAGTTTTATAATTGAGGCAGAATCATAAAAAATTATCCATGACCCTTAAGTAAAGGCAAGGATTTTGAACAAAGAAGTCATTGGAAACATTCAAGCAAAAGCACCGCCTCTGGGTACATTGATTTAAATTCATTTCTTCTGGACCCTGAATATGGAAGACACTCATACAATGATGTTAGCCTATGGTAACACACAACAGAAAATGTATTATTAAACTTGGAATACTTAAAACCATCCTTAGACAAAAATGCCTAAAGTAGCTGCCTGAATTGAGACATCTGGAAAATGAAGGCATTATGTGTTGACCTAGGATAATTTGCTATGATGCTGGTGATTTTCTATTCATTTTCTTCAGTACTTTTCAAAAGACTATTGTATTTAAAACCAAATTGCTGGCACCATGCAATTTGAAAAAAAAAATACATCAAGTACACAAATTACTGGAGAAAAATGCTGCCCGTAGTTTCCAACCAAGTTAGATCCACAGAAAATGTCATGTCAAAATCCTGCAGGGTCATCCTTTATATACTCGTGGATGAATTTATTATCTCATTACCCAGGCCAGCCGGCATTATAGAGCAAAAGCTGCCTGTGTAATGGAAGCTCATGCAAACATTGATTTCTTGTGGTTAACTTCCAAACGTCTTCGGATTATTTTTTGTGCACTCTTGGAGCTTATCTCTTCACCCAGCAGCAGACAAGTGAGTTAATATACCGTGTGTGTGTGTGTGTGTGTGTGTGTGTGTGTGTGTGTCCATTTCTAGTGACACGTGCAAAGGCGACCAGTCGCTATCAATTCCAGGAGCACGAGGGCAGGGCAGAGGGCAGGCCAAGCGGAATCCCAAGGATACAGTAAAACGAATATGGGCCGTTGGATCTCTTTTTGTCCAACAGTTCAGTTGGGCACCATGGATCTTTTAAAGTCTGTGTTTGCACTACCTTCAATTACTTGCTGAAAGCAGCACAGATTGGCTTGTACATGTCATTGTTTGTAAAGCACAGAAACATGAATTAAATCTGTCAGTCTTTTGATCTGCATGCCAACTCAACAGTGTAGTCATTGTAAGTACTTATCAAACACACACACACACACACACACACACACACACACACACACACCACCCTCTGTATTCTGCCACAAAGAAGAGAAGGAACAATTTTTGCCCCTTTGCCTATTTTTTTTATCACTCTTCCTGTAATATTCCTTTTAAACATGACATTTATTTCTCAGGAGGAAAAAAAAAAAACTCTTATGAAATGCCGTTCTTAATTACAGACTTACAGGTCTGTGAAGGCTTGTGTTACTTCTTTCCATTCAGTGCATAACCACCAGAGTAATAGAAAGAGAAAGGTAAATAATAGCACAAGGAAAAGACTGTTTTGCATTGGCCCTGGTACGATGGTATGCGATTTCTTCCTTAGAACTTCTTATAAAATAGAATACTCTGGAAGTAGACAGATCATAAAGCAATCTTTTAATAAGAAAATAGAGAAGACACTGAGTTCCATTCAAGATAAAGTTTGACATTAAGAAAAATTACATTGGCATTTTCCATTTTGTTTAATCACCAAAAGTAAACATCTTGCCCTGGCTGGTTCGGCTCAGTGAACAGAGCATCAGCCCAAGGACTGGAGGATCACAGGTTTGATTCCAGTCAAGGGCAAGTACCTGGATTGCAGGCTCAATCCCCAGCCCTGATCAGGACATGTGTGGGAAGCAACTAATTGATGTGTTTCTCTCACATCAATGTTTCTCTCTGTGCCTCTCCCCCTCCCTTCCACTCTCTCTAAAAATCAATAGAAAAATATCCTCGGGTGAGGATTAAAAAATAATAATAATTAAAAAATAAATATCCTTATCATGAAGAATGCTTCAAGAAAGTGGAAGATTCTTTCCAAATCATGACTTTGAAATCACAAAATTTGAAGACCAAGATGGACAGCTCCTTAATTTTTTATTTAACTTGTGTTATTATTAATATTAATAAAAATGTGCAAAAATTTAAAAATTTAATAGCCACAGATAATTAGAAGGAGATGGATGGCATTGATCACTGAACAATTTAGAAATCTCAATTTACTAACTGATCCTTAAATACCTAATAGGTAAAAGATTGATCCCATTTACCCATTTGATATGGAAATGGATGAAGAAAACTACAAGGAAGACAACAAAGTACAGCAAAGCATATCAATAATAAATTATATGATCAAACTCTGAAGAGTAGCCCTAGCCGGTTTGGCTCAGTGGATAGAGCGACGGCCTGTGGACTGAAGGGTCTCAGATTCAATTCTGGTCAAGGACACATGCCCAGGTTGCAGGCTTGATCCCTAGTGTGGGGCATGCAGGAGGCAGCCAATCACTGATTCTCTTTCATCATTGATGTTCTATCTCTTTCTCCCTCTCCCAAGTCAATAAAAATATAATTTCAAAAGCCCTCTGAATAATAGAGTAGGCTGTTTATGATTGAAAATCATCTTGAATTCATAATTAATCCTTATCCCCACAAAACAATCTGGAGGTATACCATCAGTTTCCAGCATGGAGAGTTAAATCATTTATCTCTAGAGCTTTGGGATTAACATCTTTCATGAAAGCTACATTTATTTTATTTGAGGAGCTTGAAAAAACTCCCCCATCCAACCAACAATTAATTTCCAAACCAATGATGTGCTGAAAAAAATCACTGTGACCATAATTGAAAGTCACTACAAGTTACCTCTTTAGATTGAGATGAGAACAAAGATGCTACTGAATGTGTTGTCGTGGGCCTTTTGTCTGGCTGACCTCACTGTAGATGAAAAATTGGTGACAGCTGTAGCTGTGCACGGCACAAAGATTGCTCGCGGTACTCTGCATAACACACACACTTCGGCTCACTTTGCTTTGTTTCCAGAGGCATTTTCTTCTCAAGTTTCAAAGCTGAGAGGCAAGAAAAGGTGCCAATTGGAAGTAAAAAACAAAACAGTGAGGAGATATACTTTAATAGATTCATCTGCATCGCTTTGTTAGCAATCTGTGATTTAGACTTTTGTTTCTCCATCACTGGAATGAAGTACATCTGAGTCACATACAGACATTGTCTCTGAACAGAAAGTTATCATAGCAGGGAAAATAATTTTACCTCCCCCACACCCCCAATTCCAGCAAATAAAATTTGCAAGTAGCAATGGAAAATTTGCAGGTTTTTGTTTGGGCTAGTTCTAGAGCCAGCTTCCAATGTTTGTTGTCTATATAAACCAAATATATCATCGTGTTAAAATGCAGGATGGTAGAAATCTCATGAGATCATGCTTTTAAACAGTATATCTAAGATGCTTTCAAATAGGCCAGAAATACTATATGAATGCCTGGTCTCCCTGTTGATTCTTTCGCCCCTTTAGAATCCATACTTTACACAAAAGTCAAAGAAATTATTATAAATTAAATAAGAACACATTATCCCCTGCTTAACTTCCTCCAGCCTCTCTCTCTCTCTCTCTCTCTCTCTCTCTCTCTCTCTCTCTCTCTCGGTGTGTGTGTGTGTGTGTGTGTGTGTGTGTGTGTGTGTGTGTGTGTGGTGTGTGTGTTTCCTTTCACAAGTTCTGACCAGGCTTTAAAGCAACATGAATCTGAAAAATATTATTTTGTGCTTTTGTCAATCAACAATGCTTCCATTTGAACTTAACTTGCTGCACATCACCCATCTGATTTCCCTCATATAAGCACAGAAAGTATGATAAGTATTCAATATGATTGAGATTTGGGGCATGCAAAATTTCAGGGTTAATAATGTTTGGACAGTTTTTCAGTAAATGAATACCAATAAGTTCATGGTGCACTTAAAAAGAGTACCGCTCAGCAGAAAATCAGGGAACTTTGGTCTAAAAATGAAGGTGATGCTATTTTCCATGACTTGATGGAAGGCCAAAACCAGAACAAACAGATCTTTCCATATAAGTAACACAGAAACTGGTCTTTAATCAAGACAGCAGCTGCCGTGTTTGTGTCAATGTTCTCTAAGCCTCATAGTCAGGCTCACAATAGTGGATTGAGTAACAAGCCAGGATTCTGGGGACTCTTGCTGTTCCATCCCACATGTACAGGCTTAGATGGATTGAGCTACTACTGTGGCTTAGCAGTTACAAATTTGGAATTCTGGGGTGAGATGGCCTTGAGTCGAAGTCCCAATTCTGTCACTTACTGGCTGTGTGGCCTTGGGCGAATTACTTTACTCTCTGAGCCTGTGCACTCAACCATTAGAAGTAGAACATAAGAGAGCTTTACAAGTTTGCGTAAGAGAGCTTTTGAATTTGCTATAAGGATTAAGTTAGAATTCCTATTAAGTACTAGCAGGTAATACAGGCCTACCTCATTTTCATCGCACTTCGCTTTACTGTGCTTCACAGATGTTGCGTTTTTGACAAATTAAGGGCAAGACCCTCCACCAGCAAAAGATTACAGCGCGCTTCATTGTGATACCCCTTTGTTATGGTGGTCTGGAGCCGATCAGCAACATCTCCAAGGTATGCTTGCAGGTGCTTGATGGAAAGCAACAGCTTTATTTTCTATTATTGAATTAAAGGTTCTGTCAGTTGTCACTTGACCCCTGGAGTGGTGGTTTGTTGAGTTATCCCAGAGCACTACTGATTCCTTCACCTGGAGGGAAACTTCCCGTGGTTCCCAGAGGAGAAGCAAAAGCAGAGGGAGAATAGCCAGGGAGGAAGGACGTGGCGGTGGCAGGGAAAGCACTGTTGTCGACTGATGTGGTGTTGACTGAACCTCTCCACCAAAGGGATAAAATTAAGCTTCAGCCTTTGAATTCTAAACTGTGAGATAGAACTATTGGTGTCTCCTGGACATGTCCCACTTGCCACTCCACAGATACTGAGGAATCCTGGGTGTTTTAGAATCATAACACAGTAAGGACATAAACCACAGCTGAGTAAAGTCTTAGCTCTTTAAAGATTATGCAGAGTACAGGATGTGGTACAGGTGAGATGAGCAAGGGGCAACTTCAAAACCCCTATGATAAGGAATTCTGAGCTCTGTCCTTGAATGTCACTCTGGCAAGCAGAGCTCAATAGCCTCAATAAAACATTGCATGAACGCACGCGCACGTGCACACTCACTTGCACATGCACACACAAGTACAATATCCTATTGATTTCAGCACAATCACTTAATTACCTAATAGATAGCTTAAGACTTAAAGCTAAGAGTTAGGCCCCAAGACAGCACTTAGCACATGAATTCTTTAATATCAGTAGTTAACCCAGAAACGCCTTATGATATAATACCTAAGAGCTCACCAAATGGCTTCTCAGAAAAAAAAAATTATTGTAATTATAACCAAATATCAGTAAATGTCAATCCAGTAACTAGTACCTAGTTGTTCAAGCCAAAAACAAATTCTCTGTCCCTTGCCACATCCAAACTGTTGGCAATCCTGGTTTTTCTAGTCTAAAATAAATCCCAAATCTGGCCAAGTTTCACCATCTCTAATTCCTAACATCCTAGTTCAAGCACCACTATTAATTGTCTGGTGTTCCTGTTGACTCTCTTGCCACTTTAGAATCCATACTTTACACAAAAGTCAAAGAAATTATTTTTATAAATTAAATAAGAACACATTATCCCCTGCTTAACTTCCTCCAGTGTCTCCCCACAACGTACATTGCCCTACTACTGAGCTTTTCACACTCTCATCTTATTTCTCTTTCCCAGCCTTTGGTTCCTTCAAGAGAACCTTGTTCCCACTTTGGGCATTGCACATTCTGTCCCTTCCTCCTGAAACACTTGCCTCCACAATTTCCTGTGGGAATCTTCATGATATCATCTAGATCTCATTCTAAATGAGACTTCCTCACAGGGTTCTTCACTAAGCACTCATGGAAATGGCCATCACAGTCATTATCCTATCACTGTTGGACTTTCTTCATAGCTATTGACAATATCATGGTCATTTTTTTTGTCTACTTGCTTATTGTCTGCCTCCCCCAGTCTAGACATAAATTCAGTGAGGGTAGAAGTTTATTTTTTTTTTATTTACTACTCATGCTTCCATACCTAGAACACTGTCTGACATTCTTTAAAAATGTATCTTTATTGTTGAAAGTAATACAGATGTACCCCCCCCCATTGACCCTTCCAGCCCGCTGACATCTTTTTGTTAAATAAGCATGTGTTGAGTGCTTACTATGGATGAGTTTGATGGTATGCTCTTGACATGGATGATCTTATTTTATATTCCTCAACATTTTACAGGTGGTACAATTAGTATCCCTGTTGTCACAGAAGGAATATGAGACTTAGATGGGTTAAGTATCTTGCCAGTCATACAGCGAATAGATGATGGTACTTGTACTTTGAACTCAAGCCTATTGAGACAGAGTTTATGGATAGTAAAACATTCCCGTTTTAGGTGTAGAGATTGAGTTTTAATAAATGTGTGCACCTGTGGAAGTAGCACCATAATTAAGACATAGAACACTGTATCGCCCCGAAGGATGCCGTTGTTCCTTTTCCAAGCTAACCCCCAACTCACCCTGGCCCTGGCAGCAATGCTCTGCTATCAATATAGATTAGATACAGGAGGCAGTCCCCTATCTACACTTACACCCACATTAGAAATCACGACCAGCTACTTTGTTTGGCCCTAAAGTCATTTCTGAAGTATCACCTTTGATGAATGAACAGGTGACATTCAGATGTTTAGATAAAATTGTTATATAGTCCAATTTTTTAATAATAAAAGCTAATTGTGCAAAGATGAATATAGGTAAGTAACAATGAATGTAGACAAATAAGTAGCCATCATTGATTAAGGTAAAATAATACTTAAAAACTAAAAATCCAGGTTCAAATTCTTACTAGTTTTGTGTCTTTAGATTAGTTTTTCACACACCAAGTCTTAATTTCCTGATTGCCTATAATAATAGAAATAATTATAGCCACATTGCAGAGATAGTAACAAGATCATGTAGTTAACACAAAACACATGAACTTGTACTTAATAGGTCATTGATTGCCGGTGCTCATGACTCTTTCTAATCCAGAAGCTGGGCCACACTGCCTGAAATTCTTAGCAGTCTATCTTTTCAAAGTATCACAATTGCCTATCAAGACTTGGGCATCTCTGTGAAATAGGTAGAGAGAGAAATTATTACTCAGATTGTTAAAAGGGAGGAACCAAAAGCAAAGAACATCCAAAGCGGCTTGCACAGGCTGCAAACAGAGCTGTTGGCAGTGAACTCAGTAATTCAGATTTTTCCAAAGACTCTCAAAGTAACACGTGTGCATTACTCATTGCCACTGTACTTCTGCTAAGCTGGTGAGAGGAAACTGCCTTCATTACATTTAGTGAGTGAGGAATCTAAAGCATGAGGTACTTAAACAACTATGCAAATTGTTAACATTAAATAATGACAGAGCAGGGACTAAAACTTTAACCTGTGGATTTACCATTTTCTTAGCACTGAGCTTGCCTAGCCCACAAACTTTAAAACTGGAGCTTTATGAAAACAAATGACTAATCAGCACATTCAAGAAAAATGAAGAGAATAAAGAGACAGAAGGGAAATGGAAAGAACTCTTAAAGAAATTTGACAGAATAAAGATAAACACTAAAAATGGTAGAAGTTGTGAATATGGCCCATATGTTCTTCTGGAGTCAGAAATTACCCAGACAAATAGGTGGGAATATATGGCTGCTACACAGACAATGGACTAGAAATATCCATTTAGGAATATAGCAGTCAATGTGTCATCAAAAAAAATGTATCTTTGGGATCATGGAGAATATGCTATTCCAATAATGCCTCCAAAATGTCAAAATTCTTGGTCCGTGGCTGCATAAAATGAGTAATTGGCTTGAACTGGAACAGAGAAGATAGACTTGCATACAGAAAAAAACTTCACTCCCTTTTAGCTAGCTCCTTGCAAAAGAATGTTGTGATAGTTGGTGAAGAAGCACTTTCTAAAATAAGAATATCCATTTCGGATTCAGAACAATTCTTAATATTTCCATGTCTAAAAGAACTCATATCTAGTGGTGTTTAAAAATTAATAGAGTATGATGTTCCAGGATTCCTGAATCCCTTTTCTGCAGAGGCAGGGCAGGGAGGAGGGTTTCACGATATTAAGTCACGAGTGATATAAGGCATATGTCATGAATAATGCCGGCACAGACTTAATTCCACTTGCTACATGCTAACCTACTTCTCTTGCCCTATGCTAAATGGCAGGGTGAGGGTTATACCTTTATCTTTTTGATGGAGATATAGAACTTCATTCTCTAAGAGGAGATGCTGAGTATTTTTAAGGGGGCTTAATGACTAGTGCAGGTGCTCATATGTCAAGAACACTTTAAGAACGGTCCTGCCTGGAAGCAGAATGACAAATCTTAGTGGGAGGTGTTTGAATTATTCCGGAATTCAGAACATGCAATGACACACTATACTATTTTACTTCAGTTCATTCTTATCCCTAACTCTTAAGTGATAAAAAAAAAAGAGCAAAACAACACTCCATGTTTCTACACGCTTTGAGATGTGTGGGATATACACATGTGTGACACATCCACACGGCAGGTTCAGTGAGCCTGAGGAAGGGCGGTGAAGGATTAAAGAAGACAGACGAGAGAATACAGCTGGGTCTAGGTAGGATGCTACTTCTCTGATGGAAAGACAGGCCACAGCCTGCAGCCAAGTCTTTATTTTATAGTCAGAGCACACAAAGCAAAACAAAGATAGTGGTCAACATGTTTACAATGTTCTTGTAAGTTTCACCTTGTTTTGGCAGCGCTTGCTGCACCTCCCACAGCCCATTAGCCACCTAGGAAGGAACTAGGGAGGGCTATAAGGTTAAGCTTAATTATGCTAGAACTCTGCCCTCCAAGCTGGGACTTGTTTGTGGCCCTGCTACATGTCAGTCCGAGGCTTGACCCTAGAGCCGCTCCCTACACACATGTATGTGGTTAGGGTTGGAGAGAGAATGCCTTCGCTCCTCACTGACGTGACCCCTCTCCATGTTTGAGCTACATGGTTTGATTTTAACAACTGATCTTAGAGAGGATAAATAGCTGCGAAAAGATAGACACTCAGTAAAACTGGAAATCAGCAAAAGTTATCACTGTTGTCTTTCTATGGTGTGTGACTTTGTGATTTCCTTTATATTTAAACTAGAGGCCCGGTGCACAAAAATTTGTGGACTCGGGGGGGAGGGGGATTTTGTTTAGCTTCTATGTTTGTTACATAGTTGCTTGCAGCTCAGAGGCCTGCAGTGGCAGGCAGGGAACGTTGGAGTCCTCCGTCACTGAAGCAAGCAAGCCTCAGGTTAGTTTCAAGCTGCCTGGCTGCCGGCCGCCATCTTGGCTGGCAGTTAATTTGCATATTGCCCTGATTAGCCAATGGGAAGGGTAGCAGTCGTACGCCAATTACCATGTTTCTCTTTTATTAGATAGGATTTCCCCATCCTAACCACGCCACCCACACAGTGCTGTGTTCCACCCAAGAGCCATAAGCCAGAACTTTCCTGAGCTCTTGTCAAAACATTGAACTAGACCCTTTCCCCTTCAAGTCACAATGATGTGTGCCTGCAAATGTGTCTATTGCGGCTTGTCTAGCACCTTTTCAGATGTGATTTAGTTCCAATCATTAACAATGAAGAGCATCCACATACAAATCCGAATTTCGTATTCTTCTTCTATGAGAACTGGATGATTACAAAGGACTGAGCTCACCATCCTGTAACAACACAACGAGCTCCAGGACTGGAGCGGAGGCTGCCCCTGTTAAACAGGGAGCATAAGGTCCTTTTTCAAGCTCCCAGAGGGTGCCCTCCACCGTTTTAACTGTTTACTGTGGGAAAAAGGGTGTGGTTAGGGATTTTGATCACTGCCAGCATGTAACTGTGGGAACAGAGTGGGTAGTTCCCCATGCAGAAATACCGGAGTGAGGGTGTTGAGAGTCCTGGGGCAGGGGCCTCTGAGCCAGAGATGTGTCACTGTTGGCTGTATACCAAGCATGTCAAACTCACGGCCCTCAGGTTCAAAATTCAGATTTGTATGTGGGCGCTCTTCATTATTAATGATTGGAACTAAATCACATCTGAAAAGGTGCTAGGCAAGCTGCAATAGACATGCAGCCCATAAAGAATATTTTTGTGGCCCAGCCAACATAACGAACGGTATGGAAGAGACATTTTAATAAAAATATTGTAACTTAATTTTTACAATGTCCTATTATACATAATTATTAATAATGAACGACAACATTCACTAGTGACTGATTACTATAATTGTGTTGCATTCATTTTCCTTATGTGCCTTACACGCAACATTTCTCTCCACTAATACTAGCAGCGAATATTTTAGCAGCCAATTGTGACATCATTAGTCTTGGACTGACTTGTTTGGTGTGCACAACAGGAAATATTTCGCTTTCAGAGAACAAGAAAAATAGGTTTATTTGTGTTACACTTATTAATTTGTGCAGTTATTCAGTGTCTGGTAAGTTAATGTTCAAGAAAAATATTAATTTTTATTAAAATGTTCTATTATTTTATGTTATGAAATAAATGATTACATGTATTCAGCATGTCTCTATAGAAATAAACCTATGTTTCTATGAAAATTGAAGCTTTTGTGTTTTTTGCGGCCCACATAAACTTAAACCTTGTTTATTTGGCCTGTGTTAGCCTTTGAGTTTGACATGCTTGCTGTACACCTATAGGTACAACCAAGCGCATACAGATTTGGGAAAATCTTTTGTGTTTGTTTTTGTTATTTTACCTTAGAGCAAAACTAAATTAACATAAAAGGAAGGAAGCCATGGCCCAAACTACCCACAGCCCCATCACCTAAATAAATCAGTGTTGTCCTTTAATTTTCCCCAGAGACCTCATTCCCAGGCACATTCGATGATTGCCTTGATTAAGCTGCAATATTGTGTATGTTCCTTTTACATTGCACTACAAACCTACTTCCTATTTTGCCTTTATTTTTTTCTTTACGTCCTCCAGGACCTAAGGTAACTACCCAAACCTATAACAGTATCTATAAACACAGACATAAGAGCACTTTGTTCGTTCTTTCCTCCTCTTCAATTCCTTTACAGAGCTGAGCTGGAAAAGGGAGGCTTGTAGTCAGCCTACCTTTTCCAACTCAGTTCCTGGAGTACCTTTTTTCTAGTGACTTGGGAGAGTAGATGCTTCGTGTGGCTTTTTAGACTACAGTCACAGCCCAGGCTATGGCACTGGGCAGGAATTTGCTCTCGGTTTTGCTGGGCTCAAAAGTGTGTGCAAAAGCAAAGGATATAGTTTTGTCTCCCTCCAAGTTGTCCCAGTGGCTTTCACTTGGGACAGTACCCAATTTTGAGTTGTACAACCTGGCTATTTTCTTCTTCTTTTGTTTTAAGGAGCCAAAGTGTATCTGTTATGCACTGTTTAAAAAAATAGGGCCTTAGCCCTGGCTAGGTAGCTCAGTTGGTTATAGCATCATACCCATATGCTGAGGTTGCAGATTTGATCCCAGGTCATGGTACATACAAGAATCAACCAGTGAATGCATAAATAAGTAAAACACCAAATTGATATCTCTCTCTCTTTCTCTCTCTCTCCCTCTCTCTCCCCTGTGTAACCCTTCCTCTCTCTCTAAAATCAATCAATAAATAAGAAATTTAAAAATATGGCCTTAAACACTTAAATATCTCTATAGTTTGTAGTTCCTCAAAATAAAATTAGGTAAACATGCAATGATAAAAGGGATTGTAAGATAAAAAGAAATTCATTGCTGTAATTTGTCTTCGAAATAATAACAAAAACGAGCCATAGCCTCTTTTATCTGAAGTTTTGGCTGTCTTTCTTTACTCTATGACACAGGGCTCAAGACCTACATTATTGCATTAAGTTTGCAAAGCTATTGAGATGCCCTTGAGTAAGATTCATCATCTTGTCCTAAATTCTCCACACACTCCACTAAAAGCCTAGTGGCAGACTGAAGGGATTGTCAGAAAGCATAAAAGGCAAAATAAAAATTTTATGCTCTTTTAGGCAAGTGAAGATTTGCCCTGGAGCAGTTTCTGATATTAACTCATTAATCCGCACAACCTATCTAGAGGATAGATTTCAGAAGGGAGCAGAGCCTTGTCATCTCAGCCACCTTCAAAACTTGTCCCAAACTGAGCACTGGCCCTTCCCTTGGGCTTGGTCAGGATCCCCGCAGAGCCCAGAGGGATGGATAGACAGGCTTCTAAAGTGTCTCTACAACTTCCTTTTCCCTGTCACCAGGACCCACAGTGGCACAGGACCCTGTGCTTGGTTTAATGTATGTCTGTTGTCATCTTTATTTTTTTTTTATATTTTTTTATTGATTTCAGAGAGGAAGGGAGAGGGAGAGACACACGCACATCAATGATGAGAGACTCACTGATAGGCTGCCTTTTGCCCTGGGGATCCCCCACACTGGGTATGGAGCCCAGAACCCAGGCTTGTGCCCTGACTGGGAATCGAACTATGACCTCCTGGTTCATATGTCAATGCTCACCCGCTAAGCCATGCTGTCTGGGCTTGATTTATTTAATGAATATTGAACAAGGAGTTCTGCGTTTTCATTTTGTATTGGGCCCCACCAATTGTGTATCTAATTCTGCCCGTTATGCATCCTGGGAGAAAAGACATCAGTAGTATAATGTTCAGGCCAGGAAATGTTTCCTTGATCTCCATCCTTATGCTAATGACTTAGGAGGAGAGGCCACATTTTCTATTGTCTCATCAGAGCTCTAGTTTTGCTCTACTTGTTCGAAACTAAATTGGGCTATGTGCTTGGAATTTTAACTAAAACGTTAAGGCTAGATATTTTCCCTTTCAATTCTATTTATGCCACAGTTATGTTTTCTCAGTTCGAAATCCTATTTAATTTACTTTATGGTGTTTTTAATTGTTGCCATATAATACCGTACCTTCTTTGCATGTGGCATCTCAACAATGTGCAATTTCTAATAGTCAGCATGAAATCATAACTTAGAAAAACATTGCTGAGCTAATTACAGGGACTATCAAAATAAATCCAAATCTTTTCTGGGCCACAGTCCATATCTGAATCATAATAAGTGTGAAATGTTTACAAATCATTACAAATTTTCCACATAGTTTCACTCAGTGTTAGGGCCAATCATGTTTTTTCAGTCATTTGAGGCGACATGTTGGATCATCTCCAGTGAGAGCACTGATTTTAGAAAACAGCTTATTAAAGATTATAAAGATCAAAAGAAAAAATTAAAATAGCCCTGAAAAATGCAAACTGTAAGGAACATTCTCCGTGGAACTATTTGAGTACACGCATAAACATAATCTAGTATTTATTTAGAAAAACACTTCACTGAAGCAAATAAAGGCAAGAAATTGAAGGAATGTAGTCAGGCACTTTATTTTGTATAAGCTAATGAATTCACATGTTAAGAAAGTTCTGTTTAGATGACTAATAATTATATGATGGTAAAGTAGCTTATTTATGACAAAATGAAGGGGGTTTATTTTAATAAGTATTCACCTAGTATTACTTTTATGACATTAGATGAGCTGCTACCTTAGGCGGAATTCTAAGACCAATTTTTAATTTTTACAAGATTCATTGCACCTACTGTGTGCGACACATTGGAAGAATTCATTAATGCTCCACATTTCTTATTCCTTTACATGTTCTTAGTCCTACTAGACTGAACTACTAGAAATATACTTTAAGAAGCAATGAACTCAGTTCTTTTAACTTCCTAAAGCTATGCCTGTAAGAAGCCAGATATCAAATTTTAAAATTCAAAGAAAGAGGGGTTAGTGTTTGCATCCTGATAAAAAATGGTTTATATATGCTTGATTCTATAAATGAGCTTTAGGGTGGTTGTGGGGGATTGAGCAAAAAAAGGGGGAAAAAGAGAAAATTGATTTCCATGGGGAGGTGGGAGGGAGCTATGTGGAAGAGCATAAAGGGGGGATAAATGGTGATGGAAGACTTGACTGGGGTAGTGAACATACAATTCAGTGTTCAGATGCTGTGTTGTGGAATTGTGCACCTGAAACCTGTATAATTTTGTTAACCAGTTTCACTCCAATAAATAACTGAAAATGAGTTTTAGGGAGTTCCTGAAACCCCCAAATTGTAGTGAAATTTGGAGGGGGGCATTTTTCTGGTGTGAGCATTTGTAGCTATCTTTTAATTCCCAAAGAATCTATGGTCTTGACCACTAACAGCCTGCCCACATACTAGTATGCCTTATTGCAGCTACTCAGTAAGCATCACAAGGTCATGGTGCATGCAAAAACCATGAAGTGCAAAATAAGTCAGATTTCTTTTCTGAAAGTTCTCTGAGAGTCTATGGTTGCATCATTTTGTTGTGCTTAGCATCATTTGGTTCTGTGATTGTTTTTCCTGTAAGTTGAAGTATACATTCTCCATGGGAATGCAAAACACTTTTGAGCCATAATTCTATTTTTAGTCTACTGTAGCTTGGGTACATATTGTAGACTCAGACATTCAGACACTGTGATCCATGATGTTTAGAGGATGTCAGAATTGAGAGTATAAATTTCCTTGATAGAAAAGAATTTCCAACTTGACCAATATTTTGTTCAATACTATGTGTGAAAATAAGGATGACATGTTGGTAACACTGTGATTTGCTAAAAGTGGAAATAATGCAGCCAAATGATTCCAATTAATTCATTCAGTTCTCATTTTTATCTTGTATAATACAAAATAATGCCAATAACTTGTCTTTGAGTTCAAAGTTTCAAACACCACCCTCCAGAGATTCTACAAAGTGCTATATTTAATACAATTAATTTAGACGTCCTATCCAACAACAGTAAACTCTTCCATCGGCCACTGCTTCGGGAAGAGAATGAGAAATTTTTAATAGAAATACAAATAATTCTTTAACTATCTCCATGACGACATGCTTTTATCCACAATAAGTATTAATCTTTGCAAAAACAAAGCATTTGATGATATATAAAATAACTATGGTTACATCTAACATTTGGTCTCAAACTTGAGACATATCTCTTACTTTGTAGCAAACAGTTTGGTCTAACTATTATTTATTGTCTTTTTCTTTTAGTAAGCATATCCTAATTTCTTTCTGAGAATTCTTCTGTCTCCAACACAGCTGACTTATAGCCAACACCAAAGCCGGATCCTGACTGGCTAAAGCCAGCCAACAAGTTCAAGCTCTCATATAATGACCAGAGTCTAGTGAACGTCAGTAAATACAGGAAGATCTTTGCTGAGAGTTTCTGAGGAAATAAATTTCCATTTTCTTCTTTGAGAGCTTCCAGAAGAGATTTTCTCTCTTGACTGCTTAGGAATTAGGAAGCATTTAGTGCCCTAAAGCTGAGCCTTTCTTGAATGAAGCAGACACTTTGACAGGTAGAGAGGATAATAAGAAAAAAATGGGATCTTTAATAACATGACTTAATTTCTTTTTAAAATTAATTTATTTTTTATTGATGTATAATTGTCATATAACATTATATTAGTTTCAGTGTACAACATAATGATTTTATAAATTGCAAAATTATCACTAAAGTAAGTATAGTTAACATCTGTTAGCATACATAATTATACAATTTTTTTTCTTGTGATGAGAATTTTTAAGATGTACTCTCTTAGCAACTTTCAAATAAGCAAACAGTATTATTGACTACTAGAGGCCCAGTGCATGAATCACAATCGGGGTGGATTGGGACTGAGCCTGTTGGGAGGAGGAGATGGTGGGAGGTTGGCCGGCCAGCCCACCCAGATTGGGCCCATCAGGGCTAGCCGGCTGGGGGTAGGGACCACGGGCAATTGGCCGGCAGGCCCCAACCCTGATTGGGGTTAGGGGGCTGAATGGGGCAGGGCTAGCCATGGGGAGGGGCTGTGGGCAGTGGGCAGTGGGCTGGCTGGTCCTGCCCCCAGATGACGTGGAGGGTGCTGATCCGGGGCCAGCGGCCTGGGAAAGGGGCCATGGGTGATTGGCTGGCCCACCTTGCCCCTGATTGGGGTGGGGAAGCTGATCTTGGGTGGGGCCGGGCTGGGGGAGGAGCTGCAGGAAGTTGGCTGGCTGGCCCCAACCTCTATTTGGGTGGGGGGGAGATCAGAGGCAGGGCTGGCTTAGGGGAGAGGCTGCGGGCGGATTAGGGTGGTGGGGGCCCATTGGGGGTGGGTCTGGCCAGGGGGAGGGGCTGCAGGAGGTTGGCTGGCTGACCCCACCCCTATTGGGGTGGGGGGGTGCAATCAGGGGTGGGGCCAGCTGGGGGGAGGGGCTGTGGGCCTATCGTGGTGGGGCAGGCCAATAGGGGGAGGGATTAGCCAAGGGGAAGAGCATGGGAGGGCACCTTTGGCCCACTGGCCCCACCCTTGATTGGGGTGGGAGAGTCCACTCAAGGCTAAGCCGGCCATGGTGAGGGGCTGCGGGAGGTTGGCCGACGGCCCCACACCCTGATTGGGCTGATTTGCTACCTACAGTGGGCATCATAGCAATGGGTTGTTCTGGTCATTTTAGCGTTAAGGTCACTGGATTTTTATATAGATAGACTAGGGGCCCGGTGCACGAAATTCGTGCACTGGGTGTGTGGGGGGGAGTGTCCCTCAGCCCAGCCTGCCCCCTCTCACATACTGGGAACCCTCAGGCGTTGACCCCCATCACCCTCCAATCGCAGGATTGGCCCCTTGCCCAGGCCTGACGCCTCTGCCAGAGGCATCAGGCCTGGGTAGGGGACCCTCATATCCCCCCATCACTGGTTCTGCCCCCAGCCCAGGCCTGATGCCTCTGGCCCAGGCGTCAGGCCTGGGCAGGGGACCCCCAGACCCCTCCGATTGCTGGCTCTGCCCCTTGCCCAGGCCTGACGCCTCCACCAGAGGAGTTGACCCTCATCACCCTCCAATCACCAATCACCGGATGGGCCCCTTGACCAGTCCTGAGGCCTCCGGCAGAGGTGTCAGGCCTGGGCAGGGGACCCCCAGCTCCCCGCGGTTGCAGGCTCCACCCCTGCCCAGGCCTAACGCCTCTGGCCTAGGCGTCCGGCCCGGGCAGCAGGGACCCGCAGCTGCAGCGGCCCTGCAATCATGGGCTCTGCTTTAGGCCCAGGCAAGGGACCCCTAGCTCCTGGGACTGCCAACTTCGACCGTGCCCAGCTCCCATCGCTGGCTCCACCCCTACTTCCTGCTATCACTGGCCAGGGCGGAAAAGGCACCTGATTCTCCGATCATGGCTGGGGGGCAGGGCAAAGGCGGCCCCAGGGCCGCCTTTGCCCTGCCCCCCAGCTCTTAGCTCCCCCCTGGGTTTCCGATCACTGTCAGTGGCAGGGGGCTTCTTCCTGCTTTCCCTTTCGCCTCCCTGCATTGTGCCTACATATGCAAATTAACCGCCATCTTGTTGGCAGTTAACTGCCAATCTTAGTTGGCAGTTAATTTGCATATAGCCCTGATTAGCCAATGAAAAGGGTATCGCCGTACACCAATTACCATTTTTCTCTTTTATTAGTGTAGATAGTTACCATGCTGTACATTACACCCCCTGACTTACTTAGTTTTTCTTTCTCTGTCTGACATTTTACTTAACATAATGCCCTCAATGCCCATCCATGTTGTCACAAATGGCAAAATTTCATTCTTTTTGTAATGGGTATATATCTATATCTATATCTATATCTATCTATATCTATATCTATATCTATATCATAAAAGGGTAATATGCTAATTAGACCGGACATCCTCTGGACGAAGCCAGGGCCGGAGGGAAGCCCAGGTCCCGGGTGCCAGAGGGAAGTTGGTGCTGGCAGCCGGGGGAAGGAAGGCCTACTCTTGCACAATTTTTGTGCACTGGGCCTCTAATATATATTCCACATTTTCTTGATTCATTCATTCATCGATGGATGCTTAGATTATTTCCATATGTTGGCTATTATAAATAATGCTATAATAAACATGGAGGTACATATCTTTTTTAGTATTTTCATTTTCTTTAGATAAATACACAGAAGTGAGATTGCTGGATCATCTGGTAGTTCCATTTTTAATTTTTTAAGGAAACTCTATACTCCATCCTCTATTAATTTCTGAATCAAATCTTGCTTAAACTCCAACCTACCTTTGACTCACCACCAACTCAATAAATTACATTTTTGGCTGTTTTTTTTCTATATTATACAGATGAGGTCATGAAGTCGATAAATCTAGAAATACTACCAACAAAGAACATACTTGAACACATTCACAAATTTCATCTCACTATCACTTTTTGATTAATATGGAAAAAGAAATGCTTTTAAATGTAGTTAGTAATGAAGCACCAGAAAATTTCTTAGATTCAACTGACCAATAAGCATTTATTGAAAAATAATAATGAAAGCAATAATTATTGACTACTCACTTTGTTCACAATAATAAACAAAAGCTATTTTCCTTATGAGGAAATTGAGGCTTAGATTAAGTAATGTATCAAATGTCACCAACCAGCACTTAAACCTGTGTCTATCAGATAGCAAAGCTCATACTCTGAACTTGAGTAGACTAACTATAATTATTGCTTAACAGTAGTTTGCATCTCTAGGGAAATATACTCTTCACTGACCAGAAAAATAAATAATCGAATAATACCAAACCAAAGCAAAATGATGAACCTGTAAAATCTCAGAGAATTTTCAGACTCCCACATCCTCAAGCAAGTGGCAGGGTGGTGCCAGGTAGAGATATGGCCCAGTGACAGAAGTTCAGTAATTCAGCTATCCCCTGGGTCTCAGGCTCCTCATCTTGCAAGTGACCTGGTGGACTGAATAATTTTAAAATTTCTTCCCAGTTCATAGTGTCTGATAAACCTTGTCAGGGGAAGATTTCGGAACAAACTCCTGTGAAGTTACATTTTCAGCCTTTAAATATGGGGCTAAATTCATCTTTCTGAGTGGTAATTAAGTAGATATTCCTTTTTTTTTTAGATATCCTTTTTATAACTTCATTAAAGGGCTTCTGAATCATGGCTAGACAAATTGAATCCCCAGATTAGTTGATCAAAGGAATAATACACCCAGGAAATAAGATTCTATTCAAAGGAATGTGGCTGATGCTCTTCCATGTATATTGTTTGGTCTAGCTCTGATTTTTTCTGATTAATTGCTGGCTAATTTTGTTATATTACATTATGTAGATTTTTAAAATATGTTACTTATAACACTTGGAGCTTTCCTGCCAATAACTTCATTTTGAGTTTCCAATAGAAAAATCAGAAAGACAAGTATTATTGTTAAGTCTTATTATTTTCATCTTAACACACTGTTTTCCAAATTGGCTCAAGAGCTGTAGGTCAAATTCAGGTGTTAAAGGAAAATCTACTCTGATTGATTGCTTTCAAATGATCAGAGTTGGATAAATGTTTCATAGTATTCCTTTGATGGTGCAATTTTAGATGAAAGACTACTATCAAGTCACTGAATAAAGACCTGATTTAATGTTTTCAATAATAATACTCTATCTTTCATAGACATCTATCAGTTTTAATAGAAACCTGGCTGCACCCTTTCCCCCTAGAGCCCTAGTCCCAATCCTTTTCACCTCTCAAAATTACTAATGGATAGATATTAGAGAGCTTTTAGAGGAACACAGTCTTTCAGGAGGAAAAAAAATCAGAATAATTTGCAACATTCCCCAGAATGACCCAATCTGAAAACTGACATATAGGACATCAATAAAATATTGCCACAGAGAAGTAACTAAACATAGAAAGTCTGTGGATGACATGAAGCCACATGAACAATTTTAGGTCTCTTGGGTCCTATCTAGTGCACAGAAGTTATTTATTAAATGGACCTCCAGCTATGTGATATGTGGCTTTGAAGAGGACATTACATCTTGGGAAAGTTAGACTAATTGAACCACTTTATGGCCCTATTCTTATTATTTTCATAAACTTGGTGAGATTTGAAAATGACCCAGCACCTGGGACAGCCCTGGTAATTTAGAAATTTCGCACAATTCCTCTCTAAATTTGCCCCACAGAGTTCCACCTGTCAACCCAATTTTTACTATGAACACAGATTTATTTAAATAGTTACTAGAAGATGGAATAGCATTCAAATATCCATTAAAATAAGATCCAAGAGGTCCATGCAGTGGATGTAGCATTGCATGCTCACTATCAGTATATTGAATGGCAGGTGCTAGTTAATTATTGACACAACAAATGGTAGATCACCTAAAGGCCTGAAAGAGTTCACACAATTGTCTCGTTTACACTAAGGTAAGTCTGGAGACTATGAGAACCTGGTTCTTAAGCATCCATTCATTGCTGGGAAAGCGAGTTGTCATTATTTATTAAAAAACTAGATACATCAGTTCTTATTTTCCAAGAATATATTTATTGAATAAAGTATAAATTGATAAATATTCTTACATTGACTTGCACCATTCTCACATAAGAATTTCTTTCCTAGATAGATTGTTCCTCTCTACCTACCAAACACATTTTACCTTTTCCATCAACATCCATATCTACATCTGGAAATTTATGTCCTCAACCCTGCCACATTCAATCCAACCATTAGATCCAGGTTTGATATGCCATCACTCCTCTCCTAACCAAAGGCCCTCCCTTTACTTCTGTTTATCTACACCAGGGGTCCTCAAACTACGGCCCACAGGCAACATGCAAATACAAATATTGTATTTGTTCCCATTTTGTTTTTTTCAAAATAAGGTATGTGCAGTGTGCATAGGAATTTGTTCATAGTTTTTTTTTTTAAACTATAGTCCAGCCCTCCAGTGGTCTGAGGGACAGTGAACTGGCCCCCTGTTTAAAAAGTTTGAGGACCCCTGATCTACACTAATAAAAGAGAAATTGACCGTAACTTCTTGATGACCACCAGCCAATCAGGAGTGTGTATGCAAATTAACCCAACAAAGGTGGCAGAATAATTTGCATACACAGGCGATGAGCAGCTGGGGGCAGGGCAGGATGCTTGCATCGTCACGATGGCGACGATGCAGGCGTTTGCACCACCCCAGCTGCTCAGGGTCTCTGGGCAGCGTGGGAAGGCAGAAAGGTGGTTCTGGGCCTGAGCATAGGTGGTGACGACAGCCAGGGGAAGGATGGCCAATTCTTGTACGAATCTTTGTGCATCGGGCTTCTAGTCTTTCTATATATGTGGCCCTCTCCACAATTAGTTCATAATCAACTTAAAAAGAAAATCCTTGCCTTGCCTCTCTTGGCACACCTCACAGTATGTAAGACAAATTATTACAATGTACCTTACAATTTAGATACTGGGAAGCTGACTTAGAGAGGCAGACCCTTCTTTTACTGATTGACACTCAATTGCAATTGGTTCCAGATATGCTAGGCACACCACTGTATCTTTATATTTGTTCTGATATATCTTTTGTTGCTTTTCAAATTACATAGGTAGTTGGCGGGGAGGGGTAACATCAAGTAGATGGCTCTTTTAAGAAGTTTGGCTATAAAGCAAAGAATAAGCCTAAATCAACTGCTTAAGAGAAGGTTGGATTAAGGAAAGCTATTATGTTTTATGGACAAGTCTTAGAGGAAGACTTGAGAGTTTTATAGGTCGCAGAAAAGAGGATGGTGGACTGAAGTCATGCCAGATGGAGCAAAGTCTAGGAAACAGTGAGAGAGAATGGGATCAGGTGGGAGAGCTCTACTAGGTGTACTGATTAATAATGGCGAATTTTGTAATAAAAGAACACAATAATTTCAAGAGAAACATCAAAAGTGCTTTATTCAAAGTAATGTCCATCACTAGCTACACATTTCTCCCATCTTTCAGGTAATTTGTGGATACTGTCCCAATAGAACTTTTCTTGTTTTGAGGCAAACCATTCAGAGACCCAATTTTCCACTTCTTCTTACGTTTTGAAGTGCTGCTCAGAAAGTGCGTGTGCCATTGATTGGAACAAGTGGTAATCTGAAGGAGCAAGGTTTGGTGAATACAGCGGGTGGGTTAATACTTCCCAGGCAAGATCTTTTAAGTGTCTTTAACTGGTTTTGAAGTGTGTGATGGTGCGTCATCATGAAGCAAAATTACTTTGCCGTGTGTTCTGGCACATTCTGGTCGTTTCATGATCAAAGCATGGTTCAAATTGATTATTTGTTGTCGATAGCGATCAGTATTAATGGTTTCAACTGTTTTTTTTTAAATTTCTTTATTGATTAAGTTGTTACATATGTGTCCTTATCCCCACATTACCACCCCCATCCCCTTCACCTGGTTTTAGAAACTCATAATACACCACACCTTCCTGATCCCACCAAATGTAGAGCATTGTCTTCTTTCCGAAGCAATTTGGCCTTGCAGTCGATGTTGATGGTTGACCTGGATCAACCCATCATTTTGTGCATTTGAGATTCTCAAAATAAATCCACTTTTCATCACCAGTCACAATTCGATGCAAAAAAGACTATCTTCCGTGCCATTGAAGCAACCTTTTACTGATGACTTTTCAGTTTTCCATTTGTCTTTCATTCAGTTGATGCGGCACCCATTTTCCTTCCTTTAAAATCTTTCCCATTGCTTGTAAATGATCGGAAAGTGTTTGGTGAGCAACGTTGAATCTTTCTGCAAGTTGTTTTTGAGCTTGACACGCATCTTCATCCAATAATGCTTGTAATTGTTGGTCTTCAAACTTTTTTAGTTGACCTGGACGTTCTTTGTCTTTCACATTGAAATCATCACTTTTAAAGCATTTAAAACAGTGTTCACAAGTATGTTGAGATGGAGCATGTTCACCACATGCTTCCCGAAGTATACAGTAACTTTTTCTTCAAAATAAAGTAATGAATTAAAACTTTCCTCAAATGCTCTTTTTTTGGCATGAAATTCGACATTTTTAAGCATAAAAATATCTATGATGTTAACACCTTCAGCAAATTTGACATATGAAGTTTTGAAGCTTGCTGTCAATACAACAAAATAGCATCATATCAAATCGCATCTATATCAACATATGTGTAACTCCATCTATTCAAAAAAATCCGCATTATTAACTGGTAGTACTTAAAAAAATACACATTTGTGCACTGGGAAAAACTGGGGAGGGCATATCCAAATTTTCAAAAACAGTTTAAATGAATGCCCATTTGAAACTTAATGTACAAAATATGGGCATTAGCCAGCAACAGTGCTGGACATGTAGCATCACCCAAAACACTTTTACATACATCACCCCGTTCAGTTACTGCTCTAGCAATTTAACATGCTAACACCATGACGTTATTAAACGCAGCATTAAAGAACTTCCACTAGGAAAGCTTATCAAAAGGGTCTTTTTTTTTCCTAAGTGAGTTGTTGCAGAATGTCTTGGTGCCATTTTCAGGGATAGAAGGGACGTAGTTGCATAGCGGCGAAAAACTCGCTCCAAGAGTTCCCACAGGGCAGTTACAGTGCTGTTCCGGAGATGCAATAAAGCAAATGATTCAGTAAGTTGAATCCTTCCATAGTGTGATTAACAAAGACATGGAACATTACACAGATCACTAACCTGCAGCACGCTCAGAGCGAAGCACCACAGCTTGGTCTGAAAGCGGAGACAGTGAAAGGTGTGCACTGTCCAGAGGGAACCCAGCCTTATTGCTGAAAATGCCCACTTCGCGGAGTCCAGAGACAGAGTATTGTTGTTGCTGTTTTGTTTTGTTTATTAACTGTTTTCCCTTTGTTACATGGATAAATCAAGGATCATTTTAAGTCATCTTTTTTTAAACAAGATATCCATTTCTCAGGTGACCCTCTTACATATTTCATCAATCTTATTGAGAAACTAGAGGTCTGATGCATGAAATTTGTGCAAGGGGCTCGGCCCTCATAGCCCCGGCTTCGTCCTGAGAGTCATTCTGCCGTTCGGCCTAATTAGCATATTAGCTCTTTATTATATAGGATGCCTTCCACATATATATAGGAACTACTTGCATATCTTTCACTGGTGACTCTCAGTCAACCCAAGTATTTATGTTCTAAAATAAAAAAATTTAACCAAGTTCTTAATCATTGGAATGAGTTAATATGTAGAAATGCAGCAAAGCAGAAAAGGTCAATAATAATAATTTTGCAAAAGCTATGGAATATTTCACATCACACAAAAAGACATAGAAACCAATTAAAATTTAAGAGACAGCCCAGAACCAAGAAAGCAGGCCTGAGAAGCACTATGTCTGACTAAGATTGCTTTGCTCATAACATTAATGTCCATGCAAGCTGCTCTAGATTCCCCTCTATCCTCCCAGAAAGCCTGGCGCTACAAAGAACAAACCATAAACTCCAGAGGACAGTCTCACCTCACACCTCAGACACCACTTCCCTAATCAGTGCACAGGGATTCTTGAAACCAGCAGAGAAACTGAGCTAGACTTTAAAACACAGAATGAAATATGAGTCTTAACAATACCTCCAGCATTCCAAAACCCCAAAGAAGAAAAAGTACAGTGTGATGGGACTGACAAAAAAAAGAATATATATATTTGTTGCTTTAATTCATACAATAGAAAGATTATATTACAGCCAGATTTTATTATTCTATTCAACATGCATAGATTATTGAGGTACTATATCTACATCGTATCAATAAATAACATTAAATGAAGTAGGACTGATTCATGGCTGGCATAAATTTTTTCTGTATTACTACTTTCCATGGACATTGCCGCTTTTGTGTTCACTTTCTGATATTAACACACACACACACACACACACACACACACACACACACACACAAACGCACACACACACACTGCAATCATAACCATAAACTAAATGACTACATACTTGGCTGTTAGAAAATACTCACACTAATTGATAATGACATCATGCTGGTATGCACATTACAATGTAAATGAGGCTTCCAGACTCATTTATGGCTCTTTTATTCAAAGTTTAGTACTTAATACTTTTTTTTCATGGTTTAGAAGGTTCTCTGAAGGCTGTGGGATTACTTATTCTTGATGATTTTGCCCCTTGGAATTGGACCAAGAGTGCCAATTTTTAACTGTATTTTAAAACAGATGCTTACCAGCAATGAGACAGAATTGAAATGTCTAATGGAAACCACATTACTGAAAGAAAATAAGGAAAGAGAACACTGATGAACTGATTTATCCAGGCAGCCATTTGGCTTTATTAAAAAATTTGAATTATTCTTTACATCAAAATACAATAACAGTTCCCGTGCTTTTATCTGAGTGTGTGTGAAGAGAAAACATCCAAACAAACATCTTTTTTCTGATATATTTGGAAAGGTGGTTTAAAACCCATCTCAAACACATCTGTGAGCCTAAGTGGCTTCTCAGGGCCATATGAAAGATCTAGGAAAAAGATGCAGAACTCTGCACTTCCCTTGAAGTGTTTGTAAAACTCGGCCAGACTTAACAAAACCTGGAAAGAAAACAATGCTTGGTAGAATGCCCAACTTTTCTTTGGCTCCTATTTGTGATGATTCACAGCAAGACCACATGGTTTCCCTATGTCTCAACTCCTTTTTCTAAGAACTCATGTTTCTAGAAGCATCCATTATCTTTGCCATTAGGAAGTATTGAGGAAAATTAAAGGAATGCAGAGGTAGGATCCTGATGGATATGTAGAATATATTGTTTTCTTCTCCTTTTAAGTTGTAGTAAACTAATGAATCACATCATTTTGTAATAAATTCTTAAGTGCAAAGAGACTTCCTTTTGCTCAGTTTAACCAACTTTTAGAAACATTCCTCTATGTTTAAAATAATTGCACATTATGCCCTGGCCAATGTGGCTCAGATGGTTGGAGAGTCTAAAAGGTGGCAGGTTCTATTCCCAGTCCAGGCTCATACCCAGGCTGCAGGTTCGATCCCTGGTCCAGGCGGGTGCATAGGGGAATATTTCTTTCTTTCTCACTCTCTCTTTCTTCTCTCTCTTTCCTGTGTCTAAAAATCAATTTTTTAAGTTAAAAAATTGCCAGTTATATATATAAATCATAGCTTGTGAGTCATTGCCTAGATATTGTTCACCTATTACACTCTTCTTGATGAAGGAAGGAGAAAACTTCATGTTATTTTATTCTCAAAGAGCTGAGTACATTTTCTAATACAAGCTCTACCAAAGTAAAGGTGGAAAAAAACACTTCATCACCAAAAATAAATTACTGAGATGTAAAATTGGGATCAGAAATGATGGAAACATTAAGAGAAGTGGACTGTGATGATCTCACCAAGTGATATCACTGTAGTCATTTTTCAGTGCAGTAGTAATTTGGCAGAGGGATGGCCTGACAGTAGCTCTACAGTCTGCTTAGCGGAGAGCTTCCCGTGTAGCATAATACATCACGGAATTGAAAGCATTCAGCGTTGTTCTGCAATTCACAACTCAGCCCAGGTGGGCCACTATTACACAATAACCGTACAGCTGTTAGTATCATTGCCTAAATTGCCCTTCCTTTTTAAAATTTACAGCATAATCTGCTCAACCAATAGACACTAATGTCCAAAAACTCAGCTCTTATTTACCATTTACTCCCTGCAAAGGTCCAAAATAACTAACAAATCATCCTCAAAGGAATTCCAATTATGCTGCTTGTTCCCTTAAAGCGTATAAAGGAGTAAAATGTCAGCATTGTGTGTAAGAAATAAAGTACTCGCAACACCTGCTAACAATACAGACTGCATAAAGCACTTAGCCTGTAATGCATTTCTGGAAATCATTTCAGAAATTTACAAACATAATTTTTAGCGTATCTTCCCACCATTGTAAAGATTCTACCATATGCTACAATTTTTATCTGAATTGCCTGATTCGCTATTCCTGATGTTAACATGGATGGAGTGTGTTACAGATACTAGGTTATGTCAAATGCATAGATTTTTGTCAGTTAATGCTCATAAAAATTAATAGCTTCTGCTGAAACTTTCTGATCCCAATAAAATCATTCATTTATTTAAACTGATTGTGTTTGTCTTCATCCAAGAGCTGTTGAGCACATCCAAAGAGCTTTGTTCAGTCTGACAAAATGATAAGTAGAACATGTGTTTACTCATTTGTTTTTCAAGGCTTTTAAAACATTTTTTTTAATATTCTAAGTGCCTTTAGAGAGGACAATAAATTAAACAAATTAGCGAGCTGAGAACTGAAAGGTCAAACCCAAATGTAGTTTTTGACTTGCTAATAGATAGTAGCTAACATAACACAGACTATATTTCTATATATTTTGCAAGTGAGATTAACTACAGACCAGAGATGCCTTTAGCCAATATATTCTCTCTTGACTGGTCTTTTTGGAAACTTTTGTGGGATTTATCAGAAGGGAGACATTTCAGTCATTGAGTATCTGAATGTCATGTTTGAAACTAGTTCAGAAACAAATTTACTCAGCCTCTTACCCCCATACAAGCTTCTTTCTTCCCTTTCATGCTACATGGGCTTAACATCTATCTTCTGACAGAGCTAATGTTTCCCTATGATATGGATATTTCTACTCCACAGTGTGTTACTAACAAGCATATGAATACACATGACCCAGTTTATGACTATACTCTTGATGAGCAATTTCTCAGATTGTCTTATTAAAAAGTTATCTGATCCTGCTTCTCTTGTTTTCTGCTTCTCTAAAGTAGTTTTTATTTATTAATTATTTGTTTGATATATATGAAATGTGTTTACTGCCCAAGGACTTCTGGGCTTGTGCATAAAATTTAAACTAAATCCAGCAGCTAAAATCCCTCTTAAGCTCTAATGAAATTAGCAAGTTAATGGAGCAGTGTAATCAAACCAGAGTTAATAAATATGGTGTGGCCTTAATAGATGCCATAAGAACAAATGTCAATAGATATTGACAATTTGCCATGTGAAGGCAGGATATTTATTATGTTTATATCATGTTGTCAGATATTGATGATTTTTATGGTCCAGTTATACCGAGTGCATTGGAACCACAGCATTGGGCCTTATAAAAATAAAAAAATAAAAAACAACTTTCCATTTTTCCAAAACTAACTTACCCAGAATTTAAAAAAAACACAACACACTAAAGTTCACTAGAGGGGTAGGTCTGTCAAAACACATACACTCCTAACACACGGTGTAAAAATGTGCCTTTAGAGGTTGAGAAGTCTGGAGGAGAGGTTTTCAGTTATAAATATACTAGATGGTGGTGGTTGCACCTCTTTGTGTCTTATTTTTCAGTGGGGAAAATATTTAAACTCATTGGAGTCTTTTTTAAAAAACATGTAAGCACCTAATCCTTTGGCACAAACATGGCTCTTAACTTCTCACATCACTCCTCCCACTTCAGTATTTACAGTTAATTACTCACTAACTCTTTGGAGTGATATCCAATATTATTTATGATATTTGAGGGATTTTTTAAATGAAAAAAACAACAACAACCAAACAAATTCATGGTTAAGTTAATCACCTGACTGTTCCTCTAGGACAGTGGTTCTCAACCTTGGCTGCACATTAGAATCACCTGGGAATCTTTTTAAAATCCTGATTTCTGGGCCTCATCCCCTGGAAATTCTGTTTCTTTGTTATGGGGCGGGGCCACATTAGTAACAAAGAAACAGAAGAAACAGAATATTTTTAAAAGATTCCCAGGTGATTCTAATGTGCAGCCAAGGTTGAGAACCACTGTCCTAGACACTTCTTAAAATCATCTGCTTGCATAGCACGATCTGTATTTGAGATACCGAATTCAAGAGTGAAGGTGCTCTCAAAACTGACTGCAGAGTGTATAGACTCTTTTCCCTAAATGTGCTTTCCTAAATTCCGAGTAATCCCTAAACTAGATGAAGAAAGCAATAGCAAGGACCACACACAACTGGCCACTTTGCCTTTTAGTTGTCATTGTTCAAACGTCATTTATACAAAAAACTTCTTGTTTGTATATTCAAGAAACAATGATAAACTGCCAGAAAACAAAGATGTGTTTTTTACTTTGATAAAAAAATAATAAATCACATTATTGATTTACTGTTTTCATTAACAACACTGAAATGCTTTTAGCTTTCTCTTACAAAAATTTTGGGTGACTAATCCAATGTTTTGAAAACCGGATTCGGGCAATGGAAACAAAATATTTTTCAAGGGAAGAGATGAGAAATTCTTTATGAAGAATTACAATTAATATGCAGCTCCAGGAGGTTTGTGCACAATGGTTTGTGTGTAATTGAATTTTTAAAAAAAAGGTTTTTAAAGGGGTTTGGTTGATAGTTGAAATGAATGATAGTTAAGTGAAGGTTTAGTGTCCTGTTCTCTCTATTTTTGTATAATTTGAAATTTTCTATTAAGAGTAAAAGATAACATTGCTTATTTGTTATAGAAAATTTGTAAAGTACAAATAAGCAAAAAGAAGAAATCATGCAATAACACTAAATACTTCAGTGAACATTGCTCCAATTCTTTTACTAAATACATACAAAACAGTATACATATGCATAGATTATATGAGTATCGTGCTGCTTATATCTTAATTTGTTCTGTGATCTCTTTTAATTTATCATGAACAATTTCTCAAACATGATTTTGTAAGAATATAAAATTTCACTTTTTGGATCTAACTTGATTTATTTTAACTTTCTCCCATTATTAAACACTAGAGGCCCGGTGCACGAAATTCATGCACAGGTAGGGTCCCTAGGCCTGGCCAGCAATCAGGGCCAATCTGTGGGGCAACTGGCGGGACAATCAGGGGGCCCCCACTGGCACCTGCATTGGCTGGCCTGGGGCCTGTGGGCTGGAGGAAGCTCCTGCATTGAGCATCTGCCCCCTGGTGGTCAATGTGCATCATAGCAACCAGTTGTTCCACCAGATCATTCCTCAGTTCGGTCGATTTGCATATTAGGCTTTTATTATATAGGATTACTTTATTTCTCTCTTCTTCACTCCGAGATTATAAAAAATAATATACCAAAAAAAAATAAAATAGATGATATGTTCAGATATTCGTGATTATGTCCTTAAGATACATTTCTAGAAATGTAATTTCCAAGTCAAGGAGTATGCAAATGTTTATATTTTTATGTATATGGTCATATGAACTTCCAGAAATGCTATTAATTCACATGTCCACAAGAAGTGTTCTAAGAATGTCCACTGCCCCACATGTTAGTGAATCTTGATAGGCAAGAGATATTATGATTTTTAAATTAGCATTTCTTTTATCATTAGTGAGGTTTAACCTCTTTCGTATGTTTCTTTTCATTGATATTTCTTCTTTTGAGATGTACTCATATATAGAATTGTACCTTTGTCTATTTTTCTACTGGGAACAGGGCAGTCAATTTTTGTTTTCTTATTACTTCATATCCATTTCAATAATTCTACTAGTTCAGCACAAAATAAGTTTTGTGTTAATATTTTATGTCTTAAATTTTTCACATTAAGACATGGTTTCCACATAAATGAAACAATTTTCAATCTATTAATCAACCACTAAAGACAATTCAGTTCTAGTGGCCAAAGTAATAATTATGGAAATGAAACTAAGAATATCCCATTTCTGGCAGAAAACAACTTGTATTCTGCCTACATAACAAGGTGAACTTGAGGTGTAATTCTGCAAGTGAGTTGAGGGGTGAGGTGTATAATTTCAAAGCCTGTGGACAAAGCAGTAGCAATCTTAAACTCCAGTGAATTGTCTTTTTAGCCCCAACACCCCAGTAATAACCGTCCTCCAAGTTCAATCACCTAAAGTCAATGGCTGAGTGATAAAATTGTGAAGGTTTTTGTACCATTCTACTTCCTTAATAGAATGGTACAATTATATACATTAAAATAGGTGAAAGAAAACACAAATTATTTGGGTTATTAGACTATTTATATTCACAAAAGGAGCAATAGTTTCATTTAGGGCAACCATGGGCACAATCTATGTTATTGCTTAATTCCTTGGCATTTTAGAATCTAATTCCATGTTTATATCAATGGATGTCAACCTTCCCCCCTCTCTTGCTGATTTTTAAAAAATTAATCAATATGTAAATTGATGGAAGTGTTATATTATTCATATAAATATATTGCCTATAGTCTATTTTAACATGTGCATTATAACTAAAAACATATTTAGTTACTATAAAATATACTTATTTATAACTTTAAAAACAAACATAATGAGATTCTTCCAGCCATGTCAGTCTCAATATTTAATTTATTCCAATATTCTGAATTGATTTAGTTGTATTTAAAAAAAAAGGAAGCCTGATCTATATAAGTAATTTCAAATAGAAGGTTGCAAAAATACACAAAATTCCCTGTAGTCTCAGGATGTTCTTTAATTAAGTAATTCAGAGCTCAAAATAAAATCAAGGTCAGTCACTAACTATATTTCAGCTTTTCTCAAAAAACATCTAAACCTAACAAATAGTACTAGAATTATCTTTCATGACATTATATAAACATGTTATGGATTCCCTTGTGAATGAGCTGTCAACAATTCTATCAGGATGAGAACATGTAACCAGCAGATGTTCCTGAGTCTACCCTGTACTACACATGAGCTCTTTAAAAATTTTATGTTAAACAGACATGCTAAGACCTGAGTTTCTTTTAAATAATGCAAAATTTAAACATTCCTAGGCAATGAAACATTTATACAATGTCCAAATATATGCACCGAGGTAGAAAATGTTTGCACATATGCAAAAAGTGCCTAACCCACATTTTAACAGGTGGAGATGCTCCAATATGTTAATATGTGGATTATAGTATATTTGAGTACATGTTTTTAAATATAGCTTTGAAAATATGGGTAATAATAGATGCTTTAAAAAATTAGTGTCAAATCGAATTTTAGTACAAACTCCAATCGCAGTTTGTAAACCACTGTTTTCAGACACAATACAGAGTGTAACATGGGCCCTTACTCATATAGTCCTGAGTTTAAATTCTACTAAACAGTATCACACCTCTACTAAATAGCTGTGTGATACTGGGTAAATAACTAACTTCTTTAAGCTTCAGTGATCATACCTGTTGGGATATTTAAGAAATATATGCACGAAAAGCAATTAGAACATGAGTTATGATGGTGGTGACAATAAGCTTTGTTCAGTTGTCATCTTTTCTCTAAGGCCTATCCTGGCCATCCCACTTAAAACTGTAATGTGCCCATATTCTCCCAACCTCACATTTGTGATACCTCATCCATTTGCTCTATTTTTTCCATAACATGTACCACTTTTTAACAAACTATTAAACATCAACCAGTAGGTTATGATTTCCAGTTACAATGACATCATATCACATAAACTATCACCCTCTTTGCTGATCTTAACTTCTCAGACTCACATAGAGAAAAAGCCTTCCAAAATACTAATTAGTGGGCTCTTATATCTTAAAATTGAATCTAGAGTTATTAATTCTCTAGAATGGAGTTTCTGAGAGGACAGAGAGTTTCTGTCTTTTACTTTTGCAACAAATGCTTAGAACAGTGCCTGACAAGTGGTCAGTAGTCAATTAAAGCTTGTTGAATGAGTAATAATAAGAAAATGCCTTGAGGAATATTATCAGTTTCAGATAGTCTTAAATTGTAGAGAAATACCTTTTACTTCTTTTTATGTTCCTAACACTCAGTGTAATCATATAATTAAGTGCTTGTCACTGAAGGTGAAACTAGAAGCAGAACTCTAATATGGCGTTTATCTCTCCATGTCTGGATATGGCCCAAGCCAGTTCCTTGCGCACCTCCAGTAGGGAAGAAGGGGAAGGTTCCATAGGCAAAGAGGCAGGTTCAAGTTTACAAAGCCTCACCACTCCATGCAGAGCAAGAGCCCCTACTGCTTCCAGAGAAGAGGAGGTAGAATTGTTCCAATAACCTAAGTTTTCACAACAAAAATGAGCCCTTCCTTGTCCAATCAAGGGAGGAGCAGTGATTCTGCCAGCGGGTTCCAAAGGACACTGGCAACAAAGAAACTAGAATAAAGACCTTCCCCGTTGTCTTACAATATCCTTGAACCCTGGACCTATGACCGTTGGGCTCTAACATTTATCGAGTCCTGTGAGTAGTCTGACTCTTCTTGAGCATAGTCAGGTTTAAGTGAGAAGGCTGCCAAATCACGCATGGCCAGGCATTCAGGAGTAGGCTGCCTACCAAGAATAGCCCATTGGTCCTTCAAAATCCATATTTTAAACATATCTTGAATACTTAATTCAGCTGCTGAATTTTAATAAACTTGTATCAATCAGCTTTGTATCGATGCCATGACATCAACTATTTTCAGAGGGTCTAATAGTTGAAAGAAAAAAAACTGATTTCATATCAGTATATCATTTGTTTAGAGGATCTAGGTCCCAAAGAGGGGATTGTCCTAGCAACTCTCCTATAAATTACCAGGGTAACTCAGAGCAAAGCCAAACCTACTAGAACACTCTGGCCTAATCTCATATGGGCTCACTCCTAATGACAGGAGTATGATTTGATAACATGGTGATTTTGACTCAGCTTTTTAATTTTAGTCCATTTTCTCCCTCCAAAGTCTGTTCTATCATACACTTTCCCTTTCCTTCTTTCTTCAATCTTATATTTTCTTTTTCTATGAAAACATTCTAAAACAACCTAAATAAGCATTTTCCAAAGAAGATATATAAATAGACAATAGGTACATGAAAAGATGTTTATCATTAGTCATAGAGAAATGCAAATTGAAATCACAAAGAGATATTACTTCATACCTGTTACAATGGGCATCATAAAAATGACAAGAGATAACAAATGTTGGCAAGGATATGGAGGAATGGGAATGCTTGTGTACTGTTAGTGGGACTGTAAACTGGTACAGTCATTATGAGAAACAGTATGAAGGATCCTCAAAAAAATTAAAAATAGAACTATAATAATCCAGCAATCCCCCTATTGAGAATATGTCCAAACAAAATAAAAAACTCTAACCCAAAAAGATATCTGCACCCCCATGTTCATAATAGCATTATTTATAATAGCCAAGACAGAGAAACAATCCAAGTGTCCATCAATGGATGAATGGATTAAAAAGTGTGTGTGTATGTGTGTGTGTGTATATATATATATATATATATATATATATATATATATATATATATATAATTTAGCTATATAAAGAAAGGAAATCCTACCTTTTGCAACAACAGGGGTGGACCTTGAGGACATTATGCTAAATGAAATGCCAGAAAGAGAAAGACAAATACTGCATGATCTCACACATGTGTGGAATCTAAAAACAAAATAACGACAACAAAAAACCCCACCAAACTCATGGAAGAAAAATCAGATTTGTGGTTTCCAGAGGCAGAAATGGGGGTGGAGGGAGAGGATAAATTAGAGGAAGATGGTCAAAAGGTACAAACTCCTAATTATAAGATAAATAAGTATGAGGGATGTTATGTACAGCATGATGATTATAGTTAACAGAGCTGAATGATAGATATGAACGTTGGTAGAAGAATAAATCCTAAGAGATTTATCATAAGGAATTTTTTCCTTTTTTAATTTTTCTTCTCATTAAATTTGTATGAGATGATGGATACTAATTGAACTTGTGTTCATCATTTCATAATATATGTAAGTCAAACCATAATGCTGTGCATACACCTTAAATTTATACAGTGATATGTGACAATTATATCCTAATAAAAATGGGGAAAAGATAAAATAACTTCATCCACCAAAAAAGGAGCAAATTATGTCATCTATAGTACTAGAATCAGGAATAATCATAGCTACAAGAATAGTTTCTATTGATTGACTTACTCTTTCATCATCATGCTCTACCTATTAATGATTACCAGAACAGTGCAATAGATGCTATGGACAGTAGAACAAATCATGACAACATCTTATGACACTAGTAGGTAAAGTACAGCTGAGTCTGAGGTGAGCAGGCAACAGAAAAGACCTCCTATTTCCACAATATATTCTCCACAACTTGGGAATCCTCTATTAAAACCTCTTTTGTTTGAGCTGCAAAAGAATTTTCCATCTTCAAGAGTTGTCTAGTGAAATATAAATACCCCTGGTAGGTGCTATGCCAAATCATCTCACACTGTAGTTATTGCTATATACCTTGGTAGATAACTTGTCAAGAGGAAAACACTAAATGAATTAGCAATTATTACAAAGGCACTGGGGAATGGGGGCAGGGGACAAGAGGAGAGATATGCAGGGAATGATGGAAAGCTTTTAGTGATAAACTTCATCAACCCACCAGGTTCTTGAGTGCATGACACAGCTGAGGTCATGTAATGTAGTGGGGCACAGTGAGTAGGCAGTGGAATCATAGAACTGGTCTACACCTGGGCCTGCGTGCTCTCTACTTAGTCACAAGACATTAGATCAGTTACCTTGGCCCTTTGAGCCTCAGTGTCCTCATCTGTAAAACAAAATAACACCATTGTATGTGTCAGGGTTCTCCAGAGAAACAGAATTGATAGGATATGTGCTTAACACATAGAGATTTGTTCTGAGGAATTGGCTCACATGATTATGGAGACTGAGACATCCACAGTCTGCCTTCTGCAAAATGGAGACACAGGAAAGCCAGTCATATAGTTCTAAGCCAACACTGAAGGCCTGAGAACCAAGGGAGCGATGGTGTAACTCCCAAAGTGAGTCCGAGGGTGAAAGATGATGTTTCAGCTCAACAGTCAGGCATAGAAAGTGAATTCCATCTTCTTCTGCCTTTTTGTTCTACTTGGGCACTTATGGGAGGGCAATCTTCTTTACCCAGTCTACTGGTTCAAATACTAATGTCATTCAGAACACCCTCACAGACACACCCAGAAATAATGTTTCCCAAAATATCTGGGCAGCCTGTGACCTAGTCAAGGTGTCACATAAAATTAACCATCACAAGTTCATCCCTTGTCACCTTGTCACCTGCACACACCTCCTTAAACCATACTTCAACTCCAAATCAAGAAAATAACACCGTCATAATTCTGCCCAACATGATTCAAAACCATCCTTTGTCCAACTGAAAATGCACTAACCTCTCCCCAGAAGTTAGTCTTTGAATGATGCTTAGTCTTCTCTTTGATATCCTGTAACTTAAATACTCTAATGTAAACTTAATAATACGTAAATACTATGACATAAAGTCAGTACATTTTATGTTATTGAAAACACACATGACCAACCTAAGAGGGAAGGCAAGGGAAGGGGGAGGGTGAGAAATTAACTAAAGGACTTGTATGCATGTACATGAGCATAACCAATGGACACAGACAGTACAGGTGTGAGGGCATGTCCTGGGGGGTGGGAGCGGCTGGGGAGAGGTCAATGGGGGGAAAAGGAGACTTATGTAATACTCTACACAATAAAGAATTTAAATTTTAAAAATTAATTAATTAATTAAAATTAAAAAAAAGAAAACACACATGTATTCATAACAAAATAAGGAGAAAATACCCATGACAATTACAGTCTTTGTTTCTGTAACTGGTTAGTGGTCATAGTATTTATAACTACTTTCTTCCACTACCCATTCTGTATTCCTTTGGCCTTCAGCAAGCACCTCAGCTGGTTGTGATTCTTTACCTGGGGGGGTGACCTAAACCTTCATTCCTGAAGGGTCTGGGCCATTAGGAGTCTTGCCTGAATTGGGTTGTTGTAATTTTCCTTTCATCTTATCACAGGGCATGGTAATACTAAGAGAAGCCCTAAGGGGTCTCCCGTATACCAGATATACTCTTCTTTACCTCCATTGTAGAGCAGTAGCCTAATTTCCCCTTAAGGGTCAGGATCAGTCACCCTAGCCAACACCATAACTCCATTCTTTACCTGTAGACTTAGGAGCATGAGAAAGCCAAAGTGGTCAAGTGGCAGTCTTAACTTCCAGCCCAATGGGACTATTTTTGTCTCCTGATAGAGGCATCTCTCCCTCTGGAAACTTTAGGCCAGCAGAGCATAAGGTCATGGGAACAGGAAGCAAAAATGTTGCCTGTGGGTCATTAGAATAATAATAGGATAATAATCATTTCCACTCCTTGATTCCTAGACCAATGAATCCTGGCTACGGAAGAAACAGCACCACATACCGGATGCTGATTCAGAGCACATACAGCCTTGTGGAGAACCTTGCCTCAGCCCTTGCCAGGTATTGCCACCTAGCTGGTGCTGTAACTGAGTCTTCCAAAGACAATCCACTGGTCCGTCAAGTCTACCTCCGGCTGGAGGTGAACATGGTAAGACCAGTGAATCCGTAAGCATTGGCCCATTGCCCCACTTCTTTTGCTGTGAAATATTTTTTGATCAAGAAAAGGAACATATGTAATACTTTCAACAATAAAGATTTTTAATAAATAAATAAATAATGAGAAAAAAGGCAATGCTGTGTGGAATACCATGATAGTGGATTCTAATGATTAAAGAAGATGATGTATGTCATTTTACTTCCCTAGAATCATAAGCATGCATGTTCATCAGAAATGTTTAATAACACCGTGTATTTGTCAGTGAATGTTTCTGACAATGAATGCTTTGGGAAATTATAATGTAATCAAATTTTCAGAGATAAAGTTTCCTTAGAGATTATCCACTGGCTTTCAAACTTTTTGAAACTCAAAACCCTCCCTTCTAATGAAATTTACAAGAAAGCTATTATGTAAAATTAGACTTGCTACATTTAAAAGTGGATCAGGTGGGAGGTAGTACACAGACAGGGGCAATGCTTGCTCGGACAAGGTACTCTCCAGAATAACCCAGGATAAGCATTCTGAAAAACATACTCAAAGAGTATGGGAGTCCGCTGCCATTAATGGAGTGGCACCCAATCGCTTTTACTGGTAGGTAGATTTAGAAGAAAAACAATCAGTGAAACTATTTTGATAACACATATTTCACAAATATACAATGTAAGATGAATTTTTATTTTTAAAGAAAATGTTTATGGGTAACTCATCTCATGTTTCTAAAGATTCTGCTTGCACTTTAATTTGAGTCAGTCTGCCTTGGATAATGCTCTGGAAACAGGTACATTTTCTTTGTCAGGGGAAGCATTTTTATTTAATATATATTAAATCATTGCTCAAGTTTTTTTTAACTTGTATTTTGCATTAAAGTACCAATCCACAAATATGAATTGATGACTCAACAGCAGTTCATGAAGCATAAAAGGAATGATGAAAATACTACAGCAAATACTACAATAAAGAACAACTTGTAAGTGAAAATGATTAACTTGTGTGCAAATAAGATGATAAATTTCAGTGTGAATCTGTGAATGACATGCATTTTCACAAGCAACCTCCCCTGCCTGGTATGTCCCTCCTGAATACCACATCATCACATGACACAGGATTAAGTTTTATTGAAAAGGTCAAAGCTTCAAGGCCAGAATCTGCAAGAAAGAGAAGAGGAAGGTGCTATTCCTTCCCCACACTCTCCATCATCCATGGAGAGGCATGCCAGGGCCCGGGTGATCTGCTATTTTGTAGTTTTATAGGTCAGGTTTTAAAGAAGTCTTGTCAACCGGATAACTAAACAGACTGCTCAACATCAGAAAGTTAGGACTTGGGGAGCCAGCAGTTTACACAAGTTGGGATAGAGAGCTGCCCAGGACATGGCTAGTACAGGTCCCATGAGGAGTCCCTCTGTCTGCCATCAATTCTGAAGGTAGTGGAACTTGGGTGTGGTGCCTCCTGGTGGAAAATGGATAGAGGTGGGGTGCAGTTCTATCCAGATAATTGCTCATTGCATGACAGCTAAGTGGTGGGCAACATTGGTGTTAAACAAGCTAGACTTAGTGTTCCATGTTAAATGCTTTAGAGTTCATTTTTGCTAATATCAGTCAAGGTACCAACAGGAAACAATGGCATAAAGATGAGAACAAGGAATAGTTTAGTAAAGGAGCTACTTGTAAAAATGTGGGCAGACATAAGGGAACCAACAAGGGAAGGGGAGGCAACCCCAGGCTAGCATCAGGAGGGCACCATTACCACCCTTAGGCCTGAAGGGGCAAAGGGGTGATGATTACCAAAACCCAGAGAGGGCTATAGCTGTGGAGCTGAGGGACATGCAGTGGACTTCAAGAGCTTTGGTGTAGGAACTTGCTAATCCCAACCTACAATCCTGCATGAGACAGCAGGGAGAGTGTGGACCCTGACCTCACCCATTCCCTCTCCAACCTCCTGCTGGTGTTCCCATTGACCAAACCCAACTGCAAATAAGTCAGAGGGCAAAGAATGTGGCGTGGCAAATCCAGCTGATGAAGTTCATAAGGGTCAGCCTTCCAGGGCACATTGCCCAGTGGAGAAGGTAAAGTGGATAAGAGGGCAAACAGAGAATGTCCACATACCAGGAAAGACAGGACAGCTTTAGGAGAGCAAAGGAGGTAAGAGACTGATGGCAGGGCATAGAGATTGATGAATAAGAGTCCACTTTTTCAGTAAATTGATCAGGAAGAAAAGGATCACGTTACAAAACTATCTGAAAAACGTATCTGGATTAGGGAAAGAGAGTATTTTCTGATTTGGGGGGGAAAACTTTGAATTTTCATGTGAAGATTATAAGGACCCACTGTAAAAGGAATAAACAGATATACCCACAATGGGAGAGTAGAGCTTTGAAGACAAATTGCAGTATTACATTGAACACTGTCAAAATTATACCACCTGTTTACTAGAATTCATTACTTCCCTTAATCTAGAATTCATTACCTCCCTTCACTAGAATTCATTACCTCCCTTTACTAGAATTCATTACCTCCCTTCGTCTTAGAATGCATTCTGCTACAGTAGGTTTACTATGCCATTTCCGAAAAGTGTTTTTATTAAGGTTAGACTTTAAAATGTTCTCATATATGACTTGAAAAGACTAAGGCACTTGATTGAAATAAGAAGAACAGATTTAAGGATTAGGTAAAGATTTAAGAAAATTAAATATATTTCAAGAATAATTAGCTATTGGAATACTTTCTTTGCTAAAAATTAAATATGAAACAAAGACTAAATTTTTTTCACAAATTAAAATGCTTTATATATTTTTCCTACATTTAACAATTTCAAGGTATTTCAAGACTAAGATAGAATGTGTTATGTAAATTCTACCTCCAGAACTTTGTGGCCCCAGTATCATTTAAAGGACAAATTAGAATTCTTTTAGCTTTATCCACTTGAGACTATCATGGGTGTTACTCCAGGAATCACAGTGCTTGAACTACTAATAGGTCATTAATCACATTAGGGACATTATTTCATGTATTGTGAAAGAACTTCATTCATACTTAAAATGAGCCAATAACTTAGGAACCATGAAGAGTGGAGCAGAAATGTTTCCTCATCCTAAGAAGACCGCTGAAATCTCAGTTTTCATTGTCACCTATTTCCACACTAGCCCGTCCATATCCACCATAGAAGTATCTAGCCCTTTCCTAAAAATGTGTCTCTGGTATTTAAAAGTATGGTCTTTTTAAGCATAGACTGTTGAATCTCAGAGGGAAGGTCGGGGTGGGTGGGAAGAGATCAACCAAAGAACTCATATTGATATATGCATAATCCAAGGACACAGACAATAGTGTGGTGAAGGCCTGGGGGGGGGGGAGGTGGGGGGGGGCTAGAATGGGTCAATGGGGGGAAAAGAGGGACATATGTAATACTTACAACTATAAAGATTTAAAATACAATATAAATAAATAAAAGTATGTGTTGTTTTTTTTTCCATCTAATTTTCCACTTGTAAAATGTGCTACTCATAGGTATATAGATGTATAGATTGGAGTACTTTCATTGGTACAGGGGCCAAACCAATTGATCAAACAATAATATCTTAAGCTACCCCATATTTTGCTGTAATGAGGTAAAAGTCAGAGGTCTTTAAAAAAAGTAATTGTAAACTACAAAACCCATATGTTTCCTTTTCTCTTCCAGTCCTGAAACAATAAACTAAGATAACAAATGGAATTTCGCAGGCTTTGGTTAGAAGCCTTTATCTTCAAAAAAGACCTGAGAAGGAAGACGGCTGACTTTCCCATGTAAGAAGGCATATCATCTACTGAGATGTGTCTTCCTTGTTGGCACCTCCCTATGAAAGAAGTGGGAGACTACAATCAGCTTCGACTTGTGAAAATTAAAAATAACCTTCAGGCTAATGGGTTTTCAACACCACTCCTTACTGGGCAAAAATTAATTGAGCCGCACAAGATTAAATTACCTCCTCAAAACCGACTTCTCCAATAAATTGCAACATTAGATACAGTAAAATTGGAACTCCTACAAAACAATTCCCCCCTTCCTATCTCTGTTAACATTGACTTTATCTTTAATGGAGTACTCCATCTAGTTCTGGGGTCCAAAAAAAGGGGGAGCAGGAGTATAAAAACTGTTAAAGACTATTAGGAAAAATTAAAGGCAAGAAAAACAAATCAGATCTTTGAGGAAACTAGAACTGTATTTTAGAGAAATAAGTGCTTTAGCACTTTACCAAATGCTAAATTTAAGGAAAGTGGAGAGAGAATTTTTTTTACCTCACAGAAGGTGACTTGCTATTTTCAGTGTCTTTGAAGTAGCAGTAAGGAGGAAATAATCAAATAAATACACATTGTAATGAGTTTGTAAGGTGCTAGGTAGCTCTTGTATCAACTCTGCAATCACTAAAAATTGACTGTATTTCCACTAATTGAGGTAGTCCTTTTTAAAGGGGGTTGGAAGTCATAGATGCATTGTTGAATGAACAGTGTTTTAAGAACTAAACCAGTTTCTTTAAGAATGAAAATGCCACTACAGTCCACTTGAAAAATTGGCCAAACATACACAAAACCAGAGACAATTCATGAAGACCAGATGAAAATACAAACTGTGTGCATAACGTGTGAACTGTGAGACAATTTTAATTAGAGGCACTATTGTGGAGGTTATGTAAAGCTAACGTGTTTAATTTGGTCTGAAAGGCAATGGGAAAACATAATCCTGGCAGCTGTATTCACGATGGGCTACAATCAGGAGAAATTATGCAAACTGATCCTAATCCTAACAATATCTAACACTTGAAGGTGCAGGACACCCTACTAGACATTCCCATACATTAACATGTTAAATCCTCATGGTAATGCTGTGAGGCAGTCATTATCCCATTTTACAGATGAGAAAACTGGAGCACACAAATGATGTCTGACTTTTCCAGGAAGCTTCGTGCACAGCAATTCCCATGCAGGTGATTGCAAGCAAAGTACATTTCACTTTCAAAGCAGGGATTACCCAGAAAGGAATACTCATAAGGCCAATAGCTATATTGTTTTTAGATGTTTTATTATGGAAAATTTCAAACATATATACACTAGAAAGAATAATGTAGTGACCACCCCCCCCCACCACCACCACCATGTACTCAATCTTGATTAATTTTCTATTCCTCCACCCATTTCCCATGCTCCTCCCCTTATTATTTTGGAGTAAATCCAAACATTACATCATTTCATCAACAATAAATCAGTCTGTATCTCTGAAAGGTAAGGACACTAAAAAATGTCAATCCATGGTAAAGTTCCAATAACATATCTCACTTAACTATTTATTGAGAATTTAATGCATTGGCAGTAGAAACTTCCACATATGAGCTCATTTAAATTGCTGCCCCTGCGCTCACTCTTACTGTCTCAACTCAAAGATCCAAAGGGCCTTCCCAGCAGTGCCCCCACCCGACCCGCCTGAGACCTCAGCTCCCACCGCCGGGTCCCACCCCTCCCGCCTGCGCCCGGGCTCCGACCGGAAGTCGCTTGACGCTGGGATGCACTCCCCAGCCCCGACCCCGGCCCCGCCCCGGTTGCCTAGGTGACGAGGGGCCGCTCCGCTCCGCGAGATCATGGCGGCTTCTTTGGGGTCAACTGTCGGGGCGACGACCTCCGCGGCATTGACCCCGACGGGAACCCCGCCGGAGTCGGAGGTACGTCGCCCTTCCCGATGCCCGCGACCCCCTAGCGCACGCACCCTCACCCCCTAGACCCGCGGGACCCTCGGCCAGGCCAGGCCCGGGTCCGAGTCCCACGCCCGGGGCGGGCCGGGCCGGGCCGGGAGGGCGGAGGCGTGGGGCTGCGCGGGGCCCCGAGAGGCGGTGCGAGGGACCCGGAGGCACCGCCCCGCGCCCCCGGAGTCCCGCCTTCCCGGCCCCACCCGCCCTGGCACGCGGCCCGTCCGGCCCTCGAGGGTAAACTGGCGGTTCCTCCTTGGGCTGCTTTGGTTTTAGGCCCGAAGACTCTCCGCTACGCGCTTCCCCGGATTCTCTGCGCTTACAAAGGGATTTTGGCATTTGAAGTAGGCCATCAGTCCCTTTTGGAAATTTCTAATTCTTTTTTTTTAACGATCACAGTTCCGATTGTTGAAAAGGTGTCAGGGAATAACTCTTCATTAATACTGGACTGAGTAATGTTTGAAGGCTGGGGCTTGGTTTTTCCCTTACTATTTTACCATTTCTCTAAGTAAATACATGATAAGAGGTCGGACAAAGGAGGCATCCCTGGAAAATCGACCTTCTGGCTGTGGCGGTGTTGCTCATCATCAGCTTGTCTTCTGGGAAGTTAGTTCACCTCCGCGGGCCCCAGTGGTTTCCTGTGCACAATAAAGACTTATCTTTAGGCCCCGCCCAACATCACCTCTCAGTCATAGATGGGCTTTAGGTAACTTTGACTTCTCATAAGCTTGGTATCCTGAGGTATTTATTAAGAACATACCTGCTATGCCAGAGATCACTAAGAAAACGTTTGTCTTCACACACTGAGCCCGCCATGTTGTTCCTGTGAAGTGTTTTTCAGTTTCTTAAGGCCCCCAAAGGTAAATAATGTTATAATTAACTCTATGCTCACCTCCCTCATTAGCCTAAACAACGTTCTCTCTGCAGAAGTATTAGCTGCAATATTGTAAATAAACACAGAGCCAAGAATTCAGTTCCTTGCTCAGAGGTATGCAAAGCTGTTCCCAATCCAGATCCTTCCCATTACTATCTGCAGACCGCCAAGGCATGCTGTCTCGCCTGTGAGCCCTTTGAAATTAGCGTACTTAAAAAACACATCTTAATGTGATAAACTGCCTGTTACTCCCTTGTGATCTCTAATGTAATACAATTTCAAAAGTGGCATAGGAAATTTCCCAATACATTTCTGTTAAATATATACAAAAACATACTTATGACAATACGTAATTTTCAGTGTACATATCCATGTAGATAACGTCCTTTCTAAGACAGATAATTTGAGGTCCTAATGTATCTGTACTCAAGAAAAAGAAAGAAATACCCCACAAGGTTTTTAAAGATGCAAATAAATACCATGGTCTAGGGCCGTGGTCGGCAAACTGCGGCTCGCGAGCCACATGCAGCTCTGGCCCCTTGAGTGTGGCTCTTCCTAAGCCTTAGGAGTACCCTAATTAAGTTAATAACAGTGTACCTACCTATGTAGTTTAAGTTTAAAAAATTTGGCTCTCAAAAGAAATTTCAATCGTTTACTGTTGATATTTGGCTCTGTTGACTAATGAGTTTGTCGACCACTGGTCTAGGGGAAAAAATTCACTTTTTATAATGGATGATGAGGCAGATGAATGAGCTAGTTATAGGCCTTAGGTGAGTATTTACCATATTAGCACTGTCTAATGGAGGCAGAGTTCCTGTAGTTCACAGAGGAGAGAGTTGATCCATAGAGCTGTGTCATTCATTAGAATGACAGGTTCTGCCAGCCACCCATTTGTGCTGACTGGAGGGCTCAGGGGTGAGATGGAAAAGATGGCAAAACCTCTCTCTCTTGGAGTCTTCCCAAGGCCACAGCTTTTCAGTTAGTTACTGAAAGATTCTTCTCAGATCAGATTCTTTCCAGAGTTGATCCCCTGAGACTTGGTCCCTTATGGTGTCACTTCTAATAAATTCGGTATCCAAATTGACTTAGCCAGTAGACCATGGAGTCATTTCAGCCAAGCAGTAGTGAAATATTTCTTTTCTTGCCAAGTCTATTGGAAATACAACATAAGCTTCCAGGAGTCTCAGGTTTCCCATTTGTTGTTTGTTGCCAATAACTAGAATAAAAACAACCCATTACTGCAGTCACATAGTAAGCAATCAATAAAATATAACTTGTTAAAATCATAGGTGGACTGACGTATGCCAGGAGAGATAGTAGTAATCATAGACTAAAATCTACTCGATCAGATACTGTGAACAAGCAGACATGAAATGCAGGTCCAGGAAAATATTTTTCCTATGACATTGTATAAACTCTTCTTGCCAACTCTCTGAATTTAACATTCCAGGTTCTTTAATAGCATTGGAGCAAATGACTCCTTGCGAAAGGTAAGACCAAACTTTTAGCAGAGATATGTATCAATGCACAAGAACAGAAAAATATCAAAAATCTGAAAATAAATATTTGCTGTAGACATATGTATGTTTATACATAAGTGAAAGGAATTTATAAGTGAATTTGTAATTGAATGTAAAAATGAAAACTAGAAATTCAGTCATCAGTCTTTTATTATTAGTTTATTCATAAGCTGACTTTCTTAATATTTTTGAAAACACTATTTAGGAAATATAATTACTTAAGTAGTATACTTAAAAGGACTATACTTCAACTCATATTATATGAGACCTAAAAGAAAATGTAAATGTTTATTTCCCACCCAATTGCTTTTTCTGAATAATGTCCCTTAGTGTCACCATATCCCCTGATAGATGCTTTCTGGGCTTTATCAGCACAGGAGAACACTTACATAACCTTGAGTGGAAAGGTGAAGGTCATGTGTCTTAGAGATCTCATTATGTCCTGGAGGAGGCCATTGACGATCCTCTCTACTGTAGGTGGTTTCTACAGAACTTGAAAACAGCCCCCTTCTATTGACAGGTTAGAGAGACAACACTTTGGGCTTAACATGAACAGCAAAATGATGAGGTTTCTGCTATTTCAACATTACTCGAGTTATTTATTAAAGCCATTCACAGCATATAGAGTAGGTCAACCTATGCACGACCAAGGGGAGGTCTCCAAAATATTCCTTAAAATATCATTGAGAAAATGCTACTAATGTACCCCAAAATGTTATTATACAATATTATTATTTATCAGACGCTGAGAACTTCTGGGAATAGTGGCTGTGGGTATGAAAATATTGACAAACATTTGGGCATTTCTTTGCGTTTCCTGTCTTATTTTAAAAGTCCTACTTCTTCTCCCCTCCAGCCTCCCTTTCAGGTTGCACAAATAATCTTCAATCATTTTCTAATACTTAAAGTTTTAATATACTAAAGTTAGGTTTTTAACACAGCTAAAATTAATGTTTGATAGATATATTTTATTTATTTGAAATGAGGATTTCATTTTGTTTTCTTCTAGATGTGAACCATCAATTAAATTAGCTTCCTAACTAAATTAACTATCCTCTCTGTTCTTAGAGAATGGACTGACTACCACTATCACATTATAACATTACTAGAGGCCCGGTGCATGAATTTGTGTACCAGTGGGCCTGGCCTGCAGATTGGGCTGAAACCAGCTCTCCAACATTCCCTGAGGGGTCCCGGATTGTGAGAGGACACAATTGGGGCGGGGGAGGGATGTGGGAGGTTGGCAGCCAGAGAGGGACCACGGGAGGGCTCCAGGGCATGTCTGGCCCGTCTTGCTCAGTCCTGATCAGCAGGACCCCAGCAGCAAGCTAACCTACTGGTCAGAGCATCTGCCCCCTGGTGGTCAGTGCATGTCATAGCAAGTGGTTGAGCCGCCTTAGCATATCATTAGCATATTATGCTTTGATTGGTTGAACAGACGACCGGACACTTAGCATATAGACTTTTATTATATAGGATCAGTATACCTGAATGGACACAAAAATAGACAAAGTAGTCAGTGGAATAGAATAGAGAATTCATATATATATCAACACTAATAAAAGAGAAAAATGGTAATTGGCGTACGACGATACCCTTTTCATTGGCTAATCAGGGCTATATGCAAATTAACTGCCAACTAAGATTGGCAGTTAACTGTCAACAAGATGGTGGTTAATTTGCATATGTAGGCACAATGCAGGGAGGCGAAAGGGAAAGCAGGAAGAAGCCCCCTGCCACTGACAGTGATCGGAAACCCAGGGGGGAGCTAAGAGCTGGGGGGCAGGGCAAAGGTGGCCCTGGGGCCGCCTTTGCCCTGCCCCCCAGCCATGATCGGAGAATCAGGTGCCTTTTCCACCCTGGCCAGTGATAGCAGGTAGTAGGGGTGGAGCCAGCGATGGGAGCTGGGCACGGTCGAAGCTGGCAGTCCCAGGAGCTAGGGGCCCCTTGCCTGGGCCTAAAGCGGAGCCCACGATCGCGGGGCCGCTGCAGCTGTGGGTCCCCGCTGCCCGGGCCGGACGCCTCAGCCAGAGGCATCCTGCAGGGGCAGGGGCGGAGCCCACGCAATCGCAGCGCCCCCCGCTGCCACTGCAGGTCCCCGCTGCCCGGGCCGGACGCCTAGGCCAGAGGCGTCAGGCCTGGGCAAGGGGCCGATCCTGCGATTGGAGGGTGATGGGGGTCAACGCCTGAGGGCTCCCAGTATGTGAGAGGGGGCAGGCTGGGCTGAGGGACACTCCCCCCCACACACACCCAGTGCACGAATTTCGTGCACCGGGCCCCTAGTATTTTATAAAACAGGTAGAATTCAGTGACAAAACTCTCAGTAAAATATGAGTACAAAAGAATAGCTAAACAAGAAGAAATTATTTGCCAAACATCATCATATTGAATGGTGAAATACTTAAAGCCATTTGTATAAAAGCCAGAAACTAGAAAGGAATTCTGGCTAGTAACATTACTGTAATCCAACATACTATAGAACTTCTAATTAATAAAATAAGAAAACTAAATATGTGCCTTAAGTGTTAGAAATTAAATAAAGAAAAAACACTTTATTTGAAGATTACATGGTTGCATACCTAAGAAACCTGACATTGTATTAACATGGTTTGAACTAATACAAAATTTGATAAGGTGGTTACATATAACAAAAATACAAGGCCAATTGCTATTCCCTATATTAGAAATTAATTAGAAATGGAAATGGCAAGATCTTGGTTTTGAATATAATAAGGCATAGGACCTAAAGATATTATAAACGATCAAAAGTTTAATAATAAGAGTTGATAAAAAGACGACTTATTGGAAACCTTCAAATTTAAAAAAATTCAATCCTTCCCACATTGTAAATGCAATTCAATGGATCTAAAGATTTAGTTCCTATATACAACTATATACATACAAAGTTATGATAGAGTTTTTCATGATGATCCATCCTTGCATTTCTGAATTTATCCTAATTTGGTCACAATGATAGCTTATTGTTCTATTAGAACATTTCTGGATTCAGTTTTCCAACATAGCATTTTAATTAGAATTTTTGCATCTGAATTTATTAATGATTTCAGTCTATAATTTTCTTTTTGTGCTAGTTCAGGTTTTTGTGTGTAGATTATGATGGCTCTTAAAAATGAGTTATCTACAGTCTATAATTATTACAGTTAACAGAATTTGTGTTCTTGTTTATTATGTAGCACTTCAAGTGTAAAACTATTGGGCATGGTGACTTTTTAAAAAGTAGACTTTCCGTTTAGTCCATGTTTGGTCAGTTCTCTCTTACCCTAGTCAAGTTTGATAACTTACGTAATCCTACAAAATCACCCATTTCCTTGTAATTTTAAAATGTATTTCCACTTACATGCATATATTTTTTCTTTATTTTTAATCACATTTGCTAGAGATTTTCCTGTTTTATTATTTTAAAGAATTAGCTGTTGCTTTAACTTATCCTTTTTTCAATTATTTTTTCCTTCTTTTTCTTAAATTGGCTCTTTAGCATGGTCAGGACTATAGTGAGGTGAGTGATGCACTCTTCTTGTGCACAAAATTTAAGGGTGCCAAAAAAATTCAGTAGTCAAGATAAATTATATTTTAATGCAATATTTTAAAAAATCAAAGTTAATGCAAATAAATCCCTAATGGTCAAAGTTTTAAATAAAGACAGCATTAGTATTACTGATTTTTCCCCCCCTTTTGCCTCAGGCTCCAACATGGTTCAACACAGTGCTGCTCCTTAGTTCATTTATTTTCAGGCTTGAAGAAAGTCTTTTAAAATGTGGAAATTGTAGACCACTGTATGACTGAAACGCCTCCGTAGTCATTTTTGGTGAAATGTATTTTTCTTTTAATGAACATTTCTTAAGAATCTTTTGCCCCAACCGCTTTGGCTCAGTGGATAGAGCATTGGCCTGCGGACTGAAGGGTCCCAGGTTCGAGTCCAGTCAAGGGCATGTACCTTGCTTGTGGGCACATCCCCAGTAGGAGATGTGCAGGAGGCAGATGATTGATGTTTCTCTCTCATCAATGTTTCCAACTCTCTATCCTTCTCCCTTCCTCTCTGTAAAAAATCAATAAAATATATTTAAAAAAAATAATCTTTTAAGACACTGTCAGTGATGGATACAAATATACCCCCAGAAACCTTAAATTCTAGAAGGCAGACAAGTATACAAGGTTTAGGTGACATTAGAGAAAAATTTCAGAGAAAACATTATCTGGCAAATAATATCAGGCTTTCAATTTTATTGCTTCTGGAATAACTGCTAAAATCCACCAGGTGGTGGAATAAAATGAGTTACAGTGCAGTTTAGCTTACAGATTTTCCTAGTCAGAGATGTAATTTTACAGAGAAAGCCACAATTACATATCCACATTTTTATTAGCCTATTCATGAATTTTCTATTATGCATTTGATTTGTACAAATGAGAATGTATGTGTTAAAAGATTAAAGATTTTTAACCACCTTGTATCCTTTCTAATGCAAGGCAGTGTATAAACAAACAAAAAAGAGCTCTAGTTTAAAATAGGTCCAGGAATTCAATTTAAACAAAGAAAATAAGAAACCAGAGGCAAACCCTCCTATAAGATGATTATCTTAAGCTATCAAGTTTTAGTAAAAAATGCACTGATCATAGGCATCTTAGCTAGAACTGTTATTATACAAAAGGTTGAGTATTGTATTCTTTTCCATATAGTTCTTGTATGACATATTTTTTCCTATCCAGAAAATTTTAAATCTAATAAAATTGATCTAATATCTGTAAAATGAACCTTTCATGTATATATTTATTCATTATTAATAATGATAGCAATCTTATATATATTAAAACGTATCAAAATGATTTTTTAAAAATATATTTTATTGATTTTTTACAGAGAGGTAGGGAGACGGATAGTTAGAAACATCGATGAGAGAGAAACATCGATCAGCTGCCTCCTGCACACCCCCCACTGGGGATGTGCCCGCAACCAAGGTACATGCCCTTGACCGGAATCGAACCCAGGACCCTTGAGTCCACAGGCTGACGCTCTATCCACTGAGCCAAACCGGTTAGGGCCAAAATGATTTTTAACATGAATTCAAATTTAGGTTCAAAAGACTTGCTGTAAGTCACAAAATTAATCAGTTGTCAAACCTCATGAGATTTCCAAATCTAAGTCCTGCTTTTCATTAAGCTGCATCATTCAACAGTGTCATCAAATGATGGAGATGAATTCAGGCAGCCTATTAACAACCTATGTTGACATAAGTAGGATCTTCAGAATTCTCAAAAGAAGTAAAAGATTGAATGACTGTCCTTGAGGAATTCATAATCTAATGGGCTTGACAGTACAGGAATACTGCTACTAATAAAAAATATATAACCAACAAACATTTTAACAAATATACAGCCATATATTGTGGACTAAAATACTATCCTATCTAAAAACTGAGTGTGTTTAATTCAGTTTCCAAGTATCTAAGTGCCTACTAGGTGCAAGACATTATATATTAGGTACTAAGGTATTTTTGGCTTAATTGAGATTATAATCTAACTAGGGGCCAGGTGCACGAAATTCGTGCACTGGGTGTGTGTGGGGGGGAGTGTCCCTCAGACCAGCCTGCCTCCTCTCACATACTGGGAGCCCTCAGGCGTTGACCCCCATCACCCTCCAATCGCAGGATCGGCCCCTTGCCCAGGCCTGACGCCTCTGGCCTAGGCATCCAGCCCGGGCAGCGGGGACCCGCAGCTGCAGCGGCCCCACGATCGTGGGCTTCGCTTTAGGCCCAGGCAAGGGACCCCTAGCTCCTGGGACTGCCAGCTTCGACCATGCCCAGCTCCCATCACTGGCTCCACCCCTACTTCCTGCTATCACTGGCCAGGGCGGAAAAGGCACCTGATTCTCCAATCATGGCTGGGGGGCAGGGCAAAGGCGGCCCCAGGGCCGCCTTTGCCCTGCCCCCCAGCTCTTAGCTCCCCCCTGGGTTTCTGATCACTGTCAGTGGCAGGGGGCTTCTTCCTGCTTTCCCTTTCGCCTCCCTGCATTGTGCCTACATATGCAAATTAACCGCCATCTTGTTGGCAGTTAACTGCCAATCTTAGTTGGCAGTTAATTTGCATATAGCCCTGATTAGCCAATGAAAAGGGTATCGTCGTACGCCAATTACCATTTTTCTCTTTTATTAGTGTTGATAGAATGATCTAGGTTAGGTTAATTTCCTAACCCTGGATTACAAAAAAAGATAGCTAATGAAGTAGCATATTTTAAGTCTAAGTTAGATATTTAAAAACAAAAATATAACAACCTAATTTAAATACAATCATTAAACTGATTACCATTCCTAGTAAGTGCCAGCTTTGGAATCTTTCTATTCTGGGAAAAGAATAACGAAAAATTGTGATATGATCTTGTTTACTATAGCAAAGCATTTCTTTGCTTTTCTTATTTATTGGAGCCCATTCACATGGAAGGATATATTACTATTTGTTGAATGGAAAACACTTGCCCCCTCTCTTCCCTAAACCTCACAATCCTTGATTTTTATGGAGCTGTTGCTGTTTCTGTGTCTGTCTCCTCTTTCACCCCCATTCACAGCTCTTCTCCTCCTGCTCTGCTTTGGGCAGTTCCATCCATTCTCACATTCGAGGGATTCCTAAACCAGGATCTTCAAACTTGACCTTTCTGACTCCAGCATTTCTAATTAACCTGTACACATTTCTTCCTTGATAGGCATATTGCAGCTTAAACTCAACCACTGAAACCAAACTCACTATCTTGCCTTTTTAAAACTAGCATCATCTTCCAAAACTCCTATCTCTATTCTGTGTAACAAGAGTACCATGTGTGGATTTTGCAGGTACTATGCTGCCATAAAAAAGAAGGAACTCTTAACATTTGCAACAGCATGGATGGAACTGGAGAGCATTATGCTAAGTGAAATAAGCCAGTCAATGAAGGAAAAATACCACATGATGTCACTCATTTCTGGATAATAAAGACCATTATAAACTTATGAACAAAAATAGATACAGAGGCAGAGCTGCCTCGAACAGACTGTCAAACTACAGCAGGAAGGCCGGGGAGGGTGGGAGGGCAGGAGGGGGGTGGGTAAGAGATCAACCAAAGGACTTGTATGCATGCATATAAGCCTAACCAATGGACATAAGACACTGGGGGGTAAGGGAGGCCAGGGGATTGTCAAGGGCGGGGGGGGGGGGGAAGGAGACATATATAATACTCTTTGTAATACTTTAAGCAATAAAAAAAAATTTAAAAAAAAAACAACAACAAAAAACCTAGAATCATCTTCCAAAACTCCTAGCTCTATTCTGTGTAACAAGAGTACCATGTGTGGATTTTGCAGGTTGTACTCCAAACAATAGGACTTGGCTGAGGGTTGAGCAGGAGCAGAAACTATACCGTCTTCACAAGTGCTGCACTTGGGCCCAGGGCTGTGCCAGCCTTAAGAATCTCAACTTGCTGCCCCTAGAGAGGATGCCTTTGTCTAGGTCACACAGAGGGGCATGTATGCTATTGGAGGCCCTTTTCCTTCTAGTCGCCTATTTCAGAAACTCAGAACCTCCATTCCTCCTTCACTCTTTTAGTCCCCCATATATAATATGGTGCATTCACCTCTTTCTTTTAAGGTGCACTACATGGAGCCTAGTACAGCCTCAGGCCTCATTCCTGTTTTAACAATCCTTTCATTTAGCTCCTCCTCTGTGCCCTTACTCTGCCCCTGCTAAAGATTACCCTTCCTTCAAGCACAGTTTTATGCCATTCACTGCTCAAAACTTCATGGATGCCTTATTGACTCTGTTAGCAAGAACACATTCTTTAGCATGTCATTCTTTAGCTAGGGTTTAAAATATTTATGTTTCATTGCACAGTATCTCATATCCTGTAATTTAATATTTACTGAATTATTAAATTTAAGATCTCCCACAATAGGTTCCCACTGGCAACTTCCCACTTAGGTCCAACTAGTCCCCCGCTTGTAACGTAGGTACCATTATGAAGTTACTTGATATTTACAGAACTGGTACCCAACATCAATGTCTTTGTCACGTTGGTTTTGCTGCTCATTCACGTGGGGCATGCCTAATCTCACAAAGTCCTTTCCTGGACCTTCTGTCTGTAGACTTTCCTCGTCCTATTCCTAATCTTGTTCCTTTTGAACTGAATGCCACATTTTTATGGCTCACCATTTTATTTTCTTATTTTATAGTCACCCTTAATTTGTTCCTCCCACTAGATGTTAAGATTCTTGAGGATAGCAAGTCTTTCTTACTTGCCGTTGCCTCCTTTTGAGCCCCAAGTTCAATGAGGAATGCGTAGATGAACCGCGTCCAGCACAGCCAGGGGTAAACCTGAGGAGGGGCGTTGAAGGATTAAAGAAAACAGACAAGAGAATACAGTTGGGACCAGGTGGATCTCTGTGCCTGGATGAGGAAACTGACACAGCCTGTAAGCCAAAGCTTTATTTTATAGTCAGATCACACAAAGCAAAACAAGGGCAAGATGTTTACAATGTTCTTGCGAATTTCAAATCTGCTTCTTTCCTGTTGTTGCCATTCTCTGAACTCTATCAAGCTTTGTTTAGGCAGCACTTGCTGCACCCCCTGCAGCCCACATCCCTTAGTGACCTAGGAATGCAGGGTTGGACTATAAGGTGGAGCTTACAATCATAGCCTTCTGGCTATAATCGTGCTGGGAGGGCTTTGCCGTACAAGCTGGGACTTATATGTGGCTGGGCCACAAGTCGGTCCAAGGCGTGAACGCTGTAGCCGCTCTCCATACAGATATTAAAAATATTTGTTAATTGAAAACCATTACCCAGTTTTAAGTATGCTCAAAAGATAGATTGACTAGCCATTCAATTTTTACTTAAAAACAGAAAAGGATTATCTAGGAGAGAGTTGTTCTAAAAAAAATTTTCCTGGTCTCATGGTCAGAACAAATGTTGATATCCTTGGGATTAATATGTAAAAGATATGATTGAGATAACTCATTCCACTTTTTTTTTTGTAGAAAGATGCTGAATTTCAGGAGCATGACAAGTTTCTGTCTCCAGATTTTCTCTCAGTTGCCCAAATCACCGAAATGCTAGCAGAGGACATAGATGGAGTTCAACAGTAAGCACTTCAATATTACAATTAAATGCAGAACAGTTCTAGCTCTGCATCTATAAATGACCATAATATTCTACTACACATTTTAAACTTTTTTCTGAATATATATATATACATATATATGTATATATATACTGTATATTATATATAGATATATATTCAGACTCTGGAACACAAAAATTCTTAACCAACTGACTTTGCACTACTCAGTATTCTTCTTTATGAGAGAAATGCATTTCAAGCCAACTTGTTAATATTAACTGAGAGCAGAGATTTATTGTTAAAAGCAGCCTTTAACATATGCTGCCTTCTATTTCTTTTTCTCTTTCATCCATAAAACCATAAATATTCACAAGAGCTTTTAGGTCTTCTGTGTCATTTGAAAAGAATAAGTTGTAATTTTCTGTAATATTAATAATATATTTTATTTGGAAATTCTGAATATTAGCCATCCACCTCTGATTTTTATTGGATATGAAGCTATATTGAGTATTCTGTTTTTATACATTTGCTTAAAAATGTGATATAACTGAATTTATAGGCAATAATGCTAATAGGTGTACATATTATTTTTAAGACCATTGATTTCTATAGTAGAGCATTTACTTTGAACTCTAGTCAGATATATCTAACACACAAATTCCTAAATGGTGTTTTTAGTAACCACTGATTTTAAAAATCATCAGCTCTAATAATGGAATCCCGATTGGCTGTAATGTGTAGAGAGTGGGGACAATGTGCTGTTCTGGATCGTAATGTCCCTGTGTAAGATTTCTGCAGGCCAGTCCTCCACATTTTAGCAGGGAGTTGTGGACTGTAATGGGCAAATAGAAAATGACTCTGTCAGGGGTTATCATTTGCAAATCTCACAAATATTATGGAATAGAGGTAATTTACTACTGAGAAGGAATATGACAGATGTACTGGCTAGGAGAGAAGTCTGAGAAGGGAAAGCATATTAAGAGCAGAGGAATGACAGTGACAGGCCTTTTCCCAAGATGCTGTTCACCTCCAGCACCTGCAAATCCTACTGGAAATGCTGGTGATGAGTGATTCGGCCATACTACTGACTCTCTGCATCTTTCTAAGCATCTATATATATATATATAAAGCCAGGGACTGAACACTGTAATGACTGGAACAAACAGTTGCTATGACACCCACTGTGGCCAGCGAACCAGCCCAATCAGGAGTGGGGCCAACCTCCTGCAGCCCCTCCCCCCACTTGGCCCCAACCCAGATCAGCCCCCCCTGACCCCAGTCAGGGGCAGGGCCAGTTGGCCAACCACCTGAGGCCCCCCAGCCGTGCCTGCCCCTGACCACCCCCCCTACCCCAATAGGGGATGTGGCCAGCCAGCCAACCTCCCGCAGCCCCTCCCCCAACAACCCCTTCCCTCAATGGGCCCCCACCACCCCGTTCAGCCCACAGCCCCTCCCCCAATCCAACTCTGACCCCGATCGGCCCCCCCACTCTAATCAGCCAACCACCCATGGCCCCTCCCCCCAGCTGCTGGCCCCTGATTGGCCTCCCCAACCCCATTCGGGGGCAGGGCCGGCTGGCCCACCACACACAGCCCCTCTCCATAGCCAGCCCCTCTCCCAATCAACCCCCACCACCCCATCAGCCTGCAGCCCCTCCCCCCAGCCAGCTCTGCCCCAATGTGGGGTGGGGCTGGCCAGCCAACCTCCCACGGCCCCTCCCCCAGCCACTGACACCTGATCAGCCCCCCCACCCCAATCAGGGGCGCGGCTCCAGCCAATCACCTGTGGCCCCTACCCCCAGGCAGCCTGACCCTGCCCTAATCAACCCTGATTGGGGCAGGCTGGCCAGCCAACCTCCTGTTGTTTCCTCCTCCCGACAGGCCCAGACCCAGTCTGCCCAGGTTCCCAGGTTGGAGCCAGGCTGGCCAGACCCCACCAGTGCATGAATTCGTGCACTGGGCCTCTATAGTTAGTCAATAAAAATCTTTACTGATTTTAAAACAAGTATTTCATGATGATTTTACAATTTTTTTAGAAATGAATGCTCATTGAGAATTCTGACTTTTAATGTAGGAATTGATTAGTAAAATTCATTCATTTCATCAGCATCACTGATTACTTATGCTTTATTTTTTTTAATATATTTTATTGATTTTTTACAGAGAGGAAGGGAGAGAGATAGAGAGCTAGAAACATCGATGAGAGAGAAACATCGACCAGCTGCCTCCTGCATATCCCCCACTGGGGATGTGCTCGCAACCCACGAACATGCCCTTGACCGGAATCGAACCTGGGACCCTTGAGTCCGCAGGCCGACGCTCTATCCACTGAGCCAAACCGGTTTCGGCTGATTACTTATGCTTTAAGTAAAATATTATTTTCTCTTATTAAGTAATCCCAAATGTTGTTGGTCATTGAAATGTAAAAGTTAGTTATTTAATAAAAAATGTGATGCAAATGACATATTTATTTAATATCGTTTACAAAGTATTTTTTAAAATATTAAATAAAAGATGTTATGTTAGATGCAATTAATATTAAATAAAAGGTATTGCAGACAAATGATTTTTAGACTTATTTCCGCATCTTAAATTGTACTGTGTATCATACCTTCTGTGACAATCTTTTTTTTTTTTTCAATTATTGGCTCTTTTTGTTGTTTATGATCTAAATTCTGAAAGTATTTTAATCTTTAAGAGGTGAGGTCTAGGACAAAGGAAATGATACAGATGTTGATACAGAAGTTAGCACTATAGAAACAAGCAGATTTAACATAGGTGGACCTTTTAAACGGTCTCATTAATAGAATTCACCTAAAGTAATCTCAGATTTTAAGACATCAATTTTGAATAAATGACACTAGTGTTATGTCAGGAGTCACTGTTCTGGAAAGTAATTTTTTGTGTGTGTGTTTTTTAAGTGAATTTTGTAATAGTAATCCTGAAATATTTACAATCAATCATTCATTTTTAGTTAAAATAGTGTCATTATAAATGGAGATTAAATACCTTTCAACATAACAGAAATATAATTTAGGTATCCTGTCACTAAGTGACAGAAGTATGCCAAAATCATACAGTTTGCAAAGCTATATACCTATTAAAAATAAATTATAGGAAATTAACACATTTTCTACCTTTTAAAATTAAAAGTTGTACTCCATGAAAGCAGCCAACCACGTAAAACATTAAAGGATCATTAAAACATATTTGTGGAATATACTTCACGTAAAGCTAAATGTCTGGGTACATTTCTCATGGTCTCCTAAGTACGATCAATTATGTTTTAATGTAACTCTGATTTTATGAATAGATCTACTCAAATCTTGTTTGAAACAATGATAGGAACAAAATTTAAAATAACTCTTTAAATACAGAAATAACACTGAGATCTTTTAATAACCTTTCTATAACGGGGCTTCCATGAGCTGTTCAATTCTTGCCTTAAGGCTTATTTCTGCATATCATCATATTTAAAAAATAAAATGCACTCCAATGTCAAGAGCATGCAAGAATAATGCAATATTTTTACTGAAATTCTTGGTGAGATAGTTATAGTGCTTATCAGTGTGGCAAAACTTCCTAAGTCACTATCAAGCATCTTTCTCTTTCCCTGCATTTTCTCATGCTACAGACGTGGCCATCTCTCCCCTTCCCTCTATTCATCTCTCCTTATCCCCAGAGGAAAAACTTACAAATTTGACAGTTGGATATAGAAGCTGCAGTCAAACCACAGTAGTATCTTGCTCCAAATGCTTCCCTGCATAATCTCCTTTGGGGTGAAGTAACTGAACCAAGAATAGAAATGTTAAATACTTAGTCCTGCATTTCAAATTGAAGGTTAACATCTAAATGGTACTAGGAGAAGAGGTGCAAGGGATATCAGAGAGAGGCAGCGGTGGAGGATGCCAAAGAAATTTCACCAAAATATCCTTACACAAGTAGTTACCTTCATTTACATACAAACACTGAGCATACATGTAACTATTCAGGCCAAATATTTAATTTTTTAGATACATAGCATAGAGATGGCAGATGAAGAGTACACTTAGAAGGAAGATGAACTGCTGGAAACAGAAGTGCAGGAGAAAGGAGCACATACATACATACATACATACATACATACATACATACATACACACACATCTGAAGACCCTAGACTGAGGTAAAATTATACTCACTCTCCTAGGGGAAGAGAAAACCTTGAAACGCATTTCCAGAAGCCTCGGGTGCAACGACAGGATCAGGATGTAGAGATGAGAGCAGGTGCTTCCCATACTCACAAGCAATAGGTTGTTTATGTGATAGTAAAGAAATCGTATCTTACTTCTTTCTTCTTTATCCCCACTAATTAAAAGAATAAAACTAGACTCATTGACATGAACTTATGTCATACAGAAAATAGCTTGTAATATGGCCAGGTCTGAGTGCTAAATAAGGAATATGCATACAAGACATAGCAAGGGGGAAAAAATTGAATAGGGTAAAGAACTCGTAGGCATTAAACATATATCAGAAAAATATAGCCATGAGTAGGTAAAAAAAAAAAAGTAAAATATTTATCATGAATTTAAAAAAATGCATGGGAAGCAGTTACCACAAGGTAAATCTGAGTACAAAAACTAAAGGAAGAAATACAAAATAAAAGGTGACAAAATGGGTAAAACAGAGTAGGAAAAAAACAGTGTTGCAGAGATAGAATTTATAAAGCAGCCCAAGGGAGAATTAACACTCTGAAAACACTGAGGGACATAGAATACAATAATGAGAAAAGTATATAAAATTAAAAGAAAATTGATATGAAACATTTTTTAAGGTTAAATAGAAAATTATAGCTAGAGAAAAAAAATTAGTAAATATACATAATTGGAATTTAAAAAAAAAAGAATAAATTTTAACAATCTAATTCCAGAACATTGTCAGAAGGACAAGAAACTTGATTGTATAATAGGAAAATAATGAATTTCAGAGAAAAAAAATAGTAGTTAAGTTGCTATACTTCAAAGATGGAAGAAGAGAAGGGAAGACTAGGCGAAGGAGAATTAGAAATGAATGAAGAGGCAGAGCAAGAAGACCAAAAAGGGTTTTGTATTTTCACTAGAGGCCCGGTGCATGGATTTGTGCACATTGAAAGGAAATTAATTAGAAGGTGGCCGGGGGGTGTGACTGGGCTAGAAGGGCGGGACCTGCTCTGGAGCCAACCTCCTGCAGTCCCTTCCCGGCCTGCAGCACCTGGGGTGGCTCCGGGCCTCGAAGGGCATCTGCAGAATGAGCAGGGTCCTCCCAGCAGGTGGGTCCCTCGGCCTGGCCTGCGGGGATCAGGCCGAAACCGGAAGCCCGACATCCCCCGAGGGGTCCCAGAGTGTGAGAGGGCACTCTGCAAAGTTGCTGTCACAGGGCACCTCCTGTGTTGAGCATCTGCCCCTGGTGGTCAGTGTGTGTCATACCTACCAGCCAGTCAGCCACTCAACCTTTTATATAGAGAGTTATGCTCTTCCTCTCTCTCCCTTTCCCTCTTCCGCCCCCTGTCCTCCCTCTCTCTCTCTCTCTCTTCTTGCCCCTCCCTTTCCCTCTTCCCTAGTTCCTCGTTATCTCTCCCTTTCCCTCTCTCCCTCTCTGTTGCTCTTTTGAATGTCATTTTGGACTTAGAATTTAGATATGAATATTTTTAGATTATAGGCATTATAGAATTTTCATTCCAAAAAATATGTATGTTTTTAAAACTTAGAAAAGGGACTGTTCAATATTTAATCAAATTTCAATACCTGAATTTTTCTTTTTGTTACAGGAAATTTGCCACATTTCTGAATTTCAAAAATCTTAAAACCTGTTTAAAAGAAGCCATTCTAGTAGATTATTATGTATCTGGATTTTTGTGGGCTAGAGGCATGGACTTTTCTGTTCTGCAGTACTCAAAATTTATGACTTTACTAGATGTCTTGCTTCATAATCTTAGAGGTAAGTACTTTCTTCTTTGTTTCAGGGAAAGGAAATATTCTTTAAATTGTGTTGTCAAGCAAAGTTCCTAATTGTATTATGATTCCTTCAGTGAAAATTATATTTTTCCTTGGTGTAGCAAAACCATAGTCATATTTTCATTAAGTTGTAAAAGTTCAAATAATATTAAACAATATAAAGGTCTCTTAATAATTAATTTACCAAAGATATATTCATTTCATTTTAAAATCTTTTCAGTGGCATCTATCCAAAAATTATCAAGTAGTTCAGATCTAGTTGGGTATTCTTTTCATTGTTTGAGTAGTTTTCATCTCATCTTACCTAAAAATATTCCTGGAATATCTCAGGAGGACTAAAAGAGGAAGTATTTTGGTCAATCTCAAACCCCCATTAAATAGACATTACTCACATACACTTAGATTTTGTGACTGTTTTTCTTATATAACATTGCAATCAGTTACTACAGGCAGATTGCAAATTCTTCCCTGGAGCAATTTTAAATGTGATAACTTTTGCTTGAGAATAAATAGAATTGCTTCTTGGGAAGGAGGAAAAGAAGGAAATATACTTTATTTAATGCCAACTCTGTGGTCTAGGTAGTGTATTTGGTCCTAACCCTTAACATACATTACTGAATCTCAGAGCATCTCCTTCCTACAGGGGTATGGTAACCACTGTCTCAGAGTTGAGCAGGCAGTCCTGAGAACAAGGTCTAGAGCTGGGAAATGGCAGAACTGGAATTTGGGCCTCAGACTGTGACACCAAAAGGCCCTGGGCGCAATAAATGTAAAGGTGCTGGTGTCTCAACGGAAAGTGTCAGTTGGGAGGCATCTTCTTCCTTCCTTCCCCTTTCTCTCCCGCCCTCCCCCACGCCTCTCCTTTCTCTCTCTTTCTCCTCCTGTCTCCCCCTCCTCTCTGCCTTTCCTTTGTTTCATTTCTCTTTGGTTGTTTGCCCTTTTTTGCTTGTTTGTTTCTATTTTTTCTTGTTTTTAACTGAGCAGTTAGAGACCTTGCTCCCCCTAAAAAATTGTTACCATCATCCTAGCAAAATTTGTGGATGCCTTGTGGTCACACAAAGCCTAGTCCAGTGATGGCGAACCTTTTGAGCTCGGCGTGTCAGCATTTTGAAAAACCCTAACTTAACTCTGGTGCCGTGCCACATATAGAAATTGTTTGATATTTGCAACCATAGTAAAACAAAGACTTATATTTTTGATATTTATTTTATATATTTAAATGCCATTTAACAAAGAAAAATCAACCAAAAAAATGAGTTCGCGTGTCACCTCTGACACGCGTATCATAGGTTCGCCATCACTGGCCTAGTCTGTTCTATGTATCAATTTCTGACTATACTGGTACAGGGGCAGTTTTTAGTGAGTTAGCAAGACTATAAAGAATTCACTCATGCCCTATGTGTTCTTACGGCTCCTAGTCCCTTTACAAGGAAAGAATTGGTGGTTCTCATTGTGGGGAAAAGAAGATATTATGTTCCTTCTTTGCTTTTATTTAAATATGTAGGGGGAGAATTTCATCTTTGCTTTTACTTAAGTATTTAGTGTCATGTTAAATAACTATACCAATAACAGATAAAATAATTATACTTGGTAATGAAAACAAATATGATAAATGACTGATTTCCAATTATTCTGCACATAGGAAACAGGGTATAAAGAGAAAATAAAAACTGAAGTCCTAGGTACTTAGTCTTGAGAATTCAGTCTTTCCAGTACTATAATTCAAGATACATAATTTGTAATTAAGAGACATGATAAATAATATAATATTGTTTCAATTTCAAGTGTTCAACCACAACCTTCCAAAAAGGAATTTTTAGTAAATTATAAAAAAGACAGACTTTGGCTATATTTTTTTCCTTGTGAAACAAATGTTTATAGAATCTTTGAATACTACATTCCTTTAAACATGTCCTTTCAACAACATTGCCAAAATTACTTAATAAACAAAGAACTATGTAAAACCTAATTTGCATGGAAAATAATAAATAGATGCCAACAATAAGATAAATAGGATATTGAGATTATAAGCCAAACACTTCAAAACAACTATTATAAAAATGCTTAAATGAACAAGTGAATGTTCTTGACACAAATGTTAAAATACAAAGAATTATGAGAGTAATGTAAGATATAAAGAAGAAATAAATGGAAATTTTAGAATCAAAGTATATAATAATCATAATTAAAATCTTTCTGGGTAAAACCAATAGCAGAATGGAGAGGAGACAAAGGAAAAGTCAAGGAATTTGAAGCTAGAGTGATAGAAATGATCCAGTCTGCACAATACAGAGAAAACATGAACCAAACCTCAGAGCCTGTGGGACAATCAAAGTTCTAATTACATATTATCAGAGTCCCAGAAAGACAGGAGAAAGTACAGTGCTGATCAAACATTTGAAGAAATAATGGTTAAAAATGTCTCAGATTTGGCAGAAGATAAAACCTATAAATTTAAAAGGCTGATTGGACCACAAGCAAGTTAAACTGAAAGAAAAACATCATCAACTAACTGGATCTAATTGATGTTTACAGAACAATACACCAGAAAACAGTAGATATTTTAGAAGAAAACATTGGGAGAAAATCTTCACAACCTGGGGCTATACAAGAAGTTCTTAGAAATTACCAGCAAAACCTAACCCATAAAAGAAAGTAATTGATTAATTGGATTGCATCAAATTTTAAAACTTGTTTTATGAACATCACTGTTAAAAGAATTAAAAGACAAGCTACAGATGGGAAACACGAAGCATGTTTACAAATTACATATCTGACAAAGGACTTGTATTTATAATATGTAAAGCATTCTGAAAACTCAACAGTGAGAAAACAAACACTCTCAGATGCCCTGACAGTGTGACTGCAGTTGAGCATAGACCCAGGAACCAAGAGATCACCAGTTCCATTCCCAGTCAGGGCACATGCCTGGAGTTGCAGGATCGAGCCTTCGTAGAGGGCATGCAGGAGGCAGCCGATTGATGATGTTTTTCTCTCATCAGTGTTTCTATCTATCAGTCTCCCCCTCTCTCTCAAATATCAACAAAAACATTACAAAAAATAAGCAAAGCCATCAAAACCCACGACTCCTGTTTAACCATGAGGAAAACATCAGGCAAATCCAAACTGAGGAACAATTGTACAAAATATCTGAGCAATACTTCTCAAACTGATAAGGTTACTAAAAACAAGAAAAGTCTGAGAAACTGTCACTCTTGGGGAACCCCAGGAGACATGACTAGTAAATTTAAAGTGGTGTCCTGGATGAAATCCTGGAACAGAAATAGGACATTAAGTAAAATTTAAGGAACTCTAATAAACATGAACTTTAGTTAATTACAATGTATAAATTTTAGTTTATTAGTTTTAATAAATATACCATAATGTAAGCTGTTAAAAATAAAAGAGAAATTGTGCATGAGGTATGCAATAATTCTCAGTACTATTTTTGTAAATTTTCTATAAATACACATTCTAAAATAAAGTTTCTCTTTAAAAAATGGACAAAGAATTTGGATTCTTCACCAAGGAAGATAAAAGGATGCAAAATGATATGAAAAAAATGTTCAACATCACTAGCCACTGGGGACATGTAAGTTAAAATCACTCTGATACTGCTACACACCGATTAGAATGGCTAAAATAAAAAAATACCAAATTCTGGGAAGGATACAGAGCAACTAGAGTAAGAGTTTTGCCAATGCAACAGCCACTCTAGGAAATGGTTGGCAGTTTTCTTATAAAATTATATGACCCATTAGTCCCACTTCTAGGCATTATTCTAATGAAATAAAACATGTTCATAAAAAACCTGTGCGTGAATACTTTGTAGTTGCTCTATTCATAAGTGCCCCAAGCTGAAAACAGTCCAAATATCTGTCAATAGGTGAAGAGGTAAACAGTGTTCATACAATGAACATAAAATAGAACATTGCTTGCCAGTAAAAATGAATGACCCATGATACACGCAAAAGTTTAGATAAATCTCAATAGCATCGTACTGATTTAAAGAAGTTAGCCACAAAATATTGTACACTGTATGATTACATTTGTAGGATGTTCTCAAAATGATAATAGCTATAGTGATGGAGAATACATTATTGGTTGCCAGAGACTGGGATGGGAGGAAGCCATGAAAGGTATGGGGGAGTTTTATTTATTTATTTTATTACTTCATTTTTATTGATTTCAGAGAGGAAGGAAGAGGGAGAGAGAGATAGAAACATCAATGACAGAGTTAGAGAATCATTGATTGGCTGCCTCCTGCACGCCTCACACCTGGGATTGAGCCCACAACCTGGGCATGTGCTCTGACCGGAAATCGAACCAACCACTGAACCACTCTGGCTGGGCCATGAGGGAGTTTTTGGTGTGGTGTAACTGTTCTGTATCCTATTGTGGTGGTGGTGGTGGTTACCTGATCTCTCCAAGTGTTTAAGTTCATAAGACTGTACAGCAAAAGGAAAAGTCAATTTCATTGTATAAAACTTTTAAACAATGTATATGTATAAAAATAAAGATACAAGATTTAATGGAAGCAAATATATATGCTGTAACAAGAAAGAGAAACTACCTAGAAATAAATTTAAAAGCACACTATCACATGATCTCACTTAGATGTGGAAGCTAATGAACAAAATAAACTGATGAACAAGACATGTCCTAAGACATGGATACATGGAACAGATTGACAGATCTCGCCAGAGGCGAGGGTGGGGATGGGAAGGGGTTAACCACAGAACATATATGCATAGCCCATGGATGTAGACAATAGTGTGTGATGAAGGCCTGGGGTGGGGTGGGGGGTGGATGGAGGGGGCAAAGGAGGGGAAAACGGGGCATCTGTAATACTTTCAACAATACACACACACACACACACACACACACACACACACACACACGCACGTGCGCCCTGGCTGGGTGGCTCAGTTGGAGCATTGTCCTGTGCACCAAAAGCTTGCGGGTGTAATCTTAGGTCAGGGGGCATATGTGAGGCAACTGATTGGTTTTTCTCTTACATCAGTGTTTTTCTCTCTCTCTCTCTCACACTCCCTCTCTCTTTCCTTCTCTCCCTCCCTCCTTTCCCCTTTCTCTCTCTCTAAAATCAATAAACAGCCCTAACTGGTTTGGCTCAGTGGATAGAGCATTGGCCTGTGGACCAAAAGGCCCAGGTTTGATTCCCATCAAGAGCATGTAGCTTGGTTGCAGGCACATCACCAGCAGGAGGTGTGCAGGAGGCAGCTGATCGATGTTTCTCTCTCATTGATGTTTCTAACTCTCTATCCTTCTCCCTTCCTCTCTGTAAAAAATAAATAAAATATTTTTTAAAAAAGCTTTAAAATCAATAAACATATCCTCAGGTGAGAGTAAAAACAAGAACAAATGCACATCTTATAGAAAGAAAAATTATAAGCATTTTTTTAAGGTCACAAAGGAAGTTTTCACCATTTGGGAAAAACAACAGTCATTGAAAGATTCAACATCATAAAGATGCTAAATCTCATTAAATTAATTAAAAATATTAATATTTCAACAAAAATACCAACAGTTTTTCTGTTGTTGATGTTTTGTCTGTATGATAGGTTACTAGGTAAGGTGATTCTAACAAAAATACAGAAAATATACACATACAAATAGCCAGAAAAACTGTCTTTTAAAAGTATGTTAAGATGTAGCATGTATTGTTATTAGAAGTATTAGTATGTAGTAGTGTTTATGAAATCTCAAAAATTTAAACACAATGGTGAATGACTGAGCAGGAAGACCAAAAGTTTAGAAATAGACTCAAGCACGCAATGGAATTCAGTATTTGATAAAATGACATCTCAAATCTGTGGTGAAAAAAATGTACTACTCAGTAAATAATATTGGGACAACTAGGTATCCATCTAGAAGAAAATAAAATAAAATTGGATCCAGCTTCTCTCTGTCCATAAACCAGAATACATTCCAAATGGATCTAACACTTGAATGTAAAATAAGTGGAACTATAAAAATGTTACAAGAAAACATGGTTTAATTTCTTTACAACCTTGGATGAGGAAGACATTTATAATTATGCCTCTAAGCTATAGAACCATAAAGATGAAGGTAGTTAAATTTGATATATAAAAGTTAAAAGTCTGCAAAGCAAAAATACCAAAAGAAAAATCAAAAGAAGAATAAGAAACTGGGAATTATTGCATCTTGCACACCAGCAAATAATTAAGTTCTGAATTATAAAAAAGAGCATGCAGAAGCTGAAGAAAAAGTCCAATAATGCAGTAGAAGAATTTGCCAAGGATGTGACTAAATAAATGCAAATGATTCTTAAGCAAATGAAATGTTCAGCCTTGACGTTAATAAGAAAAATGCAAATTGAAACTACACAGAAATGTAATTTATCATATATCAGATTGACAAAATTTTGGTAACATCCTCAGTTGGCAAAACTGGAAGAAAACATATATGCTTCTTTATTGCTACATTAAAAAACCCCTGTAGCCCTGGTCTGTGAGGCTCAGTTGGTTGGGTGTTGTCCCATATACAGAAGGGTTGCCAGTTCCATTCCCAGTCATGGCACATGCCAGGATGGGGGCTCAATCCCGGGTGGGGGGCCTCCCTTCCTTGGCTGCCGGCTGCCTTCCGGGGCCTTCTTTCATTTCGTGCCGCCTCCTGGTGGTCAGTGCACATCAAACTCCTGGTCTCCAGGTCGAACTCCTGAGGGGACACTTTGCATATTAGCCATAGATAGATAGATAGATAGATAGATAGATAGATAGATAGATAGATAGATAGATAGATAGATAGATAAGATAGATAGATGGATAGTTAGTTTAGTGCAGCAGTCGCCAACCGGTGGTCTGCGGACCACTGGTGGTCCGTGAGGTCTGAAAGGTTGGCGACTGCTGGTTTAGTGCACATACGCATACATATACACGCATATATTTCTCAGCTCTGACCACAGAGAGGGCCTAGAAGCAATGACATCTTATTAGCAATGAGCATACCCAGAACCCAGGTCTTAGTTTATAATTTTATTCTTTAGTAAAAGGAAACAGGGCTCCTTAGAAAAATGGCTGTAGACCTGGAGTAAAGACATAAAAAATTAGCCTGGGGCAACTTTAGTGGCCAAAAGCAAGTACTCAAAAATGAAAATGATGGGGGAGCTCCCAATATCCAAAGCGAGAACAATTTGAACAAAATAATACAATATTGCCCTAGCTTGTTTGGCTCAGTAGATAGAGTGTTGGCCTGAGGAATGAAGGGGCCCAGGTTTGATTCCAGTCAAGGGCACATGCCTGGGTTGTGGGCTCAATCTCCAGTGGGGCGGGGGGGGGGGTGTGCAGGAGGCAGCCAAATGATGATTCTCTCACATCATTGATGTTTCTATCTCTCTCCTTCTCTGAAATCAATAAAAGTATATTTTAAAAACAATTTTAAATTATAATCCAAAATGTAAAATTAACATCCTTGAATCCACACTGATATAAATTAATGAATGAATAAATAATGACTTGGGGCATAATAAATCTCCCACACAGAATTCTCAAGAATTTATGTACATAGTTTACCCTCAAGAAGTTGAAGCACAAATCCCCATCCCTTATGTATGGGCTACACAGTGATTTTCCTGGAAAGAGAACAGTATGGAAAGGGGAAGTACAGTACCTTTACAGTAGAGAAGCTGACAAATACTACCTCAGCCAGGTGATTAAGGCCAACACTGTTGGTGAGAAGCCATATCAAATAGCATAAACCCTTGACATAATGTGATGAGAATGGCACTGTGGGCTTCCTCTCCAAAACCGTTAATCCCTGTCTAGTCATGATAAAAATATCAGACAAATCCAAATTGAAGGACCTACCACAGAATACCTGACTAGTATTGCTTAAAACTGTCAAAACCATCAAAGGCAATGAATGTCAGAAACTGTACAGTCCAAGGAGACATGATGATTAAATGCAATGGAGTATTCTGGATGGGATCCTGGGAGGGAGAAAGTCTTCCATAAAAACTAAGAAATCCCCCCAAAGTATTTGTTCATTAGTTGTGCCAAATGTACCATATAGCAACGTTAACAGGGAAAACTGTCTTTGGGGTAAATGGGAGCTTTGTGTGATATTATTGCAACCTTTCTATAAATCTAAAAGTACTCTGGCATTAAAGTTAACTAGTAGGGATTAGTCTATCTCTAAAATGAAATATGATGCAGCTATAAAAAGGAAAGGATGAGGAAGCTTTCTAAGTATTGCATGGGAAACTGTATATTGTTACTGAGTAAAGCCAGGTGAAGAATTGTGTACTTTTGCATGTTATATGTACAAAGAAGTGCTCAGAGAATGCAGGGAAAAAACACACCAATTATCAAAATTTTCTATAGGGAAGGGTGTGGGAACTGGGCATGTGGGCAACAGGAATTGAAGGAAGTCTTTTCATAATATATGTTCACATGTGATTTTTTGAACCATGTGAATATATCACCTATGCAAAAACTAGATTGTAAAAAGAGAATATATGAAATGAATTTTTACAAACTCTGAACTGAGTATTCACAAATTAGAAACAGAATTTTAAAAAGTAAAACATTTTCATAAACCTCAATTCCAAATCTGACAAGATATTTCCATTTTTAACTTTTTTCCATAACTTATAACTGACCCAAGACAATTTCTTTTATATGAAACTTTATATTGTTGATATCAATTCAAAAATGAGTTTTTAAACTTGAGCAGGTTCCATCTAACTCCACATTAACTATGAGAGAGTGAAAGTACATACGTAAAACCTAACCAGAAAAAGGCAAGGGATCTAGTTTTTCCTTCTGGCAAGAAAAAAAAAAAATCCCCTCAAACCTTTAATCCCAGGAAGGTTATAGTAATAATCAGGAAAGAATGTATGTAATCTTAGCCAAGTGTCCTAGGGAAGAGGCAAAATGCATTATACTCAGACTAAGAGGTGGTGAGTGCTGGGCCCTAGTGAGCATTCCCTCCCAGGGACATCTTAATAGGAAAAGCCCAGAGGAGCCCAGTCTGGGCTGTTAGCTGTAGTGTGGTTGGTCATTGTTAATACAACCTAGTGTGGAAACTGCATTTTATACTGACTCAGTTTCTGATCTATTTCTTGTCTCAAACTGGTCCTGTGCTATCTATTTACAAGGCATTCTGCAGACAGTCCACCTGGAATCAGATGGGATCAGCTGAAAGATTATGAAAGATATAGGATTTGTACAGTTGTCCTAACAATCTATATTTTGGGGCTTAGTTTTCCAGGGCCTGACCAAGGACAAACTGTAAAGTATTAGACAGACTGCATATTTGGCCTCTCTCCAGGTCTGTGGACCTAGATTGATTCCTCTGTATATAACATGAATATTATTAAGTAACCATAGAATACTTTTATCAAGTTGACTTGTTTTTTCCCCCCAAATTGGTATGATGATGATAATAGTAATAGGTAAAATGTGTGTATGATTACCTTGTGCCTGTCACAGTGTCATCTGCTTTGTCTCATTTAATTCACACATGATTTTATCAGATAGTTCTATTATTCTCCCCACTTGGAAAATGAGAAAAATAAATGAGATTTAGGGAGGTTAAATAACTCCTTAAGGTCACAAGGTTCAACCCCAGTGCGTGAGAGCTCGTCCTGCTGATTACTATCTCAAATGTGCCTGCCTTTGGGCTGAATTCTAGAAAGCCCTGTACACATGTAAAATACTAGGACATGTATCTTTTCAGTTTACCAAAGGTTTCACATGTGTTTCTTATTGGACCCTCACAACAGCACTGTCACCCTGAAAATTGATACTACTCTCATTTACAGATAAGGAAAATGAAACTCAGATCACCTAGCTAGTAAGTGGCAGCTATGAGGTACCATCTTAAGCCTTCCAAATGATTATAAGTCTAGTGTGTTCTTTCAGTACCCTAAATTTTCAAAGACAGATTTTATTTCTAACAGCCCTTACTATTCAAATGGTTTAATCTTTCATACTTTAATCACATCACTAAATGTGATTTTAAAAGAGCAAATATTTCAGTTAAATAAGTGAAGTGAAAACATTCTTAATTTTTAAAGCTGTTATCTATAAAAATACATTAGAAATCGAAAAACAATTTCAAAGAGTTGTTTATATTTCAATATAAGGAAGCAGTCATGTACATGTATTTGGTGCTTGATAAATATAATTACATCTAGAATTATATCTAAGAATTTCTTTTTTCAGGTTATCTAAGAATTTCTTTTTTTCTGAAACTCTAAGTAATAACATTTTATTAATAAAATAATCCACATTTTTAATCCATTCCTTTCTGAATTGCTTTTATCTAACAAATTTTTCATTTCTGAAGTTACTCCCACTATTTTCAAAAGAAATTTGGTATGGAAAAAGAAATATCCTATATAATAAAAGGCTAATATGCAAATCAACCAAACAGCAGAACAACCAGTCACTATGATATGCACTGATCACCAGGGGGCAGACGCTCAATGCAGGAGCTGCACCCAGGTGGTCAGTGTGCTCCCACAGGGGGAGTGCCGCTCAGCCAGAAGCCAGGCTCACAACTGGCTGGCAAGCTCAGCAGCAGTGGAGGTAGCCTCTCCCACCTCCATGGCAGTGCTAAGGATGTCTGACTGATGGCAGGCCCGATCCCTGTGGGAAGCAGGCCTAAGCTATCAGTCGGATATCCCCCAAGGGCTCCCGGACTGCGAGAAGGTGCAGGCCAGACTGACGGACTCCCCAAGTGCACGAATCTCGTGCACTGTACCTCTAGTACAATAATAATTGAGCATCTCTTAGGATGATTCAGGAAAGCCTAGTTATCCAGCAATAATTGTGTATCTGACATACATAAAAGACAGAGGGAGCCTATAAGAAATGTACCAGTTGTCATTTATTAAACCAGATTTAAATTGTTACATAGTTTTTTGCTTCTAATTTCTATAAGTAGAAAAGAATCTAGGTTAAACAAATTATAAGTTAGTGTTCATAGTATCTTCCTAACATTTTAAATTACTGTCATTTTATTAGTAATTTGGGGGCATAGCACTTCCATCCCAGAGATAAAAAGTAGCTGTGTAACCCAGAAATGGCTGAGTCCAACAGTCAGCCTATCTATATATATTAAAGGCTAATATGCAAAGTGTCTCTCAGGAATTCAATCTGGAGACCGAGAGTTTGCTTGCTCGCTATGACATGTGCTGACCACCAGGGGGCAGCGCGGAACAAAGGAAGACCCCGGCCAGCAGCCGGAAGGCCCCGATGGCCCTGATCACTGGTCAGGCCTAGAAACCCTAGCCGTGCACGAATTTTGTGCACCGGGCCTCTAGTGTTCTCAAAATTCCTCTGTATTCTCTTTTCCTACCTCCCTGAAAAATTCACTCCTTTAGGAGGAAGTGGAAGTTTATTGATGGTTTCCTAAAGATAAAGATATCTAAGTTTGGTTGGGATTAAGAGAGTGGGGTTCACACTGAGCAACACCATTCTCCCTAAAGCCCATTCACCTCCCACATGCAGCCTGTCCAACCTCACTTTTGCTAGAGCTTTCAACTCTCCACCTTAAGACTCTTAAGTTTTACTTCCATACAACTGCCACTTGTCAGCAAACAAAGGACACTCTGGACACTGCAGTTCCCTGGATTCATCCTTGGGACGAGGGGAGCAATGGGTGTGCGTGGATTGTAAATATTTGCCCGCCACAGTAAAAATGAGCATAATATGACCAAATATGAAAAGAAGACAGAAGATAATATATTTGTATTATAGACACTATAAAAGTTGTCTATGGCTTTTGACATTTACTTCTTTTTCAGCTAAACAAATGCCATAAAAGATAGCATTGCTCTGTTGTTTTTATTTGGAAGATAACAGACCACAACCATTGACTTGTTTATTTTTGGTAATGGTGGCAAAGTGGAGTCCTTGTCACTCTTTTGCTCTCTTATCTTGCTCTTACCGTCACCGCCCCCATAATTTGAGAAACAGCTTACATAAGTTATAAGGCTATAGCTTGGAAAAGAAAAAATAATCTTGATGGTTTACATAAAAATCCATATTTCTGGCATCTATTGAAAATCTTCAAGCCCAAATTCCCACATGGTAGCAATCAGCTAAAGCCAAGTGTTGGTCGACTGCTCATTTATATTTTCAGCTCTGAGTTCAGTTCTGCTGTCTACTGTGACTGAGTCTTCTATGCAGGCCTTCCTCACTGGCTGATCCAACCAACTTTTGTGTTGTTTCCATATGTGCTCTTATTTTGAGATGATAAAAAAATATTTCTTTTCCATTTTAAAGTTACCTTTAGATAGATTTCAAAATTTTTGTGTCTTAAAATAAAAACATAAGCTCTTTAAACAATTGTGTAGCGTTATAGCAATTTACAATTGTTGGGTGTGTCAGCTGCTGTTGTTTTACACAAAATATACTTATTAAGTTATCATAAAGAATAGTTTTAAAATTTGTTCTCACAAATACTGAAAGTACATTTTTTTCACATTAAAGACATCTTGGATTGTTTTGTTCCAAAACATCTATCAAAACAATTGCTTAAAGCTTCTCTGAATTTTATTTCAGCACTGCATATGTCCTTAAAAGATAGCTTACAATGGCTTGGAGAAGTTATGGCTGAAATTGGACCAGCCCATTTACAGAAACACAAGAAATGGAGTATCTTTGATATAAAACAAGCCAATGCTATCACTGATTATTTAAAAATCAGGTATGGATTTCTTTTTAGTCCCAATTATTTTTTTTGTTTCATATCTTCTAGAAAATATCTTCTAAATAGAAACTAACTTGGTTTTTTAGCAAAGTTTGACATTTACAGAAGTTATATAGTAATTAACCCAAACAGTAATTAGGAAATATTCTAATCATCCATTCAATAAATAAAAGTTAGGACATTGATCAATTTAGCTAACTTGCATTTTTAAAAAGAGGTTCATGTTTGATAAGTATAGTTTTATTTAGAATTATAATAAATTGATCTATGCATTTCTTTTTTCTCTAAATCTCTAATACCATTTTATAAATAAAAGGATTCATTTTGATTTATCAGACTTGATTACAATGGAATCTATATTTTATGTAGATGGCCTTAATATCAAAATTTCACATTTTAAAGAGCAATATTCATCTCCACTTAAACATTTATTTTAAATGCTTTGTACTAGAAATTTAAAAGATTTATGTATATACTTCCTCAAATTTATTAGCTGTCTAGAAATATTTTGTAGTATTGACCAGTTAAACTCAGTAAGTTTTTCTTTCTGCATAGAAAATGATGGTATATGGAGGGAAAGTATTTTTATTACAGTGATTCTTCATTGGTGAATTAAGAAATCTGTCTTTTTATTTAATCTGTCACAGGGTCTGCATTAGAGTCCTTTTTCTCTCCCAGGAAAGATAGATTTTAGAGTTTGAAAACATTTAAACAAGAGTTGGTAAAAATATTTCTTTTGTCTAACTAAAAGCTTCCCCAGAATATCTTTGTTCTCTAATACTGGATACTGCAGTGTTTTCCAACTTTAAATTTTAAAATTTCAAAATAAAGCGTGCTGCATGATGTCCTAGACATGCTCATGATTTGCTTGGCAAGGATCCTGGTTGTAGTCTGGAAGCTTTTTAAATATTAATGTGTTTAATATGATAAGATTTGTATACTGATTTCTGGCATGAATTAATAATGGCACAGGATATAATATGTTTTTATATAATAGCATTTAATATAATATGATTTCTTACCATAAAAACCTGTAAAGTGTGTCTCCCACTAAAAGCCACATTAGTCTTCATATCAATTAGAATAAAGCAATGTCCTTGTGTGGAGGGGAGAGGAGGGAGTGGAAATCCAGACTGAAGGGAACCTGGTCTCAGGTCTTTCTGCCTCTCAGGGCTTGGGCACGGGCAGGGGGAATCCTCTGCACATTCATATCCTTCTTCCCCTTCTCTCTCTGTTTGAAACGAACAGAGAGAGAATGACCAGAATGACCGGAACGACTGGTTGCTATGAGGCATACTGCAGCCAGCCAACCGGCCTGATGGGGGGGGGGGGGGTGGCGGCCCTCCCCCTGGCCAGATCAGGGACAGGGCTGGCTGGCCAACCTTCCATGTACCCCTGCCCCCAGCTGGCCTGGCACCCAATTATCCCCCCACCCTGATCGGGGGCGGGGCCAGCCAGCCAACCTCCTGCGTCCTCTTCCCCCGACCAGCCCGGCCCAAGAGCTTGTAATGGTCATTGGAACTGGTCGTTAACCACAGCAGCAAAACCCATGCGGGCACCATAATAACACCTTCTAGATGAGGGAAGATGGTGGCTCTTCTCTTTCATCCCATATCTCTCATCAATATACTTCTTACCATTTTATTTCAGAAAATGGTTCAGAGATGTCAGTCCTAGTCACTGTTAGGTCCTAACCAGGATAACCACTTATCAAAAATCCCTTGTCTTCTTAAAAAAAAGTACTGTTTGAGAGATTAGTCATCATATAAAGTATACAAAATAAATCAGAACTGTTTTTGATGCTGTTAAATCTTTATATTGTGATTTTAAAGAAATTATATGTTTTCAATGTACATGTTACATAAATAAAATATCAGTTAGTAGGATACCTGGAATTGATACAGAAATTGTATAAAGAGAAATACATTTTTCTGTAACACCTGTTCAGAATGCCTCATAGATCCACAAATTTAAGTTTAGTGGCAATTAAATCATATATTTTTCATTTTAATGACTATAAAGAAATTTTATAAATATGAAGCTAACTCAATTATTGAAAGTATGAGCATGCTTCAATTTAACCTGATATTAAATTTACTCAACCAGTGAAAACCCTCGTCAATTTAGGGAGAGCAGTTTTTAGAACATGACCCCATAGCACATGAAACTTAACTGGCATAAAATTGAAATCTCATTTGATACTGTTAATAGAGTCTAAATCAGTGATTTTTAACTAGTTTGCCGTGCCATAAGAATTTTTAAAACATGCAATATTTCACTATTTATTCAGGGGCACTGACCTCTTTTCCCTTATATTATAAAATTTAAAAATGACAACAACCAACTCAATAGCCATCCAGTGTAAACGAATCAAAATTATACCTATTTTTTGTCAGATCAGCAAAAAATATTTTTTTGATGTGCCACATAATTTTAGTATAATTAGTTTATGTGGCCATGAGATGAAAAAGGTTGAAAATTGCTTGTATAAATTGTATATTCTGTCATGTGTCTGTGATTTTAAAAAAACTAACATCAAAATTCCTCCCCAACATTACAGTAAGTACTAATGAATCTTCTTGTGCAGTGTACACATTTGCAAATGTTATATACCATCTATATATATAAAAGCCAAGTGGCCGGAATGACCAGAATGACTGGAACGACTGGTTGCTATGAGGCATACTGCAGCCAGCCAACTGGCCTGATGGGGGGGTGGTGGCCCCTCCACCTGGCCAGATCAGGGGCGGGACTGGCTGGCCAACCTTCCACGGCCCCTGCCTTCAGCTGGCCTGGCCCCCAATTATCCCCCCACCCTGATTGGGGGCGGGGCTAGCCAGCCAACCTCCCTCATCCTCTCCCCCCCACCAGCCCGGCCCGATCAGCCCCCAGGCAGAGGGGCCGGCCAGACATCACCCATGCACAAATTCATGCACTGGGCCTCTAGTATAAATATAAATACTGCTGCAGCTTTTTAATATGGGACATAATTTGGATATATATCTGGAAGCACACATCTTTCATTGTGTATTCTACCTATCCCCTACAATTGGGTGAAGGTAATGTGCACAGGCATGTATGCAGTATGAGAAAATCAACACTGCCCCTTTGTGCACAACAAGGAATTGAACTTCCTGGCATTGGGTCAGATGCCTTTACCTATTTTCATTCTGGATATTTCATCTTTGATTTATGACTAAGACAAGCTGTTTAGCAAAGTAGTCTAAGGCTTGAGTCAGTGGGAAATCTAAAGGAAGAGGTGTGTTGATGTGTATGTATATGTTCCAGTAACAGGCAAGCTATCTTATCAGTAAGGATTTACATGACTATCTGGTGGGGAAGCTGCTTTGCCAGGGCTTCAAGGGTCACCAGCCTTCCTGATTCCTTGTCCACACCTCTCTGCTAGTGAAGACAATAGGCGGCTTCCCACAAGAGGGAAGAAATGTACTCTCATTGTGGAGGTGTCACAGTTTGCTCCCATGGGAGGTCACCTAATATTTCTTGGTAAAGTTAGAGAACCCCAACCCAGGTGAGGACCAGTGTGGGGCAATGGAGGCAACTTGACCTGCCCCTGAGTAAGTGCCTCCCTCCTCTCCTCTGTCTCACCCTAGTAATGGCCTCACCCCAGCCTTACATCTTTGATCACTGCATCCATGTCATGAATTTCCCTTTGTCATGGGAAAAATCTAATCACTACATGTAATGAGGAGAATAATGCTGAAAGATGATGAAATTTCAGGAAGACTTATGAATTAACTTTGAATTGGAAAAGAAAAAAATTTTTTTAATATATATTTTATTGATTTTTTACAGAGAGGAAGGGAGAGAGATAGAGAGTTAGAAACATCAATGAGAGAGAAACATCAATCAGCCGCCTCCTGCACACCTCCCACTGGGGATGTGCCCGCAACCAAGGTATATGCCCTTGACCGGAATCGAACCTGGGACCTTTCAGTCTGCAGGCGGATGCTCTATCCTTTGAGCCAAACCGGTTATGGCAGAAAAGAAAAATTTTATACTAATTCACTGAAAGGAAGCCAAGCTATTTACAAAATACAGTTTTTACTTTATCTACTCAAAATCAGTTATTGCCAATGTAATCTTTTTAACCTTAAAGCTTTCTCTAGGTAAGCAATGTAAGGATGGAGAATTTGAATTTATTTTGTTTCATTGAATCATCAAACTTCACTAATCTTGATGTATGTTCTAGCCAACAAATCAAAGTAATGTCAAAAGCTAAGTTAGTTTTTTGAATGTTGATGACTAATTTACTAGTAAATGTATAAGGTCCTTCGCCCCCCACCCCCCCAAAAAATACTAAGTGAGTCTGCACACCCATCACTTTTTAATGGATTGTGTTAGTCGTGAGATCAACTGCAAATATAACTCAGAGAGACCCAGCTGCCTGAGGATTTATTCATTGATTTCAAATGAATTGAAACTTTGATCCATTACAGCATTCAGAAGAAGCCATTATTATACATGCTCTGTAGCTACATTTTGCAAATGTTAATTTCTCAGTTATATTAAAATCAATTTTCTTAAATAGCAAAAGACCAGAGTGAAAGAGAAACCACTAAGACAATTTTTTGTTCTTGGGCATTTTGCTGTATTATGAGTCTATTAATTTTCCCAACCAGCAGGAAGAGAATTAGAAAAATTCAAATATTATCACAAACAGGATATTAGAAATCAGCCCTTCAGTAAAATTTTAACTTTTAATAATACATTGCTGAGATCTTTAAACATACTAGAAATATGTGTTTTGGATCTTTATAATTTTTTATACACTAACCACTTGATCTTTAGGGTAGGAATAGAAGAAATAATCTTCCTTAAATTAATTCCTCTCTTTGATGTCTGATCAAATATTCTGCAAGAAAATCAGACATCTTCTAAATGGATTTTAGTTCATGTTGCATCATTTTTCAAGAGTTATCAGGGATTAATTTAATCTTGAAACAGATTTTAGAACGTGAGAAGTAGTAATTGATATGAAAGTAGGTTGTAGAATTCCATGCCATTTATGCCAAAGGAAACTGACTCCAGTTTGGAACAAAATTAAAATAATGTGAAGTTTGGTGTTATTTAGGAGCAGTGCATTAATTAGTTGTAAGCCAGGAAATGTTAAGGTGAATATAATTGCTCCCTTATTCCAAACCTATTTACTCATCACAGTTAATTTACTGATTTTATTTTAGGTACTGTTATATTGTCAATGTCTCAGAAAGTAAACCTTTAATTTCTTAGTACTTATAAATAAAATAAATTCTTAGTACTTATAAATTAAATAAATTTATTTTGGAAGAAAGGAGGAGTTAACTCCATAGTAGTGTTTAAAGTCTTTAGCTTGGTCAGTATGAACAACTTTCCTTTAATAAACATTCTTACATATTTGCCTTTTTTCCTGAAATAAATGTTTCACAGTCGCACATTTGTTTTATATTTCAGCTTATTTCAACACTACAAGCTATATGAGTTTCTGTTCTACTCTCCCAGGGAAGAAATTGTGATAGGAGCTGAGGTAAGTAATTTATCTAGATGGGACCAATTAAGCTGAATCACTTAATGCATGCTGATCAGCATCTGGATCTTTAACTGCTTAAAGCAACTTCTTGTCAAGATTACTCAAGTGTTAATATAACCAACTAGTAGTTTACAAAAAGAATAATCACATAAAGTGACTTTGGATTAAGAAAATAAGCTGTCTTGGCATTAACAGCATTGTTAAACACATATACTTTGTGTATTTATGGATTAATTCTTTGACAAAGCTCAAATGGATAGGGTATGTATGTCTTCATAAAAATAAAATCAGGAAAAGTGAGATAAATTAATTCAGTTAAATCTCTTCTAATTGCACATTTATTTTCCGTGTACTCGTTTAAGGCTTAATTCAAGTCCTACTTCCTCAATGAAACAAACCTTCCTTAATTGCATCATGTTGCAAAGGAAGGGTTTAGGCAAACTCTTTAATCGCATTCTATTATTTTATTCCAAGTGATCTCTTTTTGCTGAATATTGGCTACTTTTACCACACCAATTAGCACATAAATGCACTGTTACATGGTTTTCTAACTATTCCCTGTGGATTGATATTGTCAATATAACCTGAGTGTAATTTCCTTGAAGAAAAGGGTCATGTGCTATATTTCTACCACAGCATGCAGTATAATGAAGGACATAGTAGTCTCTCAGTTAACACTACTTCAGTGCCTCAGTGGCAGTGCGTAAAATAGAAACTCTATGGTCACTGGTTTACCAGGAGACACTTTTGAGCAGCCTTACATATAATCACATATTTATAAAGACCAGAAATGAATATGTGTAAGGGAACATCTTAAGGAGACTAAAAATGTCATTAAAATGTGTTTCTTAGATGCTCTACTGCTTTAGGAGACTACATTGCCTAAAAGTATAAGGGATAGGAGTGGCCATATTTGCAAATAAACAGTGAATAAGGGGATATTTATGTTATCTTTATAATTTTCCTGATATTAAGAACCAGATAGAATGTGCCAGAGCATTGTTATTCTACTGTTTATAAATTGCTTATTTCATAAACATTTCAGTCACCATCACTCACCCTCCATTTGGATACTTGTTCTGATGGTGTCCTTTTAAAAGTGAGCTAGAGGAAAACAAGGAACCCTTTTGCTTTTGAGTTTCCTTAAAATTTCTTCTTTGCAATATCCTGGTAGCTTAAATGTCACTTGACAAAGTTTCACTGAAAACGTTTCCATTTCAGAATTACATCATATAGTGTGACAGTGTTGCAATAATTATCAGTTTGGTATACGATCCAATCTCATCTATTTAGCAAAACTTTGGGAAAATGATAGTGGCTTCAACAGCAGCCTAAGCAAATATTTAGAATTATCAAGGAAAATTTCATAAAGAACTCCCTTTTCCCTTTGTTAATTGTACAATCATGCCTTTCTTCTCTGCTATAAGGATATATTTAGGTGACATTTATGCTCATGGAAAGATAAAGTGGAGAAATCGGACAGGGATTGGCTCCTTATTTGCCATTATCTTGTATTTTCTGCAAGTTGACCAGAACTATAAAAATTATCTTTACGAAGATAGTGGATCTTCAAGAATTAGATCACTCATGGATTTTTAAAGGATTAACCAAAGCAGTTATTATAGTACAATATTTTATGGGATTTTAAAATTATCTCATAACTCTTTGCAAATATCTGTGTGTTTTTTCATTAACAATCTTTTACGGAGGAGGCAAGAACCTGCCCCCCTAATGTGACTATTCATGCTGACCTCAGAGCTCTGGAACCAAAGAAGGGCCACATGACAATGTTCTAAATTTAACTCTCAGGCAAGCATTCAAACTAAATAACTGATCAAATTTAGTGTTTTGTTTTTTTTAATTAATGGATGGAAGATGAGACCAAAACACATAAATCACCTCTAAGAATATTGATAAATATTAATTTTAATTATTAATAGGAATATAAATAAATCATGCTCCTACTTTTCTTTGGTTTTAAAGAAAATTGAATTTTTCTTTTTTTATTTAATTTAACGATTGTTTCTAGCTATTTCTACTCACTTTTATCAAGAAATTTCATGTTATTCTTAGATCATAGGAGGCATGTTTCAGTAAATCATTATTCTTGACCTGAGTTTTTTATAATCTAGACATCTTATTCATTTTATAGCATATGTTATTGAGTTCCTATTATGTTTAGGCCTTATACTGAGTTTCGGGTATAACACTGGTAAGCAACAATTCTTGTCCTCAAGGAGTTTACACTCTACTGAGAGGAGAGAGAAGAATAAATAAGTAATTACAGTATAGGACCAATAATGTTAATACACTATGGGAACAAATAGAAGACAAAGAGGAGCATTTAACTTGTAGATTTAATGCTCATAATGCTTCTAGAAACAAGTGAAATCTAATAAGTGTAAATGACTTAGCCAGACAATATATTATAATTTTTGGAGTATGAATGAAAGAAATTCCACTCAAAATAACCGATAAACACAGTGGATAAGCTAGCCAAAGGTCAGCTGGATCTAAGTAGTCAAACAATGTTATGATGTGTGTACATACACATGAGTGTGTGTATTATGAATGCATGTGTCTCCACCTCTCATCCTAGTTCTTTCACTTCTCTGATTCTCTCTGTTTTGGACTCATCCCCTTCTGTAGACAGACGTCTTCCAACTGGCAGGAGACATGACATAGGCATCTCTCATTTAACAACTGCAGACAAAAGAGACATCCTTCATCACATGTTAACATTACTGGCTGTGCTCGTGTCATGTGCACACCCGGTTAATCACTGTGGTCAGAGAAGTGGAGTAAAGTTATTAGAAAACCGAAGTAGGCCATATTGAATGGGTAGCAAGATGAACATGTACCCAAAAGAAGCAGAAAGAGAAATTGCAGAAGGAAGAGTGATTTTATCAAAAGAGTGAAGTAAACATATGTACACAACTCTTCTTCCATCCAAAATCCCATGAGAGACCAAAATTTTCAAAATCCATTATGCTATGGATAAGCGATTTTTTGACATCTAAATTTATAGATTATTGATTAGATGGAACCACAGCCTCATATATACAAAGAAGATGATACAGAGTTAATGAGGGTTTCTTTTTTTTTTTTTTTTAAATATATTCCACTGATTTTTTACAGAGAGGAAGGGAGAGAGATAGAGAGCTAGAAACATCGATGAGGGAGAAACATCGATCAGCTGCCTCCTGCACATCTCCCACTGGGGATGCGCCCGCAACCAAGGTACATGCCCTTGACCGGAATCGAACCCGGGACCCCCCAGTCCGCAGGCCGACGCTCCATCCACTGAGCCAAACCGGCCTCAGCAATGAGGGTTTCTTAGGCATCCTCAATTGATACAGAAATGGGAGAAAGCTTTAGATGGAAAAAATGAAAGCAAGTAGGAGACTGCTTTCCGAGCAACTGCACTTCCAGGCCCTTCACCCTCTGCTGCTTGAGCAGAGCACTGGGACTTCATAGCATTTGCTCCAAAGCTAAAGAAACTAGTGCAGACATTGACATACAAGAGGAGGGCAGCTCTGGGGTGCTCCTGACCTTCAGGAGAGACAGCAAATATACCCTAAATAAAAGCTACTGGCACACCTAACTACCATCATCCTTTGCACCTCCTACACTCTCTAAGGCAAGTTATGGCAAACATATCCCCAGATAAGTGAGCCAGAGTCAACCTAATGTAAAGAGGTATGCTGACAGCCCCAATTCACCAAACAGTTGAGGAAAATAAAAACATACACAGGCATAAAACTCTACAAACAGATCAAATAAGAGCTAAGGAAGAGTTAACAGAGCAAATGGTAGAAGACTGATTAATAGTTTCAGAAATGTTTGGAAATTTATTATATTCTTGAAAGTGAACTAATAGAGATGTTAGAAATTTAAAATAAGATTTTGAAACTTTTAATGAAATATCAGCTATAATTTGTGTTGATAGATTTGAAAATGTATAAAATTGATCTTAAGGGAACTATAAATTACCAGTATTTCCTTAAAGGGATGTGGAAATCTTAATAGAATGTTAACCATATAAAATACTGAAAAATGTATGCATGGAAATGGCATCATACCTCAAAGGTTTTATAGGTCAGTTTTACCAAAATTTCTCAGAGTAAATAATTCCCCTTTTTACAAATTGTGATGGAGGATAGAAGGAAATGGAAAGTTTTCAACTCATTTGAAGTTACTATAATCCTGAGAAAGGCTATGAATTGATAATGAATTATAACCAGAAATGGAAAAGAATAATGCAAAGTTATGGGCAATCTCAGTTATGAAAATAGATGGAAAAGTCTTAAAGAAAATATTAGGAAGTGAAACAGAGCAGATGATTGAATGTTCACAAATAGGATTTATTCCAGATTTGGAGGGATGGTTTAACAGTGGGATATTTATTAATGTACTTTACATTGTCAAATTAAGAGAAGAGAAAAACAAATGATCATCTCAGTAGATATGGTAAAGAATTTAATAAAAGTAAATATTGATTTCTGATTTTTAAAAGACCCTAGTTAATCAGTATAGAGAATTACACTCTTGAGACATAAAATATAACAACCCAAGAAGCTTACTAGTATATTTTAATGAAAACCTTAAAATACCCACTTGGGACAAGACAATGATAATTATTATTATGTACCAATATTGCTTTTTAGTTTCTAGCCAATGTAATAAAACAAAAACAAAAAGAAGAAATTAAAAGTAGAAGAAAACAGTTACTGAAAAATAACACACAAAGCTGCCATTGTTTGCAGATGGTATGGAACACAACATTAAGAAAAGAATATTTTCCTATATTTTAGTAATAATCCACTAGAAAAGGATCACGTTGATAATAATTAAAACCATAAAATATTTAGGTATGAACCTTAACAAATCTGGAAGAAAAACACAATGAAAATTAAGTAGTTTTAATAAAGAGATTTTTTTTCTTAAATGCTGAGTAAATATATATATATAGAGAGAGACATATTCTCAGTTGAGAATATGGGAAGATATCATGTCACTCTAAATAAGCCTGTAAACTCAAGGTAGTTACAACCAAAATGTTATAATTGTAGCATTTTACCAAGTAATTATTTTTTAAAAAATTTATTGTGGAGTATATACTAAATAGAAAAAATAATATTAACCCTCATATATCTATTACCTAGCTTCAACAGTTATGAACTTAAGGCCAAAATTGTTAAATATTTTAATATGACTCTAAAATAGTGAATTTAAAGTACCTCTTTAATATCATCAAATGTGCAACAAATGATCAAAAAGCCTCTAATTATCTTATAACTGGTTCATATTTGTGTTTTAGTTTATTGTTTGAAGTAGCATCCAAATTTGAATTGCAATTAGATTAGTCATTTTTAATGTATAGGTTCACTACTGTTTTTATTCTTTCCTTACAATTTATTTATTGAAGAATCCACATCTTCTAGAATTTCCCACTGCTTGTTTTGCTAATTGCATTCCTGTGGTATCCCTATCCTGCTCCTCTGTCTCCAATATTTCTAGTAAATGGGTTCTTAAGGTTAGAGACTGACCATATTTTAGTTCAAATGTCCAGCAAAAACAACCTATAGGAGGTTTTATACAATTTTATACAGAGGCAAGTAATGTCTGGTTTCTTCTCTTTTTTTATGATGTTAGGAACCACTGATCATAATTGGCTACATCTATCATTTCAAGTGGTGATATGCTATTTAATTATTCTTTTTTTAGTTTATGAAATGGTCATTTTTATGAATAGAAACTTTCACCCTTCATTTTTTTTATTAAACTGAGATATAGTTTATATAGAAAATACAGGATAAGTGCTTGATTCTTCTTTCTTTAATAGTTTTCAAATAATAGGTTAGATTTTTAGTATCCTCCAAAAGTGACTGTGGTAGACTGAATAATTCCCACCCACCCCCAAATCAAGATGCCTGCATACTAATTCCCGGAACTTGTGAATATGTAACCTTACTGGGTGAAAGTAGTACAGATGTGACTAAATTAAAAGATTCAAGATGGAGAATTATTCTGTATTATCCGAGTAGGATCAAGGCTTCTTATAAGAGGAAAGGTGAGGAAGGAGAGTCAGTCAGAGATGGAGAGAAATTCAAAGATGCTATACTACTGGCCTTCATGATCGAGGAATAGACCAGGAGCCAAAGAATCATGGTGACTTCCAGGTGATGGATAAGGCAAGGAAACCGATTCTTCTCTAGAGTCGCTAGAAGGAATGCAGCCTTGTCAGCTTGTTAAGTGGAAAACATCTGACTTCTAGAACTGTAAATTTGTGCTATTTTCAGCCACTAAGTTTGTGATAATTAGTTATAGCAGGAATAAAAAACTGGCATGAATTTGGGCTAATGGCACACAATTATTTTCTTTTGATGAATTTTAATTGCTATTCTTATTAACACTCAGGTTGTCTCATCTTTGACCAGGTATCCCATTGGTCTATTTACCAATCCCTGTCTGAATACCATACTGTTTTAATTGCCATAGCTTTATAGAATGTCTTGTTATCTGATATGGCAGTGCCTTCTCATTGTTTTTCTTCTTCAATATTTGGTTGATTATATAGTATACCTGTAATAGTTCATTTTTCTTCCATATGAAATTTAGAATTAAATTCATGAATACTATGTATATTTCTTGTATAGAACATATACAAGTATTTAGAAGAGTGGCATTTAAAATCAGTTGGGATAATTGGCTACATTGTTTGATGAAAAATATTAAATTTCTACTTCGTATCAAACTTGAAAATTAGTCTAATTCATTGAGAGATTCATTTCTCATAATGATAGACATATCCCATAATGGAACACTATAATTTTGTCCTCCCTAACTTTCATGAAAACAACTAAGAAAGTTGGACAAGGCTTTTTTTTTTTAAGACTTAAATATTTGAAAGTATTGGAGCTGGCAAAGCTTTAAAGAAAATATGGACCCAAGAAGTGAACCTGACATTTAGAAGTAGTTGCTACTATAGACAGCTACTATTTTGTAAAAGTAGCTGAGAAACTTAGAAGTGGAGTTTTGGTAAACACATGAAGCTAGGAGAACAGAAATTGGAGTAGGGGTGGTAGAAGTAAATTCCAAAAGTTGCATTTAGAGGGCGTGCAGGAAGCAGCCGATCAGTGATTCTCTCTCATCATTGATGTTTCTATCTCTCTCTCCCTCTCCCTTTCTCTCTGAAGTCAATAAAAATATATTTAAAGAAGAATCTTGCCCATGGATATATCAATATTATATAAAGCTGTTTATACACAAAGCATGGTTTATCACAGCTAACAATTGTAGAAAGTCAATTAGAAGGAAAATGGTTAAACAAAATGAAGTATATTCTATTTAATAAAAGCTGAAGCTACTGTTATGGCGGAATGACCAGAACAACCAGTTGCTATAATGTGCACTGACAACCAGGTGGACAGAAGCTGGGCTCACGGCTGGCGCGTGCAGTGGCAGTGGCGGAGCCTCTCCCACCTCCACGGCAGCACTAAGGAGCAGCGAGCCGAATGGTAAGGAGCAGCAAGCAGGCAGGCAGTAAGGAGCAAGGGCACAGGCTGGGCTGAGGGACCTGCCTCCCCCTCCAGTGCATGAATTTTGTGCACCGGGCCTCTAGTTATACTATAGAAAACTATCCAGTCTTTAATAGGAATGTATGGTTATGTTAAGATCTCAAACATATTCTTAACACGTTGCGTACCGCATAGAAATCTCTAAGACATACGCCAGGGACCGCACGTTTTTGGGCAAACTGCACGTTATTTAAATCATTATAATGCACTTTAGGTGTTTTTTTTCAATAATTATAACATTTTTATTTACAAAAACAAACAATTAAAGTTCCTAGTACTTTTTTAACGTATGGTACTGCGTAAAACATTTTCCTCTATGAAGAGGGACCAAACAAAATTTATGTAAGTATCTAGATCAGGGGTGGGCAAACTTTTTGACTCGAGGGCCACAACGGGTTCTTAAACTGGACCGGAGGGCCGGAACAAAAGCATGGATGGAGTGTTTGTGTGAACTAATATAAATTCAAGGTAAACATCATTACATAAAAGGGTACGGTCTTTTTTTTTTTTTTTTTTTAGTTTTATTCATTTCAAATGGGCCAGATCCGGCCCGTAGGCCATAGTTTGCCCACGGCTGATCTAGATTCACTCCTTTTTCCATGGGTGTGAAAAACGAGAACACTCGTGAGCGGTCCTTAACAGATGGCGCGCGAAACACGAGAAAACTCTTGAGTGGTACGAAATGTGTTAATGAAAAAAAAGTATAGAAGAAGAACAGTATGACTAGAGCTTCAATTTATTTTCAAATGCAGATTAAACAGGAAAACATATACACATATATGTATGTATGTAAGTGATAATAAAGGGGCTAGGAGTATTTATACTAACTATTAACATGACATACCTTTGGGCAATGGAGTAGAAGTAAGAGTTGGATAAGATGTAAAGAGGGACATTTTATTCTGTATATTTCAGATTTATGTTGATCTTTTATAATGTGAATGTCTCCACATATTACTTGTACAATAGTAAAATTGCTCCCTAGTTCATTCTCAGGAGTGTGTAGGCACATTTTGTACATTACGTGTAGGCATATCAACCAGCTTCCATACTGATATATTGACAGACAGATATCATCTGGTGTTTCTAAAATGAAAGACCAAATAGAATAAAATAGGTGAACTCTCAATCCATACAATTAAATCTTTTACAACTGTGTTGCTGCCATATTTTAATTTTAAGTATAAACTCAATTTAGCTGGAAAGTCATTATAGAATAAAAATCTGGTGTTGTGCTATAACATCCCAAATTTCCCCTAAGAAAATAAACTTGATATCATGAATTATGTATATATAGCACATTTTAAAAATATTTATTCAGTTTAATTTCACCAATGTGACAACACATCACATCTTGGATCATTTATACTTTCAAAGGTTATATACTAGAGGCCTGGTGCATGAAATATGTGCACTGGGTGGGGGAGGGTTTTAGCCTGGTCTGCGCCCTCTCGCAGTCTGGGACCCATCTGGGGATGTCCGTCTTGCAGTCCAGGATCCCTCGCTCCTTACCACCTGTCTGCTTGCTGCTCCTTAGCACTGCCATGGAGGCTGGAGAGGCTTCCGTGCCACTACTGCTGCACTCGCCAGCCATGAGCCAGCTTCTGGCTGAGTGGCGCCCCCCCTGTGGGAGCATACTGACCACCAGGGGCCAGCTCCTGCATTGAGCGTCTGGCCCCTGGTGGTCAGTGCACACCATAGCGACCAGCCATTCTGGTTGTTCCACCATAACAGTCTCTTAGGCTTTTATTATATAGACTAGAGGCCCGGTGCATGAAATTTGGGCACTGGGGGGGGGGTCCCCTCAGCCTAGCCTGCATCCTCTCCAATCTGGGACATCCCTCTCACAGTCTGGTACTGCTGGCTCCCAACTGCTCGCCTGCCTGCCTGCCTGATGGCCCCTAACCACTTCTGCCTGCCAGCCTGATCACCCCCTAACCACTCCCCTGCCAGCCTGATTGATGCCTAACTGCTCCCCTGCTGGCCTAGCCACCCCTAACTGCCCTCCCCTGCTGGCCTGGTCACCCCCCACTGCCCTTCCCTGCAGGCCTTGTTCCTCCCAACTGCCATCCTCTGCTGGCCTGGTCCCCCCCAACTGCCCTCCCATGCAGACCTTGTCTCCCCCCAACTGCCCTCCCCTGCAGGCCCGGTCACCCTCAACTGCCCTCCCCTGCAGCCATCTTGTGACCACATGGAGGCGGCCATCTTGTATGAGGGTGTGATGGTCAATTTGAATATTACCTCTTTATTATCCTACTAGAGGCTCGTTGCAGGAAGATTCCTGCAAGAATAGAGCTTCCTGCAGCTATAGCGAAGCAGAGAAGGGAGCAAAACCCGCCGAGGTGGGCTTCCCTCCCTCCTCCGCCGTCCCGCTTGCTTCTCCGCAGCTTCACTTCCTTCTGCAGCACTTGGCTTCCTTCTATGTTGTCTTCAGTCTTTGCTCCGTGCCTGTGTATGCAAATTAACTGCCATCTTTGTTGGGTTAATTTGCATACTCATCTGATTGGCTGGCGGGCATAGCAGAGTGACACCAATTAGCATGTTTCTCTTTTATGAGTGTAGATATGATAAAGCGGTAATATGTAAATTGACCATCACTTCAACACACAAGATGGCCACCCCCATGTGGTCAAAGATGGCTGCCCCCTTGTGGATACAAGATGGCCATCAGAGGAGGGCAGTTGGGAAGGACCAGGCCTGCAAGGGAGGGAAATTGTGGGCAATCAGGCCTGCGGGGGAGGGCAGTTAAGGGTGACCAGGCCGGCAGAGGAGGGAAGTTGGGAGGGACAAGGCCAGCAGGGGAGGGCAGTTAGGGGTGACAGGCTGGCAAGGGATAACAATTAGGGGTGACCAGGTCTGCAGGGGAGAACAGTTAGAGGCAACCAGGCCAGCAGGGGAGGGCAGTTAGGGGCAATCAGGCCAGCAGGGGAGCAGTTAGGCATTGATCAGGTTGGCACGGGAATGGTTAGGGGGTGATCAGGCTGGCAGGCAGAAGCGGTTAGGGGCAATCAGGAAGGCAGGCAGGCGAGCAGTTTGGAGCCAGCAGTCCTGGATTGTGAGAGGGATGTCCCTGGTTGGAGAGGGTGCAGGATGGGCTGAGGGACACACACACACACACACACACACACACACACACACACCCTGTGCACAAATTTCATGCACCGGGCCTCTAGTATAGGATAAGTATTTAAACCCATTCACAATCACACATATACACCTATTTGTATTTCAGTGTAGAAAAGCTCATAAGATTGTCCGCTTTAATAGTTTCCTTAATTTACCAAGTAATAGCTTTAGTTTTGTTTTCATTTAAGCCAGCATACATAACATGTTTCAGAATTTTACTTTGGAACATGGGCATTTTCACACAAACCTCGCACAATTCCAGGGGGCACTATTCACAATGCAGTCTCTGTGCTTAATGGAGTTGTCCATTGCCCAGTCTGTGCAGCTGTTGGTGGAGTCCGTTTTCCCAGTGGTCCTACAGTAGAACCTGATATTGTAAATGTGATAAATTTAGATATTTAAAGGGTATGATAAATATACCTAAGTAGTTACCTTGCCTAGAGTCATATTTTGGCAGCCTTTCATAACCCAAAATAATACCACTTAAAGTCAGCAAATGTAGAAAACTCAGACCTCTCTAAAAGCAGTGAATTTCAATTGTATATAATTTCATGTTCTGAGCACTTATTCCTGAAGCAAAAACAAAATAAAGAAAACACTTTTTTCTTCCTACTTCAAAATCAACACAGATTATGGGTGTTAGTGACACTGTGCTTAAAAATTGTTAGGCTTTGAGGGGAAAAGAATCAGGTAGAAACATACATTTTATTTTCTGTCTTTATAGAGTTATAGTTTCCTGAATAAACAAAATATGAGACTTATGTAAACCCTCACCCTTTTATGGAAAAAAAATAGGCAAAAACAACATTGCATGTTGGATCATATTTTGGAGAGGAGGAAGGCAGTTGAAGCGTAGCTACAAAGGTATCTTTTTCCTCTTCAGTTTACCCTTGAGATGTACCTATCAAAATAATCTAAACTTATCCAGATGATATTTGTAATCTTGAAAAAGGCTTTTTTTTTTACTTTTTGGATGATTGTATTAGCAAACCGCTGGAAGGGAAAATCATACAGGACATAATTTGTAGTTTGACCTACTCACATTGGGTGTTGCTAAAGAAAATGAATCAAAAATGGTTGTGTTAAAATCTGTTCCACCTGGCATGTGTGACTAACTGACTTTAGAATCTATCATTTAAAGAAAATGGTTGACACTTGGGTATACAATTTATCAAACTTCACCCTAGTCCTTTTTCTCCAAAGCACAGAAAAATAATCATCCCTTCCTAAATATAAATCTTTTAAGAGAAATTCAAGGAATCTTTCTCCAGTAAAATAATTGATAAATGGCAGAAGCATAATTTAAAGATGGCTTCCATCAAGGATCATATGGCACCTAAACTCTTGAACCTGTCACTCAAGTCTTTCCATCCATGGGCCAACTAGCATTAATCTCAGCTCCTCTGTGACCAGTTTTCTATGGAGTTTTATGTTGTTCTTTTCATAATTACAGGTTTTCTACTTATTTCTGCCTTGAATTAAGCTCTTCCTACTACCTGAAAGGCTCTCCAACCTTCTATCTGCCAACCAAAATCTATTTCCTCATAGCTTAGTTTGAGGAACACCTCTCCTAAAGAATCAAACAAAGAAGGAAAGGAAAAGATAGAAAAAAAGAAAAAAATGGAGGGAGGGAAAAATACTTTATCCAACATTACTTTTTACTTATTTCCTCAGTATTCAATACTTTCTAATTATAGCGCTACATCTTGTAGCTCTGTGAGACCTGGGTAACTGACTTTCTTTTTCTCAGTATAGGAACTGCAGTTTACTCTTGGATAGCATAGATTTGAATTGTGCGGGTCCACATATGCGTTGTTGTTTTTAAAATAAATATGCAGCCGGCTCTCTTTATTCCTGGGTTTTGCATCCAAAGATTCTACTAATCACAGGTCAAAAAGAGTATTTTTCATCCGTGGTTGGGAATCCCAAAGGAGAGGGCAAACACTATGCATTGTTTTACACCATTTTATATGAGACTTGGATTTTAGTATCCTCAGGGGTCTTAGAACCAATCCATGTTGTTCAAGGGTCAACTGTATATACATTCACCTAGTTTTCAATAATTGTTTACTAAATCAATATGAAAAAAGAAAATTTTTATTTCCTTGATTAATTTCAAAACATTCTATTTGGAATATAATTTTTGTTTATAGACTGAAAAATCTAAATTAACCTTTTTAAATATTAATTATTAAACCCATGACTGGAAAATTAAAAGCTGATATTAAAATCAAATATGCTTAGTTATCTTTAATTATGGTCCTACTTTATATGGACCACCTTGGGAATGATTAATATATAAAAGGTATGCCTATTATAAATTGAGACTAAGATCCCAGAAACCACTAATATTTTTTACCACATCAAAATTTAAAAATTCTATTTTTGAGAAAGGAAATACTGAAAAACAAAAGTCAAACAGACTTTTAAAAAATTTACAGTATAAATGACAGAAAGGCTTAACAGTCTTAATATTCTATATAATTATTTCTTACAAATCAATGAGAAAAAGGTGAGCATACTAATGAAAAAGTTAACAAAGCATATTTAGAAGAGAAGATATATAAGTGGCCAGATAACTTGTGCAAAGAATTTTACGCTTTGCAGTACTCAAAGAAATGCAAATGATCAGATTCTTAAAAATTAAAATGCTGACACATTGTCTTGTGAGAGAATGATGAAGGGCACTCTCGTACATGGATGGTAGGAATGTAAATTTGGTAAACTTTCCAGAGAGCAGTTTGGCATGATATATCAAATTTTAAAATGTGTTTATCTTTTTGAGCCAAAAATTATACTTCTTTGAGTTTATCCCAAGGAGATAATCAGGGAAGTGGACAGAATTATGTGTGCATATATTTGTTTATAATAGAAGAAAAACTGTCAGATGGTGAAGTACCTAAATGTTTGTCATTAGCAGGAAGTTTTAAAAATGTGTGATTCCTCATTATAATTCTGTCATCATGAAGAGTACTCATATAGTGTTGTACTTATGATGGAAAGTTATTCACACTGTGTTAATTAAGTGAAAAACAGACTATTAAATGTATCTATTGTGATTGCAGTTTATAAGTATATATATATATACATATATATACACACACACACATACATACACACACACACATATCTATAATAATAAAAGCATGATAGCTAATTAGGCTGGACAACCTTCTGGATGAAGCTGAAGCCAAGGCTGCGAGGGAAGCCCGGGTCCCAGATGCCAGAGGGAAGCCAGTGCCGGCAGCTGGGGAAAGAAAGGCCTACTCTTGCACAAATTTCGTACATCAGGTCTTGTGTGTGTGTATATATATATATATATATATATATATATATATATATATATAGAGAGAGAGAGAGAGAGAGAGAGAGAGAGAGAGAGAATAGGTCCTAAAAGACAAACATCAGATTATTAGCAGTAGTTAGTCATTTGATGTTGACAGTATACCAGATAATCTTTGCTTGTTTTTTCCACTTGTCTATACATCCTGAAATTACTTTTGGCAATCAGCATGTTTTATTGAATGCAGTTGTTTTTTAAGATAAAGATTTAAACTGTCAAAGTAGTATTCCATTTCCTTTTGTGTGTTTTTTCAGTATTATTTTTTCCTTGCTTATTTAACTTTAAGAGATTGCATAACATTATGAAAATGTCTGTTTTATTTTTGAAGATGTGCATTTCATGTTTATGTGATTAGGCGGTGTTCTTCTTCCCTAAAGCAAAAGGTTCTATTGCAAATGAAGATTTAATTGTTACTCGAGGATGAGCATTTTATTATTCATGAGTTATATAAATCACCAAAATGTCCAGGGTGATCACAATAAGACCTAAAAAACAAGGACTCTAGCTACAGGGGTTTACTCTATTATTTAAGATGCTATCTGACTAATAGATGGCGAGAAGTAGGGGGAAGAATGGAGTCTAAGAAAAATCAATATGTCTCTAGTCTGTGATTACATACTCAGCAGAATCCATTAATAATCCAAGTTTCTGGTTTAAAGAAAATGTCCAGACATGTCTAAAATGGACTAAATAAGGTTCAGCAACCCACATTTGAAAAGGGACACATTCAAATCAACATGTGTTGAGAGGAAGAGAACCTAGATTTTTCAGGACTAGAGGCCTCCGATGAAAAAAATTCAAAGAAGATTTAATAGCTGTCTGCAAATCTAAAGGTCTGGCAAAATAAAAAAGATTTGTCTTATCTGTAGAACTCCCAGGTGGCAGACCAAATACCAGTGGCTGGCTCTTCTGGGGGAGAATTTTTTGACTAGTATGTGCAGCACTATTTAAATAATGGATGTATCCAGAAATGGAAAGGATAAGATGTGCCCTCCTCACTTTTTCACTACCAACACTTAGCACAGGTCCTGGCAAATGGAAGGCACTTAATACATTCTATTGAATGAATTGAGAGGTAATAAGCTATATCTTCGTTGACTATATTCCAAATTTAATTATAGGATTTTTGTTGAAAGATACTTTGTAAAGTTGTTTAAACATTGGATAGGAGATTGAGCCAGGTCTTCTATAAGTACCTGACCATCTATCCCAGATTCTTCTAGGATTTCCTAGGACAATTCCAATTTAAACTATTTTGTCCTATTCTTCCCATAAGTATACTTCCAAATGTTCTTTTTGGTAGGAAAGTCCACAATTTATGATGAGCCTGTCTTACTCTGGGTAGCATAACTAATAGAATGACAAAAGAGATTCTGTCCAACAAGCTGGAAATCATGTTGGTCTGCTACAGTAGCATGGATAGAGAGCTATTGTTGTTTATAACTAGGAAGTCATAAATGCTAGCTCTGTCTTGGTGAATGCAGACTTAAGTGTTAATAAATTTATGTACTCAAATATGTCAAGCGAGACTGTAGGGTGACATATTTTTATTGATTACTTTCTTTAAAAATAATTTTGGTCATAGTTTTATAATATTGGGCCATATACCAGTGTTTCCATAGTATTCAAATTTGATTACTAGGCCAATCTTAAGGCTTGGTGAGTGTTTGACAGATGGCTGAGAATATGCAAGTGTGCATTGTGCAGAAAAGCATGCAAGTGAAGAGTCAATCAAGAGAGAATAGACATGCTTAGAAACAGGTCATCCTATTGCTATTCTGATTGGAATTGAGCAACTTCCTATGCAAATTAGGCTGCATCAGCACCATTGACACTATAGGAGTGAAGGGGTGAGGGGGAGTTTTCTGTGCAAACTAGCTCTGTACCTGATCAAGGAAATAAGGTAAGGATAGATGAGGTAGATTGTTTTTGTGTTTTGTTTTGTTTTTAAGTTGCTTATTTCTTCTGTTTTCTTAAAGTACTAATGACCATAGCAAGTGTGTCAAGTTTAACTGATGCATATGGAGTTTCATAGCTCCCAGAGCATGGCTTTGGACTAACAAGAATTTAGGTGGGAGCAGCAACCTACTTAACCTTATTTTGGGATTTGCATGCCTGATGGTACACACAGTATCATATACATCTGCCAGTGCCTGTGGGGAGATACTGTCCATTATTCAGAGAATATTTTTCTGCCCTACATATTTAATGTGTAGAAACTTAAAGATTAAATATTTTAGATGGGAAAAATTATACATATAACTAACAGATGAATGCAGATATTTTTATTCCATTTAAGCAGTGAAAATCTGACTTTAATTATTTTTTGTCAATAAAATGCAAGCTATATTAAATAAATATCACATAGTGAAATGCAAAATCTGGAGCAACTTGTGTTTCCCTCTATGAAGCCATTCTTGACTTCCTTAGACCATGCTAATCTTCCTTCTGTAAACCACTCTTGAGACTTGACACTTAAGGCAGTATGCCTTGCAGTGTCAGTTTGTATGTCCTCTGACTATAGCTGGGTTGCCTTGAAGTTGGCTGCTGCCTCTTGAAACACACACAGTCAGACATACACACATATACACACAAACACAGTTGATTCCTGTGAGTTAGAATCAACTGTGACTCTTTATATCTTTAGATATTACACATAAGGCAGCACAAAGAGATCTGTATATTTCCATGTCCCTCCATGGTTCCTCTGTCGTTTTTAAAAATATGCTCACAAATTTAATACTTCTCAAGAGATGTATTCCTCTCTCCTTGAATGTGAGCCAGGCTTAGTTACCAGCTTCTAGAGACTAGAATGTGGTGGAAATGATGGTGTCACCTCCAAGATTAGGCTGTGAAAAAACTGTGGCTTCCAACTTGTGGTTACCTTGTGGCTTGCACTCTTTTGCTCTCTCTCTCTCTCTAATCATTTGCACTGGGTAAATCCAGCTGCTATGTGGTGAGGACATGCAAGAAGCTTCTGGAGAGGCCCACGGGGCAAGGCCCTGAAGCCTGCCTACAGCCACATGAGTGAGCTGGGCAGATCTTCCCCAAGGTGAGCCTGACATCACTGCAGACAGAGCAGCAGCTTGACTGCAACCTGTGAGAGAACCTGGGAGCCACTCCCAGGTTCCTGACTAGCAGAATGGTGAGATACTAAATGCTTATTGTAGAAACAAAGCTGCTGAATTTGGGGAAATTTGTTACACAACAACAGATAACTAATACACTTCCTGTTCACAACAGTAGTTGAAATCTCTCTCTTTTACTCCATATTTCAATCACCCTCCAAATGTTCACTTCTTTGTCTTTCATTTTTGCCTCTCCTGTGTCAGGCTGCTTCTATACCATGCACTCTGGCCTGCTCTTCACTCCCAAAGAAGCCTCCTGTAATTCTAGTAAAAAATCAAATTATCCACATGCATAGCTCATCTCCTAACTAGATTGCTCATAAGAGGTGCTTAATAAATATCTGTTCATTGTGTAACCAAATTTCAATTTCTTTTGAGTTGTGCAAATAAAAATCATTCATTTGAAAACAATATGTTTTTTATCAACTCAGACTAGAATTATAAAGAGAAGTGTTTAAGTGTTTGAAGCTGTTTTTTATAAGCAAGGCTTACTCCTGATGACTATACAATCAAGTTCACCTGGGGCCTGAGCTAGGCAGATGTTGGACTCAGTGCATTCTTTGGCTCAGGAACAGGAATGGGTATGCATTTGAGTCCCAGAGGGGAAATGATGCTACACAGTTAATGTTCAACAAGCTTTGCCCTAAGGAACAATTGCAAGTTCAAGGTCACTGTCTTGTAAATGCAGATCTAGTTCTAGGTGTTGTCTGTAACGTTCAGGTTGGTGTATATCGCCACCTTTAATAATCAAGATAATTATAAAACAAATGTGGTATATGTACCATGCTCTGAGAACTTAATGTTAGTTTGTTTATAAATATTACTTTTATTGCCTGTATGTGACATTGGTAGAAAAACAAACATAGTTACTAATAATGGTAAATAGTCTAGTGAGAGAAATGGACATTAATAAACCCACAGAAAAATAGTTATAAGCAAAAATTGTAGAGAAAAAATACAGGTTAACTGTAGAGAGATGTATTAGAGAGCGTTCACAAATCTGGGGATTAGTGGATCACAAATACTCCTTTGAGCTTGTTATGGAGATCTGGAGACTATAGAAGTCACCTAGACACAAGTGTAAGGGAAAGGGAAGTTAAATTAGTTCAGCATCTACTACATGCCAACTGTCAAAGCACTTTAAGTATCAACACGTATCATCTTTGCAACCATAGAGGTAGGCACCACATTAACCATATTTTAAAGACATGAAACTTGAGGCCTATTATCCACATGCTTAATTAACTACTGTCCCAAATTTCCTCTGCAAAGGCTTTGAATTCATCCCTGGAGGCACCAAAGAAAGTCTTGGATGAAAGAGACTGTTCCAGCGGTCGCCATCCGGTGGTCTGCAAACTACTGGTAGTCCATGAGGTCCGAAAGGTTGGCGACCGCTGGTTTAAGGAAAACTTTAGACCACTTGTAAGTGAAGTAGCATGTCATAATATTGTTTACCCACAAAAGCTTCAACAATTAAAAAACAAAAGAGGACATGGTTTAACTTTATTACTCTCCAAACATGCTCTCTAAAAAAGTAAAGGATCATATAAATAATATTATAACTAAGTAATTTTAAATTACTTATCACTTTTACAAGTTTTTCAAATTCTTTATGCTTTCTACCCAAGAACCCCAGATGTCATTTTTTGTATAATAAATATTGCTACCCAGATATGTATGCTTCTTCTTATATAGTTTATGAAAATGGACACTCTACTGTATATTAAATTACAGCCAAAATTGAGAAAAGAAGAGGGAAAGTGCTTTATTATTCTTTGTTAAATAATGAATGTTTTGAAGTAAAGTGGTCATTAATTACAAATGAGCATAAATGTGATATAAATGTAAATTTTTTAAGACTTGAACTGTTTCTTAAGATAAACTCTGGCTAAAGTTCTGAATATTTAATCGCTCCATTTACACAAAATGTGTGCAGTCACCTATTAAACATAGTTATCTAGGTAAAAAAAAATTATACTTGAATATACCTATTTTCTAAATATATTTTTTAATTATTTAAGCTTTTATTACTTTTTATTACTTTTTATTACTTTGTATGTTTTTATTAATAGTATTACATAGATTTTAAATACCATAAACAACCCTACATTAAATATTTAGCCTATTGCATGGATGTATTTTTTTAATTTATTTTCCAGTTATAATTGACATACAATATTATATAAGTTTCAGGTGTACAACATAGTTATTAGATATTTATATATGCCTTAGATCACTCTAAGTCTAATACCCATCTGGCACCATACAGAGTTATCACAGTGTTATTGATTAAACTCCCTATGCTATACTTTATGTTGGTTGTCTTCTGTTTGCCTGTTCAGAACCACTTTCTACCTTTTATAGCCTACTCTGTGCTCAGAAGGCCAAAGTTTATGGAAATCACCAATAGGCTCTTTTACCCTCTGACATCTAGCTGGGCCAGTTGACAACATGGGTGAGAAAAGAGTACAGCTGAAGTGTCCTTACTTCCTACTCCCTCCCAGTTGGGTCACTGCATTTTGGGCGTATCCTCTACAGAAGGTTAGTTCCTGTCCTGTCTATATAGCTCTTCCCTCTTTATTCTGGAAACTGCTCCCTCACCTTCCCATTAGGCCCAGGGATGAGAACATATAAGATGCCAAACCATCCTTGTTACTTTCCCCTAAATGGGCTATGTATTTGTAAATAGCCTTTTATTAAGTCCTCATCAGTTACCCAGCATCGGTCTGCTGTTTTTCACATAGAACCCTGATTATGTAGTATTTGATAACAGAAGTGGCCTCAGGAAACTCACCCTCAAAATAGGATTCTGAACTGGGTTGTCCAAATTTGTGTGTGATATTCAGACAACTTATTGGCCAGGAGAGGGGGGAAATGGGGATGCAACACTGAGGGACATGGTTGAGTTGACTTTAACAGTACCAGACAAAAGAGGATGAAACAAGTAATGAGATCAGAGATTGAGCAGGAGGAATGGGATCATGTAGGGCATTCACTCAGAATTCAGGACTTGAAAGTGTGGCTTGAGTCCCCCAGAGACACTTTATTAGTCTGCTAGGCTGGATAACTGAAGGCTGAACTCAGTGGTGGCCTCCCCTCAGTCAGGAGGATGTGCCTGAGCTTCCCTGCCATATGAGAGATTAAATAATGTGCAACCTGTTTACACTTACTAACCATTGTCCCTGGGATGTGGGGAACCAGGTGTGGGATATAGATTACATTTGCCATTCCTATGACATGTTTGTACGTTCTTAAACACTAAGTGAATGTTTAATAGTATTAGTGAGAAAAGAGTGCTGAATGAAATCCTTTTTAAAAATTTCCAGTAAGATCTACACTGGACACAACACTTCAATAAGTATTCTCTGAATAGCTGGTACAACTACTTCAGGTTTAGCACAAAGTGAAAACAGAAGCTAATGCAAGAGCTTGGTTCAAAGGTAAGCCCTCCCCACTTCTAGTTGGGTTGTCATTGACAGTTCTTTTCATCTTTATGAAGCTCAATCTCTATGAAGCTCTTCATCTATAAAATAAGAGGAATCATATCTGCCTCCCATAGTTTAAGGATAAGCAAGATAGAAGAGAGCGAGTCAGCTAACAAACTAATTTAGTTTCCCTTCTTCCGGGCTCAGCATCTTGGGCATTCCTCTCTCACAGCACTTCGAACCTAGTACCACCCACTGTGCTAGGAACCTTTGAGTTCAGGGTCCATGTCTGTCAGTACTTACCTCATTTTGCATCCCCAGTGCTCAACATAAAGACAGGCACATACCAGGTACCAACTGTGTGAGTAATTGAATGAATGAGTAAATGTCTTATTTTGATAATGAAATGGAATTGGTCAGTTTATGATTTACCTTCCTTTCCATTCATTCCTCTACCTGTGTTTAAATTCCATCTCCATCTGCTGCCTTTATAATTATAGACGAATTACTTAACCCTACTGAGCTGTGGACACCTTGTTTTTAAAATTGAGATAACACTTCCTATCCTTATAGAAATGCTGTAAGAAGTAAACTAGGTAACAGTTGAAATATCTGGAAAATAGGGAGTACTCCATAAATGTTGTTTCCCTTTCTTTTGCCCCCTTTGTATCTCAAGTTCCTGGCACATTATAGACACTGAAATAATGTCTGTGATGGATCACACATGGAGTTCTAATTGTGAAAGTTTATATTCCATTAATTCCTTTAAAAAAAAAACAACTTCTAAATATCAGATTACTGCCCATGGGATTGCAAAAATTTTTAGCCTTTTATGGTTAAAATGCTCTAAGAATTTGGAAGAGGCCCCACTTCTGAAACTTATTTCAATAAATCCAAAATGAATAGATGTGGAAAATATTTAACATTCAACAGTTAATTTTGAGTAGAAGACAGTTAATTTTATTTCTCTTATTTCTACAAATCATAAGAAGAAACAGTTTGGATAGGTTACTCAAAAGAGGCACCCCAAATCATTTCAAATGGGATATGTCAACTCAAGTGTTGCCCAAAGATTATTCTTAACAAATGTACATATTGTTTGACTTTACTTGGAATAAACAAAAAGCTTAAAATTAGATTAGTGCTTAGACATAGACCCATTAAGTTAAAATAAGGCCAGGCATTTGGAATTAAGTTAGTTTAAGATAGTCACCTTTGATTAAAACATGGCTAAAATATTTGGACTTTTATTAGCTATATGCCGTAAGCATAAAAACTCAGTTAAATTTTCACAGTAAATGCATAGTACATTTACACAAATACACAAAATCAGTGCCTTTACACAGATTCAGTTTGCATACCAAAAGGGACTTCAACAACTACTAAAAACAAAGACAAAAAGAAGATTTTTTATAAAAAGTTATTTAAATCGCCATTGGCCTGACTTGTCCTCTTCTCTAAAAATAGAAAAAAAAAATCGCTTCTCGGCCTTTTGGCTAAGATCAAGTGTAGTATCTGTTCTTATCAGTTTAAAAATAGAAAAAAATCTATAATAATAAAAGCGTAATATGCTAATTAGACCAGACAGCCAAACGACCTTCCAGGCGTTATTCCAACGTCCTTCCGGACAAAGCTGCGGCAGCGGGGGGCCAAGGTAGAGGCGGTTAGGGGCGATTAGGCAGGCAGGCGAGCAGTTAGGGGTGGACAGGCACAGGCAGGCAGGCGAGCAGTTAGGGGCATCAGAAAGGCATGCAGAGTGGTTAGGGGTGATCAGGCAGCAGGCAGGCAAGCAGAGGTGGTTAGGGGCGATTAGGCAGGCAGGCGAGCAGTTAGGGGTGGACAGGCACAGGCAGGCAGGTGAGCAGTTAGGGGCATCAGAAAGGCATGCAGAGTGGTTAGGGGTGATCAGGCAGCAGGCAGGCAAGCAGAGGTGGTTAGGGGTGATCAGGCAGGCAGAGTGGTTAGGAGCCTGCGGTCCCGGATTGCGAGAGGTTGCAGGCCGGGCTGATGGACCTCCCTCCCACCCCCCTTCTGTGCAGGAATTTCATTTACCAGGCCTCTAGTGTATACATAACTGACAAAACTGAATGCTATTTCTCTCATTTTTCTTAGGGCTTCAGCACTGCATCACAATCTAAAATGCAACTAATTTAAACTGATTTAGAGAAAGAAGCTTTACTTAGGGTCTTATTTGAGTTGAGTGGCTTTTCAAAAAACATATTTTTCAGATTAAAGGAAATGTTTGTGGTAACATAAGCTCCACCAGCTATTTCAAAAGTATAAAATGAATTAAAGGGTGAAAGACATGAATTAAAGCATGAGTGACTTCATAAAATAAGCATTTTACATAATTGGGAAGTTTAAATTTTTATATACAAAATGAAGACAATGATTTAAGATTGTAATGCATTTATTTGCCAAAAAACAAGAACAACTTACCTAATTACTATTTTAAATAAATATTTTGGTGAGCTTTTTTGTGTATACGGTCCATGGAAACCTTTTGTTCTATTGACAGATTTTGGTTCCTAACACAGCATTGCGGCTGGAGGCTAGAGATGCTGAACTCATGTGTGCACTTGCGTTTGTGTAAACATAGATATAGAGAAAGAGATAATGATAGAGACTTCATTATAATAGTTTCTTTAACCCCTAGAGTGCTGGGGAGCGCGATTGCGCACCTCCTGTTTTTCGCCAAAAGTGCTGGGAACACTATCAAAGCTTCAAAATGGCGTCCAGTTCTAAGTCTGCTTTTTTTTAAAAAAAAAAAATATTTTATTGATTTTTTTACAGAGAGGAAGGGAGAGAGATAGAGAGTTAGAAACATCGATGAGAGAGAAACATCGATCAGCTGCCTCCTGCACACCTCCTACTGGGGATGTGCCTGCAACCCAGGTACATGCCCTTGACCGGAATCGAACCTGGGACCTTTCAGTCCACAGACCGACGCTCTATCCACTGAGCCAAACCGATTTCGGCTCTAAGTCTGCTTTTATTAGTGATGATGATATTGCTAAATATGTCAATGTAGTAAAGGTTTCCTTAAGTTTTTGAATATGTAACTTCATTTACTTGCGATTCGTAATTTTTTTCCTAAACTGCTGTAAAATCAGCAAAAATGCCATGGCAATTTTAGCATAGTTCCTAGGATATTGGTTGGCACTCAAAGGGTTAAGGAGGTCTTGAGTTAACTAAAGAAACCCTAAATTTCGGTTGAACACACTTTGGATCCTAAAAGCAGTTGTGATACTATTGATAGTCCCTGAATATACAGTGAACTCTAATATATTATCACTAGAAGCCTGGTGCACGAAATTCGTGCACTGGGGGGTGGGGTTCCCTCAGCCCAGCCTGCCCCTCTCACAGTCCGGGAGCCCTCAGTGGATGTCCTACTGACGGCCACAGTCTGGCAGCAGAGGCTTGGAGCAGGCGTTCTGTGTGTGTGTATGTGTGTGTGTGTGTGTGTGTGTGTGTGAGTCTGTGTGTCTGCTGGGGGCCTGCCACCAGCCACACTATGGAGGCTTGGAGCAGGCGCCTCTCTGTGTTGATCTCTCAGGCTCCTGGCCTCCACTGTGTGTTTTTCTCTCCCTTGAGCTGTGGCCAGGGTGAGGTGCTGCCTGCAGGCTGTGCTTTCCTGCTCATGGATCACTGGATCCCTTCAGAGATTGGGGGCAGGCCCTGCTGGGTGCTGCCTGTAGGAACTTTCCTGCTCTGAGATGCCATGGCGATCCCAGGAACAGGCCCACCTGGGGCCTCGCTACCCTCCGCACTTCCCTGCTCTGGGATCGCCATGATCCCAGCAGCAGGCGCACCTGGGGGCGCCCACCCTCCGCACTTGCCTCCTCTGGGATCACCATGGCGATCCCAGGAGCAGGCCCACCTGGGGGCCACCCGCCTTCTGCACTTGCCTGCTCTGGGATCGCAGTGGGGTCCCAGCTGGCAGTGGGGCTTAGGCAGCACACGGGGGTCCCGGCTGGGGTGGGGCTTAGGTGACGCGATGGCACCGCCTAAGCCTGGCCGTCCAGGGCCGCGCCCAGCCCGGATGGCGTCTGGTGCTGGCCAGCCCTGCCTGCAGTATGCAAATTAGCCACCATCTTGGATGGCGGTTGATTTGCTATGGTGCTGATTAGCCAATGGAAAGTGTAGCAGAGGTACAGTTAATTACCCTTTTTGTCTTTTATTAGATAGGATTGTTCAAAACAGTAGAAACATGTTTTGGGGGGTCATTAAAAAATAAAGCACAAAATTTACAAATAGTTATGTATCTTTCTAATGTGAAAAATACTTCAGTGAAACAACCATTCTGCACATCTGTTTCCAGCTCTGATGGAGTATCTTATAACAGCCATGCTTTAATCAAGAGCAAATAGAAAAGTGAATACATTTTTTAAAATCCATTTGAAGGCTTTGGAGATTTTCCAAGGAACTAAGGACTTAAGGGCCATGGTCTCAGAGAGAAGTGAGCCAATATTTTTAAAGTAAGCCCAATATTTGTGCGCTGCTTTTCCCCTAGGGACTTTTGTTTTAGGACGTACAAGGCAAAAAGTTAAGAAACAGCGAAGGCTGCCCCTAAGAAGCAGAGAAGCCAGTCAAACTTTTGGCAGTTTCATAAAACTAAGAAAACAGAATTTGAGTATGGAAAAGCCAAGGCTGCTAGGATTAAGAGATAAAGATCCCAGGAAGAAGGTGGGTGTATAGAAGTAAGCCTGACACTCTATGACAGCTTTCTACTGTAGGCATGGGCTGATTCTTAAGACATCACTAAAATGTCTACAAATATTGGAAGGAAAATAAGGGAATATTATTGTCATGAACTGTGGAGGGTCTGAGATTTTACATACTTTACAATTTAGCTTTCACGTTTTATGGATACTGGCAAAAGATCCCAGACTCTGGAGCCAGAGATCAAGTTAGAGAAGTTAAATTTTTAAAATGCCAAATTTCACTCAAAGAAAGAGTAAGCAAGGAAATTAAAAAGCTAAGAGCAGAAATTAATAAAATAGAAACTATACAACCAAAAGAGAAAACTACAAGCCTACTTGGTGATTCTTTAGAAAGAATGAAATGTCAGTAATAAATTGGGGCATCTCAAAAGTTCACACAAACATTAAAAAATAAGATGATATAAGAAACATTATGTCTAAATTTTATACTAGATAAAATGATAAAATTTGGAAAATTAAAATAGTTCTATGTCAAAGAAATGGAATGTAATTAAAATACTTTCCACAGGAAATTTCCAAGGCCATATATCTTCATATTTAAGAAAGAAATAAAACTAATCTTATATAAGCTTTTCAAGTTTAGAAAAATAGCAACATCACCTTAATACCTAAACTTGATAAGGACATTACAAAAAAGGAAAATTCTGGCTGTATTGCCCTTATGAACATACATGTAAAAATTCTAAGCAAGATATTAACAAATCAAACCCAATGGTATATGAAAAGATAGAATACCATGAGCAAGTTAAATTTATTTCAGGTATGCAATGTTTGTTTAATATTTCAGGATCAATCAGTCTCATTAGAAACAGAACAATCATTTCATAAAATTTAATACCCAATCATCATAAAATCTGTTAGCAAATGTGGAAAAAACTTAATGGTTATAGTGATCATAATTAGTCAAATATTGAAACCCTTTCCCCCTGAGAATGGGAATAAGGATGATGCTGTCACTGCTTTTATTCAGTATACACTGGCAATCTTGGCCAGTGCAGTATGGCAGGGAAAAATGGGAGTACAGATATGGGAAAGTGAAATTTAAAAACTCACTTTCACATTTGATCTGATTGTATATTTAGAGTGCAAAAGAATTTACTGAAAAATTATTCCACCATATAAAACAATATTGTAAACCAATGGACAAATGACCAATAAAAAAAGAGAATTCTATATATTAGCAAGAAACTATCTATCTATCTACACACACACACACACACACAGAGAGAGAGGTAATATGCAAATTTGTCCAGGAGGCCTTAACAGTCACGACTGGCGCAGTGGACACACACAGGGCCGGTGACCTCCTCCCAGCAGCCGCAGTGTGGCTTGGAGCATGCCCCCATCCCGGCAGACACACACAGGAGGGCCTCTGCACGTGAGCTGCAGAGGAAACACCTTTTCTGGCTGCTCATTGGCTAAGCTCCCTGTATGCCACTGGTAATATTCTTGGTAACTTGGGTAATAACAATCCTAGAAGCTGATCTAGGGTTTTTCCACCTCACTCCTGAAGGGAAAAATGAAGGTCTGCTGCTGGAGGAGCTAAGAAATGTCATATCCTGCCCTAGCCGGTTTGGCTCAGTGGATAGAGCCTCGGCCTGCCAACCGCAGGATCTGGGTTCGATTCTGATCAAGGGCATGTACCTAGGTTGCAGGCTCCTCCCTGGCTGGGGCCCAGGTCAGGGCTCATGTAGGAAGCAAACAATCGAAGTGTCACTCTCACATTGACGTTTCTCTCTTCCACACTCTCTAAAAATCAATGGAAAAATATCCTCAGGTGAGGGTAAAAAAGAAAGAAAGAAATGTCACATTCTATGAAAGAGACATCTTGAAAATGCCTAAAGAAAGTTGTCATTTTTTTCATGTTGAAGGGACTGAAAAGTCTGTGTTGTTGAAAACACCTTGGTGGCTATGGCGGCCAGCAGTGGCAGCAGCAGTGGGGTGATGGGGGTGGCGCCATCCCCTGATCAGCCTGGTCACCTCCTGCAGAGGGAGGCCAGACTGCAGCTTAGGCCCACTCCCCATGCCTAAGCTGTCAGTAGGACAAGCCCTGAAGGCTCCCGGACTGTAAGAGGGGGCAGGCTGGACTGAGGGACACCCCCACCCCAGTGCACAAATTTCGTGCACCGGGCCTCTAGTTAGGAAATAAAATTTAATAAAATGACAACATTTACAACTGCATCAAAAAGCGTATCCAACTGGCCTTGGCCCATGTGGCTCAGTTGGTTGGAGCATCTTCCTGTATACTGTAAGGTGACAGTTTTGATTCCCAGTCAGGGCACATACTGAAGTTGTGGGTTCAGTCCACAACTGGGACATGTGCAGGAGGCAACTGATGGATGTTTCTCTCACATCAGTGTTTCTCTCCTCTCTCTCCCTTTCTCTCTCTAAAAGTCAATCAATTAATAAAAAAAGCATACCTAACTAGAAATGTGTAAAGCATATATGCTATTGAATGAAAGTAAAGAACATCTAAACAATGGAGGAATACATAGTGGATATGGATCGGAGGAATCAATATAATAAAAATGTCAATTCTCTTCAAATTGATATACAGATTCATCATAATCTCATTAAAAATCCCAACAGGTTTTGTGCATGTAACTGACAAGCTGATTCTGTAATGTCTAAAGAATTGCAAAAGGCAAAAAAAAAAAAAAAGCTAAAACAATCTTGAAGAAGAGAATTGAAGGATTTATACTAACCTGTTTCAATATTTATAAATGTATAGTAACTTAAGCAATGTGTTGAGCTTAATGGTGGACAAGTAGACCACCGGAAGAGAATAAGAGTGCAGAATGAGACCTACACTTACACGGTCATTTAGTTTATGACAAAAGTGTCAATATAGTGCAGAGGAGGAAACATGGCCTTTTCAATAAGTGATGCTGATTGAGTGTATATTTCACAAGGAAAATAATGAATCTGGACTCTTAGCTCACAATGTTAACAGATTAATTCCAAATGCACTGTAGATCTAAACATAAAGGGTAAAACTTTTTAAGTTATAGAAGAAACCAGAAAAATATCATCATGGCCATAAATAGGTCACAAAAAAATACTAACCATAAAGAAAATGCTGATAAACTGTCATACATTAATATTGAGAACTTCTTTTCAACAAAAGACACAATTAGGGCAAAATTTCAGGTAGGTTGGGGGAAAATATTTTTCATAAAATGTATGTGACAAAGATATATTCACAATAGATAAAGAATTACAAATCCATAAGATATGAGACAGATAAGCCAATAGGAAAAAAATGGGCAAAAAACTGAACATACACTTCACAGAAGAAGATACCAAATAAAAAGGCGTGTCCAACTTTATTAGTCACCAAGAAAATACAAAGCACTGGAAGCCGACCTCTCTCTACCTGGGCTCTACGTGTAATCTCTCCATGTGGTTAGCTGCGCTGATTACACTGCTGGGGTCCACAAGGAGGGTGGAAGCAGAAGCTCCCAGCCCCCTTAGAGCAGAGGTTCTCAACCTTCCTAATGCCATGACCCTTTAATACAGTTCCTCATGTTGTGGTGACCCCCAACCATAAAATTATTTTCATTGCTACTTCATAACTGCAATTTTGCTACTGTTATGAATCGTAATGTAAATATCTGATATGCAGGATGTATTTTCATTGTTACAAATTGAACATAATTAAAGCATAGTGATTAATCACAAAAACAATATGTAATTATATATATGTTTTCCGATGGTCTTAGGCAACCCCCGTGAAAGGGTCATTCGACCCCCAAAGGGGTCACGACCCACAGGTTGAGAACCGCTGCCTTAGAGGCTAGGCTCAGAACTGGCACAGTGTCACTTGACCACACCCAGGGTGCATTGATGAAAGCAGTCACAGAGCCAGCTAGCCTGCAAGCAGAGGGGAAATAAAGGACACCGCTCAATGTGGGGAATGACAGATTTGCAGCCATCCCTAATCTATCACATCTTCCCACCTCCCTCCAATGGATGCTTGTCCAAAACTAGCTCTATCACCAAAGTTCATTTCAAACCCTCTCTCTTTTATGAATTATTAACCCCCTAAACTGAAAATAGCTCTTCCATTACCCTGTGAACTCTCGTTTTATCTGTACCTTTCTTGAGGCACTTTTAACTTTCAATCTTGAATTATTTATGTCTCTTCTCCTCTACATTTTAAATAACATTATTTCTAGTTGCTGAAATAAGATAGTCATATTGTAGAAAATTAGCAGGATCTATTTTTGAATATTATGTGCCTCCCCACACTGCTTTACACACATGAGATCATTAATAAACATTTATTTAGAAAGGTAGGAATAAAATCCAAACTTTCCTATAGGCAAATACTAGGTACTTCTGAGGGCATTTAGCTTGCTACTCTCTTATCCTTAACTGTATTTTTAGATACCAATAAGCAACATAATAATAAATAATGTTTTTGTATATTTTACCAGGCTTGTATTGGGGGGTGGGGGATGTCATAATAAAAGAAACAAAAGAAAATAACACAATGGCTAACACTTACTGAGCTCTTAACTAAGTGTCAGGCACAGCTCTGAGAACTTCATCCTCCTAACAGCCCCACAAGGTTTTGAAGAAAAGGAAGAAATAACCAAAAAATGAGAAACAAAGACAAACTCTAAGAACATATTCAGGAAATGACTTTGGGGAGTCTTTCCTCTGAATTAAAAGCTACATTTTCCATGTTTATATGAATTCTTATTTTTTAAAATAAAATCATCGATATTCTTCCTTATTGGGACATCAAAGGCTTCAAATTACCTAGTGTTATTTTTAATGTAAAATTAAATCCTTTAAGCACTTAAACAGGAAAAGCAAAGCCTGACAATAACTTAGTGTGTGTTTTTAATTGGGCTCTACCTCGAGGTAAAAATTCAGTTATAAATAGAGAAAATTAAACAGATTTCTGATATTTTTGTTTAACAACCAAAAGCTATTATGTGCTTAGTACTGTGCTTTATGACTGTTGAAAATAAGAACGATCTGGCCCTGGCTCAGTTGGTTGGAGCATCTCCCTGTACACTGGAAGGTTGTGGGTTCGATTTCCGGTACATACATAGGTTATTGGTTCCATCCCCAGTTGGGGCACCTACAGGAGGCAACTGATTGATGTTTCTCTCTCACATTGATGTTTCTCTCTCTCCCCCCCCCCCTTCCTTTCTCTCTAAAATCAATGAAGAAAAACGCCCTTCAGCCCTGGCTGGTGTTCTCAGTGGTTAGAGCATTGGCCCACACACCAAAGGGTCTCGGGTTCAATTACCGGACAAAGCACGTAATTGTGTTGTAGGTTCGATCCCCGCCATGATCCTGGTGCCTGCAGGAGGCACCCAATCAATGTATCTCTCTCACATCCATATTTTCTCTCCTCCCTCTCTCCCTTCCACTCTCTAAAAACCAATGGAAAAATATCCTCAAGGGAGGATTTACAAAACATCCTCGGGTGAAGATTTTTTTAAAGAAGTGTATCACATGGTACCTGACATTAGAGAGAATATGCAATCTATTTGAAAAGGTAAAATTAAATATTTAGGGAATTAACAGACAAGCTTTAGTTTAAAAATAAGATATAAGATCAGGAAAGGGAAGCATCATTGTGGAATTTGACAGCAAAATAAAACTTTGCTTAGGAGTTGGGAATGGAAGTGGCCCTACAAAGAAGGACAGAATGTAGAAAAGTTAGCAAAGACCATTTCACACTTGAGAGGGTGGAAATTATTAACAGTATGAACAAGGTCATGAAGACAAGAATGGTTGTTACATTTTAACCAGAAAACAGGGAAGAGACTGCTCACTTTGAGCAGAGCTATGTATCGGAGAATATTGGAAAATGTAACTTAATGGGTAAAAGACTAGGTTATGACAGGCTTTAAATGGATGCTGGTCAGCGTGGTTCAGGCTTGGTGTGCAGTAAACAAGCTGAAGTCGTTTACACACTTGCCTGTAGGAGCACTTAATGGACTAAAGGGACCTGGATGGAGTTTTAACAGGAAAATTCTTCCTGAAGCACAGTTGGAATGAAATCTTCCTACTTGTTTGGCATAAATGCAGCATGATTTTCCATAAGAGATTATTATTTTTGACATGAAGCAAAGGTCAGTGTTTGGGTGTGTATTTGAACACGATGATGTGTGTAGGTGTTTTAATTTCCAAAGTCAGGGTCAGGTTCGGGCTATAGCAAAGCTGTTCAGTTCAATCGAAGAAGTAGTCAATTCACTGGAAAACACGCAATCAACCACTTTTAAATTAAAATAGTTATAAATTATTTATGAAAAGCAGGCCCAGTTTGTTTAAAGAAAGCTATAAAAATAAGCATGTTTTTCCATAGAGATTATTATTTAAACATGAAGTAAAGTTCAAACTTTCGGCGTGTAGTGTGTGTGGGGTGTGTGCGTGGGTGTGCATGTTTTAATCTCTAAAGTGGGTGGTCAAAAGACAGGTTAGTGCTATGAGTGAAGCCAGCCAATCAAGTTGGTTATTTTTAGTTCACAAATAGATAATTTACTGGAAAAAGTTTAAAAAACTAAGTTAAAAAATAAATATTTACTAATTCATTGGGGAAAGCCACTGTAAGTTTATCTAATGAAAAGTATTAATACAGGTATTAATCTAACAGCTTGTCAAATTTATTTTAGAAATAAATTTTATTAATCTCTGGGATACATTTCTCAGAAAAAAATGTTAATTTTTATCAAATGCCTGTATCTTCTAGGTGCTTAGAAATTGATTTCCAATTAATAATAAAAAGTCCAGCATAATTGCCAAATGGAAAACTTTCATCAATTACTTTTCATAAATATGCTTTAAAAACACTTTGTTAATTGTACAGAAAGTCATTTGGTTAAATATATTACTTATTGGATACAGTTACTAATGGAGTAAAATAATACCAGTATATAATTTGCTTCTAAATGCCTAGAGTTTCAGGAAGTATTAAGAAAGCCTTGGCTTCCTGTATCTTAAACCAAACATGTAGTCTGATCAGTGCTTTCCCAGGTCTCAGTAAAACAAATTATGAATAGTAAGTAAGTGGAACAACAAAGCAATGTTTCTCTCTTCCTCTCTCTCTAAAATCAATAATTTTTTTAAAAACAGGAAAAGGGCACCCAGCCAGTGTTGTTCAGTGGTTGAGTATCGACCCATGAACCAGGAGGGCACGGCTTGATTACAGGTCAGGGCACATGTCTGGGTTTCAGGCTCCATCCCTTGTAGGGAGCATGGAGGAGGCAGCCTGTCAATGATTCTCTCTCATCATTGATGTTTATATCTTTCTCCTCCTCTCCCTCCCTCTCTCTGAAATCAGTGAAAACATATTTTTTCAAAAGGAAATGGGCAAAATCATATTTCACTCATATGTGGAATATAAAACAAAACATTTGGTGATTACCAGAGGGAAGGGGTGTGGGGGAAAGCAAAATGGGTAAAGGGAGTCAAATAAATGGTGACAGATGGAAACTAGACTTTTGATGTATATAGATACCGAATTATAATGTTGTAAACCTGAAACTTATATAATGTTACAATGTTACCTCAATTAAAAATATATAATATGGCCGAAACCGGTTTGGCTCAGTGGATAGAGCGTCGGCCTGCGAACTGAAAGGTCCCAGGTTGGATTCCGGTCAAGGGCATGTACCTGGGTTGCGGGCATATCCCCAGTAGGAGATGTGCAGGAGGCAGCTGATCGATGTTTCTCTCTCATCGATGTTTCTAACTCTCTATCTCTCTCCCTTCCTCTCTGTAAAAAATCAATAAAATATATATTTTTAAAAAATATATATATACTAGGGGCCCGGTGCACGAAATTCGTGCACTGGGTGTGTGTGTGTGGGGGGGGGAGTGTCCCTCAGCCCAGCCTGCCCCCTCTCACATACTGGGAGCCCTCAGGCGTTGACCCCCATCACCCTCCAATCCCAGCCCAGGCCTGATGCCTCGGCCAGAGGCATAGACACCCATCACCCTCCAATTGCCTGATCGGCCCCTTGCCCAGGCCTGACGCCTCCGCCAGAGGTGTCAGGCTTGGACAGGGGACCCCCATCTCCCCCCGATCACTGGCTCTGGCCCCCGCCCAGGCCTGAGGCCTCTGGCCCAGGCATCATGACTGGGCAGGGGACCCCCATCTCCCTCTGATCGCTTGCTCCACCCCCCGCCCAAGCCTGACACCTCTGACCCAGGCTTCAGGCCTGGGCAAGGGGACCATCATATCCCCCCAATCCCCGGCTCCGCCCCCCACCCAGGCCTGATGCCTCGGCCAGAGGAGTTGACCCTCATCACCCTCCAATCACCAATCACCGGATCGGCCCCTTGACCAGGCCTGAGGCCTCCGGCAGAGGTGTCAGGCCTGGGCAGGGGACCCCCAGCTCCCTGTGGTTGCAGGCTCCGCCCCTGCCCAAGCCTAACACCTCTGGCCTAGGTGTCCAGCCCGGGCAGCGGGGACCCGCAGCTGCAGCAGCCCCGTGATCGTGGGCTTCACTTTAGGCCCAGGCAAGGGACCCCTAGCTCCCGGGACTGCCAGCTTCGACCGTGCCCAGCTCCCATCGCTGGCTCCACCCCTACTTCCTGCTATCACTGGCCAGGGCGGCAAAGGCGCCTGATTCTCGGATCATGGCTGGGGGGAAGGGCAAAGGCGGCCTCAGGGCCGCCTTTGCCCTGCCCCCCAGCTCTTAGCTCCCCCCTGGGTTTCCGATCACTGTCAGTGGCAGGGGGCTTCTTCCTGCTTTCCCTTTCGCCTCCCTGCATTGTGCCTACATATGCAAATTAACCGCCATCTTAGTTGGCAGTTAATTTGCATATAGCCCTGATTAGCCAATGAAAAGGGTATCGTTGTACGCCAATTACCATTTTTCTCTTTTATTAGATAGGATGATACTTAACAATATAAAAGTATGCATTTCCCAAAACTAAAGCTAAAATATGAAATATTATAAACATTCCCATTAACATTTTATGACTTATCTTAAACAATATAATTAGAAAATATATTGGAATAAAAACTCCATTCACAAAAGTAAGAAAAGTTTTAGAAATGTATGAAAAAGTCAAAATAATATGCGAAACTCAAATAAACAAACTGTAACCTTTACTGAAGAACATAAAAAAAGAGCTTGGACAAGAGGCATAGTTTCTCCTTTGATAGAAATACTCAATATTGTGAAATTTTAAGCTCTTTTTTTATTTTTTATTTTTTTTATTGCTTAAAGTATTACAAAAAGTATTACATATGTCTCCTTTTTTTTTCCCCCGCCCTTGACAATCCCCTGGCCTCCCCTACCCCCCAGTGTCTTATGTCCATTGGTTCTGCTTATATGCATGCATACAAGTCCTTTGGTTGATCTCTTACCCACCCCCCCTCCTGCCCTCCCACCTTCCCCGGCCTTCCTGCTGTAGTTTGACAGTCTGTTCCAGGCAGCTCTGCCTCTGTATCTATTTTTGTTCATAAGTTTATAATGGTCTTTATTCTCCAGAAATGAGTGGCATCATGTGGTATTTTTCCTTCATTGACTGGCTTATTTCACTTAGCATAATGCTCTCCAGTTCCATCCATGCTGTTGCAAATGGTTAAGAGTTCCTTCTTTTTTATAGCAGCATAGTATTCCATCGTGTAGATGTACCACAGTTTTCTAATCCATTCATCTACAGATGGGCACTTAGGCAGTTTCCAGATCTTAGCTATGGTGAATTGTGCTGCTATGAACATAGGGGTACATATATCCTTTCTGATTGGTGTTTCTGGTTTCCTGGGATATATTCCTAGAAGTGGGATCACAGGGTCAAATGGGAGTTCCATTTTTAGTTTTTTGAGGAAACTCCATACTGTCTTCCATAGTGGCTGCAGCAGTCTGCATTCCCACCAGCAGTGCACAAGTGTTCCTTTTTCTCCACATCCTCTCCAGCACTTGTCGTTTGTTGATTTGTTGATGATAGCCAGTCTGACAGGTGTGAGATGGTACCTCATTGTTGTTTTGATTTGCATCTCTCGGATGATTAGTGACTTTGAGCATGTTTTCATATGTCTCTTGGCTTTCTGAATGTCCTCTTTTGAAAGGTGTCTATTTAGATCCTTTGCCCATTTTTTTGATTGGATTGTTTATCTTCCTTTTGTTAAGTTGTATGAGTTCCCTATAAATTTTGGAGATTAGGCCCTTATCAGATATGACATTGGCAAATATGTTTTCCCACACAGTGGGTTTTCTTGTTGTTTTGTTGATGGTTTCTTTTGCTGTGCAAAAGCTTTTTATTTTGATGTAGTCCCATTTGTTTATTTTCTCTTTAGTTTCCAATGCCCTAGGAGCTTTATCGGTGAAGAAATTGCTTCGGCATATGTCTGAGATTTTGTTGCCTTTGGATTTTTCTAGTATTTGTATGGTTTCCCGTCGTATATTTAAGTCCTTTATCCATTTTGAGTTTATTTTTGTGTATAGTGTAAGTTGGTGGTCCAGTTTCATTTTCTTGCATGTATCTGTCCAATTTTCCCAACACCATGTATTGAAGAGACTATCTTGACTCCAATGTATGTTCTTGCCTCCTTTGTCAAATATTAATTGAGCGTATTGGTTGGGGCTGATTTCTGGGCTCTCTATTCTATTCCATTGATCTATATGTCTGTTCTTGTGCCAGTACCAGGCAGTTTTGAGAACAGTGGCTTTGTAATACAGCTTGATATCTGGTATTGAGATCCCACCTACTTTGTTCTTTCTCAGGATCGCTGCAGCTATTCGGGGTCTTTTATTATTCCAGATGAATTTTTGGAGAGTATGTTCTAGGTCTGTGAAATATGCCATTGGTATTTTAATGGGAAGCGCGTTGAATTTATAGATTGCTTTGGGCAGTATGGACATTTTAATGATGTTGATTCTACCAATCCAAGAACATGGTATGTTCTTCCATCTCTTTATGTCTTCCTCTATCTCTTTTTTCAACGTCCTGTAGTTTTCTGAGAAGAGGTCTTTTACCTCTTTAGTTAAGTTTATTCCTAGGTAGCTTAATTATTTTGGTGCGATGGTAAATGGGATTGCTTTTTTAGTCTCTCTTTCTGCACATTCACTATTGGTGTATAGAAGTGCCATAGATTTCTTGGCATTTAATTTGTATCCTGCTACATTGCCGAATTCTTTTATTAAGTCTAATAGTTTATTGATGGAGTCTTTAGGGTTTTTTAAGTATAAAATCATGTCATCTGCAAATAAGGACAGTTTTACTTCTTCTTTTCCAATTTGGATGCCTTTTATTTCTTCTTCTTGTCTAATTGCAATGGCTAATACTTCCAGTACTATGTCGAACAGGAGTGTTGAGAGTGGGCATCCCTGTCTTGTTCCTGTTCTTAGGGGAAATGGTGTTAGTTTTTGTCCATTGAGTATGATGTTGGCTGTGGGTTTGTCATATATGGCTTTTATTATGTTGAGGTATGATCCTTCAATTCCCACCTTGCTGAGAGTTTTTATCAAAAATGGGTGTTGAATTTTGTCAAACGCTTTTTCTGCATCAATTGATATGACTATGTGGTTTTTTTCTTTCAATTTGTTTATGTGATGTATCATGTTTATTGATTTGCAGATATTGTACCATCCTTGCATCCCTGGGATAAATCCTACTTGGTCGTGGTGTATGATCTTTCTGATGTACTGCTGGATCCGATTTGCTAAGATTTTGTTGAGGATTTTGGCATCTATGTTCATGAGGGATATTGGCCTGTAATTCTCTTTCATTGTGTTGTCTTTACCTGGTTTTGTTATTAGGGTGATGCTGGCTTCATAGAATGAGCTTGGAAGTGTTCCTTCCTCTTGAATTTTTTGTAGTAGTCTGAGGAGGATAGGTTTTAGTTCTTCCTTGAATGTTTGGTAAAACTCCCCTGTGAAGCCGTCTGGGAGCTTTTGTTTGCTGGAAGCTTTTTGATGACTGCTTCAATTTCTTCCATAGTTATTGGCCTATTGAGATTTTTAGATTCTTCCTGATCAAGTTTTAGAATGTTATATTTTTCTGGGAATATGTCCATTTCCTCCAAGTTGTCTAGTTTGTTGGAGTAGAGTTGTCCATAGTATTTATTAACAATCATTTGTATTTCTGTGGGATCTGTTGTTATTTCGCCACTATCATTTCTGATTTTGTTGATTTGGGTCCTTTCTCTTTGCTTCTTGGTGAGCCTGGCTAGAGGTTTGTCAATCTTGTTTATCCTTTCAAAGAACCAGCTCTTTGTTTCATTGATTTTCTGTATTGTTTTTTTGGTCTCTATGTCATTTATTTCTGCTCTAATCTTTATTATCTCCTTCCTTCTGCTCACTCTCGGCTTTTCTTGTTGCTCTCTTTCTAATTCATTGAGCTGTAGATTTAGATGATTTACTACCATTTTTTCTTGTTTGTTGAGATAGGCCTGTAGAGCTATAAACTTCCCTCTCAGGACTGCTTTCATTGCGTCCCAAAGATTTTGGATTGTTGTGTTTTCATTGTCATTAGTTTCCAGGATGTTTTTAATTTCTTCTTTGATCTCATTGGTAACCCAATCAATCTACACTAATAAAAGAGAAAAATGGTAATTGGCGTACAACGATACCCTTTTCATTGGCTAATCAGGGCTATATGCAAATTAACTGCCAACTATGATTGGCAGTTAACTGCCAACAAGATGGCGGCTATTTTGCATATGTAAGCACAATGCAGGGAGGTGAAAGGGAAAGCAGGAAGAAGCCCCCTGCCACTGACAGTGATCGGAAACCCAGGGGGGAGCTAAGAGCTGGGGGGCAGGGCAAAGGCGGCCCCGGGGCTGCCTTTGCCCTGTCCCCCAGCCATGAACGGAGAATCAGGCGCCTTTGCCGCCCTGGCCAGTGATAGCAGGAAGTAGGGGTGGAGCCAGCGATAGGAGCTGGGCACGGTCGAAGCTGGCAGTCCCGGGAGCTAGGGGTCCCTTGCCTGGGCCTAAAGCGGAGCCCACGATCGCAGGGCCGCTGCAGCTGCGGGTCCCACTGCCCGGGCCGGACGCCTAGGCCAGAGGCGTTAGGCCTGGGCAGGGGCGGAGCCTGCCACCGCAGGGAGCTGGGGGTTCCCTGCCCAGGCCTGACACCTCTGCCGGAGGCCTCAGGCCTGGTCAAGGGGCCGATCCGGTGATTGGTGATTGGAGGGTGATGAGGGTCAACTCCTCTGGCCAGAGGCATCAGGCCTGGGTGGGGGGTGGATCCGGGGATTGGGGGGATATGATGGTCCCCTTGCCCAGGCCTGAAGCCTGGGTCAGAGGCGTCAGGCTTGGGCGGGGGGTGGAGCAAGCGATCAGAGGGAGATGGGGGTCCCCTGCCCAGTCATGATTCCTGGGCCAGAGGCCTCAGGCCTGGGCGGGGGCCAGAGCCAGTGATCGGGGGGAGATGGGGGTCCCCTGTCTAAGCCTGACACCTCTGGCGGAGGCGTCAGGCCTGGGCAAGGGGCTTATCAGGCAATCGGAGGGTGATGTGGGTTGACGCCTCTGGCGGAGGCATCAGGCCTGGGCAAGGGGCAGAGCCAGCAATCGGAGGGGTCTGGGGGTCAACGCCTGAGGGCTCCCAGTATGTGAGAGGGGGCAGGCTGGGCTGAGGGACACTCCCCCCCCCCCAACCAGTGCACGAATTTCGTGCACCAGGCCCCTAGTATTTAATAACGTGCTATTCAGCTTCCAAGTGTTTGAGTATTTTGAGTTGTTTTTGTTGTAGTTTATTTCTAATATTATGGCCTTGTGGTCTGAGACGATGCTTGGTATGATTTCAATCTTCTTGAATTTGGGGAGACTTTGTGACCCAATATGTGGTCTATTTTTGAAGATGTCTCATGAGCACTTGAGATGAATGTATATTTTGTGGCTTTGGAGTGAAATGTTCTGAAGATGTCAATTAAGTCCATCTGATCTAGTGAGTCATTTAGGATTGCTGTTTCTTTGCTGAGTTTTTGTCTAGCGGATTTATCCAGTGATGTCAGTGGTGTATTAAAGTCCCCTACTATGATTGTATTGTTGTGGATCTCTCCCCTGATATCCTCCAGGAGTTTTCTTATGTATGTGGGTGCTCCTGCATTGGGTGCATATATGTTTATCAGGGTTATATCCTCTTGTTTTATTAATCCCTTTAGTATTATGAAGTGGCCTTTCTTATCTCTTGTTATGGCCTTCACTTTGAGGTCTATTTTGTCTGATATAAGTATTGCTACCCCAGGTTTTTTTTTCATTTCCATTTTCCTGAAAGATATTTTTCCATCCCTTCACTTTCAGTCTGTGTGAGTCCCTTCTAATGAGGTGGGTCTCTTGTAGACAGCAAATATATGGGTCATGTTTTTTTATCCATTCAGCCACTCGATGTCTTTTGATTGGACCATTTAGTCCATTTACATTTAAAGTTATTATTGAAAGGTACTTGTTTGTAGCCATTTCTATTTTTTTTGGTGGCTGTTTTCTTTCTGGGCTTTTTAGTTCTTCTTTTTACACCAGTCCCTTTAGCATTTCTTGCATTGCTGGCTTGGTGGTGATAAACTCCCTTAGCCTTTTTTTGTCTGTGAAGCTTCTTATTTCCCCTTCAAGTTTGAATGATAGCCTTGCTGGATAGAGTATTCTTGGATTCAGTCCTTTGCTTTGCATCACTTTGTAAATTTCTGTCCATTCTTTTCTGGCCTGATGTGTTTCTGTTGAGAAATCATTTGATAATCTGATGGGGGATCCTCTGTAGGTAACTCTCTGTTTCTCTCTTGCAGCCTTTAAGATTCTGTCTTTGTCTTGTACATTTGCCATCATTATTATGACGTGTCTTGGTGTGGGTCTTTTGGGATTCATCTTGCCTGGGACTCTCTGTACTTGTGTAACTTCTTTCTTCCCCATATCAGGGAAGTTTTCTGACATTATTTCTTCAAATAGATTTTCTAATCTTTGCTGCTCTTCTTGTCCTTCTTGCAGCCCTATTATGCGTATGTTACTTCGTTTCATGTTGTCCCGAAGCTCCCTTAGGCTCTCCTTCTGCTTTTTAATTCTTTTCTCCAGTTGCTGTTCAGATTGAGCTTGTTTCTCTGCCTTATCTTCTAATTCACTAATTCGGTCCTCTGCTTCTTCTAGTCTGCTGTTGAAACTTTCCATGGTGTTTTTGATTGTAGCTATATCACTTTTCATTTCTTCCTGATTCTTGCATAGGTTGTTGATTTTCTCATCCATCCGGTGAATGAATTGTACAACCATTATTCTGAATTCTTTTTCTGTCATGTTGCATGCTTCAACTTCATTAATGTCCTTTCTTGGTGACTCCTCATTGTCTTTTCTCTGGGTGTTATTTCGTCTCTTCATTCTGATTATCTCCCGATGGTTCAAACGTCGAGTTGCGTGGGCCTGGGCCGTGTGCAGTGGGAGCCTCCCACCACCCTAGTGTCACTGAAGAGCTCTGACACTAAGATGTGTGGTTGGTGTGGGTTGGTGGGAACTAGGCTCGCTCAGAGTCAGTGTTGTCAGCGCTCAATGTGGCCTCGTAGGCGCCCTTAGAATCAGGGACCCTGCCTGCACTGTGCTGAAACAGAGACCCCCCTGAAGCGTGTTGAAAACCAGAGCCCCCTAGCGTGCGCCAGGAGTCAGAGTTCCCCAGAATCCAGTATCAGAGTCTCTGTTGCTTCGCGCGACCTTGCCTTGAGAATCAGGGTCCCTGTGTGCCCTTGCACCAGGAATTGGAGTCACTGGCTCTTAGTATGAATGCACAGGAAATCAGGATCTCAAGCGCAGGTGAAAAGAAACACAGTCAAGTCACTGGTGCTTGGTGCTGCCTCCTGCCCAGAGAATTGGGGTCCCTGGGCCCGTGATACGCGGGACTAATTCCCAGTGTTCACGTGATTGCTCCCAGCCCAGGGCTCAGAAGCTGGCAGTGCGCCTAGGCTCAGTTCCTGGGGTTCGCGCGTTTGCTCCCAGCCCAGGGCTCAGAAGCCAGCAGTGCACCTAGGCTCAGTTCCTAGGGTTTGAGTGTTTGCTCCCAGCCCAGGGCTCAGAAGCTGGCAGTGCGCGTAGGATCAGTTCCAAGGTGCTCACGCACTTCCAGGCTAAAGTTCCTGGAGCGCTGAGACCCCGGCAAGGGGTGGGTCTATCAGTTAGTTACTCTGGCACTGCCCGCAAGCCTGCGGGAAGGGGGGATGGGCTCTGTTACTCACGGATCTGCCGTGGAGATTTCTGAACTTTTGGTGTCCGCAGGTCTGTAGCTGTGGTCACAGGTCTCTGTCCCCGGTGGCTGCAGGGTCCTGGTATGTGTCTAAGATCAGACTGGGTCAATTTTAAGCTCTTAAGCCATTAAAGTCCTATTAAAATTTGTGGCTAACATACTTTCAATATGGGGTATATAGACTAATGAGAGAATAAAACAAAAATTATTCTTCCACTTTGAACAATAAAACTATGATATAATGAAGAGCAACATATCCTACTAAATATAATGTTATAGGATCTGGAAAGGATCAATATATCAATATGTCACAATAAAAAGTTTAGCAACAGCTGTGAGCTTATATAGGACCTTAATATATGCTATCAATGACATTCAAATCAATGATGGGAAATGGAAAAACGTTCATTATCAGCTCACTCATTGTATCCAAGAAAATGTCAGAAAAATATAAAAATTTAAAAAATGAAACCATACTAAAACTAAATGAAAAGATGAGTGAATTCATTTCTAATTTGTTTATAATTTTGCATGGGCAAAAGATTGATAATTGTAAAACATCAAAATTACATTTTTAATAGAAAGAGGAACCAAAAACAAGTTTGAAAAAATTTTTAAACAGAAATATTATTTGTAATACATGTTAAACAAAGAGTTAATAACATCCCTAGCATTTCACATGTGAATACAAAAAATTAAAACAGCTCAACAATAAAATAAATAACATTTCATAACAGAATAAACAATATGGCCAAAAATATATGGAAAAGATATTAGGCTCACTAGTAAAGAAATACAAATATGATCATTTGATACCAGTCTCTATATTAGGTTGGCAGTCCTGTGTCCGCCTATGTGTGAGAATCTCTCCTGCACTGTTTGTGGAAATTTAAATTGATATTCTTCTAGACTGTAATTTGTTAAAATGTATCAAAATTTTAGAAAGGTATACTTTTGACCTGGCAATTCTAACTTTAAGGCTTTATTTCAAGAAAATAATTCAACATGTGCAGAGATATATCAGTGAGGATTTTCATCCTAGTGTTATGTTTTACAATCATGAAAGTTGGAAAGTAGTGTTCTTCCATAAGAGGTTGGTTAAGCACATCCGTCCAATTTAAGACTACATACCCATTATAAATGATGAGCTCATTAACTTTTACAAAAGATTTAAAAGGGAATAAATACATACATATTTAATATTAAATATAGCAATATATGTAAATATCTGATTACATAGAAAAATATCTGGGAAAATGTTTAAATGCTAATGGTTTATAGAATTTGGATGATTTTTCATTTTTTCTTTTACATTTTTGTTGTTTTATTGATTGCTTGACCTCTTTTATTATGATTCTGATTGTTTTTATGATTAAAAAGCAATAAAATCCTTTTCATTGGTGGGGAAATACTATGATAGAGGATATGTTACTCATTCATAATAGTTAGAAAATACTATTTTTTATGGAATCATATATGATTACCCAGAATTGGATGACTTACTTTGAACTTCCACATCATTTATGACACTTGTGTAAATTAAAATAATGCAAGACAAGGTGTGATTTTTAAGTTATTGCCTTTTATTAAATTATAAACTTCTTGAATTTAGGACTATTTCTTATAGATCTTAACATAGGGAAGTACTCAGTAAACATTTATTGAGTTAAACCAATTGAACTGAAACTGTTCCAGAAAATACAATTTTTATACCTATCCTAATAAAACAGGAATTTTCAAAGATTCAAAAATTATCTTAGTGTTAAAAACCAAACTCTGTACACTGTATAAAACAAAGCAGAAAGATGAATTTATTACAAGGTTTCATACTGCAAACCAGAAAACTCAAGGCTAAAGGAACAGTGAGTTCCGAGTTGCTCACATCACAGACTAAGGAATTTGTCTGGGATAAATAAAGATATTATTTGGCTTTTTCAGCTGATTGGTTACCTAGTGGCCTCTTTCTTATTTGGATCAAGGTAGCAGAGTCATGGGAACAAGGAAGTCCAGAGATGGCATGATGTTTGGGAATTGGCTATTGTCCTCTTGGTTTCTGAGAAAAGCTATAAATTCCTGGAATGTTAGGTTAAGTATCCTTTATGAACCTGCACTAACCATCTCCATTCTGTCCTTGTCATAAGTGACTCCATTTTAGTTTGGTTCTCCACGATTTACAAAGGAAAAGACTATAAATTGGCTAATGAATAAATCTGAAAGTAATTTTTACAATAATAAGATGTTTCACTGGTGTTCTGTGAATATTGAAAAAAGACTTAAACTGTTCCAAGCTAATTAAAATGCTGAAAGAATATTGGAGTTCAAAGAATGTACAATCAAACCCTTTACACACAGTATTTCTCTCAAATAGAAAAATAATAACTAGAAATGTCTGTTTTCATCCATAACTGTCTTCAAATAGCATAAGCTCTGTGTTTTATAAAATTATTTTTATTGTATCTAGAATAAAAGAAAAACAGAAATGCTTTCTTGATAATTGTGTCATCTGTTTCTTTTCTGTATTTTCTGTAGTGTGTATGTATGATGATCCAGAACATTTTCTAATTTTGTCAATGATCAGCATGACTCAATAGAAATAAACCAAAATAATTTTGAACATCTAACTGGTAATACTTTTAAATATTCCGTGAGCTGGAACAATTAGATGTTTGAATTAGTTACTCTGAATGCTAATGTATGAATAGTTTTCTCCTGTTCCACATTCATCTCTCTCTATATAAACTATTTAAATCACAGTATAATTATGGAATATGTAAGTAGAAGGAAAGCAAAGTGTTTTATCAATGCCTATAAGCATCACTTACATTAGCATCTGTTTCAGAATTGGTTTAAATTTTATTTCTAGAGTTTTATTTTGTACTCTAATTTGGGCAATATTTCCTTGTCTCCGCATTTTGGCAGTCTCCCTGTGTTTGTGTCTATGTATTGGGTAGAGCTGCTATGCCTCTCAGGCTCAGTAGTGTGGCCTAATGTAGTAGGTGTCTTGTAGGGTCCAGTGGCACAGCCTCGCTGATCACAATGCTGTTGCAACGTCAGTGGGTGGGATTTACTTAGGCCAATCAGTTGCAAGGACTGGCTGTTAACACTGACCACCAATCATTGGCCACTGCGGAGGATCAGTTATGTCGGGGCCCACCACACAGAGCAGAACTTATTTCAGGAGGGCTCTGGTGCCCTTGAGTGTGTCACTGTGGAGATGGTTGGGTGGTAGTGCTTCAACATGGTCTGAAGCTCTCCACTGGGTGTACTGGCTCTGGGGCCTCCTGGGAGGTGCAGGCCAAGGTCGGCCACTACCTGTGTACTGCCCAGGGCCAGCCTACATAAGCTACAAAGCAATCTGAGATTGGCTACTTCTTGTGCTGGGTTTGGAGGTGCCCAGGTGAGACCAAGCTGTGAACCAAAGCCAGCTGCTGTTAGTGCTGGGCCTGAGGCCACTTAGTGAGAGGTGTGGGGCTTGCTGAGGCCAGATGCCATTTGATTGAGAGATTTTAGGAAACTCTGAAGCAGGAAAATCTTGAGACAGGCATTTGTATGGAAACAACTTGGGTAGGCCTGAAAATTGGGAGGGGCGGGCCTCCTGGTATCACCAGGGTGGAGCAAACATTGTGAGCCAGATTTATAAAGAGTCAGATATGGTCTGCTGGCTCTGTGGGCTCATCAAAGGAACAGTGGCCTCTGCCAGCACTTCTGTCTGGGAGAAATCTGCCTCTCCAGCTCTTGCCCTGATGCCAAGTAATTCAGTTCCTCCCGTATGTCTCTGGTGCCTGTCAAGCTGCCCCTCACTCTGGAGTTCAGAGGGAGGGAGTCTGAGTAAGTCCATGTGTGGTCCCTTTTAGAGGAATTGCCTGGGACTCCAGCAGCCTCAGCCCTTCTCAGCCTCAATCCTGGCTGGTTTTTACAGCCAGAAGTTATGGGGACTTCTCTTCCTGACACTGGAACCCTGGGCTGGGGTGCCTGGTATGAGGCTGGGACCCCTCATTCCTCAGGGGAGACCTGCACTGCTGATACATCCCTCCCAATTTTGATCTGCCGCATGTGGGTGTGGAACCAGCCCATTCCACATCTCTGACCCTCCTACCAGTTTCAAAGTGGCTTCTTTTTAAAAATATTTTTATTAATTTCAGAGAGGAGGGGAGAGGGAGAAAGAGATAGAAACGTCAATAATGAGAGAGAATTGTTCATTGGCTGCCTCCTGCACGCCCCCTACTGGGGATCAAGCCCGCAACCCAGGCATGTGCCCTAACCAGGAATCGAAACCTTACCTCCTGGTTCATAGGTCGAAGCTCAAACACTGAGCCTCGCTGGTCGGGTGTGGCTTCTTTAATTCAGTACTTGTAAGACTTCCATTCAGCTTGATTTCAGGCTGTTCTGAATGATGGTTGTTTGTAGTTCAGTTCGAATTTTGATGTGGTTGTGGGAGGAGGCAAGTACTGTGTTTACCTTCACCACCATCTTGGCCAGAGGTCCAAGATACAGGTATCTTACCTTTCTATCTAATTTGTTTACATTCTTTTAGCTCTGTAAGTCGTCTTTTGTGTGTTTTTTCCCCTATTTTTATTGTTGATTAATTTTCTTTTAAATACACAAAGTTAGCTTTTACTCATGTTTATATTCATGGTCTTTAACACTTGGCATATCAATTCTTAGACATTTGGCAATAAAAACATCTTTCTTGAAATATGGAAGTATGAGTCAGAGCTGCCAGTATTGCAATTGGCCTGTCAGTATTTACAAGGCAGCACCAAATGTTACCAGGTGATTGCAGATTTCTGACCAAAAACATATCAATAGGGAGCTAACCTCATAAGTAAATTCATTAGCTATCCCCTTTTCAGTTAAAAAGAAAGAATAATCTGTAATATTTCTATGCATTTTTTATCTTACTTCCAAGGTGAAAAAATAGATTGAACCCTTGAGCTTGAGATTACTAGGGGAAGGGAATGTAAAAATTTAATTAGTTTTAGTTGCTTATAAAGCTAACCTGATTGTTTCAATTAATATTGAATAGACTCCAAAAGATGACTTCAGAATTGGGGTTTTCAAAAATTTTGACCTAGCTCTGTTTCTGCCACATACCCAGCTGGGGGCTGGAGAGATACAGTGTATCACCCAGCTTTCAGTCAACACAACTAGGGCAATATAGGAGACTGACATGTCTGAGCCAAGATTTTTAAGCCATTCCTCCTCCTTCCTTTCTTAATCCACTTCCCATTCCCCTTCTTGGAGCCTGGCTGGGGGCAATGGGGAGGAGACAGGCAGCAGGGTAGCATATGACTAGGGTTTAACTTTATTGGCACAGCTTTGAAAATCGGGGTTGGGGAACTGAGCAAATAAGTAAATATATCAGAGACAATGGGCTTTGTCACTACAGGAGGGGAGTTCCGTATTTGGTAAGGGGGAAGACTACAATTAAACCACATGATGTTGGAGATACAAGTGTGAACTAATAATGGGTTTTAAGATGGGTAGGTAATCACAATCATAAAAATATATAATGTAATTTTTTTTCTAATTTTACCTGCTCAGATGGCCCAGAGCAACAATACCTTGGTGATAAGCACAGTAAGCTTAAACGCTCAGCTCTGGGTTCTAAATACCCTTGTCCAGTAGGAGAAACCAGGGCTCCATAGGAGATGACTGACTCTGGGTTTGGGGAGGGAAAAAATTAGATAGGTGTGGACTATGTTATTGAGCTAGAAAGTAAAGAAGTACACAAAGAGTGATGGGATCTTACCCAAAGGACACAGGATCAGCTTGAAGGGTCTCCTACTAGCTAATTTGAACATCAAAATAAATTATGATAGTAATAGGCTATGTAACAATTTGAGTAAAATACATATCCGTGAAGCATTACTGGTATAAATACATGAATCTAAAGAATAGGTAGGTGGGAGAAAAAAAACACATCAGTAGAAAAACTCTAATAAATCAAAAAAGTAATGAAATTAGAATATTACCATTTGATAAGTATTACAATAATAACTTATTTAGGTTTGAATTATTAGAGTCTAAAACTGAAGGTGTAAATTTGATAAGGAATTGAATATTTACATAGTCTCAATATATCTTCTCATAGAAATTTATTTTTTATTAAACATACTGGATAATTAACTTCACAGCAGAGAAACTTGATCGATATAATTCTATTCATGTAATAAACATTAATATAAGAAATGATGCAAATTAACATTGGTACCTCCTGCTGTGCGGCAGAGAGAAGAATATGCCATCACTTCTGTGGTGCTTCTGTCAAAAATACATAAATCATGAGGAATATCAGATAAACTGCAAAAGAGGAATATTCTATAAAATGACTGTTCTAAGCTCTTCAAAAATTTCAAGGTCAAGAAAATAAGAAAAGGCTCAGGAACTCTTATGAATTGAAAGAGACTAAAGAAATTTAAATACAAAACATGCTTCTGGATTGGATCTTGAACCTATAAACAACATAGGATAATTGGCAAAACTATTGGAGTCTGGGGAGTATATAGCAATATTAAATCAAAGTTAATTTTAATAGCTGTTCTGTGGTAAGTGTCATTGTACTTAAATGCACATTGAAGTCTGATGAGAAATGCACATTCATCTGCAATTTAATCTCAATGGTTATACAGGAACGCTGTATTATTTCTATGACACAAGTAAATTAGTAGTTATTTCAAAAGTAAAACAGACAACAGAAAAAAACGATTTTGACCTAAATTCTTTGTAATCTTTTTAAAATGTTAAGGTCTGAATCATTAGGGATGCTGGCAATCTTCATGTGCCTTGAGGAGAAGCTCATTCTGAATTTTCTGGATCCTACTTCTATTGGATTTTGTTACATGATCCTGCATAATACAAATGGATACCAAATATAAAGGTGCTCAACATCACTAATCATCAGAGAAGTGAAAATCAAAACCACAGTGATGTATCACCTCACACTTTTAGGATGGTTAGTAAAGAAAGAAAGAAAAAGAAAAGTGTTTGTGAGGACATAGAGAACCTGGAAGTCTTGTGCACTGTTGGTGGGAATGTTAAATGATGCAGCCACGATGGAAAATTGTAAGGAAGTTCCTAAAAAAAAAAAAATAGATATTCTGTATGGTCTAGCAATCCCACTTCTGAATATATAACCAAAAGAATTGAAATCAGCATCTCAAAGAGATGTCTGCACTCATATGCTTATTGCAGCACTATTCACAATAGCCAAGATAAGGAAACAATCTAAATGTCCATCAACAAACAAGTGGATAAAGAAAATGTGGTATATATATATATATAATGGAATATTATTCAGTCTTAAAAGAAAAAGGAAATTCAACCTATGGATGGACCTGGAAGACATTATGCTAAGTGAAATAAGCCAGTCACAGGACAAATTGTGCATGATTCCACTTTTATGGGGCATATAAAATAGTCAAAGCAAAAATAGAATGGTAGTTGCCAGGAGATTAAGTTGTTCAGTGGGTATAAAGTTTCAGGCATGCAAGATGAATAAGTTCTAGAGATCTGTCTATAGTGGCTATAGTTAAAGAGGGTAGATAGTGTTTTTACCACAAAATAAGTGAAAGAAATGGGGGACATGAAATCTTTTGAAGATGGATATGTTTATTACCTTGATTGTAGCGATGGTGTAATGGGTGTATGCATATGTCCAAACTCATCAAAATGTGTTCATCGAATATGTGCAATTTTTGTATATGAAAGTATACCTCAATAAAGCTGGGAAAACCTTTTAAGTATAGATGGTTTTGTTCTAAAAAACAAAAAAAATCCAGTAAGTTGAAAGTTCTGGTTAGCTTGATTCCAGATTAAAAAGCAAAGGAAATCATACTTTGATTGTGTATGATTCTATTATTTAAGTATCCGACTACATAATTTGCCAATTTTACATAAGAAATAACATTTTAATGTAATTTTTTTATTATGTGCAAGCAGATTATCCAAGCCTTACTTTGTTTTTTTTATTAGTTTTAAATCTACTTTTTGAATTCTTTATTGGCTAAAGAATCTGTAAGTATGAGCTAAAAGAAAAGATATTTAAATTAGAACCATCTGCCTTAAATCCCCGGGGGAGTGCTGAACTAGTATTTTAATTATCAACAAATTTAATTATTCAACCCAGGTGTGCAACATCAAAAGTTTAGAGCAAGTGCTTTGCATTGGTATGAAAATATGATGCCATCAATGTAGAATGCAGATTCGGAAAGCTGTCAGATTTGTACAGTGGTTAGATTATTTTGATTTCACTATAAATTCCATAATATTAAAGCTATCAATATTAGTCTATAAAGAGGCATATGTACTGCCTCAAAGTTAAGGATTTTCACCAGTCCTTTCCTTCATGTTAGAATTTACCTAAATGCCATTTTTTTGGGGGGGCGGGGGGCAAAACTGTAATGAGTAATTTTCTTAATGGAAACATACTTGTTATGTAAAGTTATAGAACTGTGTAACTACATCTATAACCATTGCTCTTGTTACTCTTCAAATTCAATGAAACTCTCTATTTAATGTAGCTTTCTTGGACTTGTACAACATTCTTAGTCCTCAGAAAAATAAGGCAAGGCCCACAAGGACACATAGTAACTGACAAGATTACAATTAATTTCATATTGATTTAACTCTAGTGAAATATCAAAATATTTTATCTCCTGAAGAACAACTTTAAAATATACCAGTGAAGTTGAAAGGATCAAGGGCATTTTACAAACCTTCGTTTGGACCAAATCTTCGTCTTTATCATTACAGTGAATGTTTTTAGAACATTATTGAAACCAGGTGAACCAATTAGGAAATGCTTTGGTATATATGTTTTGATATATTTCTACATTCACTAAGATTGATTTACCTATCTACTATCTGGTTATCTAGACATACCATTATAAGTAATAATACCCTTATAAGTTATATTTATGTATACTATTTATAAATACATTCCACTTATACATAATGCTATAAATGCATTTATCATTTATATTATCTTTCCCCTTTGATTGCTTAACATGATGGTTCTAAAATAGTCCCACTATTTGTTAAAATATTACATAATTTTAAACTATTTAGATTTTGCTTCATCCAGACCATGGATTTTTACAAATTTTGCAATAGATTTAATGTTGAATATATGCCACAAAAGAAAAATTAAATTACTTATAGTCCTTTTTAACCAAATAAAAAATATTTACCACATGTGAGATCTACTATCTTGAGTTTGAAAACCAGAATTTTCTAATTCAGGAGAACTCACTATTTTAGATGTTCCCTCAAGGGCCAGATTATGACAGAATAGGTTGCTGTAGTTGCAGTTTATACCAGAGTCACACTATAGTGCCCTCCTGTGGAGGTTTGGTTAAAACTTCATTTTTGTGCCCATGAGAATGATTTTCAAGCTAAGTGACAAATTACTGAAGTTCAATATAATTTGGTCATTGTTTTTCATTTGTAACAACGTTAAATTACTATTACAATGTAAAATCATTGACAGGTCAGAAGATTTACAGTTCAAAATACAAACTGAGGCATGTTGTCTTTTATCTACATTCCTTAATTGTTTTATTAAAATGGATTTCTTTCCTTGATTTTTCCCTAAATAATTAATTAATAAAAAGGAAGGAGCATAATCAGTACTTAAATAGAAAGATAAATTATTCAGCCAAGGCACTTTCAGATTTATGTAATGAAAACAGAGGTTTATTGTTGGAAGCATAAAGACTATATTTTTAATTTATGAAAGAGAAAATGACGAAGTTTAATCTAGAATATACACTCATTTATATTTGCCAATGAAATATGCAAAAGGTGACTTTTTACTCAAACCCAAGCTTTTTTCCCAGTTCAAGATTGAAACTTTCTTTATAGGGATAAATTAATGTTACATATTAAGTATTTATTTCAAAGCTTTGGTTGGTTTGTTTTTAGTCTTTTCTTCAAGTAGCCCACTGCTTTACTCCCCAGCCTTTTCCATTTGCTAAGACCAAAGATGCCTGCTAACTCAAACCCTGAAGGCCACCTACTTTCTTAAACGGGAAATTAAACAGGTGTTAAGAAGCACTAGAACCTAGTTAAGACTTTCTTGACGAAGTAGGAGGGGAAAACACTAAGGAATTGAGACAAAAACCAGAAAGCTATCTGTAGCATTTTATGTCAACAACAAATACAATGGATTTTTGTCTCCTCACATAAATCTCTTTCAATCTGTCTCCTGTGAATGGAAAGGGGAAAATACTGGGTTTTCAAAGTTTAAACGTCTATAATTACAGACTATTAGGTAACTGGCAACTTTCATGACTAGAGAAGTAAGTGGAGCTCTTTCTGAAGCAATAGCCATGATCAAAGAGATTATGAGTAAGCACATCCAAACTAGAAGTGTTGAAAAAAATCTTAAAAGCAAAAATAGGATGAGATAATGTGGAACAGAGTGGAGGACTGTGTTATTTTCCTTTAGTAAAAATAGCTTAATTAATTAGACCAGGTGAGATTAGATCCATAGTTGAGAAATTAAATATAACCTTAATATTTTGGATGAAGCATGCTTAATACTGAGCATACTTGTTCTTTCATTTTCTAAAAAGAATCCAGAAGAATAGAATTTTCTAAGGCCAAGAACAAAGGGATTTCCATTGGTAAGCAATGGTGAAATCTAAAGTATCTTTGTAGAACAGTAAAATCAATGGAATAAATTTGAGGCCCAGCCAGAAAATTTCCCTCAAAGGGATTCAGGATAAATCCCAAAAGCCATTTACAAAATGAGCATCAGTCACATGGTCCATAGTCAGAATGCTAATTCAGAATCTGCAGGAACTTGATGTCTCTTTCTAGAGGGAGAGGCAGGCCTGAAAGCAGTTTTCTGTCAATAAAATCAGATAAAGTCAGGGAGGTGAAATCATCTCTTACTAGGTAATGGAAATCCTTAAATTTCGAGTCTTAGGTTCCCACCAGAAGCCTTGGAGCAGCCAGGCTTAGAGAGAACTAAATCAATCTGGTGCCAAAACAGCATAGATAGTCCTCCCACCCTGCCCTTTCTTAAGCTTCTACTATGCCATAGACCCTGGCGTTCTTGAAAAGATGAAGGTCTTGCTTGCCAGTGGTTCACTTTATAGATGTCCATGTTTTCACTGAAACTTCTTTTTTAAATCAGAGATTTCCTTTTCCCTCTCTACTCTGTCATGTGAGCTTTGGCCAAACTGCTCTGAAGACATGATGAATGATGAGAAAGAGAAGAATGGTTAACCAAGTCAGATAACTGAGGGAAGAAAGGAACATTTGAAGGGATGCTAACAATTCTCACTTAATCTTTCCTATAGTCTCTTCCCTTACCAGTTCTGAATTTCGGGTTTTCTGTCACTTTTAATAGCTAAATGCAAACCTAATACACCAACATTACTACTTCGTATTGTGAACAAATATTGCCCACTTTTAATTTTTTAATTACATTAAAGACATTTTAATAGCTCCAGAATAGAATATTGTTATAGTTTCTCCTCTCGAAATATTTATATTTTTAAAATACTAACATAAAAATTATTGTATACATGGTATATGTTAACTATTATATTGGACAATGGATATTGTAGTACTTTGACTATTTTTTCAAATTATAAACAGTAAAAACCTTATTAATTCAAACACAAATAACTCAGAATTTCAGACATGTCAATCTGGTTTGCACTAACAGTAAAACTTTAGTCTATAAGAGAACAGAGACACTTACTGTAGACAATATTACATGAGGGCTGTTTATAAACAGCCTCTTGCTCTCTGGACTAGGACAAAGTTTAAATTTGGCAGCACTCACTGTTTATATGCAAATAGACATTGCTAATTATAAATGAAGTGGAAGTTTTTTAGTCATTAAAATAGATCCAGAGTGTCTACTTGTAACATTTTATTAACAGTTTATTCCAGTTACTACCAGAATACCGCAATGGAAATGGAAAGGAATGGACATATGTCAAAATATTATAAAGAAAATTTAACAGAAATTATGACCACTTAGAAGAGAAAGACTAAGAAGTTAAGGTCAACCAAAACTTACACAGATTTGAGCAAAGGATTTAAGAGTAATTGTGGCATTGACATAATTAGGAAAGACAGTTTTTCAAAATGATAGTAAAAGTTGTGATGATGACTTTAGTGTTAAGTACATGAAGTTTAATGTAATACTGGAATGACAATATAGAAACTTCCTACACATAGTTAGAAATATAGGGCTAGATTAGTATATTAGAAAGGTCACTGATTGAATTGGAAGAGGAAAATCTTGTATAATAAACTATATCTAGCCATCTTTGTGCAGACTTGGCTTCCACCATTCACTGTGGTATCATGATACAAAGGTGCAAGGTCCAAGGTCATATTGCAATGTGAGTGTGTCCTTTAGGGCCAGACTCTGGACATGAATGAGTAAGTAGTGGAGAAGAAACAGGTGTGCAATGTATGGAGCTAGAAGCCAATCCATGGAAAATTCGGATAATCATCAAGCTGTGTAAAATGTTATTCAAGTCTTGCAGTATAAACTAAATGACATTTTAAGAACTCTAAAATATATTTTTGAAGACTTGGAGTAAAAACCCAAGTGCAAATGAAATGCAAACATTTTATTCAATAAATTTTGAATATACCAATTTAGCTGCAATTTGGGCAGAATTTTGGAATGTTTTAGTTCAACAAGTGGGAAATTACAACTTCTGATTTGTACTTATGTTCAAAATACCTTCTTTTGTCATCTTTGAGTTGATTTATTAAAGAAGTGAGAAAAATTCTAAATATAAAACGAGCATTACAGATGAGCAATTAAATTCAATAGAAAATTATTCTGACATCAATGAGTAAATTGTAATCCCAGGAATTCAGATCATAACAAAAGTATTAATTCAATAAGAAGAAGAAATACATTTTAAATAGAAGCAATAATAGGTTTCTAGATTGCTTGATAGTCCAATTAGTGAAGAGGAATGAATCATATGAACACTGTCTCAAGAGAGATAAATTTCTTGCATTTTATAAAAAATACTAACATCAGTGAAGATAACAGCAAATGTATAATATGCCTCTTCTGTGAAGACATCGACACAAATTGGTTAATTAGTGTCATCCATTCAAGAAGTAAAGAATATTTAAAATTGTTTATTGCATAAAAGAACCTGAAAAGAACCTTAAATCTTGCAGTTCATGTATGAAGGAAACTTGCTACAGATTCTGTGATATTTGGCATCAGTTCTAAAAATGTATATGATTTGCCAATAATGAGTTGTGATGCTGAAATTTTTCTAAATTATACTATATAATAAAACCCTAATATTCAAATCGACCAAATGGTGGAACAACTGGCAGAACAACTGGTTGCTATGATGCGCAGTGACCACCAGGGGCAGATGCTCAACACAGGAGCTGCCCTGTGGTGGTCAGTGCGCTCCCACAGGTGAAGCGCCGTTCATCCTGAAGCCAGATTCATGGCTGGTGAGCACAGTGGTGGTGGCGGGAGCCTCTCCTGCCTCTGGGACATCGCTAAGGAGCAGTGAGCAGGCAGGCAGTAAGGAGCGCGGACTGCGAGAGGGATGTCCAACTGCGAGAGGGCGCAGGCCAAGCTGAGGGAACCCCCCCCCCTCCAGTGCATGAATTTCATGCACCGGGCCTCTAGTATCACTAATAAAAACAATTTCCCTTAACCATGCTAGAGGAAAAACTAGATGATTTTTCTATTCTTTATGTGAAAATAATATTAGGAAAGTTTTGGTATCTGAAGAGCATGATTAGAATATAAAGCCCCCAAAATATATTAAAATGTATTATAGGTCAAGCAATTAATAACTTTTAATTTTTTATTATATTTGTGGAATTTGTCAGCTTTTTAATTATATAACTTTTATTAATCTATCATTCTATATAGTCACTTCAGCAATTTCTATATATTTATTTTAAATCATAATTTAGCTTCCTGCTCCACAAAACCTGCTCTGGCTGTCCTCTGTACATGGGTCTTACTGGATAGAGGAAGCTAGGAAACCAGTTAGCAGGTGATGCCTGTGGTAGTGATGGTTTGGAAAGGGTGGTGGCAGGGAAGGTAGATGTAGAATCCAGATATATTTCAGAGCAGATGTGAGAACTTCGTCATGAATTGTATGTGAGGGAAAGAGAGGAGTCAAGGATGCCCCCTGGGGTTCTGATTTGAACAGCTGGGTGGGCATTAGCACCATGACCCTGAGGACTGGGAAGGAACAGGTTTAAGGGAAGAAACAATTCTTTGGACATAGAGTTTGTCATGATTCCTCTACAAACTACACTGCCTTCATGCTTCCATATTACATCTTCTATTTAGTCATACCCACATTAAACTGTAAACTCAAAGAGGGCAACTGACTGCTCTTTACCCTCATGAACATAAAATTTCCATTCAATTGAATTTGACATGTGTTGCACCAACTACATATAAGAGACTCTACCAGAACTAGATCTAAATCCTTTGAGTCAAATGCTACCAAAAAAAATGCAAATGGATAAGAACCCAGTTTTAGAATGAAATAGACTGTGAAATATAGAATGAAATATCACATTAGCACCTTAGTTTGTCACCTGCTAATTGTAGGGTCTTGGAACAATAACAAAACTTCTCAGAGCCTCTTCTTTCTCATCTAAAAATGAGAATGGTTGATCTTATTTCATAGGATTATCACAAAGTAAAAACAAAACAATGTATTTAAAATGCTTATCACAGCCCTGGCCAGTTGCTCAGTGGTTAGAGCATCAGCCTGCAGACTGAAGGGTCTGGGGTTTGATTCCCAGTCAAGAGCAGGTACCTGGGCCCAGCCGTGGTGGCTCAGAGGTTGAGCATCGACCCATGAAACAGGAGGTAATGGTTTGATTCCCTGTCAGGGCACATGCCTGGGTTGCAGGTTCAATTCCCAGTGAAGGGCATGCAGGAGGCAGCCAACCAATGATTCTTTGTCATCATTGTTGTTTCTATCTCTCTCTCCCTCTCCCTTCCTCTCTGAAATCAATCTATCTGTCTATCTATCTATCTATCTATCTATCTATCTATCTATCTATTTATCTATCTATCTATGTTTTAAAAGAGCATATACCTGCAGGTTTAATCCCAGGCTCCAATTGGGGTGCATGTGGGAGGATGGGTCTCTCTCACTCTCCCCCTCCTTCCCTCCCTTCCATACTCTCTAAAAATCAATGGGAAAAAAAATATCTTCAGGTGAGGATTAAAAAATAATAAATAAATAAATACAAATAAATAAAATGCTTACCACAGTGCCTAGCACACATGAGCACTCAATAAACGGTAGGATATACTTGCATTTGGTTTTCATGCCAATACAGATAATATCTATAGCACAGGCATCACAAAATCAGTGTATCAGAAAATGTTGAGAGAGAAGTGATATTTTTGGCATAAGGACATATCTTAAGTAATTTTAAGAGAAGATAATAGATTTCTGCACTCTTCAAGTCCTGAAAAGGGGGAGGGGGACTAAAACTCGCTACGAGCAAAAATAGAATGAATTTACCCAATTCTTTACTGCACTATTTAACCTCTGCTTTCTTAATCATATGCACAGCAGGGGAAAGGATGTGCTAAAACAATTCATGTGTCATGAACAAAGCAGGCGCAGATTGTAGCTCAAAAATCACACTAGGAAAACCACCAGTTGGAAGTAAAGTAATAAGGCCAAATTTATTTTTTTAAATTGAGTCTTGAGTTACAAGCAACCCTTTAATCACATTAATCAAGTAGGCTTCCTCTCAGCAAATGATAAGGGAAATACATTGTTCTAACTTCTGCTAAACTTGTTTTTTAAATTGCTGAATATTGTTTGGACATATGGGAAATAAATCTCTTGAATTTTTTATTTACTTTTTATTGTTTCTATGTAGCTATAGCAAATGACAAACACTTGTAGACATAACTTACTCTAAAAGACTATAAGTCCCATTTTAAACTTAAAGTATTCACAACATTTAAATATTTAAAATTATTAGCAACCCTAAAATAAAATTTTTGTTTTTGCTATTAGACTTCAACACCATAATTTTTATTTCTATTGTGATCTTACAATTTACAATATATGTTCCCACAAAATGTCGAAGAAAATGGACTCTGCCAATTTGATGCTTGTCAAGTTACTTGAACCATTTGACAGGTGCAAAACCTAATGCTTATAGGAAAATAAATGACTTGCCCAAAGGTTGTGTAGTTATTAAATAATTACTAGAGCTGGGACTAAACCCAGGCCTGTCTGACCCCAGCTCTTCACCAACATCATGTGCATCTCTTGTCCTGGAATGCTCTCCTTATGTCACTATGCTTTTATATACCCCTCTTCCCCTCTTTGTCTTTCTGTCTTTTTCTCTCTATTCAACCCTAGCTGCATAGTAACCCCTATTTATCCTTGAAGATTTAACTGAGGCACCAACTCCCCTTTATACTTTCCCTGAATCCCTTCTTGTCTTCTTTCCCACTAGTGTGAAATGCAATCTTTCCTCTATATGTCTCAGACACCCTACATATAATCCTAATGATTATTTTATTCTGCAAATTATCTTGTGTGTTATCCCTACCAACCAACCAACCACACACACACACACACACACACACACACACACACACTCACACACACACTAGATTGTGCCCTCCTTGAAAGTCTATGATAGTGTGTTGGTCATGCCTGAATCCCCAGGACCTAGACAGTACATGCTCAGTGAAGATACATTTATACAATCATGATGATTTTAAAAACATAGAGTGCCTTGTTTTCTGAAAAATTTGTGAAAGCTTTAAGGAGGAACTTGAGGTTAGGCTGAATTTTTAAAGACATTTGGATTTATAGAGGAGAGGAAGGATGTTAAAACTTAAAGCAAAGTATTTATAATAAGCCCGGAATTGAAAATTTCCAATGTATAACATCATTACAGGAAATGTAAAGAACATTATTATATTTTTGTCTTTGCCAGTCATACTGTGAGAATAAAATAAAATAGTTAATATTTTACAGTAAGAGCCCTAACAGTATACATTAAACATCTTACTCATGATTATTGCCATGTAATTTACAGTTTGTTCAAGCAAGTACAACAAATATGGCATCTTTTTAATCAGTGTCACCAAGCAGCCCTGCAACAATTGATTTGATCTAATCTATATATATAAAAGCCTAAGCAACCATTACGACCGGATGACCCGATGACTGGACAGTAGCTATGACGTGCACTGACCACCAGGGGGCAGACACTTAATGCAGGAGCTGCCCCCTGGTGGTCAGTGTGCTCCCACAGCCAACCTCCTGCAGTCCCAACCCCTGGCCGGCCAGATCGGGACTGGGCGAGATAGCCCCCATTGGACCTGATCATTGGCCAGGCCAAGGGACCCCACCTGTGCACTAGGCCTCTAGTATTTCATAAATGAAACTTGTTTGAACTGGTTTGTCTCAAATAACTTGGTTCATGATGAAACAACTAGTTTCAGATCAGGAGGCACTCTTGTGCTGCATATCAGCCATCCTCACACTAGGAGGTGCTAAGGAACCAGCGCGGATATCCTCAGAGAGGAGGTGCCATCAGCCTTTGTACTTATTCACTGCCTCACAGCAATCATAAACCAGCTCAGGCCCATCTAAGAAAAAAAATACAAACACTGTTGTTGACTTAGCAAGAGAATGGAGTTAGATAAGACCAGTTATTCAATCAAGTTAAAATATGACAAACACTGTGAGAGGGAGGTGTTGCGGTGTGAGTTTTCATTTCCAAATACATACCTATGTTCTGCAGATTTGTGTTTAAGTAGATCAGCCATTTGCTACTCTACTTGGATTAATGTCTAGCCCTTTGAAAGAGTAGCAACATTTCACTACTATTCCTGTGTGTATATAGTCAGTAATCTTTGTCAAGAGCTTTGGGAGAAAAAAAAAGGCTACATAAATGTCAGTAGTTATTAATATTTGGATTTTTTTATATTTAGCTATCAAATGTGTTTTCCATAGAGATCTATTTGTGTCCCTCCAACTATAAATATTTTAAGTAAAAATAGCCATTCACCAAATATTTCTTCTGATCTTCTTTATAATAAAGCAGTATTTATCAGCAATTAACAATTATGCTTAACTAAGTTTATTTTAGCATGTTTTTTATATTCAAATGATTTAATATCACTTATTCCCCTGATTTTGAGTAATTATTATAAAAATTAGCTAGCTGCCCTGGCCAGGTGACTCAGTTGGTTGGAGCATTGTCTCATCCACCGAGTGGTTGTGGGTTTGATTCCTGGTCAGAGCACAAACCTAGGTTGCAGGTTCACTCTCAGGGCGCATATAGGAGGCAACCGATTAATGTTTTTCTCTCTATCTCTCCTTTCCTCTCTAAAATCGATAAAAACATATCCTCAGATGAAGATTTAAAAAAATTAGCTACCCCTAACCGGTTTGGTTCAGTGGATAGAGCGTCGGCCTGCAGACTGAATGGTCCCAGGTTTGATTCCGGTCAAGGGCATGTACCTTGGATGCTGCCGACACATCCCCAGTAGGGGGTGTGCAGGAGGCAGCTGATCGATGTTTCTCTCTCATCAATGTTTCTAACTCTATCCCTCTCCCTTCCTCTCTGTAAAAAAATCAATAAAAATATATTTTAAAAATAAATAAAAATAAAAATAGTTAGCTGACACATACCCCACTATGCCCTTCCCTTCCAGCTCTTCTCCTTGTCTGTCTGATTCTCTCACTGGTACATCATTCAGTTGTCAGCTAAAAAAAGTGTGAATGACCCAATAGTAACCTAATCTAGCCCACTTGTAGCCATTTTCACATATTATTATAATTGATTGTACAGGTATTTATATCCCCTGCCTTTTGACTCCACTTCTAGACTGTAACCCTTGAGAAGGCAGAAGTCTGCCTATGATATGTCTGCCTAGATGGCATGCACCCAGACCAATTAAATGTAACTGATATCTAAATCTTACATAAGAGGCAAAACTCTTCTTTTAAATATGTGATCAGGTACAACATAAAGCTTACTAGCTCACAGCAAACCCAGCAAAATGTTTTTTTTTGTTTTTTTTACTTTTTCTTAAGTAGTATTTCTACCCTGTTTTCTTTGAAATCCAGTAGATATATATTTTTAAAAAGTGGTGGAGGGGTGTGTGCAAAATAGTTGGGTTGACCCACAACTGGTTCTTGAGACCAGAGTTCAAATTCTAATTTAGATTAAAAAACACAACAAATTTGAGTGTTTCTTGCCACATGCCCAGTCCACTAATGCATCTTTTTTAAGAATCATACAAATTCCCATGTTTGGCATTGACTCATAAGAACAAATATAGGTCAAAAGTTATTGGTAGAGCTACATAAATAAAGCAGTATACAAATACAGGCCTATACTCTTTCTGGCTCAAGCTAGCAACATTAGCCCTTCACTTTTATGGCCACTAAATTTCACTCTAGTTTTCATAATAAGAAGAATAAATATATTAATAAAATTGTGTTTATATAAGAAGTTAGCTTGTTAAAATGCATTGAGACTCATAGTACTTTATAGAACCCAATATATACTCTTTGATGATTTAGAGGTGATAACTTCATGTGATTCATTGCCACCTGGTTCTGAATTTTAATAATATAATGACTCATCATGGTTTTTACATTTCTGAGGGAACCAGCTTGGTTTAAACCATTGCAGTTGTTTTTACTGGGGTCATCTGAACCATGGTTCCCAGAATGTTCATGAAAAGGACACGCTTATGTGTTGTGAACAGCTGTAATCTATCATGGCTGGTGCCAGGTCGACACACTATGAGTGTACAGTGTCAGCCCAGTGAATTAGAGCTTTGTTGTCGACCAGCTTGCTATGCAATTATTTCCAGTTCATATCCTATAAATCATCACTCTTCATATGACGATCAGCAATTTCCATCTAGCATTCTGAGCATACATGCTTTGTCTTAATTGTGCTGCCTGGTTTCTGCACCTAGAACAGAATGACATGACTGGTACCGATAGCTTAGAAAATAAATTTCACTGTCACTAGAACCTATTTAAGGAATATTCTCTGTTCTCACTTTTTTTCGAGCTGTTTGGTATTTATGTTGAAATAATAGGAAATGAATTTAAAATAGAAACACTTCTCATGTCTTATATCTGCAAACAAAAAAAAAACATAATTTATAATAAATTAGCACAGCAGTTGTTAGTGTAGCTCAGCTTTATTTTGCAATTCTCACACCTAAGCTCACAAGATGACACTTTTTCTGATAAGATAATCTTTATAAGGTAGTTCTGTGGGTGATTAAATCTGACAGATGCTAGTAAGAAGGTGAAGTTCCGAAGTTCCGAGATATAACAGCAAATGCTTTTAAAAAATCTTATTAAAATAATATCTTATGATCTACCAATACAAAGACTAGTTTCATAAAAGAATAAATCAGTTACAATATTGTATTTCTGTGTTTAAAATAAAAATAAAATTATTTACTAATAAGCAAATAAACTAATTATAGCAAAATAAACATAAGGCAAGGAGTATTTTTTAGACTAAAGAATTACTGTAAAATATTATCTTTCCCATCATTTCTTAGTGTTTACCGTCATTGCTGAGCCAAACAAAATAAAATGTTTCAGATAGATACAGAAGCTAAAGAAATTGAATGTGTTTTTTTCATAATATTTTGATACTCTATCTGTTCTTCAAAATTGCCTTAAATACCAGATCCTTCAAAGTAAACCTTCATCTTCTCTTAGGGCAATGATAATAAATCAGGTGACTGATGTTTCCAAAAGTATTCCAATCTGAAATCTGTTATGACTTCGTTGTAGATTATATATTTCGATAAACCCCATTAATACTATGGCTTAATTTTGCAATGTGCCTTTGTTGTTTGCATAGTTTTAGTCCTGGTTTCTTATTTCTAGCAGAAGAATTTCGAAACAGTAGCTCATTGTCCTTGCTTGTTTTTGATTACTTCAATTATGTTAGCTTTGCTAGAATAGGTTGATATTATAATCTGTTGAAGCACTGTATTACAGCATGTGCTTTCTGACTTTCTTATCTAAATATCAGTTGCCTAATGTATGGAATTTATTTATAAATACCTGGAAGTTCCCTGAATTGAAATTAACATGCTGGGCCAGATTCTCTGGCTTCATTAGCAACCCCTCATACCAAGGCTGTGTTCATACAAGTGTGAAAATCAGAATTATCCTTCCAGGGTTTTCCTGGCCTGAACAAGTTCCTCATCAGGAACAGGCCGCTATACTCATCCTAATATTCCAGTCTTACCACCACAATCTATTCATTTTGCTTAATTCCATCTAGCATAGATAGGAAGAACTTGACCACCAAGCAGGGGAGAAATAGGTAAAGTCAAGGAGCTGGGCTGGACCCCCGGATGAGGAGCATCCTGAGTTATAGGTCATAATGAGGGGAGGAGACTAGAATGAAAAAAATCTTAAAAAGTATCTCATTAGACTGTATAACAGGGTGAAAAGTAGTGGTAAAATGATCTCTTGATCATGAGTCCATGATGACTTCTTACAGTTAAGTATTCAATAAATATTTATTACTTTCCCATATTTATCAGCCACCTTCCAGGCAGTGAGGTGGGGAACAAAAGAGACCAAGTCCCTATTCTTGGAGAATTTTGTTTAGCATCATTATAGACATAAATATGTGACATAACAATATGAAGAAAAACAGACTTCACATATTTCAGCTCTTCCTACTTGCCAGGCACTAAATTAAGAGGTTTATGCATATTGATTTAATCCTCACAAAAATTCATGTGGTTGGTAACTATTGTTATCCCCATTTTCTAGATAGGAAACAGTGGTCATTGCTGTGGGACCAGGAATGCATAAGTATCCTCAGAGAGCCGCAGTTATACCTTCTACTTGGGACAAAAAAAGTGTCTCAAAATAGCAGATGATACAGGTTTTTTGGTGCAGTGAATTTTCAAATAATCCTCATGGATTCTCTGTTTTCCCATTAAAGAAATTAAACAAATGAATGATTCAAACTATGAAAATAGATGCCTAAAATCCATGGGGCAGAAGCAACACTACAGTCCCGATAGGAATGCTGTTGAGATAAAGCCAAAGCACCACTAGGTCTCTAGAAGTGTAACGTGGTACAGCTGTCTGATTCCTTTTATGAATGGATGGAGGTGATCAGGAATTAGAGCTGCAGGATGGACAATGACACTCATCCACAGCAGAACTAATAAAGTCAAACCCGGGTTTGACTTCAAAATTATATCAGCCATGAAAATTATTCCACTGTCCTCTGTCATGAGTAATTGAACTATATTTAATTTTAATCATTAAAATGTAAAAATAATAAACACTACCAAAATAGTCTACAATTTTCTGATAAAAATTTTTCCCCCCATTTGTGATTTTAATGGCCTCCAGAAAGTTTTTTGGAACTAGGTGTTAATTAAAAATATGGAAATGGATTTATAGCACATTGCAGCACGCAGTGGAAGAATAATCACAAGAGACTTGTTCACACAGTCATACTCATTTTTCAATGTGCTTTTTAACTGTCTAGGTTATTGGTTGTTTTTCTACATGCCTGTTCCTAGGGGGGGAAAAACAAACTATGATTCCAATGAAAATAGTAATTAAAATTACAACAAATAGGACAAATTTCTATTTGAGCAGGAACATGCAGTTTTAGTCACCAAAAGAAAACTGATGCTCCTATATTTCCTGTTTACATGAATGAATTAAGCTCTCAGATTTCTCTATAAACCAGATGCTTTTTATATCTTGCCGTCTTAAAAAAAAATCAGTCCTCTCTGCCTTACTTTCATTGACTGACTTTGGAACAATGCACTGCAATGCTGTGAGGAACCAGTGAACAAATTCTCTTTCTGAATTTCCCAGATTCCTACTGTGCATCTATCATCTTACTTTCCCAAACCTCTATTTACTCACCTAGAAACTGGAGAGAAATATTTTTGGGGGGAGCATAAAGAGCCAGTGGGGTTCCATTTACTCCTAAGGACTAGGTGCATGAGCTTTGGAGTCAAATAGATCTGAGTTCAAGTTCTGACAGAATTCGTTATTCTCTAGTTGTGTAACCTTGACCAAGTTACTTAACCTCTTTGAGCTTTAAGTTCTTCATTCAAAAAATGAGGTTGATAAAACCTCTCCTCACAATGCAGTATGAATTAAAGGACCTAATATTTATAATGTGCTTTCTAACTTGCCCAATGCCAAAATCAGAGTAGGTTCTGGTAAATACTGGTAAAAGTTGTTTTTATTTTGGGTTATTTTTTTTTTTTTCATCTTCAATGTTCATTTTCCTGGATGGAGGCAAGTGCTGCCACAAGTCGAATGGGTATCATTCACATTGTTTGGGGCTGGGGGTGCCAGGGGTAGAGGAGATGGCCCATGGGAAACAGTGTGGCCCCTGGATTACTCAGTGGTCATTGTGATGAAACAGACATCACGGAGATGCCCCCAAAATGCCGTGTGGTTGACTTAATGTTAGGGAAGAGGGAAAGGGAACTGAAAACAACCTCAGGGTTTTGAGTCTGGTCACCAAAAAGCTGCTGATGCCATTGAGAGCTAAGGAAATGGAGGAGGAGCAGGTTTGGAGAAGATAATTAAGTAGAAATAGATGGACAAGCTTCAGCCTGTCTAAAATGTCAGTAAGCACTGGGTGTGATCCAAATATTCTACATCACAAGAGGAAAATACTGTACCTGAGGATCTTCACTGACCGGCAACTTTGAGTCTTGTTTGGAGAGGAAAAGCCACTTGAAATTTAGTAAATTAGGTTATAACATCTGTATCGAGACTGGAGAAGACTTAATCCAACCACCTAATTTTACAAGTAAAGATGCCACATCTCAAACATACTCTTTGTTGAGTGGCAGGGCCAAGCCAGGACTCCACACCATCTAAGGGGAAATAATTCAGATTTCTGAAACATTCAGATCTGGAATAAGATACCATGCAAACTTTTCAGAGTTGTTGTTATTTTGGTTTGTTTGTTTTTAACTAAACTAGCATGGTTTACAGATTATAATGAAAGGTCTTGTTTAAGAAAATTTATTGCCGTATAAACCATTGTCTACAAAATCACTTTTGAAGTTGATTTCCAAGAATTCAGATTCCATGAAAAGCCTCAAGCTTAGGGTACCTAGAGCTGTTTCTTGCTTGGGAAGACATGACTCCTTTCAGGTCATTAAAATAATGACACCCCGTGTACATAATAAGGGGCTGCCGAAGGAAAGGGTGCGGTGCTTCCTGCACGAGCTCTGTTTCTAGAATGTCAGGCACAGAAGAGTAACTGACAGCAGTTTCCTCTGAAGAAAGAAGATCGTGCCCTGCTGACCGAGGAAGAGTGCCTAATACCATAACAGAACCAGTTAGGGGAGATTTGAAAAAGGAGGGGGGGCCATGGGGGAGGGAGCTGAGCAGAGAGGGAAATATTTATAACTGTGACAACATGTTTCCTTGTAATAATTTATGAGCCTACTGGAGAAAAAGGAAACACACAAACTATGAGTAAAATATCCAAAATGTAAACATCATGCCTTCTGCAAATTCTCTTAAGTTAAAAATTAAGGTTGAGGTTGACTAAAGCAAATGACTATATTTTCATGGTCTCTTATTTCCTTGATGCTAAGGGTTACCAACTGATTTACAACTTCCTGTGTTGTTTTTTAATCTATATTTGTCAGCACATTTTTAATGTCAGATTACTTAAAATAGACATCTTGGGTCTAAGAGGACAGGAATAATATTATGTTGACTTCTCTAAAGGTTTCATAGTACTTTACAAACATTCTCTTTTTGCCTAAAAAAGCTTTATATTTCTACATGAGTTTCAATATAGTTTTGAGTTTTTTTTTATTCTAACTGATGACTTCAGGACTGAAATGCAGTTCACTCAGTGTGCTTTGAAATTAAGTAAATTTCATGTATACTTCATCCAAAAGGTTTCGGACTCCTCTTACTCAGGTAGTTTAAACTGTGAAAAATATCAGGGAAGCCCATGAAAAGAGAAAGACTGGAATCAAGTACTTAGGATTCTTCCATTGTAGTTTCTCTTTCAACCATTGGGACATATTGGCTCATCTGATTTCTGCAAATTATAGAAACTTGTTCAAAAGGAATATTCTCAAATATAAAGGCTATGACATAGCTTCAATCTTCATATAAGCTATTTTAGAATGTAATTAAAATGCAACATATAAAATATAAATTTATATTTGACTACAGGCCCAGTACACAAATTTGTGCACGGGAGGTCTGGCCAGCCTGGCCCCAATTGGCAGATCAGAGCTGGGCCTATAGGGAGTAGGGGATAGTGGGAGGTTAGCCGGCTGGCACGCCCTGATCAGGGCCTGATCAGGACCAGGCTGGCTGTGGGGAGGGGCTGTGGGAGGTTGGCAGGCCAGCCCCACCCCTGATTGGTGTGAGGTGGCCAATTGGGGGTGGAGTTGGCTTGGGGGTTGGGACCGCGGGCCCATTGGGGTGATGAGGCAGGTCAGGGGTGGAGCCGGCCATGGGGAGAGTCTGTGGATGGTGGGCTGGCTGGCCCTGCCCCTGATCAGAGTAGGGGGCCAATCAGGAGCAAAGCTGGCTGGGGGGAGGGGCTGCAGGAGGTTGGTCAGCTGGCCCTGCCCCCATATGGGGTGGTGGAGGCTGATCAGGGGTGGGGCAACTGGGGGGAGGGGCCACGGGAGGTTGGCCTGTCAGCCCCACCCCCTGATCGCTGGTTCACTGGCACGACCCGGTTGTTTGGATTGTTATGGCATTTTGGTCACTGGCTTTATATATATATATATATATATATATATATATATATATATATATATATATATATATATATATATATATAAAATTCAAAACAGGTTTTCCACAAAGATAATAGAAAACTGATCTTTATTATTATAATTGACAGATACTGATACTTAATTTCTAATTCTTAAAACGAGATAATTTTGAGTATTTTCTATTAATGTTTTAAATACTTTAAATATTTAAAACCTAAAATTTAAATAGAACACTCTAAATGAAACCAAACAAAAATTTATCCATGATTAGGACTATTTGAAATAGTTTACAGCTGAGTTCAAGGATATGCCTTTTAGAGTATAATTTAGTAAGCTAAACAAATATACTCTGAGTGGCTTCTAAAAATATTTTTGAAAAGCATTAGTTGTTTTCTAAGTATTTATAATGGAACCTACCATACTTTCCGTCTCTCACACTGAGGAAGTTGGAGGATAAGGTCAATCTAAGAATAAAAAGTACAGTTTTGAATTTAGCAATTTCAAGATCTCTGGTATTTCAATTTTCAAAAGAAGGACTTGTTGAAAGTTTGCCCTCTATGCCCTAACTCTTTACTTTTGATGAAATTTGTTGAAGGAAATTTTTTTAAAATGAACTCAATCTGGGCAACCACAGACCACACTGGATTCTGAAAAACAAAAGATAAAAAGAAGAATAAATTGAGCTATGAAGGGGAAAGACAGATTTTCTCATTTAAAAGTTAGATGTAAACACTCTCCTTTTCTAAATAGGCCATTTGCCTTAGTCCTGACCATGCCACATAACTACCTAATTATGCCATGCTATCCAGGTCTCAGAGAAGTTGAGTCCACAGAATTCTTAAAATCAGATAGGACTGAATATATGTTTGATATTATCAAGACTGGCTGTGTGGAAACGGGTTGATAGCATGTCCTCATTAACAAATTCTTCTGAGGTCATTAAACTCCTTGGGCAATATTAACAATTACATATAGAAATAACATGGGCCAGTGTCCTCCATGTGGCTACTCTAATCTGTTTTCCAATGCTCGCATTAGAGAGACAACCCTTTCAATAATAACAGTAATTATAATAACACACCTTTGGGTTTAATAATAGCTTCCCTTTGAAGAACTTCCATTATTTTCACCCACATTATCTAATTTGTGCTAGAAATAATTTGATGAAGTAGCCAGGTAGCAATTATCATTATCCTTCTTTTACAGATAAATAAACTGAGGCCTAGGGATTTTCTTAGCATCTGACAGTTAGGAAGAGAGCCAAGGATAAGCCTATAATGCAGTGGTCTATCTTCCAGATTATTACCATCTTTAGAAAATATCTGGGCATCTGAAGAACTGTTCTATCCCTTGGGAAATGTTTGCACAGGAGCCAGATCTTTCCCTTTTAAATTGCATTTACTTTAAGAAGGTACTCTTTTTCAAATTCATTAGAGAGGATTTTGTTTTCTTAGGTCATTAAGATAGGAGTACTCAGATTTCTTTTCAAATTGTGTTGGCCTGAAGCAGAAGTACGCTTGAAATACTGAAGATGTTTAAAATAACCTGGAATCAGTTTCTTTAATTATCTAACTTTAGTTTTTTAAATTCCAAGCCCAAGTTAAACAAGATCAAATCAAGACATATAAATAAAAATGGGCACGAGGTGTTAACTGGAGTGTCCTAGCCAGGTTGCAAATTGGTTTACTGTGGCCTGCCAACGTGAATTCCTCTCGCAGCTTCAGCTGGAAGGGGTAGTCTTCATTTCCTGTCCTAACTTGTACTGTGTTACCGTTCACTGTTTAGGTGATTAGCATGTGGATCTGATGGTCTCAATGCTCTATTAAGTTATAAATGTTCAAACTACCAGTATGCTGTGAGTAAAAATAGAAGTTGCTATTAGATGTCTATTCATACTCTGCAGAAGCCTGGCAACATTCTAAACCTTTTCAAAATGTAAATACTGCATATTAAGCATAGGAAAGAAAATTAATGTGCTGCATTTGCAAATTTATTTCCAAGTCAAAAATGCAAAGGGGGAGGAGGATCTCATAGCAGAATTGATATTCTACATTTACAGGATATATTAAGAGTTTGTAATGGCCTGAACACAAAAGAGAAACACTTTAGAAATGAATTAATTTAGTTTCTCTGATAATCATAGCTTTTGAATTTACTGTCTTTTGATTTTAAATTTATGGCCTCAGTATGACATTAGCAGAGTTTTTTGCATTTGGCAGGTGGCATTCATATGTTATTTTACGTGCAGTATATTGTGGGCAATGGGTTGCCATTTTTTTGTTAAAATTTCCAGAACCACACAAGTTCTTCTTAATTAGACTTGCAAATTAGTAATGCCTTTCTCTTTGGGGGGAAAAATACTTAAAACATTACAGGGATTTGTATGCCTTTTTTCCTTGTACTGGGAAAAGTTTGCAATAAAGTTTGCTACTTGAAACTTTGACATTTTTTAATAAGTTCTGATTTACACATGAAGTCATCCTTTGATAATTCCAAACAAATGTCTTTTTCAAGCAAGCCAGTGTTTTGTATGTGTCCTCTAGTTCCAAAAGGGTTTAACAGATTTATCTTGCTTTCTGCCACTTAAAACAATGGAAAGTTGTCATCTCAATTACATTTTTAATATTTTGAATAATTTAGTAATTGACGCCTTAATCATAGATTTCAGCAGTACAAACACTACCCATCGATCACCTGCACTTTCTCCAGAGAAAATAATAAACAAATAAATAGCAATAAACTAAAACAAACAATAACAAAAAATAACAGAGAAACAATAAATCAGAGTTAATACTATTAATAATGTTATCACATAACGTAGAAAAAGAAAGCATGAAGTAACATTTTTCAGATAAAATCCTTATAGTTCTTAGGCACAGTAAGATCTGAAAGCAGGGTTTAATTTGTATAGTGTGTTTTTAAAACTAAACTGGCCCTGTACTTAGTTCCAAGAGGGTTCAAAATTCTTATCATTGATTCCCATGATAGAGGTCCATTTCCTACTGAATATGTAAATTCTTAAAAGATTTTTAGTGATATTGTTTGGCTTGTAAGTAAAGTTCTTGGATATTTTTTAAGCTACATAATGGTTGATAATGAAATTTTGTTCTTACAAGTATTAAATTATGCCAAAAAGCCACTTACTTTATATTCTTTAAATACCATAGCATGATTCAACTAAAGCTTGGAATGTAAACTGTCTTAAATAACACTAATGAAATGTACACGTAATGAACAATATAACTAACTTAATTTTCATGTAACAGATAACATCTGGGGGAAATGTGTATTGGTAAGCTATATAAAACTAATTTTCTAGCGACCACATCTGTAGATGTTATTTATTGTATGTTCACTTAACAGTCGATTATTCAGTTTAGAAATCTATTCTCTTCTTTATTAGAGCTTTTAATGTACTCACCTTGGTTCAAATGGTCTGCTCATTATCTGAAAAAATATAAATGGCATTCACATGGAACAACATGATTGTTTTTATTATATCCATTTGTGTGCAAGCATTCAAAAAATGGCAAGAGAAACACATTTATTGCTTTACATTCAAAGTAATATTTAGGGGGTATTTGAAAGTCAAGCAAAACCAATCATTTGGCCAAATGGATGTATGTGTATAATCAGAAACTCCTGAGTTTTAATCTCAGCATTAGGCCTCAGGCAAGTCACTTAAAGTCATTCCCTTTGTTTCTTGATCTGAAGATTATGGGTGCTATTCTCTTATAGAGAAAGGGAGGTTGCTAAATCAGGGTACCAAACAGGAGTGTTTTTTTAATAAACATACTTGATCCTTTTTCTGTTTTTTATTTTTCTAGATTTAAGAGGTAACATATTAGGCTTTTGAGGAAAAAAATATGAGACAATTACAATTCTATAGGAATGTATAAAAATAGTTATAAAACTAGGTTTATTTAATTTGCTTCAACTATTCATAGACTGAGGAAATTATAACGTTCTTTCAGAAAATCTAACTTAATAAAGCTGACCATGTCTCCCTGTTTTAAATAGATTTTATTACAGAACCAGTGATGTTGTAAAACATGAGGTTTTGTTAAAAAAAAAATACAAAGGCCTAATTGTGTGTTTGTTTTTTTTTAAAGAAAG